>NC_062217.1:5444100-6069100 GCF_902686445.1 Sciurus carolinensis | reverse complement strand
GTTTAATACTGTGCTTTTCAGGCAACAATGGTTTATATGAGGTTATTATATACAGAGTAATACCAGGCCATCTTAGGCAAAGTTTCTTTCTTCCACAAAAAAAAGCAAAGAAAAGAAAATAAAACAAAACAAAGAATCAAGCACTCACAATATCTTTAATTCATCTGTTGTGAAGAAAATCAGCTCACAAGAGTCTGATGCTGTAGACACAAATTCCAGTAAAGAACGACATTAAAGATTTTTCTTTACAAAAATCCCTTGTGATGAATAAAAACAGGACATTATAAGAAGAGGGTTTTTTCATTGGTATTTTCATATTGTATCATCCCTATTTACCATATCCTGTGGTTTGGAGAAAATTGTAGTAACAGTGAGAAATGAAAAGAAAAATTAAAAATAAGAGTTAGATAGCCTGCCAGGCTTTATGTTAACAAAAAATGGGAGTGTTTTCCTGGAAGAGTGTAGTAGATCCATTGGTATTTGCCTTGTTTGAGGGAAGGGCTAGCATTTTCTCAGACTCATACCAGCAATCTGCACAAAATTAACTTTACCTAATACAGTACATCTTTCTCTGGAGACAAAAACTATTACTTTTCAAAAGTTTCTGAAGTTTTTATAGGTGGTCTTCTTTTGTATTAAGAAAAAAATAACTTTGAAAGACAAACCACACAATTGTAGAGTATGGTATTGAATGAGAAATAGGAAGGAAAGCAGGACTTTGCAAGACGGCGATGGGTGACAAAGACGTTCCAGGAGGCAGAAAGGCCAGCGGATGCTCCAAGATGGGACCCTGGGAAGAAGAAAGGGATCTGAGAAACCCACCAAGGACACAGGCGCCAGAGATCCATAGAGCTGCATGGGGAGTCCGAATTTTTCCACAGGCTATGAGATGATGTTGGGTTTACAGAGGAGATGGAGACAATAAGACCTATTTCCTGGGACGAAGCAAGGGGGCCTGAGAGTTAGGATGAGGTGCCGGGTGGCGGGGCGCTGGGTGCAAGAGTCAGAGACCATGGGAACCAAGGACAGGTGGTATCAGGGCATCTGCCAAAAATAAGCTGAAAGCTACCTTTGTTTATAAAGGAAAGAGAGGAAGAAAGGAGAAAGGCAGAAAGAGAAAGAAAGGAGGGAGGGAGAGGACTTGGGTTTTGGTGTTCAACCTGCCCTACAGCCCAAATAACTGCATCACCTGAGTGTTCCCACATTCCCAGGGGAGATGGCGGCAGTAAATCAATACGAACAGACATAAAGTAAATAACCTTGCCTCGAAGTGGAGGAGAGGGTGGAAGGAAGCTTCTCCACAGATGAGGGCAACAAATGGGAAGTAAGCATGGGAGAAAGGGAAGAGGAGCCTCAAGGGCCCTGGAGGAGCAGGAGGTACTGGAGGCAGGCTTTGGGCTGATGGTGAGCACTGACTAGGGAGGCCAAGGTGATGCGGAGGCGCCAGGTGGCCTGACGGGCACATGCCGTACACACAGTTACTTATGATTGGGGACCCGATTCCAACTAACCAGCTTAACCAAAAAATAACTGTAGATGACACAGACACAAACACATCAGCACCCTTTCAACCACAGTGCTATTCTGTTCTACAGACAAGCGCTTAGTCCCCCATCCTATGGCATCGCCTGCTGCCTGAAGTCCCAGGTCTCCCATTGCTCCTTGGGTGCAGAGTGAGTCCTTGACATGACTTCTGAGTGCCACCCTCTCCTCCCCACCTCACGTTCTCCACTCCGAAATCACTGTTTGTCCTTTAGATTTTCATAAAGACTTACTGGTTCTTCTGCTTGGAACCCAACCAAAAATCCATCAAGATGCTCCCTGTGGACCTTGCCTTCTGCTTTAGCTCCACGTCTAGTGGCTTCCTCAAGAAGCTCTCACCGACCTCTTCTAGGTTCTTCTGTAATATATCTTCTTAGAACAGAAACCTCCCCCTTAAAACAACCTTTGCATTTTGTAAGGGTACACTCAACAATGATATAGCTTCGCATTAGATTCCAAACCTTACAAGATAGGACTCTGTCTAGTTTCCCATTTGTCCCTACCTTAACATGCAGTAGGTGTTCAATAAACCTTTAGAGTAAATGGTGAGTGAGTGAATGAGTGAATAGGCAAATATCAAGGAAGATATGCGTCCTGTTAATATGAGCCTCCCTTGCCATTTAGAAAGAACTTTCCCCTGCCCAGTTTGCTCCATGGTAATAGAATAAGGAGCCCTGGCTCTTTCTTGCCCTGAAGGAGGCTTGGCTGGGCGACAAGAGACACTTGGGGAGCTGTCACTGGTTGCTGTCTTTGCTATCCAGAAGGACCTGTGCCAGCTCCAGGATGCCAACTCTGATTAAACTCTTTTGATTCTGGGCTTCCCTCTGACAGTGAAGGGGGGCGCGGGCGTGTTGGTTCATCCTACCACTGTGGAAAGTGAAAATAAATACAGTTTTCATTTATTAGAGACCGTGTCTACCGAAAAGCACTTTAGAATTCTGCAATACTGTCTCATTACAACCTAACAACGTGGTTTAAAAAGAATCCATCACTCTTTCCTGCTTCATTTGGCTTCTACCATGACCACACAGCTTTTCAAAACTCCAGTGTTCTGGTTTCCAAAATCCACTTGGAACTCCATCACAGCCTCCCCTCCCAGCAGTTCCAACCCTCAGCTTGAGAATTAAGGCATGAAACACATGGAAATACAATGTTCCAATCCATCTAATTAATGCATTAAGTCCCTCATTTACATAGTACAAATTTCCCTTTATGCTTTCAGTTGCTTGGCAATTGCTTGCCTCAAGAAAATATATTAGCAGTTAAAATGGAGCTTAACAATAAGAGAAATAACAAAGACATCAGCCATATTTCAAAAGGCATATTTCAGGAGGGAAAGGGAAAATCCATCATGTAAAGGGATTTCATATCTTAGAGTAGCTCAAGCACTCAATTTTGAAAAATAATTTAACCATACTAAGTGAAGTAACATACATTACTCTGTCAGGCAGGAGGGACATCAATTAAAGTCTGTGGAGCAGATGCTACTGTCGAATCAAACAAGAGCATCTCCCCAAATGCATCTTGTTATGAGAGGCACAGGGGAGGAAGCCACGCTGACCTTCCAGGCGGCAAGGCGAACAGGATGTGTCCAGCCTTATCTCAGGGAGGGTGCCCACACGGAGGTAGGTGATGAACCAAATGTATAGCAACAGGCCAGCAAGATGCTCCCACGCCATGCCGACTCACTGGAAAGAGACAGATGGAGGGAAAACTTTGATCCTAAATCAATCCCAGCTTGTGTCAAATACCACGTGCTCCCCCAGCTCACGGAGGGGCGTGGCGAGTAAGGCTGAGCTGCGCATGCGCCCTCGTCCTGGGCAGCTGCAGTGCTATGAACTCCAGACCTCACGCCTGTCTGCTGTGGGTCTTGGGTTTTCTTCTTCTTCACAGCGTGTGCAAAAGAGAGCCCCAGAAGGCAGGGTGGAAGAGGCGGCGTAACTTTTCCAGTTCGGATTTAAAATGAAAATAGTGAAAACTAGCAGCAAGCCCATGCCATCGCCCGTGATAAAGCCAGTGCCAAGCCCCCTCGGAGATGCCCCAAAGGAACGAGGCTCGAAAATGCCCTCTGACGGAAGGCTCACGTCCGTTCAACGTGTCCTCGCAATTCAGAAATGCTTTCCCACAGAATCACTCTTACAGTGAAATTGCAATATGTAGCATACTGAATACGCAGAAAACTTTTTATACACAACGTTCATTTTACTACCTAAGAAAACACTGGGAAGTAGAAAGATTGGCCATCCCCCCTTTTCACACGAATTCACTGAGTTTCAGGGTACTGAAACTCTATTATTTGTCCAATATATCAAAACAAGAAATTTGCAGAGTTGTGACAAATCCAGATTCTGTGATTCCAAATCCAAGCTCCAAAGGAGGAATAAATTAGCACATTATATCACATTATACCAAATGTAAAATAGTTATACTTCTGAAATGCTGTATATGAAAATCAGTACAAAATGGCCTAATTTTCCTCCATGACTAAATTAGAATGGACATTTTCTCCGAATGCTTTTAGTATGTACTATATATACAAATCTTGTAAAAACAAAGAAATCGATGTGAGAGTAAAAAGTTAGGATGCCCAACAAGAAAAATAAACCAGACCAAACAAACAAACAGAAAGAGAGCAGCCAGGGTCTGACCAGCGTCTCCAGTTTGAAAGCTTCCAATTCAGTGCCAGATACTCCGAGGGCACCTTATAAATAGTCGTTTTCTTTCATAAAGTGATGAGCAGCTGCTCTACGGTGGCCTCATTCCTTGGGACCGCAGTAGGGACAGCTTCCAACTTCCAAGCCAGGCAGCAGGCTTTTCAGGAAACCGTTCTGCCCTAGGCTGACAGGTTGTGGTCTCAGTTTCCCAGACACTAATTTCAGAGTCATCTTCGACCTCATTTTCCAATTCTCCACGGCTCCGCAGTCACTGAACACTCCTAAGGGAGTCTCTGGTTACCTACTCGTTTCCACAACAACCAAAGATTCTGGACCCTCCTTAATTTTCACTTGTTATGCCAGAAATGGTCTCCCAAGGGACAACCATCCCTCCATTCAGTCCTTGCCACACTGCTGTCACACAAGGCTCTGAGTTTGCCATTGTCTGATCAAAATCCTCCCAAGACCTGAGCAAAGCATGCTTGGTCCATCTCAGAACCTCATACAAGGTGACCGAGCCCACTGGTCCCTTCCTTCACTCCTCCACACAGACTTCCGCTCCCCCAGCTCAACTCCTTACCTGATCTATCACTTTCTGCTTATCCTTTTCTTTCTCACATTCTCGTCCTTTCTTCTACCCTGTTTCCTTCAAACAACTTCATGTGTCTGAATGCAACCTCTCTTTGAAAGCTGAGAGCCAACACTACCTTCCCCAGCAAACCGTTTCTGCCTGCTCAAAGTTCCTGCAGCACTTCATGTATACCATGTGCCCAAGGCCGGAAGACGTGGTCACCAGCAGATGTATTCTTGCTTCCCTCTGTTAGACTAGCACAGACTTTATTGTCAGCAGACCTGTGTGCAAATCCAGCGCTGGTAAATGCTGGCTCTTGGTGAGAGGGGAATTGATTTTCAGTGTCTGCCAATCCCTGTGGTGTAAACAGCCACATCATGGTTAATTCCAAGAGGTGGGACAGGTATCACTGGCTCAGAGTTGGACAGAGATGAGCAAGAGGATGCCAGTATGCAGTATTTTCATCATAAATACAGAACAGACACAAGTTCAAAAGTATCAACAGTCGCCAATCACAGTGGCACACACCTGTAATCTCAGCAACTCAGGGGAAGTTCCAGGTCAGTCTCAGCAACTTAGCAAGGCCCTAAGCAACTTGGTGAGACCCTATCTCAAAATTAAGGAAAAAAAAAAAAAAAAAGAGCTGGGAATGTTGTTTACTTAGTTGTTAAGTGCTGCTGGCTTTATCCCAGGTACCAAAAGAAAAAAAAAAAAAAAAAAAAAATCAATAATAGCACATGGTAAAATTCTTAAGACTGAATAGTTGAATTTTTAAAATCTTTTTCAAGCAAGATTTATCCCTTATAAATTTTAATAATTGCTGCATTAGCCAACGTGCTGTGAGATTTCTGGAAATGTATAAATAATCCTTTTCTATACTTGAGCCTTTTTTTGTGACCTTGAAGAAGTTACCTTACAGCTGAGGTTTTTGTTTTCTTATCTGAAATATAGTTATACATTATGAAGACACTGAAAAGATAAAACTTTGAAGAACATGTCTCACAGATGGTTAGATCTCAAAAAAATGGTGGTTTTCAATTCAGTAGTTCCATTTTTGTAGTACCCACAGCTCTTAGCACTATATTTTGTTTATGACAAGAGCTGAATATATATTTACAGGATAAAATAAGACATAAATTACAAACTCGCTTTCATTCCCACACATCTCCTGGTACACAGATTTTTTTAGGGATGATAGTCAGAAAATATATGTCTCTAGGGCCTGGGTGCTACCCTCTTTTTTGTTAAAGTAAATGATTGGTGTCCACAGTGGACACTTGTGTCTCCTCACAAGTCCAATCCGGAAGACTGCTGTGCTAAACTCAGCGACGTTTGTTTAAGGAAACCAATACAGTGTTCCTAGGGATGCTTTATTTTTCTAACAGGTGTTGTTTGAGGGTAGACTTTGATTCATGGTTTACTAATAAAAGTCACACGGGAGGTTTTACCTTCAGAATGCATAAATGTTTTATATCTAAAAAGCCATTTTTTAAAAGGTGGGAATGCTTTGTGACCAGTCATCAAAACACACATGCTAAAGAAGGGTGTCCCCTTAAAGTACGTGCCTTATATAGGTAAGAACCAGAGTGACATGGGTTCTCTTTACTCCTAGGAAAACCTGACGAGCCAACACTTTGGAATTTGCACGAGCCATTGCTTCGCTGGGAAGCTGAGCTAGGTTTGTTCTGCTTGAGACTCAGAGCTGGGCGAGGAGTCCTGGGGTTGCCCGTGGAAGCCATCCTCCGTGGCACAGCTCACAGCAGCTCCCTGTCCTCCGTCGACGTTATCTATTCTCTTTGGTCACCTGTCCTCCCTGCTGCCTCCTCAGCAATTCCCTCTCTTCCCCACGTCTCCAGTTTTCCTCCTGCGCTTGGTCTTCTGTCACCCGAGACCAGTCCCTCATCTCCACTGCGTCCTGCACGTCACACACCCTCTCACAGGCCTCTGGGGCATCGTTCTTCTTTTCACCACCCCACATTGAAAGGATCCATCCATACCGATGGCCTCTGCTTTCTTCATGAAACCAGTATCTCTGGCCTTCGCTTCTACTGGAACTTTCCAATGCAGCCACCGTGCCCTTCCCAGTCCCAGCACACTTATCCTTGGTCACCTCCCGCCTCAGATCACACGAGGGCCCAGCAAAGCCCAGCGTAGAACCCCACGCCATGGCCCCCTCTTGGTGTCCCACCTGGCCTGGTCTTCTGTGTCAGAGGCCTCTGCAGGCTTCTCTCCTACCTCTCTCCATGCTGCCTTCGAAAGTCACGTGCCCATGAGACTGGCCCTGTTAATAAGAATCAGAAAGTTCCAGCGACTGCCTCCCACATGTGGAGCAAGCTCAGATGCCCAGCTCAGTGCTCAAATGCTCATTTGGCCACTGCTCTTTCCAGTATCGTTCCCGTCGCCCTGCCCTCCTCAGAACCCCATGTCTGCCGTGCTACTTGGCTCCTGCCCCCAAGACACCTGTCCTCCTCTTTTCCTAGGGTCCCGCTGCCCCCTTGTCTGAACGCTTCCCTTTCCTTGTGTGTCCTTCCTCAATTTATCTGTGAAGAGCCAGCTTACATCCAGCCTTCCCTGGAACCCTTCCAAATCTCCCCCTTGTGACCACGCTTTCCTTTTTCCCTTCCTGAATGTTCCCATGCAGTTTGCCCTGAATCGCTCCAGGTCTTCACTGTAAATGATATGTGAGTGTGAGTGAGTGAGTTGTGTGTGTGTGTGTGTGTGTGTGTGTGTGGACTCCTTCGGGGCAGGGATCCATATCTTAATTATGTGTTTATCACTCAGCACCACCAAAGTGTTATCCAGCAGATGAGGCACTTAGGAATTTGATCAAGGACCTTGTTCAATGCTACCTTTCTGAGCCAATCCAGGTTTATTTGTCCTCATCACACCCACAGCTATTTGAAACCATAAAACGTAGACTTTCATTCATTTCTTTGCAGGCTGGGTCACTTTCACTAATACCTATTTCCTGGTCACTTATGTTTATTTTCTGGTCTGATGCTTTACTTAAATTAAGCAAGTGAGGACTCAGCTGTCCCGGCACCTGCACCATCTCAAGACCCTTTCAGACAGAACCTCCTGAAGTGTTTACGAAACTCAAAGACCATCACCCCACACAAAGACACATCAGCAAATTGCATGAACATTGCAGAAGACTCATAAAGGTCTCCCTGCCTTGAAACCTTCACATGACACATGGGAATCAGTCAACCCCAGTATAAAAGTCCTAGAGCTGGGAGAATTTTTATAGTTACTGCAAATATAAATGCAGACAAAGTTTGTGAAGTCACGTAGCACTGATAAAATGACAGTGGAAACGTCAGCAGTCAACACTACTTAGAGATCTCCTAAAACATCAGGGAGTGCACATCTCGTTATCCCTCCAGAATTCTGGAAAATTCAGGAAGTGGTTTTCTTCTAAATAATTCTTATTGAAAACATAATAACATTTTTTTAGTTTGCTATTTCAGTCTAGAACACATTCTTTCAACTATTAGTAATGACAACTAAATAATCTTCAAATGCAGAACAAAAAACACATCAATCTAAAAAGTTAGAATGGTACTGTAGAGCATTTGATGACCTTTTTCAGGGATGACCTTCTGAATCTGAAGGCTCTACTTAACGAGAGTCACAAAATCAGCAATAAAATTCATTGGGAAAAAAAAAATTCTGTGATATAATGTAGTCATAACCTTATCAACAAATGTAAAGTAAAAATTCTACTGAAAATTAAACTGTACTCTGGCAAAAGCAAAAGAATCCTGTTAGAATCTCTTTTTGTATGGTTTGTAAAATTTGTTCCTCCGTTTTTGTTTATTGTAGAACTTCAAGAAGGATGTGTTTTCAATTTCCTTGCCCATTCCGACTTTGGTTTAATTCTGCTTTCAACACTGTTTATAGAGTGCGCTCTGTTGACACAGCCCTTGGTCCTAGGAGGACCGGGCGGAGGGATAGGGTAAGTCCTGTTTTCTCAAGGTTCATTGTCTCGCAGGTAACACATAAACAGTTCCTTTGAAAGCACAGCAATTGCTCTGAGGTCACAAAAGGCAGGCCACGGGGTGGAGGAGATACCAGGGAAGTGCTGCCATCGGATACAGTGTCCAAGGAGACCTGGAGGAAGAGAGGTGGAGGGTGATGGGCAGGAAGGAGGAGGCCAGCCTGGGGGAAGGGAGAGAGGGCAGAGGGAAGCTTCCATGGAGCCCTATCAGGAAGTTCAGAAAAAGATGGAGACAGACAGGAGGGAAAGGGGCCAGCATCCAATCATGGGGCACCTTGTGGGCCACGTTAATGATGAGACATTTCCCCAGGGCAACAGGGAGCCTCTGAAATATTTTAATCAAGGAAGTCACACGAGTTGGACTGGCATTTTAGAAAAATAACCCTGGGCTCATTGTGGAAAAGGGGCGGAAGGACCCGTAGATGAGTCAGCCACTAGGAGAAGAGTGGGAGGTCGCGGCACCCTGAATGTGCATAGTGCATATGGCCTAATCCCTGTGGTTGGGGCTGGGTTGTTCTCCTGCGATGATAAACTGTAATTCCAACAGTTCTCAAGCCTGACCAATAGCGTCGACCACAGAGCTTTAAAAATGCACACTTGCAGGCTGTACCCCAAAGATTTTATTCAGAGGATCCGGAGAAGAGAGCGTGCACCCCGTGTACCCCCAGCAGTGTTCACTGGTGTTTGTGCTGGTGCTCGAGGTCATCACCTTGGTCCACTGTTGGCCATTCCAGCTGGCATCCCATCCCAGCTTTGGGATCCAGCAACAGGTCATGGCATAGTGAGAGTGGCCAGCACACAGCAGCCCAGAGACAAGTTCACCCACCCATTCCCAGCTGGAAAATTCCCGGGGTGATCCATCTTTGCCTTTGACAACACCCTGAAAAGGTCTATTGGGAACACGTGGTCCACAACAGAGCTTTCTGGATTATTCCAGTAGGCAAGATCGCTCACTCCTTTGCATTCTTATAGGCGTTTACACTCCATAAAAACTTATCACATTCCAGATTATAGCATAGTCTCTTAAATCCAAGCCGTGTGTGTGCGTGTGCGTGTGTGTGTGTGTTGCACATGCTTAGGATCAGCACTTGCCAATGCCGATTTGATTGGTCCAAATACTGATCAAGGCGGACGGTGGCCTCCGAGAGGAAACCCAACAGACACATTCATTATATCTTTGAACAGAAAAATGAAAATCAGGATAAACATTAGCTCAAGAGAGGATCAGAGGTTATAGAATATTACATTGTTATACATGGAGGAAAATAAACACTTAAATTCTTTTCTCACCGGGATTCTAAAGCATCAGAATAAAGCAAACTGTTCTTCAGGGGAAAATAGAGGTGGAAAGTAATGGGGTTCTTGCAAATCATGCACTGGAGGGTACAGGCAAAGAAGAAAGGGCCTCAAAGGAAGCGGAGCTTTGTAACAGTTACGGTGTAATATCTACCATATGTCCCAGATGTTTGCAAATTACAAAAGTGCAACTCTTTCCCACAGCCCATTTGCACGTGGACCTGACAACCCAAGCCCACAGAAATCAAAGACCGTAATCCACTATAAATTCTGCCACGCTAGATGGAACGAATATCTGTCAGATTTTTTTTTACTTAAACTTCTCTTCAAGAAGGCACCATCTGGCTCTAAACTGCACATTTAATTGAAAAATCCTTTAATAATAGCATTAATTTTCATCGTTTTGCATTCCAGCGGTCTGGGACAAGGCGGCATGGTCTGCACGTGGGAGGCAGCCAGACCCCGAGAGGAGGGGCCAGGCCTGCAGCCCGGTGAGGGGTCAGTGGGCTTGCTTTCCTGGAGTCCTGCCCTGAGGGAAAAATGGGTGTGACGGTGAAGGAATAAGTGAGTCTCCCCGCCCCCAAATCAATGATGTCCTTCTACTGGGACAATGCACTGGAGGCCCTTGAGAAGATGACGCGGCACTGGAGAGGAAGGTGGAGAACCCCGATGGGTCTGAGGAAAGAACTGAGACGTGGTTTCAGTCGCAGTTTTTAATGTCCCTGTGTCTGTGCTCTCACTTGGCCCCGCTCAGGGCTTATCTTTCTAAATGGCAGGTTCTCTTTCACCGAAAAATACACCAGGGACGTGTCCCAGAGCGAGGGCGCCTCGGACCCTGGTGGGGAGGAGCAGGACGTGGAGGGAGGAGCCCTGCGGGTCCTCAGCAGCTGGCTGGCAGCACAGGGCGGACAGATACCAGAAGCCACGGGCGTCCCCCAGACACGGAGGACGCGCAGTGGTGCACCTGGAGGAGGAGGAGGTGGGCCTCAGACAGCCTGGGGCCCGGGAGGGCGAGTAGCTGGGAGGAAGCCCCCTTCTAGAGGGGCTGAGTGAGCGCCGCAGGGCCTGGGCTTTGTTCTGCCTTCCTAGCGCCCGGGGAATTTCAGAAGATAAAAGGCCAGACTTTTCCCCTGTAGCCCCAGGGGCAGCACTTTTGTTTGTGGGCTGCACACACCCTGGGGTGGGGATTCCTCGGCCGTTGCCATGGCTGCAGGTCACACAGTCACCAGTCCCGTCCTCGCCTCCCTGCCTTGTTGGGAGATGGCCTAGATTTGTACTTCTCCATTTCAGAAGAGCCAGGACTTTGTTTGCTGGGGTTTCTAAGCTAATGGTCTAATTTTAAAGTCCATTTCCCTGGCCGCACTCATCGACATGGAGGGTACACTGAGAATATTTTGTTTTTGTAGTCCGTGCCTTTTCAGCTTTTCCTTGTTGCTTTATTTAAAGCTCTGCCTGGTGCACAGCAATGCATGACAAAAACTGCTTAACAAACACTGCCCAGCGGAAACTGAAGGAGGTGGCCCCCAGGGTGGGAAAGAGGAAGGCAGAACAGAGACCGGCCCTGGATGCAGCAAGGAAACAGCTCCCCCACTATTGTTTTGAAGTAGACATCTTCTATCATGAAACCAGTTGATTTTTTTAAATAAAAAGGGAGAGATTTTCTAAAAAGTCGTTTCTGTTCTGACCCTCTTTAGACTTAGTTTTATTACTAAAGTCAGATGGTCAGGCAATGATACTTCTATTTGAAATCTCATTAACTGACTGAAAAACCAGACAGTGTGTAGACCATGTTTGGATTCTGCTCAGTCCCAGCAAAGCTGCCCAGCTTGTTGAGTGAGCAGGCGCTGATTCCTGAGTGGAGGCAACCTTCACCCTCCCTCCTTCCGTCTTCCCTGTTACCCAGTTTAGAAGGTAAACCCCCCGGGATTTGAGTTTCGCCCAAGGTGTTTGCAATGGCTCCAGCATGAGGTGTTCAACAACTCTTGGTTGGGTAAAAGAAATTGAGTTATTCGTCCGGCAGAGAGATTGAAACCCCCAGATGAATGGTACAGCTTCCTGAAAGATCCAAGCACGCTAAAACATTAACGCTCCGAGTTTTGAAAAAATAAAACACTAACTCGCATTTGTTTTTTCCCTGTGTATCCGATCCCTTTTCTTCTTTCCACTGAAGCAGGTAGTGTGGGCTGAGCTCATTTCCTCACGAGAGCATAGTATGAAGTCCATCCCAACAAAAAGACTCGTATTTCCTTCCCCAAAACATCTCACACTCATTGTAGGCAAACTATCCTTGCAACAACACGTGAAGAGAAAAAGGTTTCCATGTGATTAAGGGCTCTTCAGACTGCCTAGAGGAAAACTGGTGAGAAGAGATGGTTCCCTGGATCCTGGAACAGAGGACATTTGTCACAGACAGAATTTGGGGCTGTTGAGAGCTCAGTTGTGGATGGTTCGGTCACAGTGCAGGCAAGAAAGACTCCCTACACACACACACACACACACACACACACACACACACATCAAGCATGGTGTGAGAACCCCAGAGGCAGCTGCCCTGGCCAGTGGACACAGTAATCCTCAGGAAAGATGTTTCGGAAGAAACCCACTCACACAGGGCTTCCCAATTCCAACATCAAGACCCTCCCCAAGCCCTCTGAACAGCTCTGCATAAGGTGAACCAGAAGGTCAGGATGCAGAGGCCAAAGCGTTCTGCCTGGGAATATCCTGCCTGCCAGGAGAAAAGGCCAGTCTGAGAACTTGCTCTTGTCCAATACACATCAGTCAGTACCAAGCAAGACGAGTCTATAGTGCTTCTTAGTGACAGTTGCTTTTGATACCTGTCAGACTGGAGAAAATCTGTGCACCTTGAGCTAGTGGTTGAGGAGCAGGTAGGAGACATGGGTATAGTCAGGGGTAACAAAATGCGGCACCCCAATCCCTACAATGGCCCTGCCTTACTCCACCAAGAGCACCTCCCAAGTGTGCAGCCCAAGCATCCAGCCTGGTATCCATCATCAACCCAACTCCGTGCCTCCAAGAGAACAGCCAAGGGGCACGGGTGCCATCCGTGCAGAGATCTGCCATGGCCTCTCACTGCCCCCATGTTGACTTCATCTCTCTTCAGCCTGGCTGCTGTTTTCGACTTGGCCTTCTTGGTCAGCCCAGTGCAAGCAGACCACAGGCACTGGCGCTTTCGATGTATGTCTCCCATCACTCCTTCCTGTCACCTCCCACCTGTCCCCAGTACAAGCACTATCTCCCACTAGGAGACTCGCTATAACAGTGTCCATGTCCGGGGCCTCCTGTCCCTGGTGAATCTGTTCTTCACCCCTCTTGGGGATTAGACTCATAAAACCCTGCTCTGTTCTGTCCCTCGACTAGGCAAAATATTTCAAAGGAACTAACTCCTCTAAGGGTCCATTGCAAACCCTTAAGACCAACATTTACAGCTCCCTCTTCCATTCACAGAGTCCAGAGATCTTAACTGAATGGCTGCTATCAGATAGTTTGAGGAACTGGGGATCCATAGGGAGGAAAAGAGACAAGGTCCATTTTGTAGAACTGTGGTTGCTTTGGTCAGCTCCTTGCAGAGACGGAAGCACAAGATGATGCCAAGCCTATGATCATGCCGCGGCACTTCTGCTTGTTGGTCTTTGTTCCTGACTCACTTTTAATACTTTCGAACTCATGCGTGTCCTTGGAGCACTTTTACACCTCACCCCATGGGGCAGCAGCATCCAGGGCCTCCCTGTCCACTTGACAGGTAAACAACCCAGGCAATAGAACCAGGCTTGCAGCCAGGGGGGTGTGGACTTTTAGAGAACTTACCACTAGTTTGCTATTGCTTGAGCTGAGAGACCCAGGTGAGAGGTTTTTGCCAGCATTAAAGACATAGGATAAAAATGGACATGGGATGCTATAGAAACAGGAGAGAGATGTGACCAGAGATGACTTTTAAGACCACAAGAGTGACATGTGGACAAAGGAATAAACCCCAGGAGTGAGCAACCACCAAGGAGCTCAGACAGGGAGAGGAGGCTGGCACAGACGCTGTGCATGGTGGTAGGAAAGGAAGAAGGCCATCCGAACAGGCTTGTGAGGAAGATAAGTCGTGGGACCCCATGACTAAGGCCTGCCTGGAAAGGAGAGAGAGAGGGAACCCTCCAGATCTGTGGTTCGAATCCCAAGTGAGAGAGGCGCCTTTGCTTGAGCTGTGGATGCCTTCCCGGGATGCTTCCAGCTGACCAGTGACCAGATCTGGATGGCTGGAGACGATTGCTCAGACTGGCCCTGGAGTTCAGGGTGACTTTTTGGAGTGCAGATTTTGAAGCAATCAGCATACAGGTGACCATTTGAGGGTTACAATGCAGCCCTTGGTTCAAAAACTACCAAGAATTTCTATCAGTGATTCGAGAGTGTGAGTGTCAAGCAGAGTGCATACAGACTCTTCCGAGAGCGGGGTCCTTGTGCCCGGATAGGGTCCACCTTCGTGAAGTCCACCCTGGCAGGAACAGGAGGTAGGGGCAGAGGCATGGCAAACTGGGAACACCCAAGGCAAAGGAAACGCCCTGGTGGATGAAGACATGATGGCAATGAAGTCAAGTGCCCACGGTCAGTACACACAAGCCACTCGTTGCCAGAAAATTTCTGTGTGTTAAGTATGGGCATTTTCTGCCTTGAAATTATCTTTAACCAAAATCTGCATTACATTACGAAGTTTATTAAATTCCAAGTCAAAACAGACATTAGACCCATTATCTGAGCCTCCCAGGGAAGTTAAGTAATTTGTACTCTAACGGTAGCTGGTCTAAGTGGAAAACTAAATGCTGAGTCTCACCACATGGAGGAGGCTGGCTATTCCCACTGAGGACGCACGCCAGCAGGCCACTCCCAAAGGCCCCATGCAGTAACATTACAAGGCCAAAGATCGACCATGGCCCGGGGCCTGCCTCTCCGCTTTACAAGCTGCTTCTCATGGGTAGGAGCACATTTTCCAAGCTCATTAGACTAAAGTATAAGGCAAGAATGCTCATTCAATAACTCCAGAGAAATAAAACTGTCACATGGACTCAGCCTAAGCCACATGTTCTGTCCCTAAGGTAAAAAGGTAAGAAATACCAAAAAAATATTCAGGAGACTCTTTCTGGAGATATCAAGAGGGACCGCATGAGAACCTGGTGGGCAGAGCCCTGTGTGTGTCCACCTTTTTCTCCAGATACAACAAGTTCTTCATTAACAAGCAATTTCATAAACTCGATGAATCCACAGTTGCAGACCTAGCCAGGGGAGGCCAGGCCAGGGGTTAGAAGCGCTGGATAGTTAAACGGCATCAGGCAAAGAAGCACAGCAATGCCCATGTGACAGAAGGGATGCTCCTGCCACTAGGACCCTGGCACTGGAGGCTGTGGCAAGGTGCTCCTCTGCTGTCTCTGCACACGTGAAGCTCTTACCCACGGACCCGGGTGCTCAGAAGTGGCTGGGACAGAGCTGTCTGCTCTGCAGGGAGCCGTCCACACATCCATGCACGACTCCTCCTGGGGCCCTCAGGGGCTCCCGGAGTGTTTGGTAAGCACCTGCTTCCCTGATGTGGAATTGCACATGCTCTGCACCGTGGCTCACAGGGCGCCAGGTCCTCTAGGTGGTCATTTTGACAGCTGTGCTCTGCTTCACTGGACGATGATATTGCAGCTGAATGTGCAAAGGATGCACTTATTCCTCCCTAGGAGATGGTGGGTGTCTTGTGTCCCTTACTTTCTTAAGGCAGTGCAGGAGCTGAGGCTCAGAGCAGAGTGTGCTGGATCCTAGCCCAGTTCTCTGCTCTGAAGCTGCTCTGTGCTGTCTCCCAGGAGGCCTGCTAACGTGTTTGCTTGCTGTCCTTTCCAACTCTGAGAGTCCTTGGTCTGTGGCTCCTTGGTATTCATGGAGGAACAGCAATGAGTGGGAGTCAACATGGGAAGAAAATCAAAGAAGAGGCACTCTTCTCACGGCCCTATGAGGCCCTCCCTGTTTCCTTAAACTTGGTTGCAGATTTAAATCCAGCTCCAAGCTGTTGAGCCTTGAACATGACTGAATTACAGTACCTGTAGAAACGGCATCACTTGCAGCTCTGATGATCCTGCCCTGGGGTTGCCTGAGCTTCCAGAGCCCCAGCTTCTCCTGGGAGCTGCTGGACATGCAGTCTCCACCCACCCCAGACACGGCCGGGCCGGGGCCCAGCAGTCTGCCTTCATGAGTGCCCTCGCGATGTCCCTGCTTGAGGACCGCTGCTCCCCATTTGCCTGCTTTACTGAGCTTTAGGACTTAGCGAGAATGAGGAAAGTAGGACGTCAGTGGTTATAATGATAACCTGGCTCCTGATGAGGTTGTGGCTATCTCTGAGTGTACTAGGTTGTAGTTAGTTAAAATAAGAATTTCACTGAGAGTATCTGCTTGCTGACAGCTCAAGAATTCTCCACCCACAATATCTAAGATAATAGTTTATATTCTAGAAAAATCTGCTGACAGGATTTGGAAAAGTTCAGATTATCTTCTGACAGGTTTCTTTTAAACCCATTGACCTGTTTTATCAGAGTAGATTGATTAAACAAACAAAATACAATTGAATTTCCTCAGACCCCAGTATTAAACATCCTTTCTTTAAAACCCTGAGTCAATAGTCCTCTGATGTCCCCTATTTTATACAAAGGTCAGCTCCAGACAAATGCCAAGAGATGTCCTCGTTCAGGGTCATGGTGGTGCACATCAAGAGGAGAAAATGAGACAAAGGTCCTCAGAAAATAAAAACCTTCAGTGACATCGAACAGTGTAATTTAATATCATGTTAACTCATTCTGTACGATACAAGGTAATGCTGCATCCAGGAAGGACACGGTGTAAAGTATTCCCAGATGATTTCGGCACCATTAATACGGGAATTCCATATTTCATAACATCAACAAACCAGATGAACCTCATCCACTCAACGTGGAGAACAGTGAAGAGAACAAATGGCTTGTGAAGAGTGGAAATGAGAACAACGTGTCTGAGGTTAAACAGTGGAAATAAGTTGCGGATGTTGTGCATGAAATAATTATTTCTGCAGTGCCATTTCTGCATTTCCTTTATAAGCATGTCAGGGTGTAGAATCCAGGCATATTTCAGGAAAAGAAATACCAATCTGCATGACGTGGGGAGAACATTGCTGCATGCAGAGCAGGCTCCACAGAAGACTTAGAGTCAGAACTTCGCAAGGAAAGCGTCTCTGATCAGGGTGCACATGTGTAAGATGTGCCTGTAAAGCATTTAGGTGGATTGGATGCTTTTATGAATAGAATATTTTCCTCAACTATTTGATAACCTAGAGGAATTATAAGAAGGGAATTTATTTAACCAAAAAAAAAAAATGAAAAGAATTTTTTCAGAAATTTAAATTGTTACCATGATGAAGAGCAGTAAATATGCCCTAATTTTTATCTAGGCTGACATCACATATTCTGAATAGTAATCATGTAAGTAAAGGATATATTAGATGCTGAATTAAAGTTTGCTTTTACCCTCATTTGAATTTCCAAAATAATGAGTAATAGTGTGAAGAATCCTTAGGATCTTAATGGTACAGAGACAATATAATAACATAAAAGATTAGAGCATTATTTTGTAGCATTTCCAAGTAAGTTCCTATGACTCAGGCAGGGGACGTGACCAGTGCTTTGTGGGGCTGACTGCTTTGTGAGGTTGACGGAAAGGACTGCCGGCCTCTTGCTTCCCAGTTGCTCACGAGACACACCAGCCTGCCATTCTGGGCTCTGTCCCTACCCCAGGGCCTACACAGCAGTCACAGCTCCCCACTGCAAGTGTCCCTGTATCCTCACTGCATTTCCCTTCTGTGGTTTTAGAGGAAACAGAACCCTGAAGACTGGCGGAGGAGGCAGGGAGGGGTCTTGTACAAAGGTGGACTGCAATGTAGCTGTTAGCAGTAGACGTCAGGGAATTATAAATAGTGTCAATAGAGAGCGCTGAACAACAGACACTAATGAAGTAAATATAGTCAATATTAGTGTCCCCTTTCTCAGCAGAGAAACAAAAATTTAACGAAGAAAACTCAACGGCATTTAATTTACGCTACCCTCAAAGTCCACAGCCCACCATTTAATAGGCAACAAGCCTTTCTCATTCCTTTTTTTCTAATTTCTTCTAATTGTTACATTTACAGTCTCTCATTTTAAAAAAATTCCACATGTATTTTGCATATATTAAACCATTTATTATTTAATGTTAAAAAGACATTATGTTGCATAAGAATGACGTACCTCTATTTGACTTTTTCAATTAAAATTGCATAGATATGATATAAAAGTTGTATAAAACTTCATATAAAATTACATAGGCAGCTTTATCAATTATGATTGCATGGTTTCTCTCGGAAAAGCCAGTGCTGACACTGATCTCTTCCTTAGCATTCACACTCAGTGGGCATGAGAAGCCAAATATAATTCCCTGGTACGAGTCTGAAAGGAAAATAAGTGAGATGAATTAAAGGTTGGTCCATATTCATGTAGAAAAAGCACCTGCCCTCTCCAGTCCTCCAAAGAGAGTAATATAAATAAATTAAAGCCCCACTCTTCTCTGAGTTTTTCACTCAAATTAAATATATTCTTTGATTGAAAGTTTACTCTTTTAGTTACAAAACAAGAATTTTAAAGCAAAGAACTTTACCTGGATAATTACGGTTTTTTTCTGGGTATAGGACATTTCTGAGTATTTTCTTCATAAACTGGTAAAAATTAATCCTACATGAAATGACCAGAGATTCAGTCACACATCATTATAATACTGAACCTTTTTTCTCCACCTTTATTTCCACTTGGTCAACCTTTAAACTTTTATTACTCATTTTCTGAAAATATTGCTTGGTTCTAAACCCTTACAAGCCCAAGAATAAAATCGACACCCTTAAGAAGAATATTACCCTCATTCAGACTGACTGAAATTGCCACGTATTTGCAGCCAAGAAAAAATATTCAGTTTTGAAACAGTTGAAAAAGTTTAAACAGGAAAAACCCGAAAGACCTTCCTGGACTTGCTCTCAACACAATTCATCATTTTTGTTTTTGTTTTGTTTTTCTCCAAGAAGTAGAATGTAGCTTCCACTGAAATTGTTTTATTTTATTTATGTTTAATTTTATTTTATGGACCTCAAACTTACATTAGGTAGAACAAGCAGTTTTACATTAAAGAGTAAAAAACGTTGTATGTAACTTTGTCTCATGTTTTTCAAGTGTTTGCAACAAAATAGACTGCAGCAGGATTAAAGTAGTAAGGAGAGTGCTAATGAAGGAAGACACAAAAAGAGGGAAAGGACAAGTTGAGGCTAGAGTCAGCATCTGCAGGTCACTGGAGGAGCACCACGGAGTCACGCAAGTCACAGCAGTTCCCGAGTGGTCAGCTGAACAGCCTCTCCTGTGAGGTTCTGGACTCAGGTCTGAAAGGATGCTAACTGGATCTGACCACATCCACCGGAGGCGGCTCCAGGGTCTCAGTGGCCACCATAGGGAGCAGGATATGAGAGAACGGGCCAGGGCAATGCCTTATTGATGGGGTTGAGAAGGAAGCAAAGAAAAAGGAAATATTTGGAGTGCGTGTCCAGAGAAGGAAGAAGCATAATGGATCTGAGAGTTACAGACAGATTTACTCTGAAGATCATCTTTCCTAAGGACAGTCCCGAAAAAGCCATGACTCAGCAGAGGGCAGGGCCTGGGGAAAATCTGCAAAAAATGAGAATTACATTCAGCATGCTCATTCCGGTGTCCCTGTTTTTTTCTCAGCGTTTTTGCTAGGTCCCTATTTATTCCTTTCCTTTCCTTTTTCATACCTCTTTTTACTATTTTCCTATCCTCTCTTTCGTTTCCTTTCCTTAACATACTTTGACACACCAAAACATTTACCCAGCAGTCAAATCAGTCTCCAAATATAAAAGTACAAGAATTTTATTCTGGGGAACTGTTTAACTTCCTTTTTAAATTCCCCAGGGTAGGCCCAAGCACATTATTAACCTAAAGGTGTCTCTGGCACAAACCACTCAGGGCGCCATGTTACTAGACCAGTCCTTAAGTCAGTCTGTGCCACCTAGTCACAGCTAAGGTCACACCTGTTCCTTCCACCTGTCTGTGGTGTTCAGCCTTGGAAACACTGGCAGGAGCAGGATTAAAAGGAAATGCAAGAGCGAAAGAGGAAGGGAAGCGGAGAGAGGAAAGTCCCTGGGAGCACAAGGAGAAAGGAGTGACATCCCCAGAATCCACGTGGAAGGTTCCCATATTCCCCCTCTCTCTTTCCCATCATTCTGAACACCATATGGGGAACATGAATCCAAAGCACTTACACTCTTTCTTCTCACAGTTGAATACCTCAAAGGAAAAAACTCCACACCATCATAGTGCAGCCCAGCGCAGAGCCTTGTACCCTGAGGTCATCCTGAGAAGGGACATTCAGACACAGAAAGGG
This sequence comes from Sciurus carolinensis, assembly GCF_902686445.1. Lineage (NCBI taxonomy): Eukaryota > Metazoa > Chordata > Mammalia > Rodentia > Sciuridae > Sciurus > Sciurus carolinensis. The sequence continues at coordinate 6,048,561 of NC_062217.1, read as the reverse complement.
ACGGCCCTTATCTCCTACAGGATCTGGGAGAAGCGCCTACCCTTTCTGTTCAAGAAAGGCAGTACTTCAACTCCCCTCTGTTTTTCTCTTCTGTAATTGCAGGAGGTTCTTGGGACAAGATGTTTGAAAGGGTGAGTTAAATCTTCCCAACCTTTTCATGACTCCATACCTACTGTAGGCACAGACTGTAAGTGTTCCCATGACTCAATATTTGCCATGTTTGAGTGAGATGCTTCCAACGGCAAATATGTTTTCAGCAACTATTTTTACAGATGCCTAATTTAGATCTCCATATCTCCTCTCCCTCTGCTGGTTCTTTAAACCATATCCAAGCCACATAAAAGAATAGATCCACCAGGCTTTCCTTCTTTCCTTCAACACCTTCCCTGAATTAAAATCAGAAGCTAAAGAACCCAAGACTTGTTTCTGTATCTTAGGCATAATTCCTGTTTTGACTCTTATGTGTCTAAAATATTTAAGGATATGGATTCTTCCAGATCATTTTCTGAACTAACTTCCTTGGAAATTACTTAAAGGAGGTGAAAGAGCAGGACTGACCCTTTCAGCCCAGCCAGAGACACCCTTCAGAAGCTGGAGGAAGGGACTTCTACTGTTTGTGGAGAGGGACCCTCCTTAACTGTAATCTTTAAACCATCATCCTAAAGACTGATGACTTCATAAATTGAATTCTTTTCTTTATCCATTCATGCTTCCAATAAACACTGTCCTCATTATTTTAGTTAAGAGCCTTTGAACAGTTAATGTCCGAAGAACAGTTCAAACCTGTTTCAAAAACATTCCAACAGTATCATGAGGTACAAGACTGTGTCTACAAAACTTTGGTAAAAAGAACAAACAAACATCAATTTCTAGGTGACCTCTTTTTTTTCTTTTAACTAGGATATGCAGATGGATCTTAACAGTGAAGTAGAGCTGGAAGCATAAGGGACACTTTTGGATGAAAGTAGGACAAGGAATACAGAATGAGGAGCTTGTGTTCTGGGAACCCGAGTCCTATTGAGTCCACTCGCTCAGACTGCATGAGCCTTCGGATCTTCCTGGGTATACTCTTCATTCTGCATCCCAGTCCTCGGCAGGATCCCCAGGGCCTCAGGGGGACAATCTCAGAGTCAGAATATGCCTACCACAAGCAGTTTCCTAGTTATTTGAAATCTCTAATTTGCCCTGTTTTCAGGTGAAAACATACAATAGCTATCAACTTTTGAAGAAAATAGGAGTTCTGAGACAATGTGAGCATCTGCGTCTCAATTTCTACTTCTCTGGACTGTGATCCATTGAAATAAAGCCTCCTGTGAAGCTTCCCATCCAGAATGGAGTCAAGCCCCAGTGGCTGAATGAAGATCTGAAAGGCTTGAAGAAAATAAATGAACTGCCTGCTTTTCATTACACTCCAGTCTCAGGATGGGGATACATCTGGTTTTCTGATTACACTTTCCCGTAGTAAAGAAAATTCTAGCCTAGCAGGTCAAACCAGCTGATGACTAGCCAGCTCCAATTACTGACCTGACCTGCTTCTAACCTCAAAGGGGAAGAAAGAAAACCCTTTTTACTCATTCTTAGAAACTGAAATATGGGTATAGAAGGTTGTTGGGTTTTTTCCCTTGATTAATTAAAGTTGCTTATTCAAATTGTGCTTGAGTACATAGTCTTTAATTATAAACAAAATAATGCCTGACTTCCTCTATAAAACAACACTCAAAGGCAAAAGAAAGAAAGACCAGACCCTTTTATTCCTGTAATAAAAAACAACAAAAGCACAGCCATTTTAGTATGGCATTTGGAACTTGGTTTGTTCTATTTAATGAATAAAAGATAACAGTATTTCTCAAAGGAGACAGTGTCCACTAAGATAAGCCTTTTTAAACTTCTATTTTCCATGGACTCCACTCTCAGGGCCATTTGCAACTTCCAAGTAAACATCACCATGGCATTCAATGGGACTAAACAAGACCTGGCCCTTGCTGGTAAACTCTGAAGTGTGTTAATCTGACCTTCTCTTAGTTCCTCCTCACAAACCTATGAAGGCACTGGACCATAGTCCAGCATGGATTGTGTCGAGTATTCCTCAATAGCAGGAAAAACGCTCTTCTTCCTGTCGGGAGCCTGTCACTCAGCCCACGGGATGACCAAAGAATGTGCGATTGTGCCACCCCAGTTCAGATAGGATTTGAAATTGAATCTGTTTCTTAGACTAATCTAGCGTCCACATTAGGGTCAACCGTCGGAAATTGCTGAGATTGAACTTTTTTGACCTCTACAAAAAAGATAATTTCAGGTGGTTCAATTTAATTCCAAAAAGATACTGAATACAATGAAATTGCTACATTCAGTATATGTGAATAGTCACTTTAACCCTATAGCCATAGATGACTTTTGAAGATAATGATTTTCATCAACAACATTCCCTACTCTACCCATATGCAAAAACATCATCTCTGAAGTATATTTCTGTACTAATACTATACAAAATAAACAGTCTTTATCGCTCATTCCAAAAAATAAATACCCAAATATTAATATTGATTTACATTTGGTACCGTCCTTGTGTAACTGATATTGGTTTTGCCTGTTTGAGAGATTACTCAGTAAGGGAGAGAATATAAGTAGCAAGAGAATTACTCCTTGAATCTGGTACTGCACCCAGCCCTGAAACCTGGATTCCCTATCTCCTCTGCAACCAATAAATGAATGCTGAGTCCCTGAAAGCTTTAAACAATGGATCTGAAGAGTCCAAAGGTGCTTGCTTTGTAAGTTCATAATTTAATTATACGTGTAAAAATACCAGTTATGAGGGCTCATTTTATTATATCTAGACCCACCCCTTTTATTCCATGTTCTAGGGAATTTGCTTCAGTCCCTCTCAACACACATTTCGGTTGCCTGTCAGGTAGCAAACTCCTGGCCACAGCTAAGTTTGAAAAGTTTCTGGGGAACAAACATTGCATTAGTGAGTTTGAGGCTAAAAAGTCAGCAGGACAATATCGACCAAGTTTTAAGGCACACAATGGGCAGCGTAGTGTTATAGGGGTCAGTGACGAACACTGCCAAGGATCACACAGAACTCTGCTCCACCCCTGCAGGCCCAGCATGGGATTGCAAAAGCCCACCGTGCCACCATCGCGCTCCCATTTTGCAAGAGGGATCCTCAGCCAAAAGCTCCTATCTGACTGTGTTCCCACAGCCCACCAAACGATCACAATTAAAAGTCTTCTGCGTGCCAAGGCAGGAAGTCCCTCTCCGGTTGTGCTTTTCATTCTGTTCATTTGCTGGTCTTAAAGCAATGTCCTGTCCATCTACTGCCTGCTGTGCAATTCAGAGCTCACCTCTTTGTTCCTCTGGGTCCCCCGTGCAAAACAAACTGCACCCACACTTCACTCAGATGCTTGTCCGTGACCAGGAATGACTTTCCCACCCCAGGCTCATCTAATCTGAAAGGAATGTCCCTTCTGTCGTACAGAAACTGGAACACCGAATGTTTTCAATCAAGCCGGCAGCCTTCATGCTCTTGGTGTTGTGTCTAGCAGGGGTTGATGGTTCAACACAGTCTTAGTAACAATTATAATCTCAATAGTAACAATATCAACAACCATAAGATATCAAAGGGGATAACAAGGCCCTGCTGGCCTTGCTGCTCAGCAGATGAGCTCGCCACCTCCATCCCCACTCTGAGCATTGCTCTTTCCTCTGCTCTCTCCACGGCCAGACGAGGCTCCCAACGTGCTGTGCTGTGCTCCTTGTCTTCTTCCCACCGTCCCCAGAGCTCCCAACCTCACCAGCCCCACCCAGCCTGTTCTCGCTCACCCTAACCCTTGGGCTCTGAGCCAGTGGCCTGTTTCCCTGCACTGAAGAGAAGACCCCCTCTGAACCCACCCTGAGAACCCCCGACGCTGCTCTTTCTTCCTGCCCTGCTTTTCTGATCAATCCTCGGTTTCCTTCCTGGGTCCACCTGTTGTGCCTCTCTTGTGTCTGAGCTCCTGGGAATCCTGTCCCCAGGTCTCCTTCCTGCTCAGTTGCCCTGAGCTCTCCAGGACCACCGCAGGGTCCTTCCCCAGAATGATTTCCATTTCTGATAAGATAACCCACAGGCAGCACCCTAGTCCAAAGCTGAGCCACGGCCCTTTTGCAACACCTCTAGACCCACGTCCACCCGGCACCTTCAGCTGGAAGGCCAGCACGACTGCGACTCCGTCTCCTCACTCATCCCAGTGAACGTCGTGAGGGCCGCCATTTCTAGTCCGAGTCTCCTCGAAGACTGCTCACATGCACCGCTGTGCAAAGGCAGAGGATGCAGCGGGGTCACGTCACTGCCCCGTCCATCCGGCTCAGAGGTTCTTCCTGCGTGCAGGGGATGGTCTGACCTCTTCGCCAGGTACTCTGAGCTCTTCATCTTATCCCTGGCGGACATTCAAAGCTTCCTTTCACTCCCTTCAAGGAATGGAGGCTTCAGTTCTTCCAACGATGCTGTTCCTCATCATTCTAGAACATCTCTTGCATCTGCGACTTTGCCTCTGAGGTTCCCTCCACAGAAAGCCCGCCTCTCTCTGGTTTCCAGTGAATCCCTCCTCAGTATTCAAGCCTCACCAAAGAGGAGGCTTTGTTCAGGAGCCTCTTACAGGGAACCCAGCTCCACCCACCATTGTGGAGATCAGGTGTTGCCTCCTTGGAATCCCGAGAGCACCAGAAACGTGATGACCAGCTAGTGCTTGCTTTATGGAATTGCACATGTCAATGACCTGCTTCCTTCATGTGAGTGATTTTCAAACTTGACACCATTGATATTCAAACCCTACCATCCTTTGTCGGGGAGGGGCAGACCTGCACTCTGCATGTGCTTTGGGCGTCCCTGACTTCTGCACAAGATGACACACGTGATTTCCCATATACCATATAGAACCATCCATCTGTCTCTGGACGTTGTCAGATGCCCAGGACCGTCATCCATTTGAGAATCAGTGCTGTAGCCTGCAAGTTTCTCTCTGCAGACCCTGTCTCCTCATCCCAGAATCCCGCACAGGCTGTGGAAATAGGAGCATCACATGCATGGTCACCAAATGGTGTTTATTCAGCATGCGAAGCCATGATGTCCCCTGCACATGGCTCCAGCCATTTGGAAACATGAGTCTTGAGATGCACTTGAATGTAACTGAGAAAGGCCCCTCCTTATTCGTGGTACTGTATACTCATGAAAGAAAATGAAAGGATGCTCTCTCAGTGATTCTGCAGAAGATGACTCAGAGTTTCAGCTCGAAAGAGGACAATATCTCATTACATAAACTAATAACAATAAAAAACATTGCTTTATGAAGGTATGTTCTTTATTTTAGTGGGAAAACAGGCAATTAGAATCAGTATATTTCTGGTTGTTATTTCCATTTTTATGGAAGGGAAGGAACACCTTAGCTGAAATTGATATTTTCCTTCTATTAAACTGCATTAAATCTGGCTGAAATCAGGAACTTTGAATAATCCATCACACTTTTAGTACATTTTCTGAGCTACATTACAACCAGTCATTGGCCATGACCCTTCTGCTTTGCAAGATCTGCGCTTGATTAAGACTTGAATTTTAAACCTTAAATGAATCCCACCAATTTTAAATCTCTTTCCTCCTCATCCAAACCACACAACCAATTACATCTGCATTTTCCTTCAAAAGCCTCATTTCTCAAAAGGATCCTGCTTGCCTTTATCCAAGGATTATGATGAGAGGCCAAGAAACATGAGCTTGATTCTCTTTAAAAGAACTACTAAGTAATTAAAAGTTTCAGGAGTATCTATCCATTAGTTTAGGACAAAGTTTGGCTTCAAGGGAAGAACCAAATTAAATTAAAACCCACAAGTAATTGGTTATAAATGGGTATTTATTGAATCTTACCACTGGGCTTTATTCTCTATGATCGATGATAACCTTCTTTTATGTTCTCTAAACTGGATTATCCTACTGAATCATGCCAACTCCCCAACATGTACTTTTTTCTTTTTCCAGTTCTTCAACTGAAAGTTTTATGAACAAGTTCTGCATGGTTTGATGGAGCACAATCATATGCAGCTTTCAATTCTGATAGTATTTAAACACTACTCAGACAGACGGAGGAGTCACGCAGGGCTGACTGAGAGGGTGTCCTCTTCCTCACCTGGTCTTAGCTGTTCCAGGCACTTACGCCTCCCAGCTTTTAAATAAAACATTTATCTGTTAAAGAATCATTTCCTTTTAGCATTTGTGATTACAATGTCACCGTAAAGAGTACTTTAAATGACATATTGGATGTCATTCAAGTAAGATGGGATCTAGGAGAAGACCCTGTAAGTTCCCTTAGCTGGGGACAATCCTACCACAATAAGCCCACAGGACACCAAAATACCAACATGCAGTACTTGGAAGAGAAAGAGAGAGAGAGAGATGTATTATAAAATATACGAAATATATGAAATACATGAAAGTTTGGGCACAGGCAAATGGAAGAAAGCATTGAAGAAAACCAAAAACGTTGTTTGTGTAAAAATAATAAAATAACTTGGTTGATAAAATGAAAAGAAAACATGTCATTTCAACTCTCTTTCAGAGGTAGCAGCAGGATCCATGAATGCCTCAAAGTCAAGTGCCCCCTAGAAGCTTCTGGAAGCCCACCTTAGATGTGGGCTCTATTGAGCCCCTTCCTCTGACAGTGCCCCTTTTCTGTCAGGCCTGAACGGGGATCCGCCACAGGTGCCTGGGGCTCGCTGCCTCCAGTTGCCACTCGTGACCTGGCAGCTCCTCTCTGCTCGTGTAGTGACAGGATCCTCTGATGCAGCTCAGTGGAAGAAGCGCCCTTTCTAAGCTGTACCCCTTTCCTTCCCATGGTCTCACCAGGGTCCATGAGCCCCTGACCGCCCAGCCTCTTACTCTCCCAACCTCTCTCCCTGTCCACCTGCGTGTGTCCTGTCACAACCTGAAGCCCAGCTCCCTGTGATGGCCACTCCCATGCCTCCACCTTGGCTCCCTGCCTCCTTCTCCACTCCGGGTAACTCGAGGGAGAGAACTGCAAGGAGAGCGCGTGTTTTCATTCCTGACTCCAAGCTCAAGGGGGCTGTCAGCAAATCCCACCATTTCCCGGGTCCGGCCCTTTCCAACCCCTGAATGACTATTTCTCTTTCTCCTCAAACATGTAACATTTTCTCTTCTCCATTCTCAGGGGCAGGGAACCTTGGACTTCTATTTCAAAAAGAAAATAAATGTAATCAGCAAAGAATGTTCACTCCCCCTCAACCATCGTTATCTCCCCTGATCCTTGCTTGTTTCTATAACCGTGGATCCACCTCCTGGCCCTGTGCAAGGCCAAGTCCTCCCTGGCCCCTGAACCCAGCCCCTCACCTGTGCCACTTTGGGAAGCTCTATGGCTCCCCTGCCTCAGCACTTCTTTATTTACACGTTCTGCATCAGCAGAAGAATGAGCTGAGAGGACACCAGTCTAAAAACAGCAGAACTCCCCACTCCCAGTGGGGAGTAGTCCTCCAGCTACTGCTGGGTCCTCTGGCAGCTCAGCATGACCTGCTCTCAGCCCTCGAGGCCCTACCTGCTCGGTGCCTTAAATACATCTCTAAGCAGATTTCTTTCCACAGCTGCAAGTGCCTTGTCCAGCTGCCTACCTCACCAACCAGATGTGGTCAGTCAGCTATAGTCTGCAGACCCCTGCTCTAGAGAAAGATGATTCCATGCTTTCTTGTGACCTGGGTTCGTTCCTGCTCTGGCTTTTGGCTTCCCCATCTCCAGTCATTAACTTCTACGTTCCAAGAGAGAAGTGCACGTTCTTCCGTTCACTGTTGTATCTTCAGGGCTCAGAAGAGCAACAGGCAAGAAATCCAATATGCGCTGGACGAACGAATGAATTCATCAGTGTAACACCTTCCATTTCCACTGTGCTTCTTACATTTCCTTCTTCTGATGCAAGATCCTCCTCTGATCAATCCGCCCGCAGCATCGTTTGCTCATGCTTCACTCTGACTCTGCGCTCTGCTGTGGCAGAGGTGGTCGTTCCTTTGTTTAGATCCAATATGCATAGGAGAGTGCCTAAGAGACAGCGGGCCCAGTGGATTTGTATTGAATCAGGGAATCGATCGAGACAACCAGACTGAAGTAAGAAAAGAGAAGAATAAGCTGAGGGTGGTGAGGAGAGCTGATCAGGAGAGGGTCTCCCGGCAGTGTAATTGCTGGCAATTTTCTCTGATTACACAAAATGGAGATGATATTCTGCTCCACTTTTTGCCAGTCAAACAATACCTGGAGGGTTTTGTTCCAACTGCAGTCCCCCTACTTTCTGAAAATGTGACAACATATGGTACTTTTAGAAATACACAGCCAAGATAGTGAAGGGAAGAAAACTCGACATCTGAAGAACATCGGAAAACTGGCAATGCAGAACAACTTAACTCAGGGAAGAGAAGACAGGGAAAGGTGCACACCGGCGCCTCAAAATTCCTGCAGGTGGTCAGATTTAAGAGGAATTCACTAACTACGATGCTCCAAATATAAGCCACTTGCTGAAAATTATAGGGAGGTGGGTTTTAATTTAATATATGAAAGAAATCTCTAGGCCTTCGAGTCATCTGACGACACATTAGAAGACATGTGATCCCCAGCACCAGGAGTGTTCAAAGTGAGGTTGGCGGCCTCACCTGAGCATCCAGGAAAAGTCTGGAAGGCTTTGGAAAGCAGGTCAAGGTCATGCCCAGGCAACCAAAGCTATCTTCCATCTCTGAGATGACTCTACAAAAAGCTAGGGAGGAAAGAGATGGCCCCAGACACAGGAGTGGTTTACCAAGATGGCAGCTGTTACCCTGCAGGAACTTAGGGTCACAGAGCAGGGCTGTGAACCCGTCCAGACGCAGGAATCTTTGCACAACTGACAAGAGTGAAAGTGACTCACTGGGTCTTCTTGGAGTAAAGGTCAAGAGAAGAAGAGAGAGGGGACACGGGAGAAGACCCGAGTATATGAGGATGGAGAAGAGTTAGTTTAAAAAAAAAAATGAAGGCTGATCATATGCAAAGTCAAAGAAAATGGAAAGGAGAAGAGGGGAAGGAATGCCGTCTCTTTCCCACCCTGAATCACCAGCAGAGGAAAGCCCCGGGGAGGGGCCACCTTACAGCCGCGGCCTGGATGGAGCCTCAGGGAGGGTGGAGCAGGGTCCTGTCTTTGGCGTGGCCCCTGCTGGCAGCAAAGGCTGTTGCACTTACAAGTAGGATTCTCTGCTTAGCTGTTCAGCCATTTTCCCGTTTTTTTGTCAACATCTTTAAACTTCTCTTCAGAAAGCTTTCTTTTGCCTTCAAACATCAAGACATTTTCCTTCTACCCGAGCCTCTTCCCCAGCAGCACTGTTCCTCTCTTGCCCTTCACTGGGGAGACCCTGAGTGACTTGTCCCCTGTCCTATGGCCTATGCTCTGCTTGTGCTGCTGATGTGCCTTGAGCTCAGCCACACCGTTTTCCCAGACCAGTTGGTGGAAACCCTGGGAACACGGGTAAGCTGGCCTTCACCTCTTTGTGGAAAACCCATCTTCCCTTTGACCTTCCATGAGAATTTACTACTTTTCAAGCTGTAACTGTGTGTCAGTCTCTGGACCCTTGGAGACTCTGGAAATGTACGTGGCTTTGTGCTCATTGAGTCTAGAAGTTGTTGGATGGTGTATAAAGTGGAGTGCATTAAATCACGTCTCCCAAACAGACACGTCCAAATCCCAACAGCCGCTACCTATGCACCCGCATTGGAAGCAGCATGTTCGCAGGTGTAATTAGGATGCAAGTTACGATGGGGTCATATCCATCCAAATGCTAGGTCCCCTCTCCAGAACCTAGCATCCTTACAAGCTGAGGGAAATTGAGACACCAACACACAGAGGGGAAAATGCCACGTGAAGACACAGAGACACACACAGAGGGAAGATAATGTAAATGGGGACAGGGAGGGTGCCCTGTGGAGATGCAGGCAGAGATGGAAGTGTCCACTAGTCAATCAGTGACAAAGACCCCCAACAACACCAGAAGTAAGAGAAAGACATGGAACACATTCTCCAGAGAGTCTTTTGAGAGAGGCTGTCCCTGCCAATATTTTGATTTAGGACCTCAAACCTCCAGAAATGTGAAAGACTAAATTTCCCTTGTTGTTAAGCCATCAGTTTATGGTCTTTTGTTTAGCAGCCCTAGGGGACTAGCTCAAGTAATGGGGCAATCTGCCGCAGGGCACCATGGGGCTGCTAGGGAGCCATTCTGAGGAGCCCCAGATGAAAACTCTGTATTAGTGGAAAGTTTTTGCTTGCAGGTGATGGAAGGCAAGCTCAGAGTAAAGTAAGTGAAAAGGAAAAAAAGAAACTGTCTTGCCCACCTGTTGAGGGTGGACTGGTGTCAAGGGGTTTAAAGAATGACTTCAGGTCTGTCTCTCTCTCCCTTTGCTAATCCCCTCCCTCTCCTCCAGCATGTTTTTCCTCTGTAGATCATGGGTCCCCAGCAGCACCAGGTTCATGTGGCGCTTCTTAACTTGCTTTGGGGAGAGAGGCCCTGTCGCTGAGCATCCACATCTGTCCTGTAGAATCACCAAGGGACCAACGCTCACGGGCAGCCTACAGGGAGGAAGTAGGGCTTTGTAACACAACCCCATCAAGGACAGGGAGCGGGTTTGAAAAATACCCAAAAGAGATTGCCAGGTATCAGAAAAGAGGGGCGTGGTGCTAGGCCCATAAAAACAAAAGGTACCGAGGTTGTCAGGAAGAACTAGGGACTAACGAGACTTCTTAAGGAGGCAGTCTCAGGAAGCTGGCACCTGGTCAGGCCAAGGATGAGGGCCCTGCGCCAGGCGTGAGAATCGGCGTATCCACCGGCCCACCCTCTCTTGGCCTTCTCCGGTGCCCATCATCCCTCCATATGCCTGCAAGCACAAACTCCCGCCTCTGTTCACAGAGGGTGCAATCGCTATTTTATCTTTCCGTGGAGTCTCACTCCAGACCTCTCACTAGTTTTCAACGGGCGATTTCACCTCCTCCTTCCCAGACAACTAAGCATTCATGAGGGACAGCCTCTGTTGGGATTTGGATATGGGCTTCCCCCAAGGTGTTGAAGGCTCGGTCCTCAGCCGGTGGTGCCGTGTGGAGGTGGGGGATGCTATAGGAGGTGGGGCCCAGGTGTGGGACCCTAACCTAGGAAGGATATGGGGACCCTGACCTCTACCTTTTTCTCCCCCTTTGCTTTCCAGCTGCCAGGAGGTAAGCAGCTCTTTCCAACACACGTCCCTACCGCGATGTTCTTCCTGGCCACATGCTCACAGTAATGGAGCCAGCTGACCCTGGAAACCTCCGAAGCCATGAGTCAAGACGAATCCTTCCTCCTTCGTGCCGATTTTCTCAGGTGTTGTGTTACAGTGGCAGAAAGCTGACTGTAACAGCTCCCAACCTCCTACCAAGGCAGTGCCCACTTCATTCCTGTTTCTGTGTTCTTCTCACAGTGAATGTTCCATCATCCGCCAACTCTCCAACCAAAAACATGGCTCTCCTTCTCGATGCTGCCCCTTCTCTGCAACACTCTCACACACACAAAGTTGTACTGACTCAGAAGTTCCCAAATCAGTGCACTCTCTGGAAAATATCGTAGCCATTTATAGTCTCAAATTCTTCCTGTTGCCCGAGTGACATTTCTAAAACACATAAGCAGTCTTGTCACTCACCTCTGAGTCCTTCAAACGTCCCCCGACCCGTGTCGCGATGCTGAACCCCACACTGCCACAGGCACAAGTGTCCCCAAAGCTCCACTCTCACTGCTCCTCACTCCATGCTTCAGTATGCTCTTCACTTGGGATCGTTTTTTGTTGGTGCTGTGACAAAGTACCACAAACTGAGGTGCTTAGCACAGCAGCACAAGTTCCTTATCTTACACTTCTAAGGTCAGCCGTCCAACGTGCCTCTCAGTGGCTTACAATCCAGTGACGGCAGGGCTGAATTCCCCTCCGGGGTCCCCCAGGGGAGAAGTTGCCTCCGTGCCTTTCCCGGCTTCCAGAAGCTCCCCGTTTCCTCGGTCCCCTGTCCCTGCCTCCACCTAAAAGGCAGACGCAGCAAGAGTTCTGGTGTCGATTCTTCTGGACCTCTTCTGCCTCCCTTGGACACTTCCAATCCAGGGGAACCTGGTTTCCAGGTCAGCTGAGCAGCAACCCCGATTCCACCGCTGACTCTCCCCTACTTGGCCTGGAACCTGACATGGTCACAGGCTCTTCGTTGTATGCAAGATTCTGCCAACCACACGACTCACCTGCCTTGCCCTGAGCAGCACTGGTCTTCTAACACCCCCTTCAGGGAGTGTCCTTCTCCATCACACACGTCCCCTCTGGGAAGCCCCCTCTGAGTCCCCCAGGTTGGGAAGACTCCAACAATCCTTCTGTGAGCACTCAGCTCAGCACACCTGTCCTGAGCCCCAGCACGCCCCATTCCTCGTACCCTCCTGAGCAGCTCTGTCTCACCCATGTCTGGGTCCTGAGTGATCAACACAATTCCTTGTGCCCAGGATGTCCTTATGTCTTCCCAACAGACCTAGCTGGTGCCATCAGGCCAGGTTGGAGTACCAAACCAGGGGTTGCTGGACTCCGAGCCCTGCTGCAATCAGCCCGAAGCTTCTCCTGTTTCCTACTTGCCTAAACTGCCTCTCATTTTTCTCCACTTCTTTATTTGCCCTTTATGTAAGCTATGTACATGCAGCGATGATTTCTTTCCTCACACTTCAAATGATTTGTCTTAAGAAGGAGCCTGACTTCGCATATTCTCCATGGAACCTTAGCCAGAGCCCGGCGAGTGGCCAGGACACCCCTTCTTGCTGTCAATATTTGTTGATGTCTCAATGTTGTTGATTGAGTGATGCGGACTACAAGCCCTCAGGGCAGACTTGTGTGATGTGCTGTTTATTTATTAGTGCACCAGTACTACAAAGAGTTATGGCAATTACAATCTATTGTTTGTACAAACCAGTTTCATGATCATCACATCTGTGGTAAGTTTTGCAATTTCCCAGGATGGTCATCACTCAAGTCTAATTTTTCAGAAACAAGGTAATGCTATCAAGTTTCAGAGCATCATGGTTAACATAGGATTTGGCTGGTCATTACTTCTTCCTTTCTCACCAATATCGTTAATACTTGACTGAACTCAATTTATTAATAATGATGAGTTAATAAGACTTGAGGAATATAAATAATCAACCTTAATGATGATGTTAGTTTGATGGTCTTCAAAATATTACTATTCAGTATTTTAGTAAAAGACAGGACATTCCCATGATTTGAAGCAAAACCCTAGTATTACATTTTATTCCTCTTGAAATCATACACATAGCATAAAACCACGAACAGCTCCACATCAGTTAGTGAAAAATATCATGGTGCATTCTGGGAACCAAAAGCAACTACCAGCTTCAGCCATGTTCGAAGGGAACAGGCAAGTGTGTGCATGCTGAAGAGAAATGTGAATAATCAAATTAAAACAAAATTGTGACTACTAATTTTTCCTCTGGGTAGAAATTATCCCCAGGATGTGAGACTGTGGAGCAGGCGGTGGAGCTGAGATGGAGCTAAGTTGGTTGATGATCAGGGAACTGAGAAGAAGGAGAAGTCACCCATGTGAGAATCGTTCGCCCATAAACTGGAAGATACTCGAAAGCACAGTATTGGTACTGGCAGGAATTCTGCTCTGAGGAACTCTCCCGAGATGGGGAGGGATGAGAGGACTGTGGAGGCTTCTGGCTTAGATTTGACAGTTCATCTCTACGCACACACTCACTGAGCAACTGCTGCCAGCTCCGTGCAGTCTACCCAGGGGCAGGTACCTCCAGCCCCAGGCCTGCAGGGCCGACCTCACGGGGTGCACGTGGATGGGCCTGTATCATGCACCTGATTCTTAAAGCTGAGCCGTAGGACTCTAACTGCCATTAGGCCGCGTTTTCCTGTTTGGGGCTCATTGCTGTAGCTGTGTGGTCACTTGTTCAGGCTCCTGGTCCAGCCATCCACTGTGCCACCTACTCCCAGCTTTGTGGGGCCCTCAGAGACAAGCTGGTCATCTAGGCTTTATTCTAATCATCAGCAAGAACATGAAGGAGACCTGGTTTCCCAGACAAAAAAGAGGCGCACACTCTCTCCACCGACAGGTGAAGCCTCCAGAGACAGAGAGCCGGCTGTCTCTGACTTGTGCAAGCAAGTGGAAGGAAGGCCAGGAGGCAGGAGGAAGGCCAAGAGGGGGGAGGAAGGCCAGGGAGGCGGGAGGAAGGCCAGGAGGCGGGAGGAAGGCCAGGAGGCGGGAGGCCGTGCAGAGAAGCACCTGCTGTTCTTGGGACACATCACCCAACTAGGACCACTTCCTTCCAGAGGGACTGCCCCTCCTTCCAGGGTAATACAACAGGCCAGTAGGTCTAGGTCAATTTGACACGCTCCCTGCTGCTGGCCCGCCTTCAAGCAGCCTGGCACCTCCCTCTCTGAAAGTCCTTGCTCAGTGCACACTCCTTTCCACACTCCACCTCTGTCTTGAGCAGTTATCATGAGGCCAGGAGAGATCTCAGGACATACACCGTCATCTAAATCTTGAGGAATTTCTGAACGTCCTTGTTTCTCAACTGTGGAACTGGTAACTGGTAACTCAAAAGTCTTTGAAAAGGTCTAAAATGGATTTTTTTTTTCTAATACTTCCTCGAACCAAGAGATAGTTGCACATCGTCTCACCTCTGAATAATGACCAGCCGTCCACGGAGAACAGCACTCTAACTACGTCTACAATATCTATTTCGCCCCTAGGAGTATCCTTTGGCTTTCACAGAGATCTCCCTAAAGCTCTAATATGCAAATCCAACACATTGAAAAATATCCTGGGCTTCAGACAGGACAACTCCTAAACCATTATTAAAGACCTCCAGAGGAGACTTCATCCTCTCCTTCAATAACTGGTTCCAGAATTTAATAATGCTTATAGTCAGCCAATTCTTAAATCTAACTTAAATCCTGCTTCCTGCTGTTCAAGTTGGGGAATATCCTCGTCTGACAGAATCTTAACATTGGAAGTTTCTCATCAGCCCAGGAATTAGTGCCAGCAATTAGCTGCACACAGAAACATCTGAAGCCTGATGCTTTAGAGAATATGATTCCATGATTCGTACAGTCTGCAGCCAGAGACGCCACCACTAGACAGCATCATGACCTATCTGGGAGCCCATCTGACCCTGGGGTCTAACCGTGACTCTGGCTGCAGCCGCCACACTAACCTCAGTTCAGCCTGCGTGGTCCAGATCCTGCTTCTGCATCAGCCCCTGGAATAAGCTCTCCATGCCCATAGTGTGGGACGGAGATGCCACCACCTGCAGAGTTTTCTCAGAGCGGAGCAGAACCCTGGGGTAAATGGCCTTGTACCACAGTCACTGGAATTTCTCCTGGGAATGTTTGAGATGACAGGGCGGATCCTCACACAGCTCTCCATTCATCTAAGTGACCCTGTGCAAAGAATGTCACCCTGTTGACCTTCAAGCTCATTAGGATAAGCCAGATGGCATCATCAGGTGGCTGTTTCATGGTGAGAATATCCTCGCCTGGTGTTCTGCACGACATCCTGAAGAGTTCACAGCTCTACACCAGCAGAGCGGTGTTTCTCAACAATTATAAGGATGGATAAATAAAGCTTGTAAGGTCCGCTTCCACATGGGTAATGACACGGGGCAGTTTTATATAAATCCATTTGAAAGGGAGCCCTTGCGTATTCCCCTGCAACCCGCAAAGAAGCCAATTCAACAAATCTTTTCAGTAGGTGCTAATACCATCAACATGTGAATCATCTTTAAATCATTTCCTTAACAATAGCTTCACTTTGAATGCTACAAATTACTTGGCTAGAAGAGACAAGGAGAATGCCAGTGTTCTGATAAACCCGAGTGCAGTCAGTGTGGCTGTCACTTCCTATATGCTCGGCGGGGGTGGGGGTGGCGGGGCCTCAGGAACACACTTCTTGTGAAAAATTGCACATCTAAATTGACAGGGCTGCCTGCAGAGCAGGTGTTCCCGAGCCAGAGGGTGCTGCCTGCCTCCTGCCTCCGCGGGAACTGAAACTCCCGTCATCGCAGACAGGTGTGGTGCACAGCCCAGTGCTCCCCTCGGGATGCCCCAGCTCGCGGAACCAGGCAGACGTGGTAGGGAAGGATTCTGAGATGCAGGAAGCGGACCCTAATCCAGTCACGATGGTCCTCACCAGAGAGGCAGGACATCAAACACAGAGGAGATGTGACAAGGACACCAAACACAGAGGAGATGAGACAACGGAAGGAGTGGCTGGCTAACAGCAGGCAGGGGCCACCAGCCCAGGCACACAGGCACCTGCGCAGCCCCACAAGTCAAGGCAGTGGCTGCCCTGGGCCTCCAGGTGCAGCTCTGCAGGCACCTGGCTCCAGGGCTAGTCCAGAGAGCTGTCTGACCGCCAGGGCCATAAGACAATATATTTGTACTTGTTTTCCTTACAAAACAGCTTTATGGAGATAATAATTCAAGTACCGCAGGAACATCCATTGATGCGTATGGTCAAAGGATTTTTTACTTTGCGATGCACCCATCACCATAAGACTTCTAGAAGATTCTTGTCACCCAATAAAGTAGTCCCCAGGTCCATCGTTCCTGCCTGCCTCCCCTGCGCCCCTCCACCTCCCCACTCCACACTGGCCCCAGATTACCTACTTCCTGTCTCCTCCCAACCAGTTTGTATTTCTGAAGCACTAACCTGACGGAGATCTGTTACGGCAGCTCTGGGAGACTAAAACAATTCACACGATGACTGTTCATGGAATAAAAACACAGACCAGAGATCCGCACAGAGATGGAGATACTGGCTTTTCCAGAGAATTAAGTCTTCCATGTGATCTATCTTTTCTTTTCATGTAATAACTTTTATTCTCCCTGCTCAGCTAACGCAATGTTCTGAGACCTTAAGTCTACACATGATCTAAGAGGGCAATTTTCCCATCTTCTCACACTCCCATAGATAGGAGGCACCAAAATGGAATTATATTCAATGACATTTCCTCAGACTGTCTGGAAGAAGCATTATGTTAAAACTCTCTTCTCTTCCAATAATTTTAAAATGCTAGAAGACATTTTCTTTCCCCCAGATAACAGGGACATTAGAGAATATTCTAGATCGGGGTTGGCAGCCCCTGGGTCAGCAACCCTGTTTTTGTAACTGCTGTAGGGAAGCTGGCTACACTCTTGCTTCCATCTTACTGAGGGCTCCTTTCTTGCTGCCAGCATGGAGTTGAGCAACTGTGACAAACAGGGTAATACTCGAGCCCTATATATCCTCCATTTTGTCTCTCAGACTGTAAAGCCTAAAATATTTACTAGCTGGCCCTTTACGGGTAAGCTGGCTAACTCCTGGACAAGAGCACTTACATTGGAGTAAGACAGAAATTAGTTCCAGTTGCAACTCCACCACTTATAAGTCACATCATCTGAAACAAATTCCTTCACTCTGGTGAGCCTCAGTTTCCCTTATTTGCAAAATAGAGTTATCACCACCTACTTAGCAGAGCTTGATGCTCAGAACACTGTACACAGAACACCTGTCAGAATCGGACAGTGTATCCTTTACATCTTATATTGTTTTGCAATTCTACAAAATAGTAAACACATCAGCACCATTTAAAAGTAAAGATAGAAACCTCTAGCAAAGAGTATACTAAAGGCAGTACTCTGTAGCACTAAATACTTTTTGCATGAATGAATACTGAACTTGCAATCCATGAAATGGAATTACACACAGATAGAATTTGTTGGGGTATTAGAGGTCACCATTTCAGATCTTTACCCAGCACATGAGTCAGGCCCAGCAACAGTCGGGAGCTCCTGTAGGACCAGCAGGTTACTGTCTCCGATGAAGGGAGCAGACTGGAGTGATGTTGAGGGTCGGGACAGGTAGGTGGCTAGGAGTGATCACGTGTTAACTGGAAGCATCCACTGCCACATGGAATTTCTCCAATTCACAAATCTGGCATGATTGTTCAAGACTTCGTTCTTTTGAAATCAGGAAAATTAATTTCTCAGGTTGCTTGAGCACTAACAATGCCTCTTCCCAAAATCTTATTGCAGTTTTCTCATTCTCTAGGTATGACCTTAACATCACCAGAGAACAGGACTGATTAGGCTCAGAGTCAACATGTTGGTCTGAATTTCACTCAGTAGCTTCCTACTAGAGTCACTTCAAGCAAGTCTCTACACATCCTTAAATTTCAAATTTTTCATCTGAAAAATGAAACTAAGGATACTTTAATTATGAAATTGTTGTAAATAACAAATGAGATAGCATATATAAAAATGCATTTAGAAAGCACTGTTTGCATGTCTATTATTATTATTAGAATAATTCTATAATGAAAATTACTTATGGAAAATGCAAATATACTGTATAAATGCCAAAGTGGAACACAGATGTCAACTACTCTCGTGAAGCAGTGTGTAAAGTAAAACTGTTCACATTTCAATGAGTTGGGAAGTCCTATCAAAGCCTTCTAATTGTCATAGCTCATAGCAGCATATATCTCATATCAGATAAGCACTGGAGAAGCTGGAGGCTCACTGGTTGGGAAGTGGGTAGATAAGTGAGGTATGGTGGGGCTGTGGAATACGACTCACCCATATAAAGAAATAATAATACACACAACAGCATGGCTGGATCTCATCACACGCTTGCGTGAAGGAAATCGAAAGGCTGTGTAACGAGTAATTTGATGTGTCATCCTGGTTATGTTATGGTGCAGAGCTGTAGGTGATTTTAGATGTGATTAGACGTATGTATGTATTGGTACTGGTGATTGAACCCAGGGTCACTTTACCACCAAACTCTATCCCCAGTCATTATTTGTTTATTTATTTATTTTTATTTTGAGACAGGGTCTCACTGAGTTTCTGAGGGTCTTGCTAAGTTGCTGAGACTGGCCTTGAACTTGCAATCCTCCTGCCTCGGTTTCCAGAGTCTTTCCAGCAGGTGGACACCGCTGCACACAGCTAGATGGGATTAGTATTTAAAGCAACTAGCTTTAATAAAGACAAGCACTACCCAAGATATGGGTAGGCTCATGAAATCATCTGAAGACTTTAAAAAGAAAGGACTGAGGTTCCCCCAAAAGGAAGGGATTCTGCCTCCAGACTGACTTTGGTCTCAAGAATGCATTAATAGCACTCACCAGAATTCCCAGCCTGCTGGCCTGTTCTGTGAATTTCAGACTCAGCGGGCTTCATAATCAAATGAGTCCATCCTGAAAAAATACATACATATATATATATATATATGTATATATATGTGTATATGTACATGTAAATATGTGTACATATTTATATGTGTGTGTATATATATACATATACACACAAATAAATTGTATATATATACACATATATTTGCACGTACATATGTACATATATATATACACATATATATATACACACATATATTTACATGTACACACTTATCCTGTTGGCTCTTTGTCTGCAGAACATGACTATCACAGATTGCAAATCATATAATACAATTTATATGAATCTCTAGAAAGATTAAAACAGTAATAACAAAGCATATCAGTAGTTCCCTCAACCAGGGGCATGAGAAAAATAAGGATAAGGGTAATATTCTGTGTATTGCTTTTGTATTTGTCATGGTATTATTTACATGATTGTATTGATTATAAAGTTTATCAAACAGTACATGTATACAAGTACTTACAATAGGTGAGCCCTATTGTATCTGAAATTAGCTCCAGAAAGGAGTTTGAGTCATATTAGAAGCCCAGTAGTAAGCTCTAATGTGATTCCCTTGTGTATCATAGGTGAAATTTAAAATTATTTTGCATACAGTTTTGCTTTTTATGAATTTAGGATCACAAGCATCCACTGAACTGGGGCTGTTGATATTTACTGCGCATGCTCAAGGTGAGCGGACACTGACTAATACACCTGTCAGGCAGAGCCTTGGGTAAATCATATATTCGTTATCATGAACAAGTTAATTCCAGGCATAATACTAATAAATTACATCCACTAAAACTATTACTTCATTCACTTCTGATTTATATACTGCCTCTCTCTTGAGTAAATGAGAATTTTTATGTGACAATAAAAACTTAATAACTAATATATCAATCCATAGTAAATATCATCCAAAGGCACTGTGACAAAAATTAAGTCCCTAAAAGATCAGGGAAGGACAACAATAGCAAAAATAAAGAGTTTATAACTTCAAAAGTGGCACCCGCATTATCGGCTCTGACACAGCCCTCTTCTCTGGCTCTACAAGCGTTTTACAGCAGTTCCGAGTTATCACCGCGAAATCACACGCCCAGGACAAAGCGTTTGACAAATGAACCTGAGGAGCAGATAAGCAGCTAGCGCCCTCTGCTCCAAGTTTCACCTTTGCTCTGCCAGGTGCCCTTTTGTCTCAACAATCCCATGATAACAAATTGCTCTACCCTTAGGTCGCCACCAAATTTCCCAGATCCGAGTCAACTCTCAGTGTCTCTAAGGGCACGGGGATCCCCTGTGAATCAAGGTCCAGGACCCTCCTGCCACATGCAGCTGAGCCCACCTACTGCTGTCACACGGTTGGTATTGACCGTGAGGTTTATTCAGAATGTAAGGAAACATCAGAAATGAAGCACTCTGCCTCTAAACATGCCCAGCCACTGGCTTATAGCATGAATCCACCTCCTTGTTGGCAGTATGGGATGACAGTGGACAAGCATGTTCTAGAGACACATCTGGAATTTAACAACCATCCTGACACTTTTGACCTATGGAGTCTTAGTTTGATCTCTCTGAAACTCAGGTTTTTAAATTTGTAAAGTATGAATAATTATACCAACCATGTGTGGCTGTGGTAAAATTTAGGTAATATTTGTAAAGGCTCTGCATTTAATATCTAGCATGTTGTAAGATCTCCAAGATAATGAGAGAAATTACTGTTAATTTCTCCATCTTGGAAATTTCATTCCTTCTGCTATGATAAATTATCTGGGTAACTTATGAACAAACAAATTTTCCACAGTTCTGGAAGCTGGCAACTCCAAGAAGGTTCTAAAAGATTCAGTGTCTACTGTGGGCTGCTCTCTGCTTCCAGCTTGCTGTCTTGTTGCTACCTCTTCCAGAGGAGATAAGAACTGTCTTTACATGGAGAAGGACCCCAAATGGACAAACTTACCTTCTCACACCCTCAACGCATCCATGAGGACAGAGGCAGCATCCCTAATCTCCTCCCCAAAGGTCCTACCTCTTATGTTGTAGGAATTAATTTCCAATATATAAATTGGAGGGTTGGGAGGGTATGAGTTCAAATCATAGCTTTCCCTAAAAAGCAAAGTATGTTCCGGGTGGTGTGGTTCCTGAGACAATTGCCACTCTCTCAAACCACACTAAATTCCAGGTAAGGTTACCACAATATTAGACCAATTTTATATGAAGGTGTACCAAGTGATGGTCTGCCCCTCCTGGAGAAGTCCAGCATAAATCTCCCCAAACACAGAGTTCTTTTTTGGAAATAGAACCAACTATCTCATATGTCTCTCAACACTGATCCCCCAATGCACCAATCTAAATTTTCATTTTCAAAGACACTAAATCAATAGATGCCCACTAAGCTTGCTACTGAGCTAGCTTCTAATATAAGAAAACTTGAAAGGGTTGACAGGTGTCAGTAGGTGCTGATTGATTTTTTTAGGAGATGTATTATAAAATGAGGATACCAATTTATTTTCTCTGTTGATAGCAACTTAGTTTCCCTTAAAGTATAATTTCATCCCCTTCAGATGCCATTTTGATTGCTCAGAGTTCCTGAATATTTCTCTTATGCTATAATTATTTTTTTCTAATACATCATTATTTCCCAATGATAACAATTATGTCTTATCTTCCACACTGAAACTCATACCATACCACCAGCACCACTACAATCTCCTTCACCAGAGTTAAAGAGCTTATCGGCAATATCCGCAGCATTAGGAATAAAAGTAATCACAATATCATGTATTCTTTATTAAGATATTAAGTTATGTCATGAAGCGTGTTATTAAATGTGTGCACAGTGATGTGTACACGTGTGATACTTATTAGCACATACAAGTTTTCTTTTTCTGAATCTTTGTGTAACCCTAAAATTCATATGTTGACTTCTAACCCTTAAGGCAATAGGATTAAGAAGGGGATTTTTCTGGAAGTGATTATGTCATGGGGATGGAGCCCTTATTAACTGGATTAGTGTCCTTATAAAAATGTCCAGAGAAGACCCCTTGCCCTTTTGCAGCATGTGAGGACACAGCAAGAAATTCCCATTCATGAACCAGGAAGCTGGTCCTCATCAGACTCCAAATCTGCTGATTACTTGAGTTGGGACTTCTCAGACCCCAGTCCTATGAAAAAAAAATTTTTTTGCATTGTTCATAAGCCACCCAGTAAAAGATACTTATTTATAGCAACAGTCCACAAAGAGTAAGGCATGAATATACTTCAAGCTCTTTCAGGATGAGATTATCTGTCTTGGATTCCCAGCACTAGCAAAATACCTGGCACAGACTAAGTGTTCAATAGTCACGTGTTGAAAGAATGAGTCAGCCATGTCTCACACAACATGCTGAGGAATGACAGAGACAGAAATCGCATTTTCTTCCTTCAAAGGGAAGCTTTTTGGAGAATGGGGAGTTTAAAATGAGTACTGAATTGCTCAATTCCTTTCTTATGCTACCGTTTCTCTGAAGCATGTCCAAGGATCAGGTAAAAGCCTGAAGTCGGCTTGTATCTTAGGTCATTAAATTAAGGGGCTATCAGTATAAAGAAAAAAAAAAAAAAAAAAAACTCTTTTTTAATCCCCTGGAGGAAGAAGTAGAAAATGTGTAGTGATTGTTGTCCTCTTTGATTCTCTTTGGAATGACTAATATTCATGACTTTCTCCAAGATAACTAATCAGGGAAGTCTTCTATAAGTGAAATTCATAGACAATAAAGTAATGTGGAACTCAGATAACATTCTTCAGTCTGCAATAGCCAAGTTACATCTTGTTGGAAAGTTCTAACATTCCCTAATATTTAGGATCTGGACTTTTTAGAATGAGGTGGATATGACTATTCCTGTCTGTTTGGTGACATTTTTAATGCTTAACGTGGGGGTGTCCTAGACTTGGTGTCACATAAGCAAATCCGGCAGAATTTACCTCAACAGGACAGAAAAAGAAAAACAGCACCTCCTTCACCCCACCAACCCCGGAGGTGCATCTTATGTATGTGTCTTAGCAGTACCTCCCCTGCAGCCAAATTAAGATATCCTGATAAATTTGGGATGTGAATCTAAGCACACATAAAATTAAAATTACAAATACTTTTATCTGGGGCCTTTAGTTTGTTTTAAATTTACTTTTAAGCACTAATCAGTATTTAAGTGCTAATTATTAAGAAACGAATCTTTATTGTTTCCTTGTTTTTATCTCCCCAAATCCCACTTCTAATGGTGGATTTTACATGGATGACCAAATAAAGGTCTGGAAACTTAAGACAAAAATATGCACAAACACCAAGAGGTTGAGCATGTATATAGAAAATGAGTTTGAAAATGTTTACATATGCAAATATTTGAGAACTAGAACTTCATTTTTGGCATAGCAACTAAGTTTTTTCTAAGCACGTTGTTACAGAAAACTGATATTCCGAAAGTATTATTTTCTGGGAAGAGTCTTTGGGACAGAGTTCTAGTAGTGTTTAAGGATGCTAACAATGTTATTTTATGGTACAAGAAACAGGAATTTTACCTTAAACTTTTACCTTTTATCCATTTTTTAAATCCTAACAGTAAGACACAATTTTAAAGTTGGAGCACCCTATCATGGAGTGTGTTATGACGTGGGAGCATCTCGCTCTTTAGGTGAGGGCGGCTGCAGTGAATCCTCACATTCACTTGGGTCATTAGGAAACTAAACCACATGATTTCAGTGTTTAGTTAGTAAATGAATTCAATAACACTCAGACACCAATTTTTAAAGGGGCTGTTTGGATTGCCTTTCTTTTTTTTTTTTTTTTTTTTTAATAAAATAGAGAAAGACCCCAAGCTCTACTGGCCCCAGGTAAACCTCAAGGTTGCCATTGGGATGGGCCATGGTCCCAGCAGACAGGATTCTGTCAGATTTCCTGGCACTGCGATCCGGGTTTCGACTGATCACTAAATACCTGAGGTTATTTTTGTTTTAGTTCCAGACACTAATTTCATGCTACCTTTGAATGTTCATAAGAAAGTTTGCTGTTTCTGCATACACTGTAACGCTGGATGTGTAATTAACAAACTTACTCATATGTGACAATACATCCTTGAGATTCCATTGGTGAGCTTCTGTTTGACTTGGTTTTGCCCTGGAAGAACCTGCTCGACCAGTTGTTCCAAATCCTAAGAAGAATGTTCTGTGGTACAAAGAAAGCACTGTGATCAGGACAAGATAGGTGATTACAAGATAATGGAGAAGTTTGTCTTTCGTTGTGAAATGACATAAATTAAAAATTGAATGTACGGCTACTGATCACAGGCGTTCTCTTGCAGGGGAACTTGTAAAGAAAGCAAAGAGCGTTCGGCTTACCTAAAAGGGCATTCAAAAAATGCTCAGCTTGAAACCCAAGCTAATGAAAACAAGGAAATTTGCAGTTCAGGCTGACTTCCAATACCTGGGCTCAACAGGGTGTCCTCCAAACCACTTCCTGTATGTATCCCTTTGAGTCCAGGACGGGAGGTCAGCCTCAAATGTGGATTTCCTTAATATGAGTTTCTTTCACAACCTTAATGTACTTAAAGTTGTACTTTTAGTCTCTCTTGTTTGTGAATTTAATTTCCTCTCTTTAACAACATTGGTAAGACCCTGCTAGGATAAGCTCCCACAGCTGAGACTCAGTTATCACCAAGTATTGCTTTAGTTTTATGCCCAAGCTTGGCGACAGCCTTTGCTTTGTTACCAAATAAGTCTGGTCAGTATGAATGGATTCTTCCAGAGGCAGCACCTTCTAAGCATAGTTTTCTACTACTAATTAACACACAATTTCTTTTATGAGGTTTATCTAATTTTTGAAGGCTTTTAAACTTTTATTCTGTTGTTTCAAAAACAAGATCAAGAAAGATAATTTTCATGGAAAATGACTCATATGATTTGCAAGAAAAGGTCTTCCACTGTTGTCTTTGTTGAGTTGAAAGGGCAGACTCCAGGCACAGGAGAAAGCCTACCCTGTCTTTTCCATTACGGCCATTCGAGACCCCCTCCCTAAAGGGTCTGCCTCCCTCAGCTCCATCTCCAACAGATCACATGACATTTCTGGTCACTCTCAGATAAGGAAAGTCCTTCAGTCTGTTTTAGTGATAATAAATACTTCAAGTTCAGCAACTTAATTGTCCAGACCACTGTTGGTCGCCAAAATTCTGAACTTTTCTCGGAGTTAAAATTTCTCTCCTTGTTCTTTTCCTTCCTTCTGTTAATTGGGCCTGCCTGGGGAAAACTCATGGAGAAGGGTTGACTTCTCCTCTACATCAACCTCCTTTACCCACCCCACCCTTGTCTTCACTGGATTGCCATCTGCCTCTGCCCAGGTTGGAATGGTCTGGAGAAGAAGAGGTAAGCGGACCTCAGAGGTCTGTGGGCATTCGACTTTGTTCTCTAGACTTGGGGATCTTCGAGACTTTTTGTCATGGAATGCATTTGTGAGTCCCTTGGAGACACCTTGTCAGTCTAGAGGTCTCATCTGGTTTCTTTAACGAGCTCACAATCCTTTCTCTGGCTGTCACTAGACACTGTCAGCATCTGTGTGGGTGACACCTTCCAAGCTCTTTGTGTGCGCAGGGAGCACTTCCAGATGGGTCACTGATGAAGTCCTTAGAACTGGCTCCTTCCCCACAGCTTGCTGCTGGGCTCCAGCTTTCAGTGTAACTGTGTCCTTTCTCTAGGATTAGCTATGTAATTTTCAAGACCTAGTACAAAATGAAAGTTCAGGGCCTCTTGTTAAAAATCATTTGATATTTCAAGAGGGTAACAACAGAAAATGAAACCAAGGGTGAGCAGGGTGGCCCACCTGACTGCCAGGTTGCAGGCTGAGGTCTCGCTCTGCTCGGCGCTGGGATCCACAGCCTCTCGTGGTCTGGGCCTCTCAGGTCTCCAGCACCACCCGGCGATATTTCCCCAGGCAGAAGCAGTGCCTCTGAAGTTTGCTCAGTACAGAAAGTCGGGGGAATCCCCCAGTGCTCCTGCGGCAGGACGTAGGAGGCAAGAAGTGAGTTCCAACTTTCTCTAAGGAAATTTTGTGATCTCACCAGCATCATCATGTTGTTGTAGGGAAGAAGAAGTAAGCTCTCCCATCTGAAGATCCATGACTAAGGCCCCACAACAAAATACAGATCAATAAGAAAAAAGCAGAATAAATTTATGCAGGAGTCTTTAGAAATGGAGACTCCAAAGAAACAAGAAGAACTGGGTATGTTTGTGCTGAGGTTTGATGGACAGAGGGCAGTCATGAGGAAGAGTGGTCCAAAGGTAAGGATCAGGAGCTTGGCAGGTTCATCTGTTCAGATTCTTCTTGGCATCTCTACTTCATTCCTTTCCTCCTGGAATGGAAGGATCCCTCTGGAATAAGGGTCTTCTAGCTTGGTTAGAGGGTCAGAGAAGTGTCTTAGGATCTTATTCAGGGAGGAAAGGTGAGGAGAAGGTCAGAGAGACCTTCCAGCTGCTGCCCTCTCCTCGGATGCCATGGAGCCATGCTGTGGGATAGAAAGCCCTGAACCTTGACCCCCTCTACAGGGATCAAGGTGAACCATGCCCTCCGCAGGGCACACTCCAGTGAACAACTGAGGGGTCTGTACCAGAGCTGATGCCATCTTCCAGGAGTGACCTACTCACTTCCTTCCTACCATTATCCCCAGGCAGAGACCAGCAGGGTCCTATGAAACATGGGACCACCCTAAGGCAGGCAGCCCTCAGCCTGCCCTGACCAGAGGCAAAGAGGAGCAGTGAGAATTTTGGCCGTAAGTACTGGCAAGTAGAATCCTCTGTCCTCATAAGAAAGAGGAAGGATGAAAGCAGATTGAGGACACAGCAGTCACCTACCTGTTACCACAGAAGTGAAACTGAGGATGGACATAGAAAACACTGACCCTTCTTTTGAGGTCCTGCATCCAGTCAATACTGTCACATTAAGTTAAATGAGTCAGTGGATTTACCTTTTGCTTAAGCCAACTTGAATTAGGCTTCTGTAATTTACAACTGAAAGTCTTAATTATTAAACTTACCAATACTAAGCATTCCTTGTACATCATTTCATTGTATGTCACGAGGTCATGTGGTCATGTTGTAGATAATGGTGACACAGTGATAAAGTCTTCAACCTCCTTGAAGACATATTCCAATGAATTAATGTGAAGAGTGACTATGATTCATGACTCAATGCTAATAAAACACAATGTCCTTACTTCCATAGCGTAAAATGTTTTTATATAACTTTAATATTATGCATAACTTTTTTAAAGAGTTGCTTTTAATGTTTGTTATGACTATGACATTAATAAATGTCATTTTTAAGAAAGAAAAATATAAATGAAGTAAAGAAAATATTGTTAGCAGAAAACAACAGAGTATTTAAAAGTTTGACCCTCCATTTCCTCCCACCCAGTGGAACTCTTGTGTTCAGGGGAAACCAAAGAGGATCTTGTTTCATATTTTCAGTCCAAAGAAGACACCAATATTTATAAGTAATCTCTTCTTCCTTAGTGCAAATGCTTCCCTGCATGAGAGCAAAGTCAAATGTTACAAATAGAATACACGAGTCAGGAAAAGGTTGTTCTCAGAATACCAGCACATAGGGGGCTTGTGTGCCCCGAAAGGCCACCGCCAGCACCACTCATGACCACAGGTTGACATTCGATTCTCGTTATGTTAAAGACAAAACCGGAGGAGACCACAGTGGTGGGGATACTATTTAAAATGCTCTGCAGCTGCGTTCCCGGACTGCACTCTTTGAAGTTCAGAATTAAGCGTTAAGGGACACACCTCCAAAGGTGCCCCAAAGGTGGCCGAGCCTGCTAGCTGCAGTGTGAAACGTGAACGCTTCCAGAGATGGGTCACGTGACGCTGGTCATCTCCCCATCTGGGGCCGATTTCTCCTGCCATTCGTCCTCAAGCATTCTTTGAAGTCAAAGGATTTTTGAGGGAAGATGGAGGAAAATTGTTGCAGGATAATGGACAGGGGGAGTCCTGGCAAACTGCTCTAGGAACTCAAAAAAATAAATAAATAAAAAAGACACTGAGCCACCACTGTACTGGAACTTAAATGCAGTATTTTCCCCATGAAAACACTAAAGACTGCCTGTATCTAGCTATACTTCTTTCTATGTAGCTAAGAGAACCATTTTGATAGTATTTCCTCAAAGAACAGAGGAAAAACTAAGTGCTGTCAATTGGATATTTTTTTAATCAGTAATTATAAAAGGCAGAATAATTAACGGCAATGGCAGGATTAATTACCACATTGACTGAAGCCTCGCAGTCTCTTCCTGACAGGCTGCCCCCACATACACAAATTACCACAAGGGTAGCTGGGAAATACTCAAGTCCTGCTGGTCATACCACTACTTAAGTCCCCAGGACTCCTCCCTGCCTGCAGAACAGAGGCCCAGGCCTCCGGCATGAGGACCAGATCTGTGCAAAATCCCACCTTGTCTCTTTCTTCGGTCTCATTTCCTGACACATCCCACCCCTATACACCACACACACACCATGCACACACACACACACACCTACGCACATGTGTGCACACACACACACGCTTCACAGTCCCATCCAGCTCAACAGTTAGCAGTTGGACATGTGCTTTCCTCTGACCCTGAGGTCAGCAAATGCTTTCTGTAAAGGGACAAGCAGTAATTATTTTAGGTTGCTAAACTAGATAGGTTCTGCTGCAATACCCTGTTGCTAAACATAAATGAGTGAGTGTGACTATTGTTTAATAAAACTTTATGTATAAATGTTGAAATTTGAGCTTCATTTAATTCATGTGTGTCATGAAACACTCTTTTTCCTTGCCATTTAAATATGTAAAACCAATTTTTGCTCCCAGGTCACACAGAGTAAGCCGTGACAGTGGGACAGATGTGGTCGGGCCCTCCTTTGCTGACACGGTTCTCCTGGAGTTACCCTAGTGCACATTATCTACCCAGCTACTCTTTTTGTCTGATCGAGAGCTTTCTACTCCCAAGCAACCTCCACCAGGGCCATGGTAATCCATCTCACTGATTTCATTTGTTGAGTATCTTAAACAATTTCTCCTATCTTTCCTTCCAACCAGGAAAATCTTTTCTAATTTTGTATTCTGCCAAGGCCTCAAGATGTGCCAGGTGAATAAAGATAAAGGACATAAATTTCTATACTCTTTCTTTCTTTCCTCCTTCAAAGTATCTCCTATGTGGCATTCCTCTGTGGGTAAGAGCATCGGGTACTCGGGACAGGGAGAGTCAACCCTGTCACTGTGGAATCTCGGGTTGTCTGTCAGTGATAGTTACTAGTATAACCTGGATCAGGGTGTGGCTGGCAGGATTCATCCCACAAACATTCCCAGGCTGCTGGGCGTCAGGATCCCAGCTGGGCATCAAAGAGCCTCCGTTCCTGAGAACTTCAGGGCCTGGGCAGGAGGAAAGACTCCAGGCTGGTCTGACGAGAAAGTGCAAACGAAGCTGTGAGCAGAGGAAGCCAGTGCGCAGGAACCAGCTAGCAGGGAAGGGACCCCATGTAAGTGGTGTGTACAGCAGCCTGGAAGCAGAAGCCTGTGCAGGCCAGAGGACAGGGTGTCTGAGAAGGGACAGCTGGTGTGGAGACCCAGACGTGGGAAAGCCAGAGAGGAGAGTCTCTGCCCCTCCCAGTCCCCTGATGCCTGCGTTAGGCCTTACCAGGTGTCCTGGGGACAAGCTCCTGCAGGACCTGAGTGAGCCGTCCACACCACCACTTGAGAGCAGCAGGCTTTCTCACGGCTGGGTCCTGAAGACACTCATTCCGGGCTCCGCCCCGTCTATGCCATGACTCTTGGTGCTTTTTGTTCAGTGAGAAGCTGGGTGGGGGTTCTTGTGATCTTCCCTTTGGGTTTCTGCTCCCACCTCAGTTTTGGAGCACCTTATGGGGACAGACCTGTCTTACATGCCTGCGCGCCCCTAGACCCCTGGGGTACATCAGAACAAAATGAAGATCCCACAGTGCTGGATCTTGTGGCGGGACCAGGGCAAGAACAGTTCACACAGCAACCACGAAAGAGTGCAGGAAAACGGGAGAGGACTGCGGACTTTCGGCAGAGCCTCTGGAAGGTCGGTGCCACCATGGACGAGGGCTTCTGCAGAGGCCCGTCTGGGCTCAGCCGGGTTTGGGTGCTGCAGAGTCAACGACTCTGAGACTTGGAAATAGAGATGCCATAGGCAAGTGAAGGCCCGAGTCTCACTCCAAAGAGGCGTCTGAGCCAGGCTGCAGATTTGTCATGTTCAGCATTTAAACAGCAAGCAGAACCACAGGCGGGGGAGGTCACGGGAGGATAAATTAAGATAAAGGACCCAAGGACAGAGTCCTGAGCCTCGGACACAGAGTAATCTAGTGTCACTGACGCTGAGCACACTGATTCACCCTGACTCCAGCAAAAATAACCGTCCAGGTAATACATTTATATTTCAAAACCTTTTCATAGCATGACAAACGGTGCTGCATGTAATTGAGAATACAGTTTGGTTCATACAATATTGACAAAAGTTAAAAAAAAATCTATCTTTCAGCAATAACCAGGAACAAAGTAGGAATTACACACACACACACACACACACACACACAGAGTCCACTTTTCATACCCATGGGTTCTAAACCCATGGCTACCACCAACCTCAGATGGAAAACATTCCGAAAAAAAATGGCATCTATACTGAATATGTATAGACATTTTTCTTGTCATGATTCCCCAAACAGTACATAATAACAGCTATTTATATAGCACTTACATTGAATTACTATCATAAGCAATCTAGAGATGATTTAGAGTGTATGAGAGAGGGTCCCTAGGTTATATGCCATTTTATATAAGGGACTTGGTCCCAAAAGTAATCCCCACAGATTCTAAGGGAAGACTGCATATTTAAAATCTACAAATGTATTGTGAAATACTGAAGAAAAACGATTCAGTAACTTCAACTTTAATTCACAAACTAACAAAACAAGATGCTCAGTACAAAAACAAAAGCTGACTGAGTCTGGCAGGATGAGGTGGGCAGAAGTGATAGATGCCCTTTGGAGGCACTGCAGGAGTGTTGGAGGCTGAGCCTCCCTGTGCAAGGACTTTCTGAAACTGATTTGCTTCTAATGAACACCCAACACTGAAGACTAGAAAGAGAGCAGAGTTCTTTCCCATTTGGCCGCACTCTCTTCTTCACATAAGGTCACAATACGGATCAGATAGGAATTCGAACGTCCAAACCACCAGGAAGAATAAGTATTGAAGATTATTTTTTAAACACTTGGGAAAAACTTCCCACATTCAAGCAAGTGTAACCTGATAGCAACAGAGCAAACTGCCACACTGCCAAAATGTACTTCAGCCCAGGATAAAGAGGGACGGACGGTATTGTGGTTTGGATCTTTAATGTCCCCCAGAAAGTTCATGTGCTGGGTAATGCGGAATGTTCACTGGTGAAACAATTAGATTATAAAGGCTATAATGTCATCAGTGGATTAATCCATTTGATGAACTGATAATTAGTGTGGACTACTGGGTGGAAACCAAGGTAGGTAGGGGATGACCGGAGCAGCCAACTATCCAGGGCCTCTTCCTTCCTCTCTCCCTCCTTCCTGGCCACCATCAGCAGTCCAGCGTTCCTCCGTCACAGTCTTCCACCATGATCTTCTGCCTCGTCTCAGGCCCAGAGCAATGGAGCCAGCCAACCATTGACTACAGCTCCGTGACTAACAAAGTGGAGATTGCAGAAGGGGAAGGGGACCTGGGTGAGGAGGAGAGACGAGAGGGCAGAAGTTGGTAGGGAGAGTGTATATGATCAGCAGTCAAAGCACAATGTATGAGGTGTGGAAATGTCACAGTGAAACCCAGTGATTGGCATAATAAATATGATTGGATAAATGCAATTTTATAAAGAATATTTGCAACAGGAATTCACTTTGAAAGTTATTAAAGGTTCTTTCTATTTAAAAACCAAGAGGATGGATAATTCCTGGGCAGTAGAGAGCAAGACCCCCCTTCTGGGAGGGCATCCCTCCTCCTAGCCAAGCTGCCCTGCTCTGCCCTGCACCCATGCACTGTGCAGGACCAAGGGGAGCAGTGGTTCTGGCATCAGAGGCGGGAACAGGGAGAGTGTGGAGCGTCTCTGTGCACTTACGGAAAATTGCACGGCACTTCAGCAGAGATCTGTGAGCAGCACTCAGAGATAAAAGCAGCATGTCCTACCAGAATCCTAAACATTTTGAATGAAGTTGCCTTACTTTTCTTTCTCCTTCTCTTTTTTTCTTTTTAAATTACAGCCCTGCAATTTGCTGGAGCTGAAGGCCCTTTCTTCTGACAAGGTAAGATGACTTTTCTGTAGGGGGATGGAGTGTTGCTAGAATAAGAAACTAGCAGCTGAGCTCTCAGACTCTCTTCCTGGTGCTATTGCCAGCGGCAGTGGGGAGCCCCACGACCGGGAGCCAACACACATGCACACAGTGCACCCACCAGCCGAAGCTGCTTCGTGTTATCATCACTGCTGTGCCCATCAAGGCCAGTGTGCCTCCCAAATGTAAAAAAGAAAATATTAAAAAACAATAGTTGGGAGGAAGATCTCCCAGTGGAAGACACGGCGTTCACGCCGGGAGTAGTTGCTTGGATGACGTTTCGTCAGCTGCAGGAGCAGGCCAGGCTGCCTGAGGAGCATCTTGCATGATGCATTTCAAAGTCCCATATCCCATCGCTGCTCTCATTTTAGTGGAGCGAAAGGAGTCCCAGCCGTCTTCGGGATGCTTCCTTTTTCAAGTGAAATGGAATAGTCTCAGTTAAATTCTTTTTCTTGACTGCCAATTTGCATACTCTCCTCATGGTCCATTGTTTGGATACCAAACTCACACTCTTCCCTTCCTTTTTTATTGTTTTGTTGTTATCTGTGTAGCTGATGCACCCAGTTCATAAAAATGCATTGACCCAGCAAGTACGTGTTGGGTGTCCCTTTCAATCAGAAGACTGACACACTAGTTGGTAGCACACTGTCACCTGGGAATGGGGAGGGATACGTTGAAGGATGTTTCCCATGGAATGATCCAGAAAGCTGAGTCCAGGTCAGCCTGAAATGCCTCTAGTCACAGGCCGGTTCTCCAGACTTCTACTAGAGTTCCGCCGTTCCTCATGCTTGCTAGAATCCTAAGCACTGTTTGCTTCTTTAAGATCTGAATTAAAAATCAGCAAAATTTTAAATTAACCTAATAAATTTTCTTCATGATCTAGCCTGCAACATAATTTTGAAACATAACTAAGACATTTACTTTATTGAATTCCTTCAAAATTGAGTAATTAACTGATGCTATTTTTAATAAATGTCATGCCATAATGCAGTCTTCAATATAAATGCTGAAAACACATAGATTTAAAACACGTAAACTAGTTTAATTTTTCTATTTAATCCCTTTGGTGTCCTGTTCCTCACTCTTTTCTATATCTTATATTTAATAAAGAGCTTAGAAAGTAAATTTCAATGACTCCTTTTATGCCTGTGTATTTTTCTTCACTTTTAATATCTCCTTACTCATTCGAGAACAAAGAGAAATTTCCAGAGTCAAAGACACAGCCTTTAATTTTAAAGGAGTTTCCTTTTTTTACAAACCTGCTGCCATAGTAATCTTAAAAGAACAAGAGACAGTTATCTACCCCTTTTCCTGACCACAATGACCCCTAAAATTTAACTTTGATTAAGATTAAACAGTAGCTCAGCCAAACATTGCAAGAGGAGCCTTACGGAGATTGTCCCTGCATGTGGCGAGCGCGGCTCTGTCAACCAAAGGGCTGGACCCAGGCTGCATGAGGCTGCCAGGAAGAGCCAGAAATAATGCTTACTGAAAGCCTGCTGAGCGTTTCGACGTGAACATCAAAGCCCAACAATAATCAAGTTCTCCAGCAAGGTGACAGGGTCCTGCGTGGTGGCAGTGCTGGCCCTGGGTGAGTAATCGCCACTGTTAGGAACACCCCGAAGCTCCTGAGAGCGTCGCCACCCAGCCACCTGGGTTACCTCCAAGTCTGGAAATCTGTCCTCCCGCCCCTGCGAAGTTCAGCCTCTGAGAGAGAGCAGTGGGCATCTGCTGGTCCCCCGAGGCCATCCCAGTGATTCAGCCTCAGAGGTCACAGGAGCTGGGAACTAGTCCTCCTTCCTCCTCGGCAGGGAGTTCCAGCGGTCTCCCAGGCCTCACCCCGCCTCTCTCCTGGAGCCTCCTCTGTCCACTCACTCCTGGTCATTTGAATCCACTTAGGTATTTCTTGGTTTCAACATAACCTATCCTGCTAAACCTCATGAGATGGTCACTTTTAACACCACGGTGCCACTCTGAAAGGAAGCAGCCATCCATTGTCAAATCTACCACAAATCCACCCACTGCACCGCAGACCTCGATGCTTCATTTGAAAAAAAAAAAAAAAAAAAAAAACACAAAAAGCCTTTTTATTGATAAAGTTTATCCCCATTAAAATTACCTGTCTTCAGTTTTGTTCAGCCACATGGGGGTGACTTTCTTCTTCACATTCTGGACTTCATTCTAATGTGAGTTACAGAAAGACGTTGTTCCTATGTCTTCACTGTGATTCTCTCATGTGGAATCTGAAAGAACTGAGCTCACGAAGAAGGGAGCAGAGCCGTGTTCACCAGAGGCAGGGCAGGTGGGGAGGGGAAAGGCGGGAGAGGCTGGAGAACGGGCACAAAGCAAAGCCAGCTGGACGCTGGACGGGTGGGTCCTGGTGTTCCAGCACCAGAATGTGAGTACAGTCAACCACACCGTATTGAGTAATTTCAAGTGACTAGATGGGAGGATTTTAAATGTTCTCATCTCAAAGAAATGACAAATGTCTGAGATGATGGATAACTTAAGAAATGGAGTTGATCAATGCACAATGTGTACCTGTACCAAAACTTCACACTGCACCCATAAAGAGTTGTATGATCATTATCAGTCGATTTAAGGAATTACATTTAAAGAAGTAATATGACATATCCTATGATATATGGTAGGTGTTAATGAGGGTAACCGTCATATAATTTAAATAAAATGTTCATATATCATATCCCATTGATGTTTATCTCTCAAGAAATTTTTCCATAGACTCCACTTATTCACTGCTACATTTTTTTTTTCAGGGGTGAAAGGAATAGGATTTATTCGAGTGTGAAGAGCAGAAACAGAACTCTCACAGGGCAGGCACCCCAGAGCAGGCTACCTTCACTACTACATGTTTAATACAAACTCCCTCGCTACTTGGCTGAATCTGCAATTAAAATTCTCAGGCAGGGCCAGGAGGGGGACATGGGAAGAAGCAAGGACTGGCTGGTGTTTGCTTCCTTGGGGGACAGAATGTTCTTCTCTTCCCGGGCGTGCTTCACACACCTGCACGCACAGACATTCTGCTGTGCTCTCCTCCTGACTTGCTGGTTAGGTTGGGCAGTATTTACTTGCAACTCCTGTGACACAGGACCTGCCCTCCGGCCAGGTGGACATTCCAAGCAGGAATAAGGATGTCTGCAAGGTGCCTGTTTGCATAGGATGAGCAGGAAGTGCCAGAGCCTAAGCCCATAAATGCTGTTGCTTTTTTTTCTTACGTGTTTCTCTGCCAATTCTTCAACCTTTCTGAAATTTCTTTCCTTAAAAGCAGGTTTCCATGTGAGATCTTGACTGAGTCATTTCACTTCCCAGAGTCTGGTTTCTCTTCTCTATACAGTCAAGCAGTTGACTTGGGAGAAAACATTCACACAAAGACTACATAAATTACATTTGCCAAACGGTTTTCATACATGTCTAATGGGTCTTTGTCAATGTCCCTGATACACAGCAGCTGAACCATCAATGTACTTTAAATTTTTTCCCAAAGTGGCAAAATCATTGCTTTCTGGGTCCCCTGTACGAACAATTTGTTTTGGGGACAGCAAGTCACACTGCCTTTGAGGATCTCATCTCAAATGTGTTTCCTCATATGCTGAAATCTTCTAAGCACCCACTATTCACCTACTTGCACTGAAAAATGACGACCTATATTTTATTCAGCTCTATAAAAACTTAAAAAGGTAACAGTATTGAGTGTTGGGAATGGTTTATGGAAACAGACCCCCCCACACACACACACACACAAACTGGAAAGAATATACTTGCTACTACCCATTTGGACAGCAAATTGGCAGTGTTTAGGAGACTTAAAAATGTGCAGAACCCACGATCATGCGTAATTTCATCTCTGGAGAAATACCAGGGAATGCATGGGGGTCATGAGCAGGGATGCATTATCTGCAAAGGCCAAAGAAAAAAACGAACATTTAGAGGCAAATAACTAGATAAAACATAGAATGTGCACAGAGTTTCTCATGCGTGACGCTTAAAAGTACAAATCAATGTATGTGAGTCTTACCTGAGCGTAGGATGGTAAGTGGAGAGAGCAAGGGTCAGGGTGCCCCATGAAATGTGACCCCAAACACCTGCAACAGCATCCTGTCCACGGTGCCCGGGCATCGGCCTGCGGGTCTCGTTGGCAGACGGGTCCTTAAACTCAAGCAGGGTGTTTTGTTTGTGAAAGAAAAAGATCAGGGATACTGAGGCTATTTCTGCCCAAAGGAAGGTCTCTCTTTCTCTTTTTGGTCCTTCTGTTGGGAAGATAAATACATGCTTTCTTTGTTCTTTTCATAAATACCCTCCTTCTCAAAGAGTATGAACTTATATCTTTCCTGTGTGTTTTTTATAGAACATAGACGTAAAAGAGAGAGCAAATATTTCAAATATAGGTGATGAGAGCATGATTCATATAACATTCTTTGAAATTGTCTATACTTTTTAAAATTTCTCCCAATGAGAAAAAATAAAAACTATGGGGGCTGGGGATATAGCTCAGTTAGTAGCGTGCTTGCCTCGTAAGCACAAGGCCATGGGTTCAATCCCCAGCACCGCAAAAAAAAAAAAAAAAAACTACGGTAAAAGAAAGCCACTCATGTTCTGGTCTCTGTCTCTCTCTCTCTGTCTCTCTCTGTCTCTCTCTCTCTCTCTCACACACACACACACACACACACAAAGCCCTCCCCACTCACCAGCTGTGAGATCCTGGGGACAGATGGCTCTGAGTATAAGGACAGCTTCCACCTGAGAGCCCAGGGCAGGCTGAAGGGTCTCCTGAGTAGCTTCAGGTCTCAGTGCCAAGATGTTAGCTTTACCTGCCCCGCCAGGACAAAGTCAGCAACCCCACTGCCCTCCCCTCCCTTCATTTGCCACTTGAAAATGCTGCCACCTGTCACATGTATCAGCCGACCTGGACATGAGCCACATCCCAAGCTGCTCAGTGGCTGCTGAGACCCCAGCACCACTGGCCCAGTGGGAAGAGTCCAGGGGCCAGAACTCCCACAGACGACAGGGAGAAGGCCTTCTCCAGCAGCCCAGGAGGGCAGCAGGCAGGCTGGGAGATCAAGGGCATGTGACGTCAGCGCCAGGGAGAACGGGACCAGGGAGAGGGAGAGGTGAAGCCAGGGAACAGCCGGGAGTCGCAGAAAATCAGACATCAGGAAGGGAGAGGTCAAGCCAGGGAAAACAGAGCTTCCTGGGCTGATGTTCCTGAGCGCACATCACCCCTGGATGCAAACAGACGGCTATAATAAAAGAAGCACGGCGAGTCCATGTCTGAGCAAAACAGATAAGAACCGTCCAAAATTCACAGCACAACTCCTACTGGCACTGACTGCCTCACGAACACCTGCGTGCTTCTGTGTCTTGGCGTGAGGGTGCTGCCAACCGGCCAGGTAAACCTAAACCCGCTATTCCGCCTCCCTGCACCCCACTCTTCACTTCGCTCCAGCACCAGGCCTCCAACTTAGGATGGCAAAACGCGACCAGCTTTCGTCGTGGTGCCCGACGCCATGATTAAATTCCAGCTGGGAAGACTGGTCCATACACATCGTGAAGAACTCTGGAATTTTTTTTCCTGCCCATTTCATAGAGCAGAGGAAAAACAGGGAATAATCACTTTCCATTGCATGGGGTTTTTTGGGTATATTCTTTTATATGTATATGAAAATCGCAATTTCATACTTTTTAAAAACCTAAACTGTCAAGCTCCCCCCTCACCCAAACAGGTGTGTTGGTTGCGATGTCAATTAAGCCAATATGGGTTTCTAATCACCTAGAAGGCACTATTACACCCAGCAAGGGGCCAGAGAGCTCTGCCTTAGCCAAAGCAGACCTGAGCTCTCCCTAGAGCCAGCAATGCGGGAATAATACGCAGCAGTAAGACCTAGACGGCAGTTATTTCAACAGATCCCAGGTGACTGGCCTCCAGTGGCTGCTGCCAGTGGGATTGCGCAACATGGGGCTGAGTTCTGTGAACTGACTTTTCTACACTGATTTAAGATTCTTTCGCCAGATGTATGTCTCAACTACGCCGAGAAACACCATTTTCATGTATGTAATTTTTCTTAGTTCTCGAATTGCAGCTTAAAATGGGAAGAGTGATACAGACACTTTCTTTATTTAGAATTTAATATGTAAGATAGAGGGGTTTTTTTCTTTCTTTATTTTTTTCCCCTTTCTGGAAAAACGTGAATCCACATTGTTCCAACAGTTGGAAAATTATCCTTCTCATGCCAAACCTATAACAGGGTAATAAAATGTGGAGCTGTTGGGTGGAGCTCCCAGATTCCAGGAGTCTGTGACATTCAGAGGCCCCAAGCTTAAAAAATAAAATGTCTGTTTATTTTGTTCTTAACACATTTCTAATTTGTTTTTCCAGATTGTTCTTTATTAACAAGGCAAAGCTATTTTTGTACTGTTGCCAAGAGACTTCAGAAACCAACAGCCTGATCAAAATAATAACTTCCTGTAGTGAACAGTCTTGCTGGTTCAAAGATACTTAATTCTATAATTTTTTTCTGAAAATGTAAATCATGGGCTTTCAGCATTAGTGACATGACTGTGCGGCTTTGAAAACTTCCACTAAATCAACCTGCCCTACTTTCACTGATCTATCAGGCTAGGTAAAGAACAGTGGATTTCTCTCTGAAACACCATAGCACTTTTAAAGATACAGACAGATTTATGTATTAGCGCTAAATGCTATTTGCCTAGGGTATCTTTAAAAATGATAGGCTAACAAAAAACATATACAAAAAATTCTGACACAATGACAGCATAACATAATTTACAATCAATTCTAAAATAAAGTGTGAAATTTAAATTTCGCTTCATATTTTTTATGAAATTTCATATGCATGAGATAGGAAATAAGTTACCATGGATGCAAGCTGTGCTACTATTAGTTCTTCTCCAACCAACCAAATAAATAAATAAATAAATAAATTGCATTTCTCCTTCTAAATTGTCTACTCTGAGAGTGCTGGATCTTCTATATATGTTACCTTGTAATAGTCATATAGTATCACCCTATTTTAATTGTAAATTGAATTTATGATGAAGTCTTAATACTACTTATAGTGAAATATTCTATTTAATTTTCATATGCCCTAATTATGTCTGTTGCAAGTTTTCTTGCACTGAGAATGCTACATCTTCTGACAACATGTACCAAGTTACTTGTGAGATATACTCTTAGAGTATCGCCCAACTGCAATTATAAATTGGGTGAGGATAGAACTGTCATGATACTTATGATGAAATCTTCTCTTTAATGTCCATGTGCAATAATTTCACATGTTCTTTTACTGTACAAAACTTAAATTTTTTGAAATGAGGTCCTCAGTTTATTTCTGCTGGAGAGTCAGTGCTATGAGATGGGAGAGGAAGATAAATTATTGCAGAGACATTTGACTGTCTACTGATATGTTAAAAGATAAGTAAATGCAAATGCATAGTTGGGGCAGGTACGAACTGCATATGCAGTGGTGTCAGCTGGAATTCTATGACCTTGGGAATGGTCGAGCTGGCATTCTGAGGGTGGGGGAAACAAAGCCACGCTTGTTTCTGTCCTGGACGGTCCCTGCTACCTGCACTCACTTTGGTACTGAAGTGAAAAGGAACTTTCACCCAAGGTATTTTTAAAATTACAGAAAAGTACTGTCATTAGAGCTTGAAGAAGTAATTGAATTTCTTTTTTGATCCAAGAATCCCTTTTATTCAGAGGGTCTTTCTTTTATGAATTCAATGAAAATAAATCCTTGATAATTCATACTTTTTTTTTCCATTTTGCAAACTTCTTTTATGAAAGCACAGCTCTGTAGTCCAGATAAGATTGTGCCCTATCCAAATGGCTGTGAAGTCTGAGCTGCTGAAGAAATCTCCTCACCTCATTTTCTCTAAGAAGGTATTCCCGTTCCAATTCAGAAAGCATGACAAAAAGTTCCGGCAAATTGTCACCATTCCTGTGTTCTGAGCCCTCTGCTGGGATCCCGTCCTGGAGGAAGAGTCCACCTTCTGCCTGGACTTCTGCTCCCCCTCCAGCTCCCATCCCCAGAGAGATGACACTGACCCAGAGGACCTTCCCACTCCCAGGGCGCTGTGCTCATCAGTGGCTGAAATCACTAAATACTACTTAAAAGGAATAATTTAGTATGGACAGACTTTGCAAAAAGTTTTAAAATAGACAAGTAAGCCAAAGCCATGAAAATAAAGGAAATATCAAAATCAGCAGAATTTGGAAACAAAACAGGTGAAGTCTCTCATCTCTCATCACACACAAAATTAACTGCAATGGATCAAAGAGCTTCATGTATATTACACAGGTAAACAAAAACTTTAAAAAAGATAGAAAATGTAATTTAATATTCTTCCCTATCCTCTGCTGCAGAAGGGGGAAAGCTTTTAAGTACAAAAACCATGGTAGAAATCCAAAATTTCTGACAT
Source organism: Sciurus carolinensis (assembly GCF_902686445.1). Lineage (NCBI taxonomy): Eukaryota > Metazoa > Chordata > Mammalia > Rodentia > Sciuridae > Sciurus > Sciurus carolinensis. The sequence continues at coordinate 6,007,453 of NC_062217.1, read as the reverse complement.
TTTAAAGTAAATGTCAATTTAAAAAAAAAAGATTAACAAAACTAAAGGACAAGCCACCAATATCCATAAGATGGATTAATATCTTGAATATTTATAAAACATCTGTAAGTCATTAAAAAGAATAAGACCTCCATGAAAAACCAGGCAACATTAGAAGCACAAAAAATTGCAAAATAGGAAAAGCAAATTGATGATAGACACATGTAAGCAAATGTTCACTTCACTAATAGTCCAAGAAATGGGAATTAAAGCATCTTTGCAATAAGCAACTAATAAACAAAGAGTTGATGTGGAAAAGGATGCCAAGCAACACTGCTGAATATTTACTGGAAAATGTGTAATGGAATTACTGGTCGGAGCACATAAGGTAGAGTGGGAGTTAATTTATGACTTAGTAGTGTCCAGGCCAATCAGAAGGGACAAGGACCCAGAGGAGGAGGACGAGACCTGAGCTCCTACTGTGAGGTCAGCTTCTGGCCCTGGGAGGTCTGAGCATCTCCTGTAGGGCTGGAAGGGCCGGGCACTAGAAGAGGGGCTCCAGCAGCTGCTCCCCACCCCGTTGGGAAGTACCTAGACATTTTAACAAGTATGGCTACATCACTGTGCAATGACTGACAGCAACTCATCTACTCTTTTTTTCTTTCTTTCCTCTCACCCCTACAATGCCAGCAATTGATCCCAGGACCTCACATATGCTAAGCAAGCACTCATTCACTGAGATGCATCTCTAAGCCCTAACTTTTCTTTTATTCAAAGAAATAAATTGCAAAAACTATAAAAACAAAATGATGGTTTTACCCTTTGACCTAGTAATTCCAATACTGGCTATCCAATTAAGAAAAATTGACAAAGATTCATGAAAATACATTGATCACAGAATAATAATGAGAACACAGTAGTAACTAGATTTATGATGTGCGCACTATGTCAGGCGTTCTAAGGGATACGCGTAGATCATCCTATTCAACCCTAAGGACAGTCATGCAACATAAGTTTTGTTGTTATCTACCTTTTATAGATAAGGAAACTGAGGCACAGAGAATGGAAGTAATATGTACAGGGTCACACAGTAAATAGGAGAAAGAGTCAGAATCCAAAGTTTGACTCTGGGATCTGCACTAACCCGCTAGCAGATGGTTAATGATACCATCTTGTATGGGGATTAGTAGGCATTGGAGCTTCTTTAAAAAAACTGGTAATAATTAGTCTGTCTAAATTATATTGAGTCCACTTAAATTTTCATTACCTGCCTGCCTTACTAATGTCACCTCCTACTCACATTATTTTTATGCAGTTTTCGCACATGGTCTAACAGCTATTATCCATAAGAGAACATTACACTTTGGCTATAAATTGCAATGTAGTTATGACTCAAACTCTCTGCCTACAATAATGCATTTCTACTTGTCCCCAAGAAAACAGTAAACACCCTACTATTCATAATTAAAGGCATCGAAAACCGTGGGTTTATTAAAAATCACGGCACACGCATCACCGTTCTTTAGAAAACACCTGCTCCAGGTGCACAAGCGTGTTTGAAGCTTCATCTGCAAAATCGCCTCTACTCAGAGTTGGTGCCACACTGGGGGTCGCAGCCCTGGACGAGGAAGGTTACTCTGGACTTGCACCTGTTCACTCAACCACCCAATCCAGACCAGAGAGGGTCTGCGATGAGACGCTTCCCTGCGCCCTGGCGTGGACCACCTGGTTTTCACAGAGATGACCAGCTACCCACCCCACCTGTCATCAACTGAATGGCTCTTTATGGATGTCAACATGGTGAGTGACCCTCCGGGTTGTGAAGCCCATTCCCCCCTTGGATTCTGAAATAACCCCCGGCCCACCTCCTCCTTTCCTGGCCCCTCAGCTGTATTTTTCCTTACCCTCCCATTTTCTTCAACAGGACTCTTAATATCCAGGCGCAGTGTTTGTCCCAGCCTTCTCTTCTCACTCCAAGCTGCTTCCCAAGGTGACCTTGTCCCCAACACCATTCCCCTTTCCTCTAGTACCCGAGGGGTCCTGAATATCATCTCCAGCCGCCACCCCCCAAAGCCTTCCTGGACAGCACTTCTCCCGTGTGTCAAAGACTCTTCGGACTCCCCAGGTCCCAGGATGCCTCTGGCTCCCCCCACGGGTGTCTCTCCAGCATGTATCCCCATGGCAAAGCCCCCAACGTCCTCCATGTCTTCCCTCGCCGTCCAGCCTCACACACACGAGCTGTGCGGACACTCAGATGCGACCTCAAGAGCTCTCAGCTTCAGTCCACGTCCGCCACCTCTGCTGCCAGCCTGAGCCGTGAGTGTCTTGCCCCAGACAGTCGCCCCAATGTCTCCCCCCACCCCACGCTGCCCCTTGCCCTGCTCCCATTGCCACCTCTCCTGGAGCACCTTCCACAGGCTTAGGACGAAACCCTCCCCAGACAAACCTAAGTGGCTACACACCTCTCCCTGATGTGGGCCCTGCCTGCACCTGCCGGCCCCCCGGGTGCCTGTCCTCTTTGGTCCCTGGGTCCCAGCCATGCTGTCCCTCATTTCATTTCCAGAGCACCAATTCCCGTCAACCTCAGTCAGGTGGCTGCTACTTCGTCCATCCTGATCCACTCCAGCCCTTCTCCCCCGCCATCTCCAGCGCAAGCATCCTGGCCGCACAGGAAACGTACCTGGTCTGGCCTCCCTGCCGCACCTGTTAGGCGCCCCGTCACTCGGCCTGCGCAAGGCATGTACGTGGCATGCATTTGACAAATGCCTGTAGCGAGACTGGCTGGGCCCTTGCAACGCCAAGTGCAGTGGGCTTGGGTTTCTTTCCCGGTCTCACTCCCTGCAGTGCCGCTGAGCAACTGGCTCAGGCTGTGTTGGATTACGGTGCGTGTTGCCCCTCTCTTAGCTCCTGGTGCTGCCCAGACTGCCTAGCTCAACCCACACACGGAGGGTGGGGGGAGGATCCCTGATTCTCTGTCCCACCACCCAGTGGCTCAAGTCTGGCTCCAGACCCACCCGGCCTCTGAAAGCCAGAAGGATCCTGCATTTGACAGAGGGTCTTGCTGCCCTGTCTCTTGACATTGCTGGGTCTTCTTGGTTGTCAGATAACCTTGGCTTTGTCGCCTCAGGAACAGGCCAGTAACATCCTTGCTCCTCTGTGCAAAACCATACCCAAGCCTCAATCACCTCTTGCCTTTCTACCCAATGGTCCTACCACACACACACACACACACACACACACACACACACACACACACACACATCAGTTTACAGCTAAGTCGGCATGAGTTTCAAGGCTCGGGTTAAGTTAGCTTCAATAACTTCACTGACTTTCTTCTTGGTTTTATGGGAAAATGCAATGATTTAAAAAAGAAAGAAAGAAGGAAGGAAAGAAAGAAAGTCTCCATTGCTAAACTATGTCACAGAGCAGGGGTTTCATGAGATTAGTAAGGTATGTGTTCATAAAGATTTTCTTAGGAGTGGGCCATTTCTTTTAAAATCTCTTATGTATCCTTTATATCAAAATATATAAAGGTAGGGGTGGGGAGGGAGCAGGGGGAAGGATAGATAATAGAATTAGACAAACATCATTACCCTAAGTACATGTATGATTACGCAAAGGGTGTGACTCTATTTCGTGTACATCCAGGAAACCATAGTTGTACCCCATTTGTGAACAATGAACCAAATTTTTAAAAAGTGGAAAAAAATATATATAAAGGTCATATACCTTATACTCATCATGCAACCCAGGCACACACACAGCTGCTCCTCCCGTGAGGGTAGGTCTACATCCTGACAAACCCATAGCAACCTGAAAATCCCGCAGAAGTCCTGAAGGTGTTTGGCAGCACGCCCACCCTGGTGAAGCGCCGGCCTTAGCAGGGCAGTGCAGAGCGGAGGATCTTCGCCTTGCACCCTGCACCTGCATGGGAGAGCAGAACACCCTTTGGTCCTGTCTCTCACTCTACCTTCACTGGCCTGCTGTGATCAAGGATTCTAGAGCCTCCCGTGCGGAGAGCCCCAGGACAGCCCCTTGCTGTGCAGCCTCATCTGACATCTCCTATGGGAACTTCCCTCCTGAGAACCCCCTGGCCCCACGGATGCACCCTTGAGGAAATAACACAAGAAATGCTTGTCCCTCTTATGCCACAGATTGTCTAAACATTCTCCAGGCTGGTTGTGCGTTTGTGGATGAAAAAGCTTATGGACACAAACCCAGCTGTTCGTTTGCCTTTGCACCGTGAGCTCTGCATTTGATCCTGAGCTTGAAAGGCCACTCACCTAATCTCAGCCCTTCCTCACTACACCTGACTGAGCACTGGAATGCCTGCCTGCCCAAGTCACGTGGCAGAGTGCCCCAGAAGAGAGTGACGAGAGGGAAGGCTCTCTACTTTCAGAACCAGGGAGGGTCCAATGTGCCAGCCAAGGGGAGAGCCATGACAAGAGGGTACACAGATGGCTGTGGTGACAATGACAGGCATCACTGGCTCGGTGTTCCCTGCTGACCAAGCGCCCAAGTGCTTCTGTGCTCCAACACATCTCTGTCCCACTGCCAACCTCTTAGGTGAAGTAATTAGTCCCATGTAGCAAATGAAGACACTTGGCACTTTTCCAGGACAGGAAAATGATTTAAAAAAAAAAGTTTTGAATGCAAACTTTCAGGATGCGAGCTTAGCCTCTTAGCCAGTCCCTGAGCACGGAGTGCTACCTTCTCCTTCCATGTCGACTGTGTGTGGGGCCTACTCCGTCAGTTAAAACACGTAATCCTTCCCGGGACAGTCTAGTTCCCTCCTAGGGAGCCCAATCAAACCGAAGGTTACCCTGGTGTTCCCTCTGCAGAGAGGCAACAGGTCATAGCAGGATCCTGACAAGATCCGCATGCAAGTTTAAAACTGGCTTTGCTATTTCTAAATAACTGTTTCTTATCTTAAAAGAGAAAATAAAAGTTCAGGCATGACAAAACAATGTGTTTTGAATTATCAATACACCCTGACTCTTGAAAAAGATGAAATACACATATCTATGAAAATACCGCTATATAGCATGTATTTGTTCAGCAAATATTACTGAGCATTTACTACACACCAGGCAAAGGCTTCATGCTTGACACAAGAATAAAATCTATAGTGCCAGCTCCCAGGGAGTTTCTAAACTAGTCCAGAAATCAGAAAAGTAAACCAGCACCTTCAATTCCACACTCCGTGCTGACACATTATGCCCAGAGCACCGGCGTGCACAGAGGGGCTCTGTGCTGCACAGAGCAGGTCAGGGACAGCTTTCCGGGCAGCAGGGACAGTGCTCCAGGCAGATGGTGGTGACTCCCGGCTGAGAGGTCAAGGAACCCCGAGCAGTTAGGACACTTCAGAGGCAGTTTGAGGAAAGGAAGCAGCTCAGCTGAGGTGGAGGAACGGCTTTCCCTACGTGGCTCAGTGTGGACAGGAGTAGCTCAGGAAGGCAGGCCGTGGGGAGGGACGGTCGGAGGCTGCCCGCTGGGGCTCGCCAACCAGGCATGTGCCATTCCTGGGAGCTGCCCGGAAGTCGTGGGGAATTTTCCCCGTCCCAAGGCAAAACATAATCAGGTTTAGTCTATAACACAAGCACGCTGATGATGGTAGAAGAAGCTTTAAAGGGGAGGAACAGTCAGGTGAAGGAGGGAGACTTGTTAGGAAGGAATTTTAGATATCCAGACAAGGAACTATGACAGTAAAGGCTAAATTTTTTTCAGCACTACAGAATGAACCCAGGACTTGAGCGTGCTGACAGGTGTGCACCACTGAGCTACATCCCCACTACTTGGATCCCATCTGACTTTGAGACAGGGTCTCACTAGGTCGCTCAGGTTGGTGCAGAACTTGTGTTTGATCCTCCTGCCTCGTCCTCCCGAGTAGCTGGAGTTACAGGCACGTGTCACCATGCCCAGCAAAGACTTTTTTTTTTTTTTTTTTTAATACATAAGGGCAGAACAAAAAGCAAAATAACACACCATTTCTCTTCTTCACCATATTAAATAGGAACCACTACCTCAATACCTTAAAACTTCAAGCCTTGGCAAATGAAAGTGAGTACCTCAAGTGTTTCTGAGTTGCGTCCGGCCTCCAAATAAATCCCTGACCTAGAAAATATTTTGTGGGAGGAAAAATTTAATTGTGATTCTTTTTTTCTACATATCCTAAATTAATTATGGTTACCTTTCTATTCTTAGCTGTAACTTACCTTAATGTGGAAATGAACACATGACAGACAGATGTGACGTGAAGAACGGGCAATAAAACGTAGACTTTTGAGCTAAGGCACTGGGTATATTATAACCCATAAATCCTAGAAATATACACACATACAATAATAGTTCTCAAATATTGTCAAGTGACTTCTGTACAGGCAAGGGACAGCTTGTGGATATAGACCGTAAACCCTGGTAAACAAATGCCTATAGAGCTCTTTCCCTAGCCAGGTTTCACCCCTTAAGAGTGTAAACTCCAAGGCTTACAGGATGCTCCTGAAACATTCTGCAAGAGTCCAGAGTTTTCTAATACTCACAGAGAGCAAATTCTGCAAACTATTCAATGATGAGAAGCACTAAAAAATTAAGGTTGCTGGCCAGGAATTTGTACTGGTTGCAATTTCAGAGACTCTTTGTTTTTCTGTACTTTTTGCCAGAAACTTATTTTTAATATCTTCCTAACAAAGAGGAAAAGATAGAAACCTGAAATAATAGTCAAAATCAAGGGGAACTGCTCTGCCAGCAGTTCAGACTCTTCCTAACATCCCTATCAGCAGTTGGACATTCAGTGAGTTTGTTTTCTCTCAAACAACTTGAAAGCTTGTGCCGACTCCCTGTTTTTGTGCTGGTTCTATGAGCAGTCATGGACATTCAGGCTTGGGAGTAGATTTTATCTTCCTGCCTCCAGTAGCTCTCCAAAAGACTCTCACCTTCTGCCCATTTCAGAAGCCGCCCATATTCTCAGCAGCCAGAGCCCACAATGTCTCATTTACCCTGGGATAGCAGGAGCACTTATGTAATATTGCTTTAAAGATTTTCATCTTTCTTCCACATGATCTTAATCCGGAAAACTGTAAATTGTTTAGACTAAGAGCTTCAACATCAACTGCTTCCAACATAAAAGCTGAGATGCAGCAAATAAGAATTCAGCGGGTTTTTTGACTTTTCATTCAGAGACTTAAAACAACTTGAAAAAAATTTTATTAAATAAAAGCAATGTAATCACTTCAGACGACATAATAGACATCAAAGATACACACAAATAAGATACGGATTGCTGTCGTTGAAAAACATAAAAGCATGCATACTAGCATTTGGATTTTGTTTTACATGCACAGGCTATATACAACAGATTTGCTTATTTGAGTCAGATGTGGCTTTTGGCAAAGGACTCTCACATTTTAGGTGGCCTGCTTCAAAAAAAAAAAAAAAGTTTGCCTTAAATGCAGAGAGAAATTCAATTTAAGTAAGGGTCAACTGTGTTGTTTTTCTTCTTGTAAAAATATTTCTAGTTCTTTCCAATGCCTGAAGCCTTAACTTTGATATAGACTTCCCACCTGCTTGCAGGAGGAAGGGGCACCAGCTGAACCGGAATCCCCAGGGGAGGAATCACAGAAACTGCCTCTGCAAAGTGTGAATGTATACAGACGGCACAGCATCTGCTCCTGGAAATGAGTCTGCTCTTCCCTGGGAAGACTCACTGACCTCTAGAGTTATGGGCTGCTCATTACTACTGGCTAGTCCCCTAGAAGAACCGAGCTAGGGTGCAGAGTCTGTGAAGCATCCCAGGTTGCTGGCCCACCCCCCTGGGGCATGGACTACTCCTCCTCAGATTCCCAGGGGCAGAAGCCTTGAGACGTGCATTCCAAGGCAATGAGGCCTAACCAAAATTCTGTCACAGCTGATGCTTTCCACAATGCCTAGAGATCAAAGCCAGGGGATGGGGACATGGGCTAGGGCAACAGGTGTATGCATGTCTGGATACCAGGGGGAGGAGGGAGAGAAGGCTCTGCAGCTCACCACCGGGCAGTCTGCTGAGCCTGAGAGCAACAGGTGGCTCGCAGGTGAGATCAAAGTGTTGTTTGGATATGATTTTAACGAAACGAGTTGGCCCATTTGTGAGAGCCGCACCGTAGTGCCTCAAAGCCTGGCTTTAATTATTACTTACCTGATCCCTTATTAGGGACAGCCGGAGGAGGCACAGGAGTGAGCTCCTAATTGCACCTTGTCCCACCAGAACATTAAGCCAGCGTCTTTTTCACATGGTCCCTCTCTGAGATAATCCATCTACACCGACTCCGTTTAAATGAATGTTTCTCGTGGTGTTCCTAGGCCTCTCACATCAGGAAGAACAGGACAGAAGCTGAGAGAAGGGCAATTTATCGGACTAAGGTCCATCCCGCCACACGTATGGGAAAGAGAGTCGGGCCTGCAAACAGTTGCCGGTTGTTTTATGTCCTGATGAAAGGAGACAAAACACAAGAATGCCACAAAGGACCCTGGGGTTCCAAATATTTAGAAACTTTCTTTACTTTCCAAACAAAACCAGAATGGTAAAGGGAGGTGTAGAAATTAGAAACAGCCTCGAGAGAGAACTGGCTGACTTTGCGGTTCGGGAACTGGTGTTTGGCACAAAAAGAGATGAGTGCAGTTTCCCTCTCCTGTTCTTCCTTGTGTCCGAGGCCCAAAAGGAAGGGATACATCCTGAGTACATAAAACAGGATTTATCCACCTCCCAGGATTAAATTGTCCCCAGATGGTGCCAAGAGCGTGTTCCAGAAATCAGTGACGTTTCAGGAGGAAATCGTTGTTTTGGTAAGGTGTTGCTGGGGACCCACCTCAGCGCGGTGCCAGACAGAGCAGGGACGTGCAGCCAGATAAGCTCCATGCCAGCAGCCAGGCCCCGGCCGCCATCAGGCCTCCGTAGGACTCGTATCAGTGCTGGGACCTGCAAGAATGTGGAAGGCGTGGCGCCAGATCCACGTTCCTAGGAAAACTTTATTGAGCAGCTTTCGTGCATCCAGCCCTCAGGCACAGGGCACACGCAGGACAGGGGAAAGCGCTGTCTCCAAGGAGTGCAAGCTCACAGCGGTCCCCAGTCTGCTCCCCACAGTCGGTAGGTAAAAAGAGGCCATAACGAAGAAAAGAAATGGACCTGCTACATGAGCACCAAGAGGGCAGGGAAGGGCAACAGGCCCGCAGGGCTAGGGACGTGGCGGCCCCTCCAGTAGAGGAAGCAGGGCCTGGTTCTGTAGGCTGTCCCCTCTGCTCGGGGATTCTACCAGGGCTTCCAGGTGCTTCTGCTTTAAGACTCCCTTCTCTGCTCAGAGGGCACCTCTTCAGAAAGCCATCTGTCGCTCTCCAAACTTCACAACCTCGGTGTTCCTCGGATGTGCAGCATCTGGGAAGCTTCCGCATCCTTTCTGTTACTTGCTCACCTGGTTCCTGCTGCCAGCACAGGCCCACGGGGACACCTCGGTACCTCCACCATCCAATAAAGTGGGTAATATATGCAGAAATCGGTCCGGCTCTGCTAGACTGGTTTTGGTAGGCAGTTTGTTTGCATCACAGAAAAAAATAAAGCAAACTTATTTCTGAAGTCACAGAAGAGTGCTTTGACCTCCGCGTGAGCTGCGTGAGCTCAGTCTTACACCTTTGTCACAAGCACCTTAGGTGTTTCAAGATTCCACTCCAAGTTCACAGCACCTAAGGGAGGGGACTGCCCCCTTCACTCCCCACCCACTCTCTGTAAGTGGCAGGATGAGCAGACACGCTTGCTGATAAAAATTATGGCTCCCAAAACTTTATAGTCAATATTTTAGTTTTAAAACTGACTTTCATTTTAAGGGAAAAAAAAAAAAAAGATTTCTTTTCCCCAAACTTAAAGGGCACATTGCATCCTAAGGTGACCTTGCTGTGTGCTCATCACCTTACAGTTGGAAACCAGAAGGTTCAAATTCAAGTTCTGCCTCGGTTATCTTCCATCTAATGCTGAGTGTCTCTGTGTCCATTTCCCTGGCTGTGAAATGAGGGTAATAATAACTGTCTCCCCTACCTCAGAGAGATGTTGGGAGGATTAAAAATATCACCTTCTTAGTTAGAGTGGAACTCTGTGATTTCAGGGAGGTGTGACATTCACATAGAGTAGCCCTCCTGGAGGCCTCCCAGAGTGCTTTACTGGGAGAACTGTTAGACAAACAGCTGCAGAGAGGAGCCCAAGCCAGGGAGGCCCGTGATTGATGGGGTCGGGCAGAATCAATGATAATAGTATACACACCGGACTTGGCGGGGATTGTCCTTCTAAAGAAGTTAAGCATTTTATAAATATTATCTCTTTCATCCTCTTAAACTTCCTGCGATGTGGCATTTATTACTCTCAGCTTCCAGATGGACAGCTAACCACAGTGAAATGGATGATGGTTCTAAAGGCACAGGAGTCTCTGCGTGCTCAGTGAAACGGCCTGTGATTGATGAAGTCACTCACTCGTTGGCTCATTCACTCATTCCCCTAACAGGAAATGTGGCGTGGGGGGGTCCTTGAAAGAAACCTGCTGATTTGCACTGAGTCACAGTTACCCGTCGAGGCAAACACGAAACATAAGGAGGAAAGTACTCAAGTAGAAGAGGACACCTTGTTGTGATATATGATAAAATAGCGTGGAGTCTTCAAACATGATGACTATGATGTGCTTATATATCATTTTATTGACATGGAAGGAGGTATAGTATATATAGCTAAGTAAAACCCAGGTTTAAAATTTTTGTAAGAAATGTGTCCTTGCAGTAAATACATATTTGTATACATGCATCAGAAAACAAATAATGCAAGAATTAAGCTGCTCATCTAGAATGTGTCAGCAGATAGAATTTTGGGTCATTTTCTACTTTTGTATGTTATTTTCTGAATATTTTCCAGCAAATATGTATTGAATTTTAATGAAAGTATATTTTAATGGATATGCTAATATATTTAATCAAATTCTTATTACTAGATTTTGAATTGTTTCCTTTTGTCTTACTTCAATTTTTTAACTAAACCCATGGGTTTATGCGTACATCTTTTGGGACTTGTCGAATGATTTCCCTCAGATAACAGAATTATGTGTACATGGGACCAGCTATGTTCATTGTCTCCCTCCTTGAATCTAGGTAGGCTCAGTGATTACTTTGAAAGATAGAATACCCTAGAATGTGTGAAGACACTATGCATCTAGGCTTTAAAAGAATGTCAGAAATTCCATTTCCTTTATCTTTGAACAGCTGCTAATGGAAATAAGCCAAGGTTCTGTGTGAAAACCAGAGTCACAGAGAAGCCACTTGTAGATGGCTTTGCCAACATCCCTATGACATTCACAGTCAACAGCCAACATCAATAGCCAGCCATGAGCCTCTGCCATCCTTTTCATCGGGCCTAGCCTTCAGATGACTGCAGTTCCACCTACTAACTGTAATGATCCCACAAGGGAACCACCCCGTGAGCAATACTGTGAGGGTATTGTTCCACATTGGCACAGACAACAACTTGTGGTCTTAAACCACTAAGTTTTAGAGTGTATTTTTCTTTATCTTTTGTTCTTTTTAAGCAGAAAAAGAGAAGTGGCACAATCCTGGTATCATGCATGTAGTGCTGCTATAACAAATCATCTAACATGACACATTGGTTCTGGCCAAAAGATAAAAGAGTTTTGAAGAGGCTGTTGGTGAAGGTTTGAATGAGAGTGAAAAAAAAAAAAATCTATTGAAGACTGGAGGAAAGGTAGCCCCTACTATATAAAAGTAGAAAGTTGGACACCATGGTCACCAGTAGGCATGTGAAAAATAGAAAACATGACAAATGAACAGATGATTTTGACTAAGGACATTTCTAGTCAGGATGTTGAATGAGTCAACTGTTTGCTTTATTCTTTTAATTGTGTCTGAAAAGGCAAGATATATGAGCCATTAAATAAAAAACAGCAAGAATTGTTTAGTTTTTATGTCGAACTTCACAAGAAATTGAAGGCATTACTTACTGGCACAGAAGATTAAACTGATTTTTCATCCTATTTCTCCAGATGGCAAAGGAATCTCAAAATATAAAATGCCTCTGAACAATTATCAAATCCCAAGCACTGTCAGTCAAGATGACTTTGGGGTCATGAGCCCTCAGGTTGTGTAAGTGTGTGATTTGTTGGGCTTCCCAGAATCTTAGATCCTTACTAGTAGATCTTCACCTTAGGCAAAAGGTGCTATAAGAATTTTTAATTGCATGCCTCAAAGACCTTTCTAACTAAACAAATGGCATCTGAGAACCGTAAGGGTATTGTTCCACAGCATTCCAAGTCTTGGCTCAAATAAAGAAATTATATTAGTAAAATGAAGCATGTCTTTTGTTTGTATTATTATTTGATACATAAGGAATCTATGAAGTCTTTAAAAGAATTATATCAGCTCGAACTGAAGAGGCAGAAATAATACAACATGAAAAAGGTTTTGGTACCCCCCACTACCAAACTACAATGAGCAATAAGAAAGCAGAGGAAACATTCAGATACAAACCGTCCATATTTTGTGTAAAAGAAAGATGGCTTGAAGGAAGAAATAAGAAACCAGGGCACAAAGCCAAGAACCATGGAGAACCATTCCAAGGGAAGAGAATAATTCAAAGAATTGGCAATACATGCCCATATGGATTTCATAATTGCTATGGACCAATGACTGCCATGTGTCTTCCATTTTCCCTATTTTTGAATGGGAATATCATTTGTGGTTTTTCTATGCCTGTTCAATATTTGATGTTGAGCGTGTATGTGTGTGTGTGTGTGTGTGTGTGTGTGTGTGTGTGCTCGTGCATGTGTAGATAACTTGTCTCTTTGGTTCATGGGTCTTCAAATAGAGAGTACCCACAAACAAAGAGCTTCATCCACACTGGGAGCTGATTTAGATAACAAACCCATGAACCTTGAACTTGAACTTGAAGCCATAATAGTATGAGACTTGAGACTTTGCAGGGGTGGGGGAGCATCAGAGGAAGTGAGGAGAGGACAGGCAAGTAAATCATGCATGTGAGAAATTGTAAATACTTTGTGGTGAGAGGGTGGATTATGGTAGACTAAAGAGGGTCAAAAAATTCTTAATATTTTTCCTGTCTCTTCCATGAAATCTCTGTTGACTGTCTGACTGCTTAGAACAACAGACTGTAGAGAAATGATGCAATGACACCTTCCATGCCTGGAGTTTAAGAGACTGGTAGTTCTGCATCCTGCATCTTGGAGCACTTGCCTTCACAAACCAGCCACCACTCCATGAGAGCCCAAACCATGTGGCAAGGTCATGTGTCCATGCCCTAGCCCACAGTCCCCACAGAGCTCCCATGGCAAGGCCACACCGCCTACCACTGTGTGTGGGAGCCACTGTGAATCCTCACACCTGCAAAGCCTTCAGACGACCAGACAATAACTAGATGAAAGTCACTGCACAAGGACCAATCTGTGCCCGCCACCCTCAGATGGTATGGGGTAATAACACCAGCTTATTTTACCCTCTGAGTTTTAGGGTAGTTTGTTAACCAACAATAGAGAGTTGGAAATACACATAAACACATGTGTGTATCAGGAAGAATTAATATCCATATGGAGAGGCAATTCAGAGGAAAAAATGCAAATAAAAATAAGTCTATAAAAAGATAGTCACTGGCTATCAACAAAATGCAAATTAAAACAATGAAACAACTGTTTTTGTTAATCTGGCAAAAATTAAAATGATAAATCTACTTTGAATGCTTAAATAAATCAATACATTTATCAATTAACAGTAGGAGTATAATTGGTATATATTTTTATGAATAGCAATTTGTGTAACTTCTAAATTTAACTCACATACCTTTCCTCTAACAATTATACTCTCAGGATTCTAGCCAATAGAAACTGTTGTGCTTATGTACATATATATATATATATATATATATATATATATACACACACAGACATAAACACACAAGAACAAAGATGTTCATGACAGCCTTGTCTATAATCATTAAAATTTACATTAGTTGGGCTGGGGTTGTGGCTCAGTGGTAGAGTGCTTGCCTAGCATGTGTGCGGCACTGGGTTCAATTCTCAGCATCACATATAAATAAGTAAAATAAAGGTCCATTGACAGCTAAATTTTTTTTAATTTACATTAGTTAGTACTAGTAAATAATGAACCATCAAAACTGTATGAGGATTTTAGAAATGAGATGGACACACATATTTGACATGAAAAGATATCCATGATCCATATTTAAGTAAGAAAGACAACTGCAGATAATACATGTAAAATGATCCCATATATGTTTTTATACAAAAGCATATGTTCATTCAGACAATTCCACATGTACTTTCATATAGGTACAAAGTAAAAATCCAGAATGATTTCCTCCAAATATCGCCAATAGTGGATACAGACTCAATGTTGAAGGATGCAAATACTGCATGATCAACATCTTTCACAGGGAGCAGACAGTTCTGGATGATCTGGATTTCAAAACCACACACACACACACACACACACACACACACACACAGGCGTGCACCGCACACACATGAACTGAGAGGAAAGGAAGTGTCAGCAGCCTTGAGGCCTCATTTTTTCTGAGCAGATGGGGAATGATGGAAAAAGACAGGAGAATTACAAGGAGAATATCAAGTGAAACACAAACTTGTCTGAGCGTTAGAGCATAAAGACCCAAGGAGCCAGAAAGGAGCGAAGTTTCTGGTAAACCTCCAAATTAGGAGGAGACAGAACCCACAGGAAAGGGCTGGCCACACCTGTAACCACAGGAACAGCTCAGAAGGCTGATGGAAGGAGTCCCCCGAGGGGAGGCCTGGCCAGCAGAGGACCTGCTTTGTTCTGCTTGTCTGTTCCACCTTCTACACCACAGAGAAGGACACCTGGCTAAAGGGGCAGATTTACTGATGGCGTTCACAGGGAGCCTTAGCTGATTTACAAAACACTCAATAACCAAAGTAACTCCCTTCCACAGTTGCGCTGGGTCATCTTCAGCAATTCCAGAAGGTCAAAACCACCACAATGAAAAGGTCATGAACTGCAAGTTCTGCCTTGAACTCTTCCTCCTACTACCAGGAAGAACTGCGCTCTGAGACTGAGACCCTCTGGGAGATGACCAGCCCCACTCCTGATGCAGCACTCCTGTCCCCGGGCCGAGCACTGAAATCCACCTCATCGGGTCTCAGCAGCATCCTCTCAGCTCAGTGGACATGGGTACAGTGGGTCCTCTTGTTCTGATCCCTTTGCCACCAGCAACAGCTTGCTTCTCAAGCTCCTGAACACAGCTCTTACAGCATTAAACCATGGAGGGGACAGGCTAATTCCACTTTGGGGAGAAAGCGAAACATCTGTGCCATCAAATCTCTGGCTTCAAGGGATGATTCACCTCTCCACGGTGTGAGGAATTCTGTCCTGTGCACCTCACAACAAAGCCACACCACACCAGCTCCTGCCGGTGGCTCCTCTGCCACCTGGGGTAATGGCACGCGTTTCTACTACATTGTGTTTATCCAGGTCTCTCTCCAATGTACACAGCTAACAGTTGCCAGTTCCTCTCCATGTAATTACCATGAAGCCTTCATGTGCTGTGACAGATGTGATTCCTCTCTGGCCACCACGTGGCCAGTTCAGGCGATGACGAAGCCCACTTTTAGGCAGAGGTTCCAGTCCTTGCTTTTATTCCCACAGCCGTCTTCTATTTTAATGCTCCATTTGGCTCCAAAAACCAAACTATGCCCACAGAATTCCCACAGGGTTTTTGCAGAAAGGTAAACCTACTCCCACTTCTGAATTAATGAACCCCTCTTGCTGTCAGCTCTAGTTTAATGGATTTCACCATTCTGTGTATTTCCACACCCAGAACAGAAAGTCACACAAAGGTAACTTAATTCAGGAGTGACCTTTCAGTTCCCTGCTTGGTAATGTAGCAAATCTTGTGCTGTGGCAGGCTTCCTCCTTTATCTGTGATTTCCATAGCAGGGCTCACCTCCTGTGTGGCACTGACTTGAAATGGTTGCAAAAATGCTACTGCTGTCTAAAATGGCTGATAATCACTGCATTTTATCAACCCCCGTGATAACATCACTATTCATTCCCCAAATTTAACATTTTACTAGACTATCTTTCAAAAAGATTGTATCCTCACGGTGTGCAGTATTTCAAGCAACTGGAAAGGGAAGTAATTTCTTCACTCATCTCTTCATTCTAGCATCTTTCTGGTGCACTGTTTTCCTTCAACTGCTCAAAAATTACCAAAAGTAGAGTCTTTCTTCATTTTTTAATTTTTCTTACTGCTGTTTTAAGTCCTGCCTGTACTTCCCATCTTGGATTAAGTGCAAATAGAACAGGTAAGTTTGAAATGGAAAAATAGTTCAAGGTGGAGTTGATTTTTACAGTATTTCATGGTCAGATATAAACGAAGATGAAACCGTGAATTTAACACAATTTCAACTTCATTCCCTCTCTCCCACACATTATTTATCAGTCCCTCCTTATTGAGCATCAGGAAAACAGAGAGCAAGACGTTCCCCATCCCTGTGTTCCAATCTCATAGAAGAGACCATACAGTTGAAAAGAATCACAGTGTTTTATTTAATATCATAAGAAGAATGTGTGATGTTTGGGGAACAGACAGGAGGGGAAAGCAGGAGGCGCAGCTCGCAGTTGCTATCTCTCCAGAACCCTTCTTTTTGGAGACAGCAACCAGCTTGCCAGGAAAGCTCTTCCCCTCCCTACAGTGCCCGGACCGATCTCCTCCCTGGAAGCGAGCACGTGATGAGAAAGGCCAATCACCACGCCCCTCCTCCAGGCTGCAGCGATTGGTTAGGGTGGGCACGTGACCCGGGCCTGGGCCAATTAGAAACATCCCTTGAGATTTCCCACAAAGACTGGGAGAAGGGCCTGGGTTTTGCTCCCTCACAATGGAGAGGGTCCTGACTGGCACAGGAGCCCTTCCAGGAAGAGAACAGCTGTGCTGGCAAGAACCGGCGCCTGCGGAGGACCCCGCACCTCCGTCCCGCCCTCCCTTGCATGCTGGTGAGGTTTTTCAGGGCTGTCATTGAAATCCGGGGTTTGAGTGGCATCTCCTGATGCAGCAACTACAAGGATGTGGTAAATAAAACAGCAAGACACCTACAAAAGATCGAAACTGTCAGCACTGGAGGCTTAAATGGAATACCACTTGCCTAGCATGTGTGAGACCCTGCGTTCTATCCTCAGCATGGCAAAAAATAAGATAAAAGAAAAAGAAAAAAAATGGAAATAAATTGTCAACACAGTAGTTCATTCTGACCATTCTGGACAACCCTGGAATACCTGAGAGAATTACTACATTCTGAATTAAAGAAAGATACCTGGAATCAATTTTTCATTCAATTCACAATAAATAATATGGTATGGAAAATTATGATGAACAAAACTCTAAAAAGGACTAAAGTTAGACATGCTAAAATTCTAATTTCCAAAATTTTCCCAGAAATAAATAATTAGTAGATGAGGCAGGTACCGTGTAAATCTTATGAATAAAAAAAAAAGGAATAGAAATGTTAATGTTATGAAATAATATATTTAATACTAAGAGAGATGTCTGAGTAATAAATCAAATATGAATAAAATATTAGCATGCAAAATAGTTTTCCCATTTATCCCTATAAAATTTAAAAATGCAAATAAACTGAACATATGAACATTCAGATGAGCAATTTGGTTTACTAGCTCAGGTAGAGAAAACATTCCCCGATAAACATTCATCTCAAGGTTAATTTGGTAGGATTAGAACACATTGATTCCATATGTACATCAGTTTGACTGAAGTTCACATTGCAAGGGAAGAAGTGTCGAAAGTTGAAGCCATAGAAGCAGGAGGAGGGTGCAGATTATGAAGGATCAGGCATGCCATGCTAAAGGCTTTGGGCTTTATCCCAGAGACTATCAGGAATCTATGAATCACTTTAAGAAGGGGAGTAACCTGATCAAGTCTAATCCCTCTGGTAGCTCTGTGGCGAGAGAACTGCAGAGGAATCCGATCCAGGGCCAGGAGATAAATGGGGAGTGAGGCAGCAATTCAGGCGTAACACAGTGACAGTCCCACCTCAGGAGGGGCCCAGGGAATGGAGGGCGGTGAGAGGTACCAGAGATACTATGTCAGTGAATTTGACAGAACTCGATAACTAATTGAATGTGGAGAGGAGGGAGAATGAAACATGACCCCCAGGATCCCAGCTTGTGCATTCGGACACCTTCTGCCAAGAAAGGAAATAAAGGAAGAGTAAGTCTCTGGCAAGGAGGGTGATGAGTTTGTTTGGGATGGACCAAGTCCAAGGCGAGTGGAGGTGACCATTCGTCAGCTTGAATGTGTGGTCAGGAGAAGGCTACGGGCTGCAGAATGTGGTCAGGTAGTTAGTTGATAGAAGGAGTGTTAGAGAAAAGGCATCCCCCAGGAAGGACAGCAACAAAGCACAAGTAAGAGGGAAAGTTTGCTTATCGTGTCCTCAGATCAGCAGCTCCACAGATCTGTGTGCTTCATGGACTTCAATTTGCTAACCTTAAAACAAGATATGAGATAAATATGTCCTTATCCTCATTTTTACAGTTGAAGAAGTTGAGGGTCAGATACATGAAGTACCCTGCTCAAGTGACACATGGAGTGTTAGGGCATGACCAGGACCCCCACTCACCTGGTCGGGACTCACCAGGACCCCCACTCACCTGGTCAGGACTCAGCCCGAGGGCTGAGCTCCAGGCTCTCCTGCCTCTTCTGTGTGTCAAACCCCACCCATAAGAACAGAGGAAAAGAGAGTCCAAGAGAGAAAAACCAAAGAAAGGATGAGGGAGCAGGGACGGCAGAGGGCAGGATCACAGGAGGGATGGATATTAAGGAGAGGGCATCAGAAGTGCTACTTATCAGAGGAGCACCAAGGTCAAGCTGAGCCCTGTGTTCTCTGTGGAGTGTTAGAGCCAGAAGCCATGAGGTAGTAGCCAGAGCAAGGAGAGGGAGGTGAGGAGACAAAGCTGCCACTCACAGCAAGCTCTGGCCTTGCTTCATAGTCAAGCTGCTTGGAAGAGCTTTTATTTGTTATGCGGAGCAGGAGAGAGAACTACCCAGAACTGTCTCCTTTAAAGTTAGGTCATCACAAATCCTAGAGAAATGGTCTCAGGTCGTTTAAGACACTAGTGTTGGTGGTATTCTCTTTCAAAGTGTTCCCTATTTGGAGGATATGGTGACCCTAGTATTAGCAGATGTCTTAAGCTAGGGGCTTGGAGTAATTGGCTTTCTGTGGATGTTACCAGGGTAAATCCCCATTGCATGCAGTGTGATCTCAGTGAACAATCTTGGGAGGTATCTTACCAAGTGTCAAACTACTAATTATTTAAATTTGTGGACATGTATCTCACCACCGACAGGACAACTCTTAAGCCACTGATTTCTAAGAATTTTAGAACAGCAAAGTTTCCATTACACCCCAAGCGAATGTGTCAGGGTCAATTTCATGCATTTGTATTCTAACATTAGTATTTTTAGATCTAGCAGCACTTCACTTTTTCACGCTTTGATTCCCATTTTCTGTTGTTCTGTATTAAATGCATATGGATTCATAAAATCTTTTAAATCATTTCTGAAACAAGGTTCCTTTTTGTGTCTGTCTGTCTCTTTCTCTCTCTCTCTGTCTCTCTCTCCCCACTCCCTCTTTTCTAATAGGGAGTAGGACAGTTTAAAATGTGGAGCCATGAAGAAAACCATTTTTATTCAGATTTCAGAAGATCTTTCTAAGTTTTTAAAACTCAGTGAGGTTCAATCCCCAGCACCGCAAAAAAAAAAAAAAAACTCAGCGAGGAAGCCGAAAGGCCAGTGTCGCGTCTCAGCAGTGTCCCGAGGTGACCCTGACGGCACCCGCTGAGCTGTGGGTGCTGACATCTTTCTACACATTTCCCTTTGCCCATTTTTTCTTTTTTTTTTTCTTTAATACCTTTACCTTATTTATTTTTATGTGGTGCTGAGAAGCAAACCCAGTGCCTACCAGCGCTCTACCACTGAGCGACAATCCCAGCCCCCTTGTCCTTCCTACTTCAGTTCAGCAACACCCACTTGCCATTCTGAGGCAAGTGTGCTCCCCGCTGCTTTCAGAGCAGGAAGGCCACAGGATCTAAGCTAACTGGCTGTGTGGTTTTCATGCAACCAGGATTGGGCTTCTCACCTGTATGAGAAATGGTCATCTGTGTGCCTTCCTGGAACCATGCTCCTCCTGATAAAAAGAGACCCCTGAGCAGGTCTCGCCCCAGGAACATCACTCCCTTGACATCTAAAGGGCTTCCTCCTTCATGAATGGTGATGTTTGCTGATCCTGCTGTTTTGAGGCCATCAGGACAGTGACAGAGAGGTCAGAACCCCAACCATCCAGGTGGAGATGAGCTGTGAACTCCTCCTCGTGTGAAGAAAAGCAAGAGCCTTTGTTTAGACCGCCTTCTCCTGTTCAGGCATTGCTGCTTGCTGCTGAAGCCATCTCAAGAGACAACGCACA
The DNA here is from genome assembly GCF_902686445.1 of Sciurus carolinensis. Lineage (NCBI taxonomy): Eukaryota > Metazoa > Chordata > Mammalia > Rodentia > Sciuridae > Sciurus > Sciurus carolinensis. Next base: position 5,986,925 of record NC_062217.1, on the reverse strand, counting down.
GGAGCATTCTAAAGACGGAACCGAGAGGCCTCTGGAGTCAGCTGAGGCTTCCCGAGCACTGGTCACACAGCTGGTCACCTTGGCTACAGCGGTGCAGAAGCTGACTGCCATCTCCTATGCTGAAGTGCTCTCCCTGTCCTTGTTACTCTTCTGGAGAGGCAGAACTTAAAGTAACTTAAAGTCACAATACATTCTTAAGAGAATCGTCCCACATGAAATCATACTCCTGACAGACGCAGTGGTCACTGGCTTGGGCTCCCATGGCCTTCTCTTCTGCTTTCCTCTATTTTCAGTGTATGGAATTCCTAATCCTGCTCTCACGGTCAGAAAATGAGACAAGTACTATCCTCCAACAAAAGCGGAGTTCCCAGGTTACCATCGAAAACTAGGAGCCAGGTGGCGCCGGCCTTCAAGCCCTAAATGAGAGGGTGCTTTCCCAGCTCCTGTTTGGAGAGGAACACAAGATGCAGCCGAGGTGGCAGGTGTGTCTTTACCCAGCACATTCCCAGCCGTGGCCACAGCGTCACACCGGCCCCTGCCACTCCTCTTCTCCCTGTTCGGCTGGCTTTGTGTGGAGCCGTCTTCCTTTCTCTATCCATGGCTTAGTCTCACTAATGGCTGCACCCAGTTCTCAGAAGTCCCACCTGGAGACTGTTAATATATTGAAATGATAAAAACAGCCGCTTTTCCATGGTTTAGAAAAAAGCCAGATGCATTAAACACCTATCGTGTTGTAACATATGAAAATCATACCCGCTGTCCATATGAGCTTATTTCAATTAGTGTCTTCCCTTCTCACAGTCAGTCTGCCAGAGAATAAACACAGGCCCTCCATTTTTAATCTCCCAAATTGGTAATGGACTCGCACTATGGCTTTAATGACCATGTGAAGGCTCATTAGTGGCATTGTCTGAGAAATTTGTTATGACTATAATTTTAGAACCCGAATATGTGTCTCAAAAGAGACCCAAGGACTTTTCGGATATTACTGCCCCTTCAGTTTCAGTTTTTTTAAAAAACAATAGCTTTCAAAACTCCACGTAGCATGTGTTTAGAAATAATCACTCCATGAAATCTCTAAGCTGAAAATAGAATCTTCCAATGACTATATAGGCAATCAATAAAATGCCACATTATTAATTTATCATATAGGCACTTTGATGCTTTTAACATTATCATATTCAGCAGTGAATAGAGGACACAGCAGAGGGATAGCCTTTCATTTAAACTGGGGCCTGAACTTTGCAATTACTTCAAATGTCATTGCCGATATTTGAGGAAATTTCCAGTGAATTATTTCTTGAGTTGGAGATTTGACTGATATGATTAACCTTAGGCCCCATCCTGATACCTCTAGACTCTGTGATGAAAAAATTAGTGGCATCTGATCTTGTGTGCTGGACTTTCAAGTCATAAGGGAACCACAACCAAAGAATTGTTCTGGGACAAAGATCCCAGGATTTGTGAATACATTTTAGGTCATGCACAGTTTTGCATTATTAAATCAGTTCAGTGTTTACAAAACTCTTCTTTGGAAATACTTCTAAAATAATAAAAATATTCAATGTTTTAAATGCTTAGTAAGAGAACAAATAAACTATCTAAATCTGCTATTATATTTCATCCATTCATTCAAGGATAATGCAATATACATAAAACACTCATCAGTAAAGCAATTTTAATCCTTTTTGTTAAAAGAGGTTTTAGAGTGCATTTAATATTTTTGTATTTTCTCTTACAATATCACATAAATATGTGTTGATTTCAATTTTTCCATTTCTACCATTTCAATAGTCCATTATGACTTTTTGGTGTAAAGAAATAATTTTAGCCACAGCTTTAGTTTATTTTCAATGGCACCAATAGCCACAGGTAAAGCACATTCATGTTAACACTGATTAATAAATAAAATAGTACCTGAAGAGTTCACTGGGTTTCAGAGTTCTGTTGTATCCTATTTGAAAAGGTTCCTTCCAATTAGACTAAAACAGGAGAAAGTTCAGGTTGGTTTACTGCGTAACTCTGTCCAAGAAACCCAAATTAAGAACAAGCATTAGAAATTTGGAAATACAACAAGACTGTGGAGAAATGAAGAGTGTGAAAATTAACCTAATTTCTGGGCTATCAGGATCCTTCCAAATTAGCACAACTACTGAGGAGTAACAGATCCAATGGCCAGTATTAAATTCTCCCACAACTGTGCAATGGTATTTCATATTTTACAGATAGAAATAGGCTTGTAAAACATGATGATTAATAAAAAACAGAACTCAATAGTATTTAATACCTATGTGTTCAGAGGGTATATTTTAAAAATTTTGTTCATAATACAATCTGCTCAAAGCTATTAAAGTATGGATAATTTCACTCAATTTTCCAGTAGGTTTCTGCTTTGAATAAGTAAATAGTGGGTAATGGTTTGTGTCAAAGTCCTTGCAACACTCCATTAGACACAGAACATGACGATCTGATCAGATGTCTCTTTTATAGTCCGAATTTGACTTGTGACTTTGCAAGTTGCTCAGTTACATCAGGTCACATCAAAAATCTTGTCTTTCCTCTTCCTCAAATCCCTGATGTTTTCCCATCTGACACATTTTGAATCTCGCATCATGACCTCACTCTTTGACCTGCATTTGAAATCATGAAAGTCCTGCCGTTGAAACAATTGTAGGTTACTACTTAAGGAGCTGAATGGACAGGCAAGTTGATAGTAGAGTAGTTTACATTTTCGTATCATTTTCTATCAATGTCTAACCCAAATAAATCATGATTATGCCTACAGACCTATAATCAAGCCATCAAAAAGCTGGACCCATTGTTCAACCCAAGAAGATAAATTACTTCAATGTTTGATTGAGTATTTGACTATAGAAACTTATTCCAAATCTCTTACAGTATGACGCTGGAGAGATCAAATCAGTTAAACCAAACTGAATACTGCATCCAATAATCAGATGTCCATTTTATGCATATCCAGCCTAAAATTTTGGAAGTTCATTGCTGATATTAAAATTCAAATAACACTTTCAGTCTTCAATTACAATTCATTTTACTGATAACAACACTGGATCTTCATCAATTATTAAAGTTACATGTACAGATATTTGGCGTTTCGGAATGCATGATGATGCTGGAATTACCTCAGATTTTAAAGTCATTCCAGATCCACATTTTAACACATATTTGTTTAAAATTGCTGTCCACAAGGTTGATAATACCAGAATGACTGTTGTTGATGTTTGCACAAGGCTGAGAGTCAGAGATTACTATGGTGCTCTTTCTCACATGCCAATTCCAGGCTTAGAGATCTACATAGAACTTTTAGAGAAACAAAACCTCCAAAATCCTCAATATTCTTCAGTCCACACCAATGAACAGAGAACCCGAGATGGTTAGAAAGAAATAGAGAGGATCCTGGTGACTCTCTCCCTCTGACAGCATCCTCCAAACCCTGCAGAGTAGCCTCTGCTTCTCCTTGAATACTTGGCTATCATGACAAGTTTGCATTCACAACACTTCTGACACCAATGCACCAGGGTCTTCCCCATCAGAACCTGTTGGCTAATTCTCCAAATGCCATCTTGGTACCTTATGATTCAATTCAATCTGACACTGCCTATCGAGAGTGAGCCGTCTCCCCACATGTCAAGGGCCCAGGCCCACAAGCCTACTCCACGTCAGATGCCAATTGTAAGACTAATCAGCATGATTTTGAAGACTGAACGTAAAGTCAGGGAGCCCCACACTCCCCAGATTGATAACCTGCTGGAAACCACTCACAGAACTCAGGAAAACACTCAACTTACACTTATCAACTTATTATTAAAGTCAGATCTCAGGAACAGCCCAGAAGAGATGCACAGTCTATGGGAAAGGAGTGCATGTCTTCCAAGTTGCTCTCCAGGCCCTCCATCCTTCTGCACCTTGGTGTGTTCAACCCAAGGACAGGAACCCTCCATATCCCACTGTTTAGAAGTTGTTATGGGGACTCCATTCATAGGAATGATTGACTAAGTCATTGGGGATTGAGTGGTCAGAGGCCCTGTGGTAGGTAGGACTGAGACTTCCAACCCTCTAGCCACTTTATTGGCTCCTATTGCAATCCACTCTCCCTTCTTGAAGTGTTCTACATGTCCCCAGTCGCCAGCCCTCTCCTTAGCATGCTGACGGACCAATCACTCTCCAGACTCCTGGCCTCTTACAAGATCTTGGGTCAAGAACATAGGAATAAGGGCAAATTTTACAGCAAAACAAGGCCATATTGCATAATAAACTTCGACGATTTTAGGAGCGCTATGTCAGGAACTGGGAACAAAGACCAGATATACATTTCTCATGATTTCACAGCTTCACACTGTGGGAAGAAATGCACCTGGCAGAAGCAGCATCCTCGCATCACAGAATGTTTGCCGGGGTCTTCAACCAAACTATTTTTCATCCTATGTTTCCTGACATCCCTTAACAATTTCCATAAACACCCTGCAGCTCTACTTCTTCTGCCCTCCTGATCAAAGTTCTCCGGGTCTTCCCTCATTTTACACGTGGCATTAACTCCCAGAACCTCTGCCATCCAGGTTGCTCTCTTCTGAATGATGTTTGATCCTTTGCTTGTTTTTCACTTTCTTATCAAGATATAACCTACATACAGGAAGTACAAAAACTCTCAGGTGTAGTGTTCAATGAATATGGATACATCATTAAAGGTTTTTTTTTTAAACCAACAAAAATAGAATCTTATCAAACACATTTAGTATTCTTTAGATAGGAATTACTGTGATCTAGTTAAACCTTTCTCCATTGATGAAAAACAGATTATATTCCCTCTCCCTTTCACTTTTTCTCTCTCTCCCTCTCCCTTTTTTTTCCGATTATAAAACTATTTTTAAAATATTAATTCTCACATTATTTTTTCTTCTTATAATAATAATATATAATCAGCATATAATTTTCTACATTTTAGAAATGTGTGGTTAAAGAGAAAAAAGGTCTCTCTCTTAGAAGCACTCTCTCCTGAAATTATCTGGACACCTGAGAGGTACACGTGATCACCTCTGCAGTCCTGAATCTTCTGAACGTCTTTAATTAGTGATTGTCACTCGAAACTTTTCATGATACTTCATAGAACCACATAAGCCCTAAGGTATTGCACACAATGGCTAGAATTCAGGAAAACATTAAAATTTTATGAGAAAAAAAATAAAATCTCATCTTCTTTTCCATTTACTTCAATGACAAATGGAAGCAACACGACACAGTAGCAATAGTGGTGCCTAACACCTTGTCATCAAATTACTCATGTTTTCATATCAGATCTCTAAATATTCAGAGACCACTCTTAAGTCTTGTCACTTAATGAATTCATCATGAGGCATACTACTGCTACATTAAAGATGCTTTTATTATTTTCGTAATTATTTTAAAGTATGATTTATGTTCTTTGAAAGCATTTCATTTTATACATTTAAGAATATTATTTTGAAAAGTCTGCCGAAATGGACCTATGGCAGGAAAATAGGTTCAGATTCCCTGGCCTGGACTCTTTTTGGTGACTTAATATAGCATGAGAAAGAAGGCCCCTTCAACAGGCTTCCGAGTGGTACAGGTGCCCTGAAGGTGGCCTGAAATCAGCCTTTTGTAAATTCATGGTGCCCTTAATTGCTTCCCATTCCCTACGGAATCATCTATCCGTTCCTCCTGCAGAATAATCTATATATTATCTCACCTACTGCCAATATGATCTACCTCCTTTCCCCCTGATTACCGTGCACTTTTGAACCTCTTTATTCATAACTCTTCCTACCCAGGATACCATTTTCCTAGCAAATACTCACTTGCAAAGACAGGAAGCCAGCTTTTCTTATCCCATTATTATGCCACTTTTTTATAACCTCATTAAGTTTTAGCCAACCTTTCCAGCTATCCTTATGGGTTAGAATCTTCCTCCTGTCCACTAAAACAAAAACTATCCCTCTTGGTTAAGTATGGGCATGTGTCCCTTGGAATAAGTACTCCCCCTAACATGATTGACACCTCTACTTGAGTTAATTGGAAAGTTGATCAAAGCAGAGTAAGAGGAAAGTGACACACGCCTGTTCTAAGCCGCTTAACTGAAAACATTCATTTGCCAGTCAACACATGTAGGGTTAAAACTCGTTCTCTGAATTTGGATGCCCTGGTTGAAATTCAGTGTCATTTCTCACACTTTGAACACCCTTTAACACATCATCTGAGATTTCCACATTTCTGTTTCTTTAAAGTGAAGTGAGGTCACAAAGATAGTCGTGAAAGCAACCGAGGGCAAGATCTTTCTAGACTGGCTAACTTGCCTTCTTCCGTCAACTTGCCTGCAGTTAATTGGGAGCACATCTTTTTAGTGATGAGCTTTTATAGATCACTGCAAAGCATCCGACCTAGTTTTCGTAGCAACGCTGCTCTTTGTTTCTGTACTTGTTCTTCACCATTTTATATTCTACTAAATTACATTGTTTAATCACAAACCAAGTACAATTAACTGTACCCTATTTGGAGGTAACTAGCTCAACTGATAAGAGCAAAGCATTAAGAGAGAGCAGAGAAGACGCTTAGTACCCGTTGGTCAAGAGTGATACGCCCGCAATGTCTGTCAGTGAGTTTTACAGAGAAAAGGGTAAGAAATTATGCGATGGCTTCTGAGGAAAACTATCCGCAGAAATGTTATATATACTACTTTTATTCAGTTTCACTTTTCTAGATTCTAGACCCCAATCTTCCATATAATTTCAGGATCACAAATCTTTTTCAAAGATGTGAGGATTTTTTAATTAATAAAAGTTTTCAGAGATTTTTTAACTGAAAAAATAGTCGTTGGACTCAATGACTCAATGTTACACACTGAATTCAGCAACCACTGCTTTTCAGGAGACTTGGCAAGGCATGTGGAGAGAGTCGACCTTTAACGGGTGCCTCCCAGTGTCCATGGCCTGGTCGGGTGGAAGACAGATTGCTCATGGTTGACCAGTGTGTGGAATGGATTGGCATGCAGAAAAGCTCGTGTGCAAATGTCATCCATGCTCCACCCAAATGCTACCGTAAAATATATTTAAAAATGTATGTATGGAGTTTTCAAGATGGCGGACTAGGGGGCGGCTGCATTTCATGTTGCTCCAGGACGCAAGATTCAAAAGAGGAGATAGTGAGAGACTTGGGACCAACTCAAAGCCGCTGGGTGAGTCTCTCCCATTGGGGAGGCGTCCCGGATGGGGCGGTAGCCCCAGAACGCAGGGAACTTTGTGAAGTAGAGTTGCTTGGCGAGATGCCCCTCCCCCCACTGGAGCGGTAAACACGGACAACTGGGATCATCTGGGATCATTGTAGCGAAGGCGGCTCAGCACAGCGCTTGGACTCAGAGCAACCACTGGGGCTCCGGGCGGCTGCCTGAGGAGGAGCTGCGTGGCGAGCTACTTAGACCCAGAACGACCCCTTCTGAACACCGGGGGGCTGCCCAGAGGAAGAGGAGGAGCGCGGCGGGTCGCTTGGTCTAGGAGTGACTGCATCAGAGCCACGGGCGGTTGCCAGAGGAGGAGTTGCATGGCGAGCTGTTTGAACTCAGAACGACCGCTCCTGAACACCGGTGGCCTGCCTGGAGGAGGAGCGCAGCGGGTCAGTTGGTCTAGGAGTGACTGCATCAGAGCTACAGGCGGTTGTCAGAGGAGGAGGCGAGTGGTGAGTTGATTGGACTAAAAGCGACCACTCCTGAAAACCGGTGGCCTGCCTGGAGGAGGAGCGTGGTGGGTCACTTGGTCTCGGAGCCACCGCTCCTGAACACCGGGGGGGCTACCCCAAGGAGGAGGAGGAGGAACAGGGCGGGTCACTTGGACTTGGAGTGACTGCCTAGGGCTATGGGCGGTTGGCGGGAGGAGTAGACTTGAAGTGAATTGCTTGAGCTCCTAGTGATTGCGTCGGAAACCAGGCGGCTGTCCGGAGGAGGAGGTGTGTGGCGGGTCTCTGGGTATCAGAGCTATTGTACGGGGCTCCAGGTGGTGGCTCAGAGGAGGGGCCACATAGCCAGGCTATTAGGTGCAGAACAGGGTCCCAGGATCTAGGCGGCTTTTTGCTGGAAGAGCCGCACAGAGACACGCCTAGGGGCAGAGCGAAGTTTCCAGGACTGCGGGCTGATTCTCTGGGAGAGGCAGCCTAAGGAGACTCGCCTGCGAAGGGTGAGGCTCCCAGGCCCAGGAGGTAGGTCCAGGCCCCTGGGATCGTTGCAGAGGAAGACAGCCCAGCACAGGCGGTAGTTGTAGATTGAGGGGAACATCTAGGAGGGGAAGTGACCAGCAAGACCTCCCCACCAAGTGAGTCTTCCCTGCCAGGTGAGGTTTTCCCACAGGGACGGTAAAACCATAGACACAGGCACAAACAGGACTTGCCTCAGCCCGCAGCCTAGTTCCCCGTTGGATGACCATTGGTCAACAAGTGGAGACACCTCTGACCACTAGCAGGGAATATAAGCCACCTGAGGGTCACCACCCCTAGAGAGGCAGCTTCTTCGTGGAGCTCCGCATTATCAACTTCCTCCAAGACTTCAGGCTACTAAAGGATAAGAGGGGATATACTAGCAATCTTCAGGGACATTATAAGTCAATAGAGGGAATCTGCAATATCTTAATGACCCACTGATTCCTGAATAATATGAGAAAACAAGGGAAGAAAATGCCCCAAACAAATCTAGATGTTACATCAATAAAATACAACGACAGCATGGCAGAAGAAATGACAGAAAGGGAGTTCAGAATGTACATAATTAAAATGATTAGGGAAGCAAACGATGAGATGAAAGAGCAAATGCAGGCATTGAATGATGAGATGAAAGAGCAAATGCAGGCATTGAATGATCGCACCAATCGACAGTTAAAAGAGCAAATACAGGAAGCAAAAGATCATTTCAATAAAGAGTTAGAGATATTGAAAAACAAACAAACAAAAAAAAATCCTTGAAATGAAGGAAACAATAAACCAAATTAAGAACTCTATAGAAAGCATAACCAATGGGATAGAATACCTGGAAGACAGAACTTCAGATATTGAAGACAAAATATTTAACCTCGAAAGCAAAGTTGAACAAACAGAGAAGATAGTAAGAAATCATGAACAGAATCTGCAAGAACTATGGGATATCATGAAAAGGTCAAATTTGAGAATTATTGGGATTGAGGAAGGCTTAGAGAAACAAACCAAAGGAATGAATAATCTATTCAATGAAATAATATCAGAAAATTTCCCAAATCTGAAGAATGAAATGGAAAATCAAGTCCAAGAGGCTTATAGGACTCCAAATACACAAAATTACAACAGACCCACACAAAGGCACATTATAATGAAAATACCTAACATACAAAGTAAAGACAGAATTTTAAAGGCTGTGAGAGAAAAGAACCAAATTACATTCCGGGGGAAACCAATACAGATATCAGCAGATTTTTCAATCCAGACCCTAAAAGCTAGAAGGGCCTGGAACAACATTTTTCAAGCTCTGAAAGAAAATGGATGCCAACCAAGAATCTTATACCCAGCAAAACTTACCTTCAAATTTGACGATGAAATAAAATCATTCCATGATAAACAAAAGCTAAAAGAATTTACAAAAAGAAAGCCAGCATTACAGAACATTCTCAGCAAAATATTTCATGAGGAAGAGATAAAAAACAAAGAAGCAAATCAGCAAAGGGAGGAGATATCCTAAAGGAACCGTCAAATAAAGGAGGAACCAAGATGTGTCAAAAAATAAATAAATAAATAAATAAAATTTTAAATATGAACCAAATGACCGGGAATACAAATCATATCTCAATAATAACCCTGAATGTTAATGGCCTGAATTCATCAATCAAAAGACATAGACTGGCAGATTGGATTAAAAAGAAAGATCCAACAATATGTTGCCTGCAAGAGACTCACCTCATAGAAAGAGATACCCATAGACCAAAGGTGAAAGGATGGGGGAAAACATACCATGCACATGGACTCAGCAAAAAAGCTGGAGTATCCATCCTCATTTCAGATAATGTGGACTTCAAGCCAATGTTAGTCAGAAGGGATAAAGAAGGACATTTCATACTGCTTAAGGGAAGCATAAATCAGCAAGATATAACAATCATAAACATCTATGCCCCAAACAGTGGCTCATCCATGTATGTTAAACAAATCCTTCTCAATTTTAGAAACCAAATAGACCATAACACAATAATACTAGGTGATTTTAACACGCCTCTCTCACCACTGGACAGATCTTCCAAACAAAAATTGAACAAAGAAACCATAGATCTCAATAACACAATCAATAATTTAGACTTAACAGACATTTATAGAATATACCATCCAACCAAGAGCGAATACACTTTCTTCTCAGCAGCACATGGATTCTTCTCTAAAATAGACCATATATTATGCCACAAAGCTAATGTCAGCAAATACAAGAAGATAGAGACACTACCTTGTATTCTATCAGATCATAATGGATTGAAGTTAGAAATAAATGAAAGAGTAAAAAACAGAAACTACTCCAACACCTGGAGATTAAACAATATGCTATTATATGAAGAATGGATAACAGAAGATATTAGGAAGGAAATTTAAAAATTCTTAGAGGTAAACGAGAACAAAGAAACATCATATCAAAATCTCTGGGACACTATGAAAGCAGTACTTAGAGGAAGATTTATTTCATGGAGCGCATTTAATAAAAGAAGTAAAACTCAAAAAATAAACGACCTAACACTACAGCTCAAAGCCCTAGAAAAAGAAGAACAGACCAACACCAAAAGTAGTAGAAGACAGGAAATAGTTAAACTCAGAGCTGAAATCAATGAAATTGAAACAAAAGAAACAATACAAAAAATTGACAAAATAAATATTGGTTCTTCTAAAAAATAAACAAAATTGATAAACCTTTAGCCACACTAACAAAGAGAAGACGAGAGAAAATCCAAATCACTAAAATTCGGAATGAACAAGGAAATATCACAACAGACATGACTGAAATACAAAACATAATTAGAAGCTATTTTGAAAATCTATACTCCAACAAAATAGAAAATTTTGAAGACATCAACAGGTTTCTAGAGACATATGAATTGCCTAAACTGAACAAGGAAGACATACACAATTTAAATAGAACAATTTCAAGTAATGAAATAGAAGAAGTCATCAATAGCCTACCAACAAAGAAAAGTCCAGGACCAGATGGGTTCTCAGCCGAGTTCTACAAAACCTTTAAGGAAGAGCTCATTCCAATACTTCTCAAAGTATTCTATAAAATAGAAGAGGAGGGAACCCTCCCAAACTCATTCTATGAAGCCAATATTACCCCGATACCTAAACCAGACAGAGACACATCGAGGAAAGAAAATTTCAGACCAATATCCTTAATGAATATCGACACAAAAATTCTCAACAAAATTTTAGCAAATCGCATACAAAAACATATTAAAAAGATAGTGCACCATGATCAAGTGGGTTTCATCCCAGGGATGCAAGGTTGGTTCAACATCAGGAAATCAATAAATGTCATTCACCATTTCAATAGACTTAAAGCCAAGAATCACATGATTATTTCGATAGATGCAGAAAAAGCATTTGATAAAATACAGCACCCCTTCATGCTCAAAACACTAGAAAAAATAGGGATAGTGGGAACATTCCTTAACATTGTAAAGGCCATTTACGCTAAGCCCATGGCTAATATCATTCTAAATGGTGAAAAACTGAAAGCATTCCCTCTAAAAACTGGAACAAGGCAGGGATGCCCTCTTTCACCACTTCTATTCAATATCGTCCTTGAAACTCTAACCAGAGCAATTAGACAGACCAAAGAAATTAAAGGGATACGAATAGGAAAAGAAGAACTCAAACTATCCCTATTTGCTGATGATATGATGGTATACTTAGAGGAATCAGGAAATTCCACCAGAAAACTGTTAGATCTCATAAGTGAATTCAGTAAAGTAGCAGGATATAAGATCAATGCACATAAATCTAAGGCATTTTTATACATAAGTGATGAATCTTCAGAAAGAGAAATCAGGAAAACTACCCCATTCACAATAGCTTCGAAAAAAATAAAATACTTGGGAATCAATCTCACAAAAGAGGTGAAAGACCTCTACAATGAGAACTACAGAACACTAAAGAAAGAAATTCAAGAAAACCTTAGAAGATGGAAAGATCTCCCATGTTCTTGGATAGGAAGAATTAATATTGTCAAAATGGCCATACTACCAAAAGTGCTATACAGATTCAATGCAATTCCAATTAAAATCCCAATGATATACCTTACAGAAATAGAGCAAGCAATTATGAAATTCATCTGGAAGAAAAAAAAACCCAGAATAGCTAAAGCAATCCTTGGCAGAAAGAGTGAAGCAGGGGGTATCGCAATACCAGATCTTCAACTCTACTACAAAGCAATAGTAACAAAAACGGCATGGTATTGGTACCAAAATAGAAAGGTGGATCAATGCTACAGAATAGAGGACACGGACACAAACCCAAATAAATACAATTTTCTCATAGTAGACAAAGGGGCCAAAAATATGCAATGGAGAAAAGATAGCTTCTTCAACAAATGGTGCTGGGAGAATTGGAAATCCATATGCAACAGAATGAAACTAAACCCCTATCTCTCACCATGCACGAAACTAAACTCAAAATGGATTAAGGACCTCGGAATCAGACCAGAGACCTTGCATCTTATAGAAGAAAAAGTAGGTCCAGAGCTTCAACATGTTGGCTTAGGACCAGACTTCCTCAACAGGACTCCCATAGCACAAGAAATAAAAGCAAGAATTAATAACTGGGATAGATTCAAACTAAAAAGCTTTCTCTCAGCAAAGGAAACTATCAGCAATGTGAAGAAAGAGCCTACAGAGTGGGAGAAAATCTTTGCCAATCATACTTCAGAGAGAGCGCTAATCTCCAGAATCTATAAAGAACTCAAAAAACTCTACACCAAGAATGCAAATAATCCAATCGACAAATGGGCTAAGGAAATGAATAGACACTTCACAGAAGAAGATGTACAAGCAATCAACAAACATATGGAAAAATGTTCAACATCTCTAGTAATAAGAGAAATGCAAATCAAAACCACCCTAAGATTCCATCTCACCCCAATTAGAATGGTGATTATCAAGAATACAAGCAACAACAGGTGTTGGCGAGGATGTGGGGGAAAAGGTACGCTCTTACATTGCTGGTGGGGCTGCAAATTAGTGCAGCCACTCTGGAAAGCAGTGTGGAGATTCCTTAGAAAACTTGGAATGGAACCACCATTTGACCCAGCTATCCCACTCCTTGGCCTATACCCAAAGGACTTAAAATCAGCATATTACAGAGATACAGCCACATCAATGTTCACAGCTGCTCAGTTCACAATAGCCAGATTGTGGAACCAACCTAGATGTCCTTCAATTGATGAATGGATAAAGAAAATGTGGTATATTACTCAGCCATAAAGAATGATAAAATTATGGCATTTGCAGGCAAATGGATGAAACTGGAGAATATCATGCTAAGTGAGATAAGCCAATCTCAAAAAACCAAAGGACGAATGATATCGCTAATAAGTGGATGATGACACATAATGGGGGGTGGGAGGGGTTAGTGTTAGGTTAGAGTTAGGGTTAGGGAGGGGGGCAAAAATGGAGGAAGGAAGGACTGTATAGAGGGAAAAGAGGGGTGGGAGGGGTGGGGGGAAAGGGGAAAAAATAACAATGAATCAAACATTACCCTATGTAAATTTATGATTACACAAATGGTATGCCTTTACGCCATGTACAAACAGAGAAACAACATGTATCCCATTTGTTTACAATAATAAAAAAAAGTATGTATGATCTATCAAAATGTATAAATGCATTCTACTGTCACATACAACTAATTAGAACAAAGAAAATCAATTTTTAAAAAATCTTTATATATATATACATATTTTAGACTTATTTTACAAAGAGGTGATTTTCACTAACTTCTAAATTGTTAGAGATAATCTAGATCAGTGTTCTAGAAAGTTTTTCAACTTAGCACCAAATATTATAGTTTTAAAAAGCTGAAGGAAAAATTAAATCCACCTACTTTACTCCATAAAAAAAGGATTATCTTTGACCTTCATGGGAGTGACTATGTAGAATAGGCGAAATGGCAGAAGCAAGAGAAGGCTGCGAGGTTTCCTGCCCCCAAAGCACTGCCACGTTCCGGATGAATACTGGAGTTCTCTTTCCTCCCGCGTTAGTGACTGTGTCCTAAATGGCTGACGGCTATGTTACTAGAAGCACAACCCCAGTGCATGTGTTTCCGTTTCCTGTGAAGAAAGATGCAGCATCGTGTCCCCCATGCTTCTGGGGCACGGGCATAGAAAATCTTCCCAAGCACATCGCCCTGGGCTGCTGCATGGAGGATCCAACCGAGGGACCCGAATCATCTGGTTCACAAGTGCACCGAGTCCACCCGTGTCATGCCCAGCTTTGTCATCGAGGTTACACCTGTTCACTCAGCCGACAGCTGGCCAGCACAGTTAACGCTTCCCGCTCTCCCACACCACGGAACACGTGACCCATGCCCAGTGCAGAGGCCCTTCCAGGACCAGCAGTCTCAGAGCTGGAGAGAGGCTGTGAGGGACCCCAGACTTCCCAACACACTTCTGCCAGGGGCTGAACTGGCTTGCTCCCAAGTCCCGTGTGTGGGCACCGGCTGCACAGTCACAGAGGAAGAGCAGGGGAGTCCCCGTGAGAAGAAAGTGGTTGCCACGTGCCCAGGAGAGCAGACTCACTAGATACCAGCCCTGCCAGCACGGGGACCTCGGCTTCCAGCCTCCAGACCTGTGAGAAAAATAAATCTGTCACTTGAGCAACCCGGACGGTGGCACTTCCTGGGGCAGAGTAACACAAGCTCACGAAGCAGCTCATTCTCACCTCTCCCTGTGGCTCTGATCCCTGTCCCTCCCTTTACTTCTGCCTTTCCTTTTTAGACCTTTGAAAGGAAAGCCATTAAACAAAGTCTGATCTCTAAAATTGTCTTGAACAGCCAACAAGATGAATTCGATGTCCTATCAATTGGAGCTCCAAGTCTTAGAGATCCTGAGACTGGTCGCCTGCACAGGAGAGGAAAATGAATATGTTCACCATGTTTGCTGATGAGTCATCCTACGCAAACCACAGGCAGAAGAACTTTTGCTCAAACCTTAAAAAAATAGCTCAGGTTGAGCTTTGGTTCTCTGCCCCCACATTTATTTCTTAGCACTAAGTAGCATGTCTGGAGAGGAGTGTGTCGAGCCCTCAGCACAAGACAGACCAAGTTAAAGTGAACAAGCGGGGGACAGGCCCTCAATGAGCTGCCAGTCCTCCACCTCCCTGCAAAGTTGGGACAATAAGATAAATGTCATCAGACAAATGACGTAGTTGGATAATTTCATAGAGGTTCAGTTCAGAAAATGTTTTCTAAAAATATTTGAAAGACCAAAGTATGGATACTTACTTGAGTGTCTTTCTACATCTGGAAAGTTCTTCTGCAGAGCACCTCCATCCCCCTCCCAGGCCAAGTCATCCAAATGTTGTAACTCCTCAGACAAAGTTTCCAGGTTAGAAACACACTCAGAATGCAGAGAATTGCATTTTTGCCAGCTTCTGTAGAAATCCCAGTGCTGTTTGATGTGGGACATGCCTTCCACTTTCCAGTAAGTAGATGTGAAGAATTTACTAAGAGTTCCAGGTGGACATAGAATGACATAATGTAAGTTAACAGGGATTTAAATTTGAAATGAACCTGATTTTTTTTTCAAAAATTTAATCGAATCTCTTATAAGCCAGGAAAAACCTGCTACACAAAGACCTCAGGTAGGCCTCCTAATACAAGAAGAAAGAGAAGGTGGAACTGGTCACCGGCACAGCAAGAGTCTTCTTCTGGAGAAGCCAGTTGTACCACAGGTTGCCCACGTGGGCTGTGTCCAGCTCTCCCACCCCAAAACCAGTGACTGCAGAGGAGGCAGAAACCTGGCTGCCTGTTCCAGAGCTGCTCACCCCACAGCAGGTAGAGGGCCGGAGGTCTTCATGAGGTTTTCTTGAAAAGCTCGAGAGCAAATAACAGCGCAGGGTGGCATCCCCAGCGCTGCCCGTGGGCATTTGTCCCTGCACTGTGTTCACGGACTTGATAGTTGAATACAGCCTTCTCCCGGTCTGAAGCATTAAACTCACCCGCGGTCATTGGACCCAGACCAGCTTCTGTGGTCAGCACTGCTCATTCTTCCCATGACGGAACAGGAAACAGAGGCCCAGGGAGCCAATCACATCTTTCATTTTGTCAACAGTAAGGTCCCCTGGACGCCAATGTGGCAGGACATGGTTCACCATGGGGAAGGTGGGGCCCAACACTGGTTAAAATAAAGCTTTTGTGGCAGTTGCCAAGACCACTTGTGGCATGAAAAATAAATTCACACCATGCCTTCCCCACAAACAGAAATCTCGAGCAGACCTTTCCAGCGAGGGTCTCTGAAGGGATGAGTGAACCCCATTCCACAGAAAACAAGTCCCACAGCTGAAATCCCTTCCGGAAGCCACAGAGCTCAAGTTTGGGGTTCAGCAAACCCTAAATTGTCCTCCCAAACACACGGAATCTCGTGTTTTCAGAAAAACTGGAGCCCATGTGTTTGTGATTCCGCTGAACAGCACTGCCCAGAGGCTTTTACAAGCGTTTCTCAGGAAGCTTTTTGTAGTCCAAACTCAAGAGTGATACTTAAGCAAAAATAAACCCAGTGTAAACCTCTACCTATGGGGCATTAATTCAAACTGAAGACCACAAAACTGCCTTTTAAAATGAGAACCCCTGGCTTCTGGGACCTTCAGGCCCAGAACTCTATTCACCCCCTGAGTCTGCAGGCCAGCTTCCTGTGCCAAGGAGATGCAGCTCTTAATCAAACAGAGAACAAAGCTGCGTGGTAACTCCAAATGCCGCCCTCTTCAATCCCTACCCCAACTAGAGATAGTATCATCACCAAACTTTTCTTAAAAGCACAATTTTTTTTTTCATATGGTCAACAAAATTGCTCAGTAATTAAGTTAGCTTTTCAGGGTTCAGTCTCTGATCTAATTTCAAAATTAGGGATTTCTATCTGAATTAAGTCCTTTTCAAACATCCACAGATTTAACAGTAACCTATCGTACCCAGGGGATTTCAAATTCTTACTCTGAATAGCCACTGGATTTCAAAAGCAAATTCTAGACCAAATATTTGGAGTAACTTGAGTTTTGTCTATATACCATCTTCTTACTAGTGTAAAGGAGGTTTTAAGAAATTGGACCCCTGAGAGAAATGATTTCTTACCAACCGTAAAACCAGGTGCATAGGAGCATTCATTAACAATAAGCATTAAACTGGGATTTTCCAGGTGAGTCTGAAAATTGTCTGGATTTCCTCCAATGGGAAAAGGAAATAAATACCAATCAGCTGAAGAATTCAATGAAGAATAGTAATGAAGGTCAAAAACTTTGTTGTTGGAATAGAGATGAAGATGCATATTCTAACATACATTCATATAGATAGATATAAATATAGAAATATTTGCATAGTTCTATAGAAAATTAAGTAAAAATTGGGTAGGGGCTGTCAGTGCATAGTAATCAAATGCCGTCATATCAGAAAAGTGGTAGGCCCAGGGACGGTCCCCGGCCGCATGGCCCTCCACATGCTGTTTACATCAGTGAAGGCGTTGCTGTCCAAGAGTTTATTTTTGTCGTCCATTACCCATGATTCCTCACCCCCAAATCCACTTGTACTTTGGGAAAACTAAGAAGACAGAAATAATAAAGAATTTGGTTTTTTGTTTTCACTTAATTCAGACCTCAGGACAACATAAACTAACTCCTTTGAATGGGAGAAGATAGCAGTCCTCAAATTACATAAGCATTTGCTGTCATAGAATGTAAGGGCTAGGATTTTAAATAATTGCCTCCATTATTTTCCCTCAACTAAAAAGAAGTATACCATTTTTTAAAAATTTTTATTTTTTACAGACTGCATTTTGATTCATTGTACACAAACGGGGTACATCATTTTGTTTCTCTGGTTGTACAGGATATAGATTCATACCATTCGTGTAATCATACATGTACGTAGGGTAGTGATGTCTGTCTCATTCCACCGTTTCTCATACCCCGCTTCTCATTTAGTGTCACCATTTTTGAAAACAGATGATGATCTGCTCTTCTCTGCAGTCTTCAACTCAGGGAAGAGGACTACTTCCCAGTGTTGGAATGGTTCGCTCTTGCAACTGAAAAGTTCTCTTAAATCCTCCTTCAAACCCATTTGTTTCCTGAAGCTTTTCATTTGTGTTCTTTCAGTGATGCTTCAGCGCTTCACAGGGGGCAGGTAGGAGGAAGCTCAGAGGAAGGGCAGAGGAGAGCTGACCGCCTCGCCTCTGAGGTCGGTCAACACCAGGTGACTTTTTTCACTTAGCTTCTCTGCGTGTTTCTGTTTGCACGATAATACACCAACCGACAACTCTATCCATTGAATGAAAAGTGTAACAAGGATGAGACAAAACCAGACAGTTGTCCTCTGGTCACATACGATCAAATCGAAGCCTTCAAAATTGCTGTCTTAACATAGAACATCATTTTTCTCAAAGAATAAGTGGACCCTGTATTTCACAGCATTAGAGGTAACACATACATAATTTGGGAAACACATTTCTCCCATGTTAGAGGTAACACATACATAATCTGGGAAACACATTTCTCCCATGTTAGAGGATGAAAGGTACACATTTAATTCTTAGGCAAGTAAAAGCCCATGTCCCTTTGTCCTTTACAAAGTATATTAATTCTTTCTGTTCTCTCAATTCTAGTAAAGCCACTTGCTTTAGCCAGCCTTCCAGAGGTTGACAGAGGTGACATCTCATCACTTTTGGATGAGAGCTATTAGAAAGGGAACAGAGTCACAGGCATGCTTTAGGGTCTGCAAGGTGAGCCAGTCTGCAACAGACTGTGAGAAATTAAAATCTGCAGGAAGATTGTGCCTGTCAGCTAAGGCGGCCAACAGCAGATTTACAAAGACACCACCAAGCAAGACTACAGAAGCCAGGGACCCTTGCCCCTCTCTTTGTGATCCGCCCAAGAACTGAAACTCTGAATGGCCCCACCCGCAGGGAAGAGACTGATCCTGAGTTCTGATTGGATTTCTCTTTGCTAAATAGGCCCACCCCAAAATTATTACTAGTGACTTCAGTGTAATTACTCTACTAGTTATAGAAGAAAGGGCTCTTAGATTTCATAGAAGACATTTTCTCACTTCAGTGCTGCTGGCTGTCGAGGTCACCAGGGGAGGAAGTTCCACCCCTCTGCCCAGCAATTCATTTAAGGTCTCATGACTCCTGCAACTATGATAAGAGAGGCCAGGAAAGAGCGCAGATTTCTATATCTAAAGGGATTACAATGTGGATTGCTACTGACAGCTAAAAATCACTCGCTCTGTCCTTTAAGGAAAGATTGAGCCATGAAACGTTCTCAAGTGGCAAGACAATTTGAAAACATGTGATATGCACTTTTCAAACTTGAGACCCCATGCACACAGCAAGCAATGTAACATAAGGGCTCTCTACATAACCTAGACAGTACCATGATCACAAAATTCCCCTCACTTAAAATAAGGGGAAAAAAATAGAGAGGGAAGAAGGAGAAATGAAAGAAGGAGGGAAGCAGAGAAAAAAAGGAAGGAAGGGAGGAAAAAGGAAGAAAAAAGGAAGGAAGGGAGGAAAAAGGAAGAAAAAAGGAAGGAAGGAAGGAGGGAAGGGAGATGGGGGAGAGAGGAAGGAAGGGGGAGGCAGGGAGGGAGGAAGGGAGGGGGTGGGGGCAGGGGGATGGAAGAGGGCTTGGGAAATACCATACCAAAAATGTGCCCTGGAGGCCTGGTGTCTGAAAGAGCGTCT
This sequence comes from Sciurus carolinensis, assembly GCF_902686445.1. NCBI lineage: Eukaryota > Metazoa > Chordata > Mammalia > Rodentia > Sciuridae > Sciurus > Sciurus carolinensis. The sequence goes on along the minus strand of NC_062217.1, from coordinate 5,966,974 downwards.
GACTGGCTCATACACTCCCCCACCCTGGTGTGTTAAGACTCTGGCTCCGCTGAGGGCAGGAGCAGCAAGCCCTCTCCTTTCTGGACTCCTAATGGAAGGTACCAGCAGCAGGAGCAGAGCCCTGCTGTCCAGCCAACTCCACGATCTCAGACATTAAGCATACCGCCAAATGACTCCCACGTCACTGGGTCAGACAATTAGCACTGCCAATAAAGTCACAGAATTTCTGTACTTTCATACTCTAGCAAGGAAAAGAATTTAAAATACTTATATTTTTCTCCCTCAGAATAACAATAATTTCTGCTAACTTCCAGGCACTGAAAATTCAGTTTCCCTTCTAAGTTGCTGCTCAGCTACCTCTTACCAACAATTACTGTCATTTGCAACTTTATAAAAATATCTTAAACCAAACTTCTTCCATATCTGTGTTTATGCATTCAGCTTAAATTACGCTCATTTGCACTCATAAATATGCAATATGATCATGTTGTTGAGTCATTTGATGTTTTAATAATCATATCCTAAAAATATAGACTCCACCAGGTCAGGATTTCCTCACGTTAGATTTCTACACTGCTATGCATTCAAGTGAAGTTTAATAAGCGATTGAAATTTTATCTATTTATTTATTTATTTTTGCTACCAGGAATTGAACCCAGGGGCACTTAACCACCGAGCCACGTCCCCAACCCTTTTTATGTCTTAGTTTGAGACAAGGTCTCACTAAGTTGCTAAAGCCCTCACTAAGTTGCTGAGGCTGGCTTCAATTTGCAATCCTCTTGCCTCGGCCTCCTCAGCCGCTGAGATTACAGGTGTGCACCACCACACCCAGTTTGAGAATTTGTTAGTTGATAATCATTCAGTGATACCAGAAAGAAAATTGATAAAACACATCAAAGAGATGGGACAGATCAGACCAGAAACCAAGAGAGGGATGAGGTCATTTGCTGGAACAAGGCAAGGTGAGGGCCTCTCAGAACAAGCAGAAGGGCTGGCACTTCCGCTCTCCTCTCCTTCCTCCAACCTTGACATCCAGAGGAAATGCAAACCTGGCCCCCACTGAAACTGTACCGGAACATCAGGAATCGATGGAACGTTGGGTAACCATTTTATTTCACCACGTTTACATTTTATTCAGATGTCACCACTGCAGGGACATAGAAGGAAGTGACGTGTGGTGACTGACTGCTGCCTGGTAAATGGTCAGTGACCAGCTAATGGGGAGCTTCGGGTCATGGAGAGAAGCGTCGGGTGTTAGTTATCTCACAGGTTGTTGCAGATTAAGAAGCCCAAGTGCTCGCTCTGGGCACACAGACTACATCGTTCTTAAACAACAGCATATCTTAAAAGGAGGAAAGACAGTTTTAGCAGCAAACACCGCCTCACAACTTCCTGATCAACAGCAGCCGCAGCAGCAGGCGTGACACTGGCCCAGTTTCCCGCCTCGCGCTCACATCCTCAACTGAGCATCCGGGCGTGCTGTGAAACACTCTCGCCTGCTAAAAATGGAGAGTTCCACAGATTTTTAGAAATGTTCCACGGATCCTAATTTATGAGCAACAGTTGGTAAGCGAGCATGCCAATTAAACTGAATGGTGAGCATTAATTCATTGACATGGTATTTCCACGTGGAAAGGAAAACCGGTTTGCAGAAAAGTGATGGGAAAGTACTTATGGGTTGAATCCTGCGTCCTCTGTGCTTGCATTTCTCCACGTGCACCGTAACCGCTCACTGACAGTGCTCTGCGCAGTCGCTAACACCCCAGTTAGGGTTCACTCATCCCTAAATTTGACACTTATTTCATTTAGAATAACGATCAATGAAACAGGGTCATTTCCTGAGGGAGCCCCTTCATGCAAGAAGCATGCAAAATTGTCAAATAAATGAAAACAGCCATCAGAATTGTTGAGCTCTGCAGTGTCATTTCAAATTAATCTTTGTAAGCTGTTTTAAACCTCTCAACAATGGCTATCCTACTCGACTTTCTTCTCTTCTGCTCACCGTAGGAACTGAAGATGTGGGCCCCGTAAGGACCTGAAGGCCTTAACAGACCACAGAAACAAGCTGTGGCAGAGAGAGAATGTGGTCCCCATGTTGCTGGGAGAATCGGGGTGCAGACACGCAGCTGCCTAATGTACAGGCCCATGACTCTGCGATAAGACCCTACCAGACAGGTGAGGAACGCTGGACTGCCCGGTGCACAGTGGTTGAGAGGATGATTAGCAGTCTGCACGGTTGCTGTGCTTGTGTGGGACGTTTGAGTCCCTGACATCGTATAAATAACAGCAATCTTGGTATCTCCTAAAAAATAACCCTCTTTGTCTTTTGCTTTAATTAGCACAGAGACTAGAGCGATTTTTAATGGAAAATTCACACTGGAAAGTTTCCCCTGAGTGATTTATGTGTAAAGTTATTAATAGAGTTCTGCTCAAGAAAGGACACAAAGAATGTGAGAGGCAAAGTCTGCAAGAACAGGAACGTCGGTTTTTAGGTTTATTGCTTTTTAAATAAATTCATTAGTTGTGAATCATCATCAAGTACATAGACCCTGCAGCAGAATTACAAAAGTAACACTTTCAAAGCTGAGCCCTCTCCAGGAGAATGAACTGTGGCTGGTACTTGGCCCGCATCTGCTGGGCCGGTCACTGAGACTGCACAAGTGAGCAGAAAGTGACCAGGGTTTGCAGGTTTAATAATAGTTCCAGGAGGGAGAAGCTAGCCCACTGTGTTAAAGGAGGCACAATCGTAGTTTTATAAAAGCAGTAATTGATAGGGAAGGATGGATAAAACTCAGAAAGCATTCATGCCTCGCCTGATCCTTGGTTGAATATGTAAATGCTGTGAAATTCAGGGAAAAAAAGCCCACGACTATGCTAAAAACACTCTAAAATCCCAGGGAAGTCGAGTTCCCTCAGCACCCATCCCTGCCCAGTCCTGTTAACCACCCACTTGTGGGAGGAGCTAGAAAATCCTGGCCCAGGAAGTAAACAAGCACCTCATCTTCAACCTCCAAATAAGTCAAAGCAACCCATCCTATAGGAGCCAAAAGACAAAGGAGTTAGAGAAAGCCACATACCCTTCCCTTAGGCCACAGAGAATTCTACACATGCTCACTGTGGGTTTCTACCTGCTATATGGGAATACTTTTGCAGGAAAAAAAAATTAAATCTGAGTTAGAGTTGCTGAATGAGAAATCTCTGTTAAAAAAAAAAAAAAACAGTAAAGAAAATATGGTCTTCTGGAGAACAATATAGAATTCTGAAAATTGGGAAATAGATAAAGAGGTAGAAGTCTTGCAGACATATGCCAGGAATATGGAATTGCTATGTCCACAATACCTGGATTTTTATTTCATTGTATCTGTAGGTAAATGATGATATGACAGTCTAAATTGGCCTTGTCCAAACTTTTCACCTATCCTCCCCAGACAAAAATGTACAGAATGCGAAATCCCTTTTAAGATGCCCTTTCCCCTTTCAGATTATCACAGCCACCTACAACTCCAAGCCCTGCCACCAGAGTTCTGAATGCGTTCAGGTGCAACCCAGACGTGTGGTCATGATTCCAAAACTCAAACCTACACAGTCTATGCTATGTGACAAAGAAATGGGATGTCTTTAAAAGGAGAAATAGCTCCCGACAATGAAAATTGAATCCCGGAAATAACCAGGTGATTTAAAGCTTTCTAGATAATCACCAGCAACTAGAATGATAATACTTTAATGACATATTATATTTAAATAGCACCTTTCAAACTCCATCATGTTAATCTACACAACATGTTCACAAAGTAAGAAGGAATGGGTATTACTCCCACTTTAGATGAGAAAATTGCGGGGTAATAGAGGCTGGCTTAGCGAGGTCTCTCGCTGTCCTGGCCGTGGATGCAGGCTTAGACACTCAGGTGTGCTTTCCATTCCATGGAAGGACCTCCTGCCTTAGCTGGTGGCGAGTTGGCCTCCGGTCTGTTTTTCAACACCCCTCTGGCGACGTGAGAATGTCTCCGCGGTTTGGCCAAATCTGGGGCTTTGATCATTTCCTGCCTCCTCCTCGTGGGAACAGTGTGGCTTGCTGGGACCTACGGAAACAAAGTCAGGATCTCCCCCAGCCCCTTCTTAGTCCTAAGGCTTTGCCCAGGCAGAATACAGAAAATCAAGTAAGCCATGGGCTGTGGATTTGAGGGATATGCATCTTTCTGCCTCCAAAACTCTAGCTGTATGTGCTCAAACCTGGCTCCCCTTGGCTTTGTCCCTTGAGAAATTTCTGTTTTTTCTTTACTGTATTTCTGCCCTCAGTCTGAGCCAATCTCCTTGTGGGGGCTCTGGTCCCCATCTGTACAAAGCTCAGTCCCCTTTCCTAGGATAGAAGGAATACCAGCTTCTTTTTCCAGCTCCGTGGGTCATGTGGCTAGCTTGGATTCCAGTCTTTTCTAACTTGATGGACAGTTTTGCACTGGACACAAACAGGAGGGAGACAGGTGCTCACTCACACATCAGACCTGGGCAGTCCCCGGGCATGGACAGCTGCACCGGCTGCCACCTCCACACCTGGCAGAGCCCAGCACCAAAGTGCATGGTGAAGGAAGCTCAAAGGGTCGGTGTTGGGGCAGGAAAAGGGTTGAAAGCCCACAGCCCCACAGCACACTGTCCTCACTCCTCAGTCAGGCCTGATCTTGTTCTCAGGACAGCAAGGTCTCACCTTGTTTTCCCTTTGTTGCTCAGCAGGATCCAAGTGCTCTTTAGACGAACGAGCGAGTCTTTCCTTCTGCTTCTTGCAAGGAACTCCGTGACGTGCACTGTGGACATCAAGCAGCCGTCAGATGGCATGCTGTGGACCACAACGGTACATTTTGGTACGAATAAACCGTGGGTTTAGGGAGGTGCGGATGCTTTACCCAGGGTTTCACCATCTATAAAGCACTCTCATGCATATCGTTGCATTTGTAGGTAAATTATTTAGCCTTTCTGAGATTCATTCCCCTACATGTGTAAATATCACCAATGTTACACAACATGTAAATATACTTAGCAGTTTATAATTCAGTTATAAAACTGGTCTGAGAATTTAAACACGAGTTAATTAGAGTATCAATTATTTTATAGTATCAATTCTTTGGGCGATGTTTTTTCAAAAATGTGAACATGTGAGGTTTTAATCATCTGTCACTCATTGCGAATGGTAAGTAGTCAAAGTTAAGAGTCACGGTAAATATTAGCCACTCTCAGAATATTGTCAAACATTTTGCAAATCACTTACTGTTCTCTAAGATCCTTACATATTCACAACGAGAATTACAAATTTTGAAGTTAATAACTATGTATTTTCTTAAGAAGAGATCATGTTTTAAACTACTTAACACTAAGTGATTTGTCTAATCTGGCTTATAGGCTATCTTATTATTATTATTTCTTTCAGTGCCGAAGGCCAAACTGAAGGCCTCCCACATTCAAGGCCCACACCCTGGGCTATGCGAGCCCTTCTGCTGTCATCGAGCACTGATTTTATAGAATACCCTGTTGGTTATCTGATCCATTCACATGGTCAGAACCACATAAACACTGTCATGGGTTGAATTTGGAGTGCCACCCAAAACCTCATGTGTTGAAGGCTTAGTCTCCTGCGCAGCAAGGTTAAGATAGGAGACTTGGGGAAGTGATCGGAATGTGAGGACTCTGATTGCATCAATGGACTCATCCTTTGAGGGGTTCACAGCTCAGTGGAGTACTGGCAGGTGGTGGACTGTAGGGGGCAACCCTGTTGGAAGAAGGAGGTCATGGGATGTCCTGGAAGAGGACATCATTCCCAGTGCCCCTTATCTCTCCCTCTGCCTCCTGCATACCAGTAGATGAGCAGCTGTCCTCTGCCACATCCTCCCAGCCATGATGCTTTGCTTCACCATAGGCCCATAGCAATGGGGCCAAGGGACTATGGAGTGAAACCATGAGTCCAAATAAACCTTCCTCCTTTAAGCTGATTTTCTCAAGTATTCTGTTACAATGACGAAAAGCTGACTAACACAAATACCAAAGACAACAAACTTCATATTTCTACACAACTTTTCCGAATTTCTGGTTCATGCATCCAACATTTTTGATAAACATTTATCCAGAATCATTTCACAATTAACCTATATGACATTGATCACTTGATTTGATATTATGCAAACAAAATCAAGCTAAAATTGTATTTTGGTATTTTCATTTACAGGATTTCATAATAGTCTAAGATGATTTCTATTAGCTGCTTTGTTAGATCTTTCTCTTAAGGATCTTTTTCAGAAGAGTCCTCAAATGAATGTATGCACACACATGCACACTTTCACATATAAATACATATAAATGTGTATTTCTGGGAAGAGTTTTACTAAAGAGAAATTTTGTTGATTTAATGATTAGAAAGCTAGATATTTAGGTATTTTAGAAAGTAAGGCTTCTTTTTATCATTACAAGGCTATTTGAATATTGGAGGCAAAGATATTTATTGTGACATTCCAGACATCAGTATGAGATTTTATAGGTCAATGAGACAGCATCAGGACCCCCCTATTAGTTTAGGGGCTACTCTTTTATGTGTTAGTTTACAGTCTTTAAGCAGGTACATTTTATTAATGATAAACTAGAGATTGTCCATTATACTTTCTAACAGTCTCTCTTAAATTTATGGTCACCTTCATATAGGTGTTCAAACCTGTGTATCTGGTCATGGCCCCTGACAATCACACCCTACCACATCACACGTTTCTATACATTCACTGAGATGACAAAAGTCAGAGTAAAGGACCATTTTACACAGAGCAAAGTTCACTTTGGAAAGTTCCAGTTGACAGCTTCCCTCTAGGTAGGCTTTGTCTCCTTTCTCCAGTCAAGACTCCACCTCCTCCTCCTCTACCTTCCTGGCCATCACTCTCCTCTGGTGACACTCAAAACAGCTTCCCCTCGGGATCACAGCCATCACTCATTTCTTTCTATGGGAGACTAAGCTAACCAGGGTAAGAAAGTATGATTAAATATGTTTACGAATGTAAGTCCGAAATGTTTAGTAGAGGATTTCTTTTTGGTCTCTGTTACCATTGTGTGCACCATGATTTCCGGAGCCTTATGCTGTTGCTCCTCTACAGTCTTGCCTCCAATTCCCAAATCTGTGACTTTGTTCACATAATTGCCTGGACCTGGAGGCTGTTCCTGCCAATGCTGGCTCCCTAAACACGAACTCTTGTCAAAATTCAATCCAGCTCTTATAGTTCATTCCAAAGAGCACTCTGTCCACCAAAGGCTTCCACTCGTGTTGTTCCCTCCCAATGGAGAATCCTTCAGTGCAGAGGTTCTGACCGTTCGTGTGTATCCCTCACTGAAGTTCAGTTGCCAATGCATTCATTGATTTCTCCCAAATAGTACTCAAAAAGTATGTTGACCTCATTTGCATACAATGAATCAAAATGTAGTCTGTAAATAAATAAATAAAAAGTATGTTGAATGAACACAGCATGAAGTTATGATTACATAACTTATATTCTGTAGCCAGAGTGTCTGAGTTCAAATCTGTGCTCCTCCACCCACTTGATGTATGAACTTGGGCAAGTTGTTAATGCCTTCATGCCTCAATGTCATTGTCTGCAGAATGGTCAAAATAATACTACCTACCTCATAGGTTTATTCTAGACATTAAAAGAGTTCACAGTTGTAAACTTGCTTAGTAAGTTTAGAACTTACTAACCAACTTAGTAAGTTTACAACTTACTAAACTAATGGGAAGTATAGCAGAATATTAAGTAGGTGTTGGTATGCATGTTTGAGAAGCACTCAAATTCCCAGGAATTCAGGTTTCCAGGAAGTAAAAGCAACAGGGACTAAATCTGAGAGTGAAGCATGTGGTCCCTGGGCACCTTGGCAAGGGGCAGATGAGGTTTGGCAGTGCAGCCTCAGGGAGGTGTGCTATGCGACTTAGCTCACACGCCACTCTCTTTCATCGCCTGAAATGGGGTTTATGAGTTCAGATAATCTCACCTGCGCCCGATGTCTTTTACCAACTGATGAAATATAGATGGTCAGAAGTGAAGGAATCAAGGTGGAAGGTAGAGACTGGAAAAGAGCTGACAGAGTGGGGAAGACAGCACACTGTCATCAAGGTGACCACAGATCACTGCCATCTACCAAAAGGCAGGCATAAAAGAAGAGTCCATTTTATATGCGTATACATCCCAAATCTAAATGTCATAGTAATCATGATTCTCTCAAAAATCCTTTTATTTGGAATCCATATTTTTAAAAATCTCACACACGCATGCGCATACACGTGCACATGCGTACATAGGAATGACTTCGTTTAAGCTATCTCAGCTATTGCTGCATTATTACAGAACATGTCATCTCATTCTAACACCTCATGTCATTTGCATATGACATCTTATATTTTTCAGATTTGCATTAAATTGCTACTGTGAAGATGTACTTATTAAGTATATCAATGCCTTAGAGTTTCCAAGTGGAAACTTGGAAATAGAGGTAGAAAGATAAATTCTGTAATTAAAAGAACTAATAAGCATAAGCATAAAAGTTGAATAGATTTCAATGGAAATGTAAAAAAAAAATCTTGATATGCTAGGACAAATGATTAAGTGGATGAGATTTTTATAAAAGTGGTTAAAACCAAAGTGGACCATGGAAAGGGGATTTAGGTGGAATCATCTATTTGATCCTCTACTTGATATGTTGTCTGTAGACATTTCAGACATAGACACAAAATCTTTCTTGTTATTTTTAAAAGGGGAAAAAATTCAGTGACAACTTGGGCAAGCCAACCAAAGAATTACAGAATCAATATACACGGATGTTCTTCTGAATGAAATTGACTAATTTGCTAAAAGCAGAGGAGAGACCAAAATTACCAACATCCTCAAATATGCACTTTCATCGAAAAGCAGGGGGAAATCATGCAACTGAAAAGAAACATGAAGAGTCAGAAACAAAATTAAAGAAAAATGTGCTTGGAGAGGAAGCAGAGGGAAATGGTGCCTGTTTCCCCAGTTAGCCAACATTGCTGAAAGTCATGGGATGTCAATAGTATTTAAAGTGAAGAGCAGACATTTTGCCAGGACACACCAGCGGACATTACACCCCACAGCTGGGCACGTGCACCGAGGTGTGGACAGAGTCACCTGGGCCTACGTGTAGCAATATGTGAAGGGTAACACTTCACGCTGTTACTTTTTATGAAATGCCAATGGTATATAAGAAGAAATAGCTCATTTAGCTAATAACTGCTTGTGGTTCATGTAATAAACTGAGAAAAATATGCTATTATTACTATAAATGAGCTCCTGAACTAACTGCTTAAGAAAGACCACTTTGTCATGGGAAAAAAAAAAGATGAAATGCCAATCTACAGTGTATTTACTATTCACAAAGAACAGATGATAATCCAAAAGCCAATCTTGGTGCTGGAAAAAAACAATAAACCTACTTACAATAAACCTAGTAGTGGAACACCATCTACCTTCTTGGTTTAATTTAATTATTCATGAGGTTGAATGTGTTTTCAAAATACTATCATTTCTTGTTTCTTTTCTGAATTATTGACTCTTATTCTTTGACCAGTAGGTTGCTTGTAAAGAAAAAATAATTTTTCTTTATTACTGATTTATAAAAATGAAAAAAGCTAATGATAACAGTAAGATCAGGAAACATGGGTCATTGTGCTATGTGCTCTCAGTGGAGGGGCACATTCACCTCCAAACCGAACAAGAAATAGGAGGTGTCACTCTTGGGCTCAGTGTCATGCCATTTTGGCAAGAAAGGAAGTCACAAACTGATAAAATCAAGTTTGATCTGGTCTATGTTCTTAATCACAGGTAACTGCCTACTTATTTGTATGAATCAATTACCGCTTAGATCTTAAATCATAATCTGATTAAGAATTCCATCAAATATTACTAAATGTTTAAAGGTTTTATGACCTACAGTGATAAACTTCCATTGTCTGGAAAATTCACTGATAGGAAACACCTCATTTTTCAACAATGTTGGACAAATATTGCTGCATATCTTTGACACCACATTGATCTGTCAATCCAAGCTATCTAGAATGAAATAGAAAAATAGACGTTAAAGAAAGGTAGCTGCTCAGCCACCAGAAGAATTGCCACCAAGCCCAAGTAGGAAGGCTCATTGATCTCTGTCTGGGAGAAAGCCACGGCCCCTATTCCAAGGCCTCACACGCACTTCTGTGCCCTGGGCCTCTGCCACCCCAAAGACGGAGAGCACCAGGCCAGACGGAGGGTGTCCCTCCTAGGGACCGTGCCCTCACGCCAACAGGAAACCTGGCTGACAGCAGCAGAGCTCCAAGAAACCTCCCGAAACCGAAGCAGGTGCGTTCCCAGAGAGCAGCGGCAGAAGCTGAAGGGAACGTAGCTGACCGAAGTCCACTGAGTCCAAGCAGCCCCGCGGCGCGGCGGGGATGCTCATTCGCCTGCATCCCAGGGCCACCAAGAAAGGAAGGCCCGCTGGCTGGGCCTGCTCTCCAGGAGAAAACCGCCAGCTCGCAGGGCACGGCCTCCCGCCCAGAAGCTGCACAGGGCGTCACGGTGCGCAGGGCACCTGCGCTCTGACAGAAGCCGAATGAGAGTGCGGAGGGACCAAAGCCGGTCGCTCTGCGAGGGCCGGGTAACCTCCCTCCCTCCGCCCGCAGGCGAGGAAGCGTTGTAAAGGGCTGCGCCCCCCGTGGATGTGCAGGAGGCACACACGCCAGGCAAGACGGCGGGCCTGATCCGAGCAGGCAGCAGCAGGCGCGTGGGAGACGGCGAGAAGCGGGGCTGAACAGAAACCAGGGGCAAAGCCTGAGTGACGTGGGACACTGAAACCAAATCTGCCCCGGCCTTCCGGTTAAAACGCCAGCACGCGCCATGGCCCCCTGCAGGCGGCAGACCCAGCTGAGGGCCCTCCACGCACGTGGTGTCTTTTAGTTCTCAGCCCCGGGACACAGGTCCCACCGTTACCACCCCGCTTGCAGGCAAGGACGCCGAGCTCAGAGGGGCGAACACTGTGCCCTCCAGCATGAAGCCCGGGACTGGCACCGCTACAGCCTGAACCCAGCTCTCTCTCCAGACAGTGCCATTAACTTCACACCGGGTTCCCAGTAAAAATCCCCCAGATCTCAAAAGCAGAGGAAATTTTGTTGGTTGGTGATCTTAAAATTAGGCAGATAATGCTCCGAATGAGTTTTCATCAATTTTTTACAACTTAACTCTAGTGTCTATTCGTTTAAATTCAGGAGAACTGTATAATACATAGTTGGGTGGTCAGGAGAAAAGGGTTTTCCTGCCCAAATCCCCATCCGTTGAGGGATGGGTGAGTGGCTGCCGCTGGGCCCCCCTCTCGCTCTAGCTCTCTGTGGTGAACATTCCATTCCCCACAGGTGGGGAAGGCCTCCTGGGTACACGACAGGTACTCACACTTAGAGGGAGCGCTGGGAACACACTGCACTGTGCGCCTGTGTGTGGGACCGCGAGCTTCACGAGGTGGGGGCTTCCCTCCAGTTGTTTGGGGGGACGGGGGAGGAATGACAGCTGAAAGGATTCCTACAATTTTTTAAATTCTTTATTGCACAGAAGAGAACATTGGGACCTGGCAGGGCAAAGGCTGCAGCTCAGGACTGCACGGCAGAGGATCACCCTCAGCTGAGGGCCTGCTTCCCTGAGAGTCACGGCAAGGGAGCAGGAGAAGGGGGGGATCAGGACACCCCCAACCCCCAGCTGTGAGGCCAACACATAAGAGGCAGCTGACCTACAGGGCAAGGGCCTTGGCCATTTCCATCACGGAGGAGCCTGATTCCATGTGGTTCTCCTGCGTGGGGAAGATCAAGGTGACTTGCAATTGTGGTCACACTGGGAGGTGGTCCTACATACAAGAAGAAATGTCAGCTTCTGAAAAGACCAGGACTCAGAAAATGGCCCTATACTGGGAAGCAAAAAAACTCCTGCGTGAAGTTGGGTGGCCAGGGAGGACCCAGTTCCACCTCTGCTCCCAGCTCCTACACCGGCACCCACACAGAACAAGTCAACACAAACGTGCGTTGAGTGAGGGAAACCAGACGTGTCACAGATGTGTCCAAAAGGTCAGTGTACCCAAGGCTTGCAGTGTGAAAACCAGGCCTCTGTGCAGGTTTGTTTTAAGAACAACTTGTGAACTGGGGACATAACTCAAAGGTAGGGTGCATGACAAGCATGAGCTCGATCCCCAATACTGAAAAAAAAAAACTCAAGACCCCCAGTTGAGCATATTCTTTCATACACCCTGAATTTCTAATATGCATATATATGTTTATTCTCTGTAATCAAGCTAGCTCAGTTTTGCTTACAGATGACTTGGGATTATTTTCCATATATTTCAGTTTTAAACTTTTTATTTTGTTCTATCAAAAATAAAGCATTCTTAATTCTAAAAGGGAAATGAATTTTGCAATTGTTTGAGGTGTCCTCAACATGAAACTGTAATATAGCAGGGTTGACTATAATGTATTAATTCATGCATCTTATTTTGTTTCTTTAGAGATACGTTGTTTAAAATTTAACAGACCAATTTATTCCTGGTTCTTAAAAGAGTGCCCGTCACTTAGTAGGCATTCAAAAAATTAATGTATGTATGATTACACAAAAGTATTTGCAAATTGGCACCACTTTTCATGAAAAACTTTCTAGTAAACTTTCTATCTTCACCTGAAGGTCACTCTTTGGAGGAACTTTATAGTGAAAGTCATAACCATGTTATGACAAACTTGCAGTAAATGTGCATTGAATCACTCTCCTTTACACATACATAAAATTTATATTTCAAAATGCTTAAGAATAACTCATTGGGGTCACTTCCTGAGAGGAGGAAGATTAGAGGAGGGCAGGTTTCAGGGACAATCAGGCATCCTATTTTAGACATTTTAAATTTGTAGTGTAAGAACTGGTAGGAGATATTTGGGTATATAGACTTTGTGCAGCAATTGGTTTAAAATTTTCAGAATAATTTGCTTAAGAAAATTCTACATGCAGTGTAATCCAACTGGAGACAGATTTTTTTAATTGGTTATAAGAATGCAAAATTTTCATATAAAAGCTATTATTAAAATAGTTCCAGCAAATGGTGTCAAAAGGAAGCATCTTTTTTTTTCTCTCGCACACTCACATGTACATACACGGAAACACGAGTATGCACAAACACACAGGCACACACAGAAGCACAAGCAAAAATATGCATACACACAAAATAACCACCCAGGGGCTGAAGCAATAGGTGCTGTGCACAGGACGTGGACACTACCTAAAGCACTTCATCCCTGTCCCAGCCAGCCGCACACCTCAGCTTTACGAATATTCCCTTTCCAAATGAAAGTGGGTTTAAGCATGATTGTAGAAAGAGAAAATATTAATTTGCTTATCTCAGAAAACCTTAGCAGCATCTAATAAGAGCATGTGGGACTACTGCCGCCAGAAACAGCAGAAGCAGGGAACCAGGAAGGCAAGCCCCTGGCACCTTTCACAGAATTAGACACATTCGAGAACATCTTTCTGCGTTTTATAGCATTTTTTTTCTGAATACTAAGAGGCAATATTAGAAACATACTTTGTCTACATTATGTGCAAAGCACACAGCTACACGTGTACTCAATGTACACAAAAAATTCCCAGGTCTTCAGATTGGATCACAACACTAGCCTTCTTTTTTGACTGTTGTTTATAATAAAGATTTTTATTTATTGATTAATTGTCTGAAGAAATAGGAAACACATATGATTGATGTGATAAATACATACATTCTTAGGGAGTTAAACTATTTTACAAGTCAACTACAATTAACTTTTGCTCTAATTTCTGAGCTTGTTTCCTTACTTTGGCAAAAGTGCTGATATAAAAGCAAACCAAATACTTCAAGATAGTAAATCAAGGGTACTTGACTCTGTACTGTTCTCCCACGACAGATATCTCTGAAGTTACCCTGACAATATTTCATGACTGCACATTTGAATATCCTGGGTGCATTCACTGGATATTTTCCCCTTCAGTTCTGAAATAACCTCTTCCCAGTGGTAGCTCTGTTCCTGAGATTTCAATATCAAGTTCCAGACCCTTCACCTCCATGCCAACAGCGCTGCAAAGAAAACATTTCCTCCAGTGTGGAGACAAGAATTGGCTCTTCCACTTGGCAACAGATCCCATGTTGATGATTTTTAAAAGAATAAGTGTTCAGTTCAAGGGCCCTAGAGAGGCTGATGACTATAGCTCCGGTCATTTGAGGGAAAAAGGAAAGAGATTATTAAAAGCCCAGGGCAGGGCATGGAATAAAAAACATTTATTTTAATTAAAATACATCAAGTAAAAACAAGTTTTGAGTAATAACATATGGAGCTCCTTACAATTAGATTAAAAACCCATAGATACATAGATTCATGTCTTTGATGTGTCTGGACTTCAGATCAATTATACACATGCTAATGTCCAATTTCCATAAGAATACAGTAAATGACAATTATATGTTGGCTTAATTTTGTTTGACAAAGGCACTCTTGAGACTTCTTAGCAAGAAACTTGGTTCTGTTCCATGTAGGTTCACTCCTGGAATCTACAAAACTTCACCAAGAAGAAATGAACTAATTTGTGTAATAAGCAGACCCTTTAATCCCTCAGGGGTCTAGCCCCTCGCTCTGTCCTGGAGTAAGAAGAGGCTGGAGAATGCTTGGGGTTCTTAATCTCCCTCTGAATGGAGGCCTCTGGGGAGGGCCATGTGGAGGATCGGGAAGACGGAGGCACCGGGTCGGGTCCGCAGTGCCCTGGAAAGAGTTTCACAAAGGACGGACGACCCGGCCTCTCCCGGGCACCTTTCCCCTGGCCCCTTTTGTCTCTTCTAAATATAGGAATGCAAGGTTATTTTTCAGAAGAGAAAAATATTACCCTATATAATGTTACCATTTAAAAATGATTTCTGTCACCCTCCTGGAAAAAGTGAATTGAAATGAGAAAGGGTATGATCCCAGGAAAAAAATTAAACAGTAATAAAGCTTGATGTAGCAATGAGAAAAATCTGGCCTCCTGTTCTGTTTCTACCACAGACTAGCTGTGCAGCTTTGATTAGCTCACCAAATCTCTGTTGATTGGCAAAGGGCTTCAACCAAGCTCCTCAGCTTCTCCCTACCCATGATTCCATGTTACTGTGCACAGGGAAGATGGTTTTGCACAGGAAATCTGCAGCAAGATGGCGGCCTCTCCTCCAGCACAGATGAGAGTGAAGAGCAGTCGATTGCCATTTCTGACCTCTGGATGGAAGTGGAGGTGGCACCCCCAGACCCCAGAGGGGGAGACCCACCAAGGGAAATGGCATCTGCATCCCCATCCCTCCCTGTCACCATTCCCAACAGATGGAATAACAAAAAGTGGATGGGACAAAGGGGTGGTAGGGTGCTTATCTGCATTGTGTTGTGTCCAGTGGCCATGCAAAATAGCATAGGGACTGAAATGTTTCTCTTGCTAAAAGTCCAATGCTGAAAAGATCTTTGGAAGTAATCAAAGCCCAACTTGAAATGGTTGGTGAGAAGAGAACAGGAGATTGCAAGAGTGCACGTGTCGCTCAGAAACCCACCCCGTGATCTCCACTCGAGGCCCCTCCCAGAACTGAAAGGCTTTTGCTAATGGAAAGCCACATATTTCGTCTTCATATTACCAAATGCAAATGCAGGTGTTCATACTCAGAAAGCAAGGCGGCGTGATGTATAGGCATCTCTGCTTCTTCCCAGCGCCGGGCTGAGTGCCACAAATCTCCTGAAGGTGGTATGAATTTCCTCTCCTATTATTTCTGGGTCGTTAAGTTCATTGCGTTCTACTTTGCACCCTCCTTATCAAGCATGTGGCCAGGTCCCCCAGGAGGCCGCTGCCATGTCAGAAAGGCTCACACTTTCAAAGGATTAATCACACCTCTCTGGTGCCTTAAAAGATCTCCTGCTAATCTGTGCACTTTCTCTTAGGTTGACCCCTCCTGCCTTCTTGGGAGCGACAGAGAGGACGCTGGCGTGCTGGAGAGGAGCGTAGGCCGACTGGTATTTCTTTTCTCTCCTTCCTTTGGAGGAAATCGTGAAAGTAAAGGTCACCTCAATGTGCATAAAATGGCCCTCTGATGAAAGGTACCTGAAGGAATTGGGCTACTTGTAATTGGAATCCTAATTCAATTGAATGAGGCGACCTAATCGGACACCGTTCACTGGGGGTCGTCCGCCTAGGAACTGGCCCAATGCCTAAAAGCAGAACTAGTCGCTGAAGTCGCTATTGGAGCTGTGTCCTGATGCTAGGCTGAATGCTTGCTGACGCTGAGTTGTAGTCACGGGCGCAACCATTGCCCGGGCACCTACACTCTTTGTTACCATCTATTAAAAGTCTCTCAAACATGTATTCTTCCCTCACACACACTGGATATTTAATTATTTGCTCACCTAATATGTGAGAGTGCTTTAAGAGGACATTGTAAATAAATGTATTTTCTTTTCTTTTGCTGGGAATTAAGACTCCTTCAGCTGGTGCATCTTAACTGAAGTAATTGCAATTTGTCACTTTATGAATCACAGAAAGTGCAGGGCAGAGAAGAGGAGGACTGGAAAGGACAGAGAGGTCAGGGGTGTGACCTGCTGTCACTGAGGGTCTCCTGCAGACAGGGCTGGGGCGGAAAGCTGTGCACAAAGCAGCAAATCACCTCGGTCTGCTCTGACATTCCATTTGATATTTTAACACATGTATTAATTTCTAGAACTGCAGACATAAAAGTAAATGACACACATAGTATACGCATTAGTTCCCATGAATTCAACACGAGCAAGACATGGGTGAATCCTGTTTTCTTCAGAAACCATAGAGAAGTAATGAACCTCCAAACTCTGATGTTCTTCCATCCCTCTACCAAACCTGCAAAACAAACCAATAATTCTCTGGATTAACCTACAGGATTAATGCTAGTATTGTCAAGGTTTATAACAAAATCCTCCACCCAACTTTTAATTTCAAAAGGGTATAAGGTGATGCCAATGTATTTCATTTACACAAATGTGCAAATAAGTGAGGTCTGGGGATGTTCTATGATTGGTCTCATCTTCTTTGCATGCTTCCATCTTCCTGCACGCTCTTATTCCACTGAGGGGCAGAGAAAAACATACTCATTAACAATGCCTCACCTCTTCCTGATTCCACGTTGTAGTTTACAAGTCTTTTTATATAGAAGGTCAATTTCTTAAAGTGTCATCTCTCCGCTGATCCCACAATAGCAGCAATTGCTGTGGCACCATGCAGGGTCCACTCATGTCCTTCCCTGGGTCCTCACTTGTCTTTCCAGCAAAAAATGTCCCCAGTGCTCCAGCCATGTCTCCACCTCCAAGACGATTCATTTTGCTCTCAGCTAAAGAGCATGGCCTCAAAAGAGATATAAACCCCAAATCTCAAATCACATAACAATTAAACAACAAACCGCCGTGTAGTGTTTAAAAGTTTAGAAATGGCTTTTACTTCCCCTTTGCCTCATTTGTCTAGTTTGATCTTAAGTGTGTTTATCTGAATTGGGCCATAGTTATTATGTAATATTTTTGCAAGACATGTTTAAAGAGTAAAATGCAAAAAGCCTTTCCCAACACCTGTGGTGAAGGTCTCAAAGACAAGAACTGCAGTGAGGTTTCAGGAAGCTCCACTTCCAGCTGCACCGGAAGAGCAGTGTGCCCCAGGCCCGGCAGCCAGTGCTTCCCGGGGACAGCCAGCCCTCCCTGGGCGGTACGGCACCGCTGAGGACCACACCAATGTGCCCCCAGTGTAAAAGGCACACGATGCCTTGGGGCCTCCTCGGGCAGTAGGTTTCCTGCCGCTCTCAGTCACCGACACTGCCAGGTGGCCAGGACCTAGGTGCAGCTCTTGTTTGTATGGACAATGTGACGTAGTAATGTGGTCACAGCAGAGACTCGCTATTACAAACCAAAGTGGGAGAGTCTACTCTCAGGAGGTACTGACCTAATAGAGATTTGGTATAAAAAGTGTGAGAACAACAAAAACTATTAGTTATTACACTCAGATTTTTACTTAAAAACAATTGAAATGCATAATTTGTTACTCTAACATGTTATCTGTGGTAGTTTATTTTACTTATGCAGTGATTCCGTGAAAATGTTTTTGGTAAAAAATTGAAGAGGTGTGTGTGTGTGTGTGTGTGTGTGTGTGTGTGTGTGAGAGAGAGAGAGAGAGAGAGAGAGAGAGAGAGAGGAGAGAGAGAGAGAATTTCAGAATTGCCTTCTTTCTACATGAAATATGTAATCTTCGTGTTAAAGGACAATGTTTTATTATCCTAGGTAACCAAGACTCTGAAAATGTTTCTTAGTTTCTGTATGATAAAGAGACCCTTCAGAGCAGAAGGTGGGCTGAGGTGTAGCTCAGTGGTACAGCACTCACTTGGCATGGACGAGGCCCTGGGTTTGATCCCTAGGAACACAAAAGAAAAGAAAGAGTAGAAAGTGACGACTTATTTTTACAAACTTACACACCCAAAGTGCTGCTGCCATAAATGAGATAATCAATAATCACTTGTTCAGCAGAATACCAATTATCAATGATAACTTTAAATGCATTCAAAACTAGTAGCTTAATTTTGGTTTGCATTTATAAAAAAATCAACATAAGGATAATTATTCTGAGGAGCACAAAATCTTCTAAATGTACTTTAGGTTGTTTGCGATACCATAAGATTATGAATGTCTGGAGTTCCAAGGAGGGAGATGAGGACAACAGTCAGTAGAAATTGCAAGTCGAGTTGCTGAGTACCAGGTTCACCTACTAACGGAAAACGGAGGTTAGGAGTCAGAGCCGATCAGCAACCAGGTATGCAACTTAGTACCTTCCTTGTCAGCATGAAAGAGACATTTGCAAACCCAACAGCCTCATCTGAGGACAGAAAACCAAGACTTAGCCAAGGTAGACCATTGCGGATGTTGCAAGATAGTTGGGAAGAACTAAGAAGGAAAACGCGTTAATCATGTAGTATCCAGGGGAGCCTCAAAACATCTCCAGGAATGAAAAATCAACTGCTACACTGGAAATCTGAAAAATTTAATGTCCTCCTGAATATGCCCTCGGCCACTAAATCGATGTTTTGATTGACAATAATTTCATTTACAAAGCTTGACATTTTCAGTTTTTTCCTGGTGATCTTTTTTTAATTGTAGGATCTTCCGACTATTGATTTTCCCAATAAACTTTCTTATCCTCAGCTGCCCCATTTGTAAAGTGAGCATAGGGCACCTGCTCTGCTGCAGCAGTCACTCCACTGCACAGCGCTATTCCAGCGGTCCCTCCCGGGAGGTGTGGTAGGGCTAAACGAATTCCCCCTTCCCACGAAATGGACAATCGCCACATTACAAATTTACGGCATCAACTGAGAGAACGTGGCACAGTTCATTTCAAAGCAGAAACCATGCAGAGCCAGGGTGCAATTTTCTGTCTCTTTCCACTGCCCTGGGCAATGTCACTGTGTGTGACCAAAAAATCCCAGGGAGTGGCACCTCCATCAGTCTTCGTCCCTGCCTGGAAAAGAAGTGGCGACTCAAAATGGACTTGCAGAGTGAACAAAGTAGCCAAAATCACTCTTTTGTTAAGCTACTCAGCGTTGGAGTTTATTTTATTTTCTACCACAACATAACCCGGTCTGTCTTGAGTCATCCCCTTTCAAGATTTCTCTAACATTAAAATCAGTGTGTGCCATGTAGTCACCACTCTGCTTCAGAAGGGACTCAGTCCGGTAACGTAAGCCAGCTGGACAGCCAAAGAAGGAAATTTATATTTTTAAATGGGAAGTTATACATTCTGAAACAATAGTGTATCTAAAGTTTGAAAGATGTAAAAAACAAATAGAGATGACTGTCCTAAGTAATGCTTCTGACTAAGAACGATTTTTATATTCAAATTGTTCCTGTGACACAACAGACTTTTTTCACATCTGAGTTCCCTCAGATGTAGCAGGTCAGTTAAGTAGCAGCGCTCAATAGTTCCTACATGTAATAGTACTTACTAAGCATAGCAGAATCTCATACAAAAAGAAGACGATGTTTTTGCACCAGTGACACACACACACCTCTGCACACCTACACACACACACACACACACACACGCATAGCACTATATGCTAATAATCTATGTGCATCAAGGACTTTATCTTGTCCAAGCATTTTGAACTCTATTACTTCCTTAGATGACAAATTATTGTGAAGCACAAAATACTTCTACAGAAGGCTCTTAACCCATTGGGGAACAACAAAAAATCATCAGAGCAAGGAATTCTCTCTCCAAAACAAATCACACATAGTCACAAATACACATTTTGCACACAGTGGTGGGAGATGTACTAATTTGTTGCAGCCCATGCTAGATCCTGGGTACAATGAATCAAAATGCAGTCTGTAAAACTAAAAAATTAAAAAAAAAAAAAAGAACTGTAGCGTAGGGGCTGAGGTTGTGGCTCAGAGGTAGAGCACTTGCCTGGCAGAGGTAGAACGCTTGCCTGGCATGTGTGAGGCACGGGGTTCCATCCTCAGCACCACATAAAAGTAAATAAATAAAATAAAGTATTGTGTTCATCTACAACTAAAAGAAATATTTTTTAAAAAATTGTGGCGTAACCCTCCTAGGATCTTCCCGCTGCTACTGAGGGTCTGTAACATATTGGAATGCTTGGCGTCACCCTCATCCATACTCACCGTGCAGTTCATTGACGCCTCTGAAGAGGCAGAAGACACCCCTGCCTGGAACTGTCCAATGCACTCCACCTCTGCAATCTGAGCAGGAGGAATCTGTGAAGGAGCAATGTTAGTCATCCTTCCATCTTTTATCTTTTTTTTTTCCTAAGTAGAAAAGACTGGTTTTAATATGGTAAATATTTTCTTGTAAAGGTGTTCAGTATTCCAAACTATGAAGAGCATAACAAGGTCTGTGTTTTTTTTTTCAAAGACAGAAGGCTTAGAAGAGCAATTTTACTAATATCAAAACTTTCAAAGTCCTCCAAAAGTATTTTATCATCACATCCTACTTAGCTTTTAGAAATTATAGGATAAGTACTTATAGATATACTGATGTTTCAAATAAGATGAAATGATGTTAGCACTTTTTTTTAATTTAATTATTTTTTTTTTATTTTTTACAGTCTGCAGTTTGATTCATTGTACCTAAATGGGGGGCATCATTTCATTTCTATGGTTGTGCACAATGTAGATTCACACCATCTTTTATCTTCAGCTCTGGAACAAATGAGACTTTCTTCCCAAACTCCAGTATTTGAAAACTCCATATGAACAATAAATTCAGAATTGTCATAGGAAAAGGGATCAAAAATTTGGGGGAAGGAGAAAGGGACAAATAGTAGAGCTCAGTGATGACAGGGGAGTGGAGACAAGGACTGGACTCTGAGCCCCCACAGAGCCAATGTGTCTTTCAAAGGCAAAAGATCTGTAACTAAGGTGTCATGTTTTGACATTTTTTTGCTTTGGCAGCCTAAACCTAAATACATAAGGAATTTGCACTGGTCCTGTGAAAGCAACAGAACCTTGGTGATTCAGTACAAGAATGGCATGCCCCTCAGCCCACCAGCCTTTGATGTAGAAGAACTCACCTCTCTAAGGTGCTGCCAAACCATCTGGGAACACGAGGCGAAGGTGAGGAGGGACTGCAAGTTCCCTCAGCAGCAAGATTGTCTCATCGACCAGAGACTCACAGGGAGGGACATCCCTTTTCGTTATTGGATTTTATAACCTGGATTTGTCAGGAATCTGTTAGAAGCCTGAACTCTCTTCTCTAACCCAAAGCAGACAATGGAATTGCTTTAAGACAGAAGCTTATTCCCGGTAATGGAGATAAGAGGCTTATCATTCCTGTAGTGAGTGCCCAAGTGCATCCGCGTATCACATCTCCTTCTAAAGGAGCTGTGGCTGGGCCAAGCCAGCCCTGGGCTGTTCTCAGCTCACCATGCACCATGCATGTACAACAGCTCAGGACGCAAGGACCAAGGGTCATTGATCTCTTGCCACACACTGGCCTGAAACCACAACTGCAGTGTGAACACCGGCGGTAAAGACCTCATGCCTAAGTGGCGACTCTTCCCGCCTTGCTACGGTCTCGGCTTGTCAGCGTGCACCGCACAATGCACTCCACAGCTGTGCTGTTCACACAAACACACGTGCAAGTACACAAACTGGGTGCCAGGAACATATTTTGATGACATCAATAATTTCATACATACTGTTCCATATTTTACTGTTTTTTAAATTTGCAATACATCTTAGAAATGTTTTCATATCAGCACATACAAAGATTTTTAAAAAACAACTAACAATATGAAACATATTTTTTTTTTAAAAATCAAGTAGCCTAAAATGGAATAAAGTGAAAACAGTGTATTTTTCTCCCAATCTCTTTGATTGGAGGCAGATATTAATAAAGTTGTTAAGTAGCAAAAATTGTTTTAAAAAGATAGAAAAAGAGAAACATAAAAGTAGGTGGCTGTAACGTATTTGCTACCCTTCCAGCGAGTCTATTTCTCCATCCCTGGGAGCCAGGCTGCCCTGTGACTGCTTTAACCAAAAGAATGTGGCAGAACCAGCAGTCAGCGTTTGCAGCTGAGACCTGAAGGGAGAGCAGACACCAGGGAAGAAAGAAGCACGACAGCCATGTGGCAGGCTGGACACGGAGCCCAGGAATGACCGCACAGGTAAAAGCTCACCCACCTAATGTACTTCTGCTAAACCGTCGTTAGCTTTCAAACATCTTTTTGCAGCTTCAACAGTTGGGTGCATGGGCAGATGTGTTTTTCTCTGTGAACAATCTGTTAACATTTTTAACCTTTCATAATGTTACTCTTTCCATTAATTATAATGCTTTTACATACTAAGAAAATTAACTCATTTTACGCTACGAATGTTTTTAATATTCATATAATCAAACGCCTCTCTCCCTATCACAGTCACAGTTAACTGCACGCTTCCCTCTGTTTTTCTTTGTGTTGCTTTTTTCAGTTATTCTCTGTTTCAGTTTTCGCATTTAGTATTTGAGGTAGCTCCAGCTTGTGCTGCTGCTGTAAGTGAGGCAGAGATCTGGTTGCGTGCTTTCCCAGGTGGCTACTGTTTCCTAAGTATTTAAGAGCAAACCTTATATGCTGAGTGCTCAGAGTGGGAGTGTAGCTCAGTGGTAGAGCACTTGCCTCGCATGCTTGAGAGCCTGGGTTTAATCCCCAGCAAAGGAAAAAGAAAAAAAAAAAAGACAAAATGCTCATTTCTATCTAGATTTTTCTTCTATCTCATGCACAAGTCTTGGTTTTAATTTATCCCTAATTGAAAAATTTAAAATAATGAATAAAATTACTTGACACCTATAGATGTCATTAATGGATCTGAGCTTCAAATTTCAAAGAAAAGATTCTAGCAAGGTTCATATGAATTCCAAATGGTCACCAAGTGATTATATTATAAAATCATTCTTCAGAAGCCATAGAGAACTTTTCTAAAAACAAACTCACATTTCCTGGAGAACCAGAAAAAAAAAAAAAACGCCATTATCACTAACACTTGTTAGAAAGGGAACACAGTAGTCTCATATAATTTTTGCAACACTTTTAATTAACAAAATTTACTCTAGATTCTTCACATGTAGGTCAAGCAAAATAAAAGATCAATCCTATTTGAGCAGATATTCCCCAATTTCCTCTGGAAAAGTGAAGCAGCCAGAGAAGAAATAACTCCTTAAGATCCTAAGGGAAGCCCTATTCATGATTCCACAGGTCTGGACTGAAGCTCCTGGTTTCCCCTGGTTTGTATGATAGTCATTTTCAGGTGACATTCCCCCTCCCACCATGAGTGGTGAGCTAGGAAAGCAGCTTCACTATCTCCAAACCTCTGTGCCAGTCCCAGAGCAAGGAAAGAAAGGTCAGGTCAAAGAGAGGAATGCTTGGGCGCAAGGCCACGTGTTTCTAGCTGAAACTTCCTCAAGCTTCCAAAGCAGATCAAGGAAAAACAAACATTTAAGTAAAGGTTGTGAATTTTACTTCTTGTTGTTCCGGACATTGGAATGTTGTAAATGTTTTTAAAAAAATATTCATCATCCAATACCCATCTATGCATGGTTAGAACATTGTCATGATGAAAGATAATTCTGGAATTCCTTGATCAGTTATGTAACTAATGTATTATACACCTCTCTTTGATTGATGTAGTCACTCAAGACGTAATCGTGAAGTGCCTGGTGCTGGCCTCTGGAGAACACTGGTGAAGAGCAACCCGTCCCAGAGACTGGCAGGGAAGACTCCAGGGGAGACCAGGGCAAGAGACCGTAGGCGGTGCCATACCCGTATGCAGGGAGGCTGGAGAAGCACAGGAGGTGCAGGGAGGACCCAAGTGGACGTGAGAGCAGAGCTCATTCCTGGGCAGGGAGAAGCACACTCCAGCCGGAAGGATCCCAGACTCCTCAGCACTGTGGATAAGCTACATAAAAAACAAGCAGGAATTCACTGCCTGCTGAGGCGTCATCTCCAGGACTTGGGGTTAATAACTACGTGTTTCGTCTTCCACTGATAAAACTGAACACTTGTTTTCTCTTGTCACTTTTTGCTGGTAGGATGAGTTCAGAGACCTTTCCAGTGATAGTCTGGTACTGCCCTGTGGGCCTACGCAGAAGGAAAACTCAGCTTCCCTAGGCCGTCATGAGAGACATGGGTTGTTAGAGAAAAGTGAAGGAAAAGACATCTCTAAAAGGCAGAACACTTTATTTTACAAGGTAAAAAATAACCATACTGCAGCATCGTGAGCACACGACTCCTCACAATGTGAGTGCCGTGTAACCATGGAGTCATTATCTAGTTCTCTCCTTCTTTAAAACAAAGACCAAGCTGAAAACCCAGGAGCTACAAGGTGCAGGATGATTATTCCGTTCATTACTTGGTAACTGGAAGTATAATTATCAAGTAATCTGCATGAACATAATTACGTATTTACATAGTCTTTGCCGTGTAATTACAGAGGAGTTCGGTGATTATACAGTACACTCCTTGAAAAAGAAAATGATACCAAAAAACAACCAAAAAAAAAAAAAAAATACTGTGTGGTACAGTCATCTCCAAGGTAAGGATGGTTTATCCCAGGAAAGTTCCAAACCTCTACATCAAGTGAAAACAATAAAAATTAGATCAATTTCCAATCATAAAACCCAATCAGAGCCCATTTGTGAATTACAGAGCTAGCTAAGACCAACAAAGCATTCAACACCCAGTGTTCAAGGAGAAGGGAGAACTTGCTTTTGTGTTTCAAAATGAAGGGTTTTCTTTTTTTTTATATTTATTAGTCTAATCATCTCCAGCTCAGCCTTCTTTCATCCACTATTAAAATGACAAGAGTCTCTTTTATATTCTGAGATGTTTAATAAGTAGGTAAAGAAAAATGAGAAGGAATAAAGTTGAACTGTACTGATCACTTAGCAAAGTTCTGAGACTTCTCTCTACACAAAAAGGAACATTAAGTACTTTATTTTTTAAGATTTCTAATATAGATGGCCTATAAAATGATGTCCTGAAACTTTTAACCATTTTGTTATCTGCATCCTTATTTTTAAAGTCTCTCTGTCAACTGACAATTGATCCTTGTTTTCTGTTTGCAACAGCTAAGGTCTCAGTGATTCAATGCCAACTCTGCACAGGGGGTTGTATTCCTTAAGAAAGTCTATCTAAAAAGGTTTGCATCATACAACAATTCAGCTAGAAATAAATAAAAAATAGATTCTCGCATATATGCCAGAGAGGGATAAAACCCACCAAGAAAGCGCAAATCGATACTTGAGATCCTTTCCTGTGAGTCACTTCCTCTCCAAAACACTTCCAGCTCTTCTGCCTCCTGTTTGTGTCCAACTAGTTTGGCAAACTAACTCTCCTGGTTTCTTGAACACTATTTAATATGTCCACAAGATCATTTACCGACATTTTTTAACAAAGTGATAGAAGAAGGTAACTTAAGTTTGAGACAATCAGAATGTCAGGCTTTTGAGAATCTTCACTGCAGAATAGCATAGAAGACATTCTATCTACATTGACAAAGACATTAAAGACCAGTTTAATATTTCTGGTGGAAAAAAAATGCAACATGGCATCTTTAAAGGACTCCTGCTCCTAAATTTTAAAAGGTAATGAAGGTTCAATATCTAATCATCTTTCTTTCAAAAGTTGGATTTTTCTGTAGAGATATAATCATCTTCCCTGGCCAGTTATGACAGTCAAAGCACAGAAAACCTCCAAAAATTCAGTCAGGTGCATTGTAACCGCTCTATAACCTGCTCCCTGCTCTGGAGACCCAGCTTCTAAAGCAACCAGAAAAAAATAAGCGAAGATGGAGCCCAGCCTGGGCCCTGGATCTCACAAATTCACACACCAAACGTTTTCATAAAGTACACATGTGGGTGGCTTATTGGGGAACCCTGCGAATCACCCTGCTCCAGGCCCCTGCTCCCTTCTCTGGGCTCCCTGCTCCACCCCTGAAGTCCACTTTGTCTGGATGCCATTCTGATCTGCAGGATGTGTCTCTGCTCACATCCGAGGTGAGCGAGGTTTGGAAGAACGGGCCGAGCAAGGCAGCAGAAGACTCAGGAGATCCAAACCGAAATTAATGACATGTGAATGCTTCCTCTACCATGTCCTGGGAGGCAGGGATTCCCAAATAGGGAGGCGCCTGCTCTGATGGAGACGAGGTGTCCACTTTCCTACTCAAGGCATCTGCACAGGGGAGCTGAGGGACATCACGCAGTAAGAAACAATTTAAATCATTCAGGAATGTGGTCCACGTTGGTCTAGATTTTTAGAAGATTCAATGTGAGTTTTCAAACAATTAAATTTTACAATCTCTCTCTTATTTAAATAATTACATTTAAAATTTTTATTTTCATCACTTATGATTTATATTTTGTATTTAATTTAGTGGGTGATGTTGACTTATTAGAAGAAATAACTTACAAATCTAAATAATTGAAACTTCTCATTTTGTGATCGTTTTTACTTTACATTTTAAACAAACTACTTAGATTGTGAACATTTTGAGCACAGTTATAGCTTTAGTCCTTTACAATATTATTTTCAATAGAAAAAATATTTTTAAAAAAATCTTTATTATAAAAGTACTTAATGATTTTGGTTACTTGAACTCGAGAAGAAATCATGGATGCCCAATACACTTTCACAGCATGGCCGCCTACTCTGCACTTGACAGGCAATGGTCACAAAGAGGGTCACGTTTTGTCAGCATTAATCACAGGAAAACCTCAACTTGGGATGCATTTTTCAATTTTGACATTCTAAGACTCTGTTTGGCAGGAAAGGATGATAAAACATCTTTTATTTAACATTTTGTTAAGTCTGCCTCACAACTTTCAAAAATTTAGACATATGGTGTGCAGACTTCCACTCATGCCTTGCCCTGAGCCCCCAAAATATTGAGAGCTATGCAGCTCACCCTCCTGTCAATACAGGATGCTGGTTAAAGTGGCCCAAATGCTGCTTCCTTTCTGAAGAACCATCACACCATGATCACTGTCATCTACACCAACCTTCTAGCACCAACAAACATTCTCTTCACATTCCTTCCAAGAAAGGACTTTGAAAAACAGTATATGTTAGGAGTAAAAAAATCACATTGATATTTACCACTGACATACTGGGGTTATTTGTTACACAGCATTATCGTGGTAGAAGAAAACTGATACAATGAATAGAGTTGAAAATAAACACAAAGGCTATGAAAAGTACTAGCAAGTAAAGAAAAAAATATCATGGTTCAAACTCCAAAAGGGAGTCTTTGGGCAATGATAACCCAGAAGTTTCAGAAAGTGTCAAACATCCTGGTGAGGCCTATGAAGACCGAGCCTGTACAATAAGGGCAGAATATGTAAGGAAGAGCTCACACAGGGGAAAGAAAAGAAAGATAATAAGAGACATGGTGAGCAAATTTAGAACAGCATCAGATCAACAGTCCATAGAGGAGAGAGTGAAGAGCAGATTCCACACTGAGGAAAATTCAGTTGGTGCTGCAGGAAACGAACTTGAAAATTCACCCTGGAATAAAGAATAAAATGAGAAGGAGATGAAAAAGGAAGAGAGGAAAGTGGTCACTCAAGAGCAAGGCCACAGACACAGCAGGCAGATGATCATACCCAGGATTTTGGAAAATGTAAAGGAAAGCATCCCTTGAGCCAAGAAAAGATCTGCAGCTACAGATTGAGAGGAGCCAGGACATTACAGGAAAGAACCAAGAAGAAAACAGTGACATGTACGTCGCAGCCAGAAGAGTGAAAAGTAAGGACAAGGAACTCTCACGGACCTCCAGGCGGAGCTGCAGGGGCGCAGACACAGAGAAAGAGTTGGAAGTGCCTTGGCTTCTGTCAGCAGGTGCTTGAGGCCACCCTGCGTCCTCTGGGAAGGGGAACCGGCCCACCCCTCTCTACCTGGCCACTTGTCCATGTGTGAAGTCAACAGAGGACTCCAAGAAGGTGTCCTCAGTGCCCTTTTATAAAACACAGTTCTCTGTGAGAAGCACAACACTGAAATCCACCAAAGAGGTTACTGAGGCAGAAGAAGGTCCAGTGCCTCCTGTGTGTGACACTGAGAGCACAAACTAGTGGCCCGTGGGCGACCCTGCTCCCCTTCTCCACGCTCAGGCTAGCTTGTGCCCAACGTCCACCAGCCTGCTTTCCTGTCTGTGAGGTGGAGACAGGAGTGTGCATGTCAAATCGTTGCAAAGCTTTGTAGCATACAAAACATTTACTATGAAGTTCACCGTGTAGGCGTACTCAGTTAACATTTGGTTAGGATTGGTGCCATAGATGCATAATACCAAAGGTGATAAATTGAAGTAGGGTCTTTAGAAGGAGCGATATGAGTGTATGCCAATGGCATCTATGCTCTGTGAGTGCATAGTCACCTTGAGCAGTATCTTTTGTTTCTGATAAAACACCTGAATATTATCTGAATATCAGGTGCATTATATAAAACGTGTATGTTTTGTGTGTTAGGTGTTGTCAGTATAGGGAAGGAATGCGTGTCATAGGCCTCCTACTAACTAATCAGACTACAGATCAACTGGTGGCAAATCACCCACTGAGTTAGAGGCGATCTCTGCGGAATGGACCCTGGTCATCCCAGTGCCTACTCTGGTAACAGGCTGTGTGAGCTGTGGCTGGTGATCCCAGTCAAGGTTCACTGGCAGAGAGAGAAAATGTGAGTGCTGGAATCAAGTCCCATGTTTGTTTGCGTGGGTGACTGAGACTCAACAGGAAAGCTAAGGGGGGTGGTTATCTTTGGAGTCACGTTGAGGGATACCGCCTGGCCAGGGCCTGGACCTGCAGTGCCTCCCTGCAGAAGTAAAGGGGAGTAACCTGGGGACAGGCTTACCTGAGGTAAGCCCAGCAGCCACTGACATCTGGAGACCAGTGAGTCCTTCCTTTGGGAGCCTCAGTGGGGAAGATTGGTGCTCCAGAGAGTGGCAGGGAAAAGGACCACGCCATCATGAGCACACAGATTTGACACATCAGGTCCCACCGGTCCAAAGTGTCACGTTAATGAATAAATGACAAAAAGTATCAGTATTCCCACCATCCCCAGCTTTCCCAGAGAAGGACCATGGCAAATTTTCTTAATTTCATAAAATCATACCTCAAAATTATGTGGACCCCACAGTTTAATTAAACCTGACTTCTTGCGGAGACTTGCCTGGCATTTTCCAGGATGTCACTCTTTTACAAATGTTACAGCATCCACCTAAAAAGCAGTTGTCATATACTTTTCTAACATACATTCAAATGCAATATATTAATATCCCAACACTACTGATTCATATACACTTTACTGACATTCAGCATTCATGGGGAAAATTATTCCTCCTGTAATGAATCACCCATATTTTGAGTCCTTCCTAATCTCCCATCACAACCCAATTAAATGCATTTCCATCCCAGAAAAGCTTGTACCATGTTCTTTGTAACCCATTAAATGTCTAGTTGGAAGACCTTGCAGATGCATTAAAAACAAGATGAGATTTATAAAATTGGAGATACATCTTTCTTCAAATTCAGAAACAGAATTGTTGGAAAATTCAATGGTTATAATTCTGTTCTTTGATGCAGCATGTGTATCTGAGGCCAATCCTGAGCAAAATTATTAAATAGACTAAGGGTCTTCTAGACTTCCTTTTCATTTCCATGCTTAATGTTTTCACATTATCTGGTCTTCCCTGTCACAAACAGAAGGAACTGGTAAATTGGTTCATACTGAGATGTCATGAACTGGTGTTTGTGTAATCTCAGAATTGAAGTATGTCAGAGACCACCCCATCCAGCCTTCTACTTAGCCATCATCTCCTCTTTAATCCTCTTGCAAGTATTAAAGTCTCCTTCATCTTCGGCCATTAGCTCCCTCTGCATCCCATTGCTGGGCAATCTCCCTCAGAATGCTCTGACTTCTTTTAGATCAAAGTCACTGCCTCTGATTTTTACTTTGGCTCCATAGAGCCTGCCCACCCAAGCGCATGACAACTTTCCAAGTAAGCTGTTACATTTGTCTTAAGTGACTCTTTCACTCACTAAATGACCTTCAAGCATTTCAGCTTTACCTCTTACACTTGCTTCCAAATGGCCATCGCTGTGTTCCCTCTTGTTTGGATGTGCCCTATGGGTGAACATTCTTCTCCAAGATACCACCCAGAAAAAGCTTCATTCTGATAACAATTGCTGGGGAGGTTTGACAGTATTTGGAGAAGGGGTCAAACTTGGAAACCATGTAGACTTCCTATTCTGAATCGTAGTTCTTGAGCTATAAGCTCTGTGACCTTGAGCCAGTTATGTAACTTCCCTGTTTCTTGACTGTGAAAGAGGAAAAAATGGTAAAGATCTACTAAAAAAATGGTAAAGATCAGAGAAAGCTAAAGTGCATCAAATTCCTCAGCAGAGTGCTACACCCTCAATTAATGATGTCTACCATTATTATACATCACTATTGCAGTCTAAGAAATGATGACATCAAAAAAGATTAAGATGCCTTATATATCCAGTGAACATGTGAATATTCTAGAAGCAAGAAAGTGAATTTACAACAGTTCCCAAGGGTGACGTCTCTGTTTTCAATATTCTTTCTCTTGGCTCTATTTCAAGGGTACAAATTAATCCATTGTTTCTTTGTGAAATGACACTTTCTATATTTCAAGTATTTCAACATTGGGAATTGAACAGTAAAGTTTTCCAAAATCCCAAAGTAGTGCCTGGGTTTTCTAATTTTATTTGCAATAAATGGTCTCCCAGGTCATAAATTCTCTATATCATCAACTAGTTCAACTCGCGGGTGCTGTGGGAGAGATCTGTGTCATTGCTGACATTAAATCTCCTCCAAACGCCTCTTCCTCTTGCTGTAGAAATTACCATGGGCGTGGCCCATCTTGGAGTTCCACTCATAAGTGGTCCATGCTGGGTGATGTCCAGAGAAGGAAGCAACAGACAGACACAGGCCCAACCACCCTTGATCTGCTTGTGCACTGGACCCTGAGGGAACCTCACACTGCCCTGCCGCTGCTACACAGGTGACCCAGGAGGCCATGGACAAGATGACACTGAAATTGAGGCAAACGGACCTCATTGCACATGGTATAGGTGAGATTCTGACCTTAAAAATGTCTTCCTTCCTTGTCTAACTCTCCCACCTTGAGATCTGCTGGCTTGGAGCTCAGACAAAAAAAAATGGCAGAGATGCAGATGCAGATTCAGAAACAGATGCAGATACACAAACACTTACAGATACAGATGCAGATGCAGATACAAATATATCTTTTCTGTCACGATGAATTGAAGGCGTCACCTGGGTTCTCATGGCAGTGCAGAGCTTCTCACTGAGGAACTGGTTGCTAAACCTGCACCGTGTGGCTAACGCAGCGTTTCACAGTGTGTGTGGCTTTGTCTCGGCTCGCCTCGAGCAACCCACACTGCTTACTTAGGTCAAGGCCGTACTTCTCGGGCTGTCGGCTTCTGCATTCAGGGCTTTGTCCTTCTTGGTAGTTGCTTATGTACTTGCTGAAAGTACAGTCTATGCAAACGGACTCTTCAACAGCCCATTTCTACAGAAAAGTTTTGCTCCTCTCAAACGAAATGTGCAGGACCCTGGTGTGGCCCTGCAGTGCCTCTCTTCTCCTCTAAACTCAGGTGTCTGCAATGTCCAGCCATCGGACCCTCGATGTTGGTCCCACTTTTTGAAGCATGGTAGTGACAGAGTCTCTCTCCACCCCATGACTACCCCCAGGCAGGCCACACAGGAGGTGTCACTGAGCTCACACTGTGGGTTGAATCATGCCCTCCGGAGTGACACGTTGAAGTCTGTGAATTAGCACTTACCTGGAAAGAGAGTTTTTACAGATGTAATTAGAATGTGAGATAAAAAGAGATCATCCTATGGTGGACTCTGACCCCAAAACCAGTGTCCTCATAAGAAGAGACAGAACCACGCAGAGAGCCCCATGTGAGGACAGACACAGAGGGAAGACAGGGTGATGCAGCCCCAAGCCAAGAAGAGAGTGGCCGCCATCAAAAGCTGGAAGAGAGAACACGCCCCCCGACACCGGATCTCACCCTTCTCACACTCTGGTCTCCAGCACCGCGACAGAACAGACCGTTTCATCTCAAGCCACCCATTCCGTGGTCATTTGCTACAACAGCAGGAGGAAGCTAATTCAATGGCATATATTTAATTCGTGATGTCTGACTTCCTCTGCAGAAGCCAGCTTCCTGCTCTAAACCAGCTGGAGGGGCCATCCAGAGACTGACACAGCTCTGTGCCTAGGTACAGGCACATGTTGCCAAAGGCTGTGTCCAGGACACCTGCTTGGCGCTCACTTTCCATGGGTCCACAGGGATCCAACCCCTGCTGAGCCTCCCCTCGCAGCTCACCTGCTGTGCCCAGCCTTCCTACCGGGCCTCCTTTCATTGCCCACAGCGCACAGCCCAGGTGCCCCTGCAGCCGGGAGCTCCTCTTCACGCCCTGCCTTTCCAAGTGCCCCCCGGCTCTGGTCTCCCTTCCTGCCCCCTCTCTGCCAGTTCTCCCCAACACCAAATGTGTTGAGGCATAAGAAAAATCATATTTCACTATGCTCACAAATGAATTCAGAGTGCAGGCTGACGGAGGACCACTCCTCCCGCTGCCTGGGAGCCCCGCTGTCCCCACCCCCACAAGGAGGCCTCAGATCAGCATTGTAGGAACTGCCGAGCAGGATTCACTGCCTCTTAACACAGGACGGGAAGGCACCGTTGTTCTAGAAATTGTTTGTGCCCTGTGTTCACACAATTTGAACATATATATTATCTCTTTCTTTCAAAAGGATTCAATAAATATAATGTGGAAAATATGCAGAGAAGGATAAATACTGATGGACTGTAGCAATTGCTCATTGCTGCCCTTCCCAGTGACCCTAAGCTGCAACTTAGAGTTATGTTTCCTTTATCAATAAAAATATTTGGGAATGTCCACCATATCACTTATTTCTTAAATATTTCTAGGTATTGCCTGAAAACATCCCTGTTTAATTTCTGGGAGAGGAATTATTAGGTCAAAGATTTGTGCATGCTTAATTTTATCACATACTGACAAGTTATTTCTCAAAAATCTAATTTATAATCTTATCAATAATGGTTGAAAATACGATATCACCACACTTTGGAGGGGGAGGTTCTGGGGACTGAACTGGGGGGCACTCAACCACTGAGTCACATCCCCAGCTCTACTTTTTGTATTTTATTTAGACTCGGGTCTCACTGAGTGGCTGAGTGCCTCACTGTTGCTGAGGCTGGTTTCGAACTCAAGGTCCTCCTGTCTCAGCCTCCCAAGCTGCTGGGATTACAGGCATGGGCTACTGCTGCAGGCAATACCGGCACACTCTTGTCACTATGGGATGTTATGACTGTTTTTTATTTTTATCAATACATGGGTAATACTGGTATTTTGAATTTCTTGTTTTTATTTCTGTTTATGTGTTTTTGTTCTTTTGTATTTGTTTACATCACCCTGAATACTAATGGCATGAATGTCTTAAAAAAATAAATTGACCCTTTGCATTTCCTTTTTTCTGTAACTAAGTTTATCATCTTTTTGCCTGTCTGTATGTTAAATCACCTTTTTCTTACACATTTGCTTTTTTAAAAAATTCTTAAAAAATAAAAGGATTGGCAGCTGAACTACTTGAATGTGTTTGCTTGTGGCAGCATAGCTGGTAAGGATCCCAGTGCAAAAGCAACCCAAAGCGCCTCTACATGGCTCCGATGTCTGAATTAGGCTGCCTGCTTCCAGCAAGCTTTCAAAGATCAAGATGCATCCGCAGTCCTTGGGAGGGCCCATGGTAACACTGTTCAGGGAAGAGCAGTAGATTTTAAGATGCCAGATACAACATGATCTGTTTTATGAAACAAACAAAACCAAAACCAAGTCCTGAGACACATCCATATGTAGCTTAATGCATAAGAGATGGAAGAGTACATGACGCGATTGCTTATGGTATTGCTAGAAAAGGAACGGAGATTTTTTTTGTTTTATTTTATGCCTACGAATTGTGAAGCTGCCAGAAAGAACAAACATTATAATTCAAAAGACTGAAATAAATTTTAAATTAAAATAATTAGGACATAAGATTTTAAAAGTTCTAGAATGTTTTGTCTAATTTTTAGACCAAAGAAAAAAAAACTAAAAAGTCTAAAGATAGATATCAGAGAAATTTCAAATGTATTGACAAATTTTCCATCAGACAAGGAAGCTGCCTTCCATTGACAATGGCCCATTTATAGAGAAGTCAAGAAAGTCAGTCAGTCAAGATTAGCAGACTTAAAACCTGAATTCTTTTTTTAATTCTGAAGTCATTACTGATTCCTTATACATATGTGAAACTTAGACCAACATTTTACAGTGCTATAGGCACTGAAAAATAAATAAAGATTTGCCAGGATCATGAAGTCTAACGTGAAAGTCACACACTATTAACTGATGGTGCTCAATGGAGCTCAATTTTTTTAAGAGATTCAAATAATTAGTATTACAACGTCAAAGTTTGCTGGACGTGATTTCAATCTCCAAAACGTGTGCTTTGATCCCCTGAATTTTTCATATGATCCTGGTTTGGTATGAAATTTTCCATATTAAGTATCATTTATCCCTCAGTTACCACCCATTTTATGTCCAGGATGGGCTTCTTTCCCTCTCCACCCACCCCTGGAACTCTGGCCCCAGACCCGAGACCCCACCAGAGCCTGTGATGTTCCTTCTGGGTCTCGCTCCACAGTGGACCCCATCCCGCCAGCCCACTCTCCTTCCTGTCCTGCTCCCTCCGCGACTTTTTCCCTGTGGTCCCCTGTTATGACTAATAGTATTTTTTTCTTTCATCTTAAAGACCCAGGTAGGGTATCTTATTATGTCTACCTGTACAACAAAAATAAATTAACCTCCCATGAAAAGGTAAAACAAAATGTAAGACAGAACAAGGAGCTTTAGTACATACATACAAGGAAGCACTCGGGTTCTTGGCTATGACTGCACACAGTGCACCGGCCAAGACCGGCACATCTCCTCCAACCCCTCCCTTGCTCTTGGCACCCACACCTGACCCATCACCAGGTCTTGCCAGTGCCACCTCCTAAATATCTCTCTATTCAGCCCGCTGGTACTCATTTCTGTTGTCACTCACACAGACTCTCTCAACTCGTAAACAGAGCTGACCAGACATCTGGTTTCTTCCATCCCAGTGGGCAACTCCTTTGACCTGACCAGTTCCTGCTTCAACCAAAACGTGACCTCCACCCTCACTCCTCAAGCCTGGCTTGTACCCGCTAGGTTTCCTGATGCTGTCTACGCCACAATGTCCGGCTTAGGCAGTGTACTTGAATGCACCCAGTGGCTTCTTGTTTCTTCCAATAAGCAAGGCTCAGGAAAGACAAGGGCTGGTCCCATCCACTGTGGATCCCCAGAGCTCGCTCTCTCTAGAGACCGTGCTGCAGAAGCACTGGCTGAATTGAAAATTGACCAAGTAATTGAGGAAACTTGAACGTTCTTGCTTACACACGGGAGTGATGCTATGCTGTATTATTGCCTAGACTCATCTTTGCAGTGAAGCGTTTTTGAGGTTTGGTTTACTTTGGATTTGAATTCTCGGAACATAAAAAATGCCTCCTAGTGACTTGAGCTAATACCTGCTCTCTGGTAGCATATGATGAATCATAGCAACATCTAGTACTCATACGCTGCTTTACAGTGTACCAAGACCTTTCAAATTCACCAGCCTAATTAATCTCATTAATATCACGTTGTTCTAATTATTCATTATCCTTCACGCACTCCAGACTACTTCTCCTATTCTAAGGTCTCCTCGGTCAGAAACCTGACAAACGACGTGTCCAGGCTTGACTGGCCGGTGCAAATGGCATCGTGATGACATGGCCTTTTCAAGTTTCTTCTGCCCAAAGGCGGGCCCACTCTGGAGAGGGGAAGGAGCCGCGCTCGGTCTTCTGAAGGCTCTCAGACATCTCCGGCTCGGCACCACCCCGACACGGCAGTTCTTTCCACCATCCGCTTCATGGGTACCGTGGTGCCCCTCCGGGCTCAGCTGGACAGGGGGCCGTGATGTGTCTTTTCTCTTGAGTCACTTCGGTTCGCTCCGCAGCATGTCACCCTCTGTTTCGATGGCCTTCAGTTCTTCCAGAACGCCAAGTGGCCTAGCCCAGTGAGCTGTGCTTTGAGGTTTGGTCTCAGTCCTCTCTGGCTCCATCCCCACGGCCGCCCCCATGCCCCCTGACCTCTGCACCCACCCAGCCACCAGTCAAGCTCATGTGTGCACATCAGGCCGTTTCCTGCTGTTATACCTTTTCATACTTTTCTCTGCTTGGAATACACTTTCCGGTCCAATCAGGACAGGAAATCCTTATTAACCCTTCAAAAGCCTCCCACTCTGTGAAGGCCTCCTTTCCCTCCAGAACTGATACCCCCATTTGAGCCACTGCTGTGCTTCACCTGCTCCAGCTCCATTGTGGGGTGGCCATGTACACACATCTCTGTTGTCCCGAGCTGCAGGATGCTGAGGACAATTAAGGGTTCATTTTTCATGGTTGCCCTATGCCTGGGTCATTGCATTTAGGGTTATGAAATGAAGGGATGAGCTGATTGAATCATCAGTGGAGAGGAAGCTGAGACTCAGATCTGTGTTAGGATTTTTTGGGCCATATTAGGGAGGCACAGACACTGATCCTAGACTTGGACTTGCTGTTTTCACTTGGTTTTCATTAAGACCAGAGGCACAGTGCAGAACAATCCATAGAAAAATTGTAATGGTCATTAATCTAACTGAGAAATCCTAATTTCCCTGCCAATTATTTTACTCAGTCTTACGACTGTTCACCAGTCTAGCCCTTTAAAAATCATGAAGATTCCCCAAAATGGAAGACTGCTCCAATGTGCCCTAAAGCACTGAAGTTACCAAATTAGAGGCCATGAAAAGTCCACCATTAATAAAGTAATACACAAACATGGAAAATTATAAAGTCAAGCCAAGATTTGATGTCAGGGAATCACACATCTGTCTCAGATTCAAGATGCTTCCTAAGAGAAAAGAAGACTAGGAATACCCCCCAGGCAGCTCCACGGGCTCGCTTAGCTCATGTGTCCGTTTTTGCCAGTGTCGATGCCTAGTGCGAAGTCCGTGCGTATCTAGGAACTCAGCCTGGCAGGAGGAGGTGGCAGAGTGCACGGGGCTGCATGCTCCACCGGCACAGTCCCCAGAAACGGCTGCCATGGGGCAGGAGGTTACTGACCCTTCCCACACAACACCAGCCATGCATCATTCAACACGTCACGTCCACAGGAGGACGGAAAGCCCACGCCTGGGGACTGCCTGCCTTCGCTGGTCCTGGGCCTGACATTCCATCACAACGGTTTTGTTTAATGAACTGCAGGGACTTGTTCAAACTTCCAAGAAGCTGCCAGGGGAAGTGAGATGCTTTAACTGGAATCGAACCCTGGCTGCTCTGCGATTTCAAAGACGCTGTTACCCTACCGTTGACAGTATGCGAAGCACCGTGCACCAGGACCATGGTATTTATGGGACATTCGCTCTTTTAAAATCCAGTTCTATTTAAGGGAATAACAAACTGAGGAAATTTTAGTTCATTTGATTAGTTTATAATGGAGGTCATTTCTACCCCTGAAAATTTTAAGATATTAATTATTATCAGTACGTTTTATTGTCCAGAGAATTACAGGTGTTCTTGTCTGAATTTGTTACAAAGTTTGGTTCTTAGCTTTAAACTGCTTATTCTGTTCTTATTGTTACCTATTAGAAGGGGAGAGAGATGGGCAGAGCTAGAATAAGTACCAGTTATTTCTATACTTCATCTATAGGACTGAATGTGTGCTTATTTTTTGTCTTTTGCTGTTGTTAATGTTGCTTAAAAATGGAGTCTAAGGCATATTGGATTAAAATCTAAAAATAAGAACATATCAGAATTTTAAAAAACTGAATTACCAAACGTGGTCCTGAAGCATGGCAATACCTTTGCTGGGCAGTGGACCATGGAGATGCTCGCACACAGGACACAGCTTCACGGGCCCCACGGCACGGCACAACACAGCAGTCACAGGGATGCGTGGGCCAGCACACATCTGAGCCACATTGTTGCCAAGTCCTGGGGCAGTCTCCTGTCTCAGGACGAGGGCCTATCATACGTTCATAGAGGGACACACAAGCAAGGACCTCTCTCTTAACTCTTCTGTACAAATGGAAACCAACAGTGAGCATTATTTAGGGAAAAATATCTATAGGTTCTTTTTGAAGCCCATGAACTAGATTATTAACAGTGAAAAGTTGAAACATATTTCCCTTTCTCCCTTATTTTTCTAATGTACATTTGATTTTAAAATTCTTCATATCTAATCAACCACTAATGACTATGATGAGCAAAATTTGCAACAGTGAAGGATTCCATGGTAACGGATTTAAAGTTGGAAACATTCAATACTTTCACTGTCAACAATGTGCTAGAATATTCTATAACCTGTAGTATTCCATCTCAGGGAGCAGTACTCTCCATTTCCCATATGCTTTTGATTACTAGTATAGAAGAATCAAATCAATATTTAAGCTTCAGATAATAATTATATTTTAACTAAATGCTTGTCATAGAACTAAAATGTGAAAAATTTTAGCTCAAACCAAATTTTTTCTGCCTGGAAATTTTGTAATAAATATGAATATGTAAATTAAGTTGCAAACTAGGATGTTAGTATGTTCATTAACAGCTTCATGTCTACAGAAGGAAAGTTTTTTTAATCTATAAATAAAAAAATAGGCTTAGGCCTCAACATTTCCCACCCAGGCATGCTTAGCTTATACTAGGGATTTTAAACCTGTTAAGCATGAATTCTTGTTTGCCCAATTCATTCACGAGAAACATGCACCAGAGAGAAGCTCTATTGATTTGAGTGTGTTGCTAATGTTATTCCCTATATTAGATAAGTTCATGTAGAAATAAAACAAAGAAGCAAAATCGATATTCCATCATGGTGGAATTTCAAGTAAGAGACACCAGCTGAAATTAGGATTCTATCAGAACAAACTTTTCATGGGAAATTTAACACACAATCTTTAAATAGGCCTGAGTAGTAAGACACTAAGTCAATTTTTTCCTTTGTTTTCTTTCTTTCTTTCACTCTACTTAATTTTTTTTAACCAAGATAAGGGAAAGAGCAACAACTACCCCAGAATAAGAGAAGATGAGACTTTAATAGTGTTAAGAAAGTAAAATACCTTGCAAGCATAAGGCCCTAGGTTCAATCCCCAGCACCACAAAAAAGAAAAAAAAAAAAAGAGAAGAAAGTAAAATAGCAAAAAACACAGTTGCAAGTTTGGTTATAGAATGAACCTAACAGAATTCATTTTCACACCTATAACTTGCAAATCAACACCAGGTTCTTCTTCCTGTATTACCATAAAACAAGCAATATCTAGATTTAGATGAAACATAATAAGAAAAGACTAGTTCTGGTCAAAGGGGAATTCAGCAAGTATTTTAAGCAATAAGTATGTGAGACACTCCATATGCAAAGAAAAAAGGAGA
Organism: Sciurus carolinensis; assembly: GCF_902686445.1. Taxonomy (NCBI): domain Eukaryota; kingdom Metazoa; phylum Chordata; class Mammalia; order Rodentia; family Sciuridae; genus Sciurus; species Sciurus carolinensis. The sequence continues at coordinate 5,926,796 of NC_062217.1, read as the reverse complement.
GAAAGATTGTGTTTGTTCAATGAAAAAATAGAAAATAGAAAATGTACCTGCTTTTTAGCAAGTTGTCTACATTGTAAGAAAAATTGCCAGGAGATGTGATAATAACTGAGAAAAGGTCCCAGGCTGTATTAGTCAGCCAGTAAGGAAATACAATGTGAAGTCCACTGGTCAGTGGGTCTACAGGACGTGGAATGAACCCCAGGAAAGAGGGCAGCCACCGACTGACAGAAAGCTCCAGGGCTGTATCCACAGGAAGACGGGAGCAGCAGGCTTCAGGAAACAGCAGTGCTCATCCGTTGTAGCCGTTCAAAAAGCAAAACGTGAAAGGACATTCATGCCCAGGTTTGACTCTGAGCATCAGATTCTAGAAATAGAAGCAGGACGCAGGTGAGGATGGAAGGGAGGGACTCTCAGGTGAGGACATAGTACCTGGGAAGCTGAGGTCTCCACCACTCCGCAGTAGTACCTCTGTGTCCCTCCTAGAACTTAGTCTGTTTCCTCTGTCAACACACCGCAGGACCTGTCCCTGGAGACACAGTCCTTTCTAGGATCCCACAATGAGGCAGCTCAGAATTCCCATGATGCACATAACTAGCTTCAGTAATCAAAAACGTGGCCTCTACGCCAAGAAGAACACTCGGTGGGAGAGCCAGGCAGCAGGCACATATAATTTTAGTCAATTTTATGCATATGGTCTTATATTCCCTAATGAAAATATGAAATATTCAAGAAAATGAATCTTAATCAGCTCAAGGGACATCATAGATACTGTTTGGACCCTTTCTTGTTCCTTACTGCCTTTTCATACATAAAGAAAACGAAGTTTTTTCATCTATTATCATATGTCAGTTACTAAAATATAAACCTATTACAACAGGAAATATATAATCTGCATTCTTATCACCTATAAATTAGTTGCAAATTTAAAACTATATGCTGCTGTAATATGATACTTGAAATGATTTTGTATGCTTACCAAGGACTTTTTAAGTCTGTACAGTAAAAATCATTTTACTTAGCACAAAAAAATTTGCTGTGGAGTCTACATAATTATAATTACTCATGCAAAAGACTTTGCACAGCTTCTTCCAAACTCAAAATGATTAAAAGTCTGCCATTGTGGTGGAAAAAGAAAAATATGTTTCTAAGTCTATTGGTTTTTTAAGGATCATAATGTGTAAATTTCACACCAAAAAATGAATATGCCATTGTAACTTAGTGAAGTCAAATCTCTGAATTGCATCAAATGATTATCTTTAAAATTAAGCCTGTTTTCTCTACGGAGAAACTCGGCTACTGGGAGCTCGGCTCTTGCGGACTGTGTCATATTTCCTGGTCTTGGATGGGAATGAGCTCAGAGCTCAGTATATGCAGTCCAACAGTTCAGAGGAATCCTGACTCCAAGAAGCCCCACAGCAAAGCAACTGCAGGCACAACCAGTAAGCCAGCTGCAAATGTGTGCTGGACATGCTGGACACTCTCCAGGTCGTTCAGATCAGTGGAGATACTGTCATCTGGACATCACAGCCGCACGGGGTGGGTGCGTGTAGGGTTTGTGTATAAGGTAGAAAAAGAAGTTTTTCTATAGATGGACATGTGATGGGATTATGTCACCAGCCTGGCCACTTGTTCTCCCCACTCCATCACACGGGGATGCTCTCAGTCACGTCCTGAAGGACCCTCCCCTCTGCTCACCCATCCTTGGGACAGACTTGGGTGTCCATGGCTGAAAGTGTCTGTGAAAACTGCTCCAGACACATTCAGACAAATTTAACAGGCCCGCCTCTGGTGCTGCTCAGACTAGAGAGAGGACAGGGCCCAGGGAGACAGAGAGGGAGAAGAAGGAAGCCTGTGGTCAGAGAGGAGGCGGAGGCACCTTGACACTGGGCAGGGAGCATCCCTCAAGAGGTCCAGGAGGTCCGAGAGGTCCAGGAGCTTGCTGTCCTCCTGCTCCCATCAGGGAGACCCACCTACACAGACACCCAGGACGGTCCCCTGGGGGGCAAAGTGGCCAGAACCCTGGGGACTCTCTCCCCATACACACACTACACCCAAGCATTCAAGGTGACCATCTGCCCACTGGACACTGGCAAGCCTGGGAAAGTGAGAGGGGCTTCCCCAGGACCAACGCTTGTCCTAGCAAGAGCTGTCTGTGCTCTCAGCGTGCCCCGGCGGCAGAGCCATCTGGAGACATCCAGGGTGACCACTCTGTCTCAGATACTCAGAAGAGAAGGCGACGCAGGGCTCTCAGGCTGCAGGGGCTCCAGATGCTCCAGCTGATGCACAGCTCCAGGATTCGTAGCCACAGCAGCTTTGGTGAGCGCCACTCCGGGCTGCAGCTGTAAGACCACACGAAAACCCAGACAGTGAAGCAGAACCAACAGGACACCGTGAGCTCACGTTGTCTTTCTTCCCCGAGTTGCCCAGTGTGTCCATCGTTCTGCTTCTCGCCACTTTCCACTCACATGAGTCCACGGCTTCCTCCTGGCCAGTCCTCACCAGCTTGTTAGGATCAAAGCACAGACCGGTTCCCACTCCACGGCTCCTGCCAGCCGCCCCAGCCTCTCCCTGGAATTCAGCTCCAACTCCTTCTTGCTTAGCCTTTCTCCTCTAGATCTTGAAATTCTTCACAACAATTTCAAACAGCAAGTGTTTTACGGTCAAACATAGAAGGTATGATTTGTTTTTAAAATTCAATGTCATCAATGCAGACACATCCCCATTAGTACATCTCACGTGGATGTACCTGGACCCAGGGAGCTGCCACGTTCGGAAGGAACAGGACTTCCTCACAGAGCAGTAAGTCTGACAGAAGAATAAGGGCTCAAAATAAAGAGCATGAGAAGAAAAGATGGTGAATCTATTTCTGAAAAATAACCAAAATACCTAGCTTTAAAGCAACATCACAAAAAATGCTCTAGTATTTAATATCAGATATGAAGCAATGTTTTTAAATATTGCAGTGTGTGGCCAGAGGACATTCATGTCAATCTGCCGAAGCCATCAGGACCAAAGACGCTGTATCAAACTGGTTGGATCATGCTCCATCGCCAGCACCGGCTCCTGTGGCTGCCCTGAGCTCAGCTCCCAGCGGCCATCTGTTAGGGACTGCTCAGCTCTCAACCTTTAGCATCTTGACGTCTTCTACTCGATATGAGTGTTTGGCTCATACTCACCCACAGCTTCTCTGGAACATGCCTTTGCCCTCAGCCTGGCCGATATTCAACTATGATTGAATTTGGGTGGCTAAGTCCTGGGGAAAAGAAGACTTCATATGTAGGTGTTGCTACACAGTGGAAATATTGTATGGCCTCTTTCTTGAAAACACACAAATGGCAACATAGAACTAAAACATCTTTTAATTTAAATATTGAGCAAACATTTATGAATAACTACAAAAAATAATAACTTACAACCTGAGGGTGACTCTTGATTGGTCACCTGAAAACGAAACGTTAACATTGGCGACACTATCCTGAGTCCCAGACCCAGTGGGAAAGTGGAACTTAAAAAGCAGTTACTTAAGGAAGACAAAGCCGTGCAACTAAATATGATCGCCTTGTCATTTTACTTTCTTGGAGGTTCTGCATAGGTACCAATGCACCACAACGGAGGTTTCAGAAAGCAGCAAGGTGGTCATGCTACAGACCAAAATAGCGATGCTTTTGCCACCTCCAGCTTCTACCATGTGTTGCATATTACCAAGACTCTCCAATGAGCAGAAGTTCATTGACTGTCCCCCATCAAATTTCTGATTGTCTCCAAACTTGGGAGAGGGTAGGTTTTTGGTTTCCAGGTGCCACTAATCAATGCACAGATTTTTATCTGGAGCAAAATTCCACTCTGCCTCACCCCCAAAGTTTTAAACTCATGTATAAGACTTATCCATGAGGCTCAAGTAAAAGCCTAAGGCCTAAGGAGCATTCTAAGCGGCCAACTGACGAACCTCCTCCGCTGTTTGGGGTGCTCCAATCCTGCTTAAATAGGGTTGAGCATGTCAGCCCTCTCCTGCCTCTTCACTCAGAATGCTGACCAGCAGTTTCTGCTGCAGTCAAAACTGTTCAGTGTAAACCACCAATGGCCCAAGAATGGTGCTCCGTCCAACAATCTCAGTGGTTAACTAAAATTATCCCACAAATGTGCAGATGAAGGGCAGCTAACAGCAGCTGCCCTTATGAAATCTCAGACTCTTCAGCAGCACAAGCTCTCCGTGTTGGATGCAGCCTTTGTCGGGGGGCTCAGAGTCGGAGACTGTAATTACTATACCCACTTGCCCCAATCTCCTCACCAAGTCTCATGTTATGGCTCAAGTATAGATTCTGCTTGTGCAACTAAATATATCCCACATGTGGTGGGGTCCTACAGCATGTACCATATTATTGTGAGTGATCACAACTATTGGCAAGAAAAGAATTTCATCTTCTGAACATTTATATCCAATTCAGCCATAGAGACTTTTCTAGTAATTACTGTCTTAGAATGTATTCATAAAGAAACTGCTGGAGGAAGGAGCTATTGCTAGCCAGTCATTCATTTTTTGCATGTAACAATGTTAAAACAAGTTTGATTGTGCCTTGAGCAATATAATAAATAATACAGTAATAAATACAAATATTTTCTTCTTTTTCAAACTTAGCCAGAACTCTTATGTTTTCTCCAAAACAATTTTGCTTCAAATATCTTAAACTACAAAATTCTTTCAGATCTTTAGAAAACAACTCAGATGCTTTTATTTAAAATGAGTCTTTCCATTAGGGAACTGTTACTTTATAGTGAGCCATTGTGGGATGGAAATTCTAATCATCTTGCTACCCTTTTCACGAGAGTTCAGTATAGTCAGATACACATGACCTTCCAAAGTTAGTTTATTTTGGATTACAGGTTGATTCCCCAAAGATTTGGATATTTAACAAGGAATTACTACTGACTTAAATAGGTTCACAAAAGATACTAAGTAGGCAGCGTCTGCTGCACACACAAACACAAAAAGCCAGCCTACCTATAAATGTGCGATTCATTTTAGCCTGATTAGCGACCGTTTCCAAAATGGCTCCGTTAATCCTCACACAGCCACCCCCGATTCCAACCCAGAACCAACAAAATCTTCAGCTTATTTAAGCTTGAAACTTGAGAAAATAATCTTATACTCTGTTGGGACCCCAAATGCAGCTGCAGGTATTCCCCTGAGACCCTTCATGGGGTTGGTGGACACCTCAGTAAAAGAGTTTTATTAGCATTTAATTTATTTAATTTTGAAGGGATTAGATGAAATGTTAGTATAACTGAGTGCAATCTGCATTCCACAATCAACAACCCAGTACCATTACTTCTTCCAAGAAAATGACTGGGTATTTGGAGAATGGCTTTATACAGTCAGCATGCTTTTCAGTTTGAGGCTTTTTGGAGGGGGAGAGGAGATGAATAATTTGAGGTTCCCCTGCTAACTAGCTACTTAAGAAGGAAGCCGTAATACACCAAAACCCTGTGAATCATGTTAACCTGGTTAAGGAAAAATCCATGCCTTTGATTCTCATTCCTATCTGGAAAGCAATTCCATTCTCAATTTATTGCACAAGTTTATGTTCCCTGCTGCACATCACAGGGGCCACGCACTACATTAGAACACACGGTGAAGAAACTTCAGGTCCTAATTGAATATTTAAACAGCTTGCCTTCTTTCAGAGCGTAGTAAGAAGAAGCATCGACCTGCAATTAGGCCTCGAGGCTCAATTTTTTGGGAAACAAATCAGCCCAAACCCACATAGATATGTGTCATGAACGCAGATAATTCTGATGAGATGCACTATTTACTGACTTCCTCCTCATGTGGCTGTGACTTTATACACCCATGTGGAATGGACACAGTATTTCCAGAGATTATTTTCCAGCCAGAAAATTAATTGTGAATCATGAAAGGGGGAAAAATCACCACCACAAACAAAGACTGTTACCTGCTGGTTTCACACAAATCGGAGCTGGCATTTGAAGCACAGGATCCCAGCTTTTCTGCACAGCATCCATTTAAGCTGGCATCTGACGACAGAGAGCACATTGCCAGTATGAGCCACATGCCAACCCTATCACTAGTCGGGCTGGCAGCCCAAAATAAAACAAAGACCAGATTACTGGCCTTGGAAATATCAAGAGGGAGGAACCGCTGCTCATGAAGCATTTAAATAATCTTCCTACATTTCTTAACAAGATTACCCTTAAAAGCCCCTGAGAAACCAACGCCCTCTTCCCCCGTGTTTTGTGTTACCCACTTAGTAAGTTTTCTGTACAACTCCTATTGGTGTTCTCTCCACCGCACAGGAAAGTCGGGCTTGGCAAGCCACTCACAATGAGCACGTTATCCAGGGGCCTAAACCCTCGCTGAGAGACTGCACTTTAGTCCACCTCCCCTCCAGGGCCCGCAGGAGAAACCCAGCTGGCTTGTGCATCTGGGCCAAGTGCTTGTCCAGTTAATGATGGAGCATTTGACTTTCACAAGTTGCACATCCATGAAGCAGCTATGGAGCAATCGGGGTTCGCTTTCCCTACTTACACCTGCAGGGACACAGAACTAGGAGAAGTCAGGGATTCGCCACAGATTTCCCCACCTGTCATCCCTCATGACCTTGCACCCCACAGGCCCCTCTTCAGGCCTCTGCACAGTCTCGAAGGTAACCAGTGTGCACCATGTCTCACGGGCGGGCAAGTGAGACCCTCAGCCACATTTCAGGTGCCTTGCCACCCAGACCAGGACACTGACGCCCCCAGTTACGAACGTCCACGGGAGGACCTGCTGGGGTTTGCCCTGGGGTGGGGAATGACTCCTTCCCAGCTGCCATCTGTAAACGTCCAGTGTTGGCGAGAAGAGCAGGAGGCCTCTTCCCAGCCTGGCTATGGTTTTTAATTGGTTCAGGAGCATAATTCATTCCCTTTTCAGTGCCTGTCATTCACTGTCAAGCAGTGACTTCCCACAAGGAATTTTAAGAGCAGAGAGCCTAGACTGTGGGTGGGAATGGTCAAAGCACCTCGGAGTCTGGCCCCCTGAATAAGAGCGTAAGTTTCCCAGCACATCTGCAGAGCACCATAAAAAAATGGCTTGCGGCATGACCACGAGAAGCTGGAACAGCAAGAATGGAGAGGTTCAGATCATTTTCTACCCAGCTGTCCACAGCCTATAAAATCTGCTAATTGAAAAGAACCCCCCAGAAGAGATAGGATATAGGTTGTAAAGATGCAGAAACAAAGATCCATTCTATTGTGGGATATTAAATTTCCAAATTTAATGCTAATTCTAAATAGCTCAGAAACGTTGTTTGTCTTTAATTATTATAATATTCCCATTCAATTAAAAGAATTAGGTGTTGTAATTCAGAACTTTTAATTAAGTGAATTAGCTTTTGACATTTTCTTGGAAAAAGATGTTCCCAATGTGGTTTTCCTCCACCTTTAATTGCAATTAAACTTTCCTTTGCACTTTTAAATGCATTGGTAAGAAATATGCAATTTATAGCAACATGCCAACTTTTCTCAAGCACTGATAAGTCAGCTGCTCACCTTGTGCATCATGCATTTCAGCAATAGATAGAAATTTGCATCAAAACTGAAAGATTGTTTTTCTAGTGCAGAATGCTAACACCACCATGGATATGCAGCAAAACCACTTTTCGATTCTCGAGACAGGCCCAACTGGTCCTCCCACGATGCTGCTCTTTGGTTTACTGAAGCAGAACAGACCCATGTCATGCCCACGTATGTCTTCACAGGGCTTTCACCTCTCAACTACAAATGTTCTGTTGCCACGTTCCTCTAGCTTCTGGGGCTCGAAGTTGTCAGAGGACAATGTTAATTTTCTCACTCATCGAAGTGCAGCTGAAGGAACCCTGCGTACCAAGCATTAACCACAAGAGAAGAAGTAGCGGCTCTGCTCTGTGTGCCTCACGCAACCACTGCTACTAATTGTAAAGAAGAAGTAAAGTCTGCATCCACAGAGAGAAAACTAACTGTCTCCTCCCCGCCTCTGTCACTGGGGGCTTGTTTTGATGGTGGAGTTAATGAGTCTCATCCTTGAAGCAAATCAAATATAAGTCTTTATATTCGAGCAAAGGAAAATAATAAAGCCTTATTTCTTATGTAGTAAGTACCCACTCTGACATCCCTCTAATTAAGATGCTAGAATTTTAAAACATGTTCTGTTTGTTGCCGAGGTACGAGAGCTTCAGCAGCAGGAGGAGGTTAGTGAAGGAAGGCCTAGAAATTAACATCTCTGCTCCCTGCATGAGCCCTTCCTGAGGCTCCCCTCCCATTTCGGTGACTTGATCCAGTTCAGAAGCACAAAGAATTGATCTTTTATGACTCATAAAATATTTGCTTTTTCAAAAGGAATGAAGGAAACAAGCGATTGTGTATGTGTGTATTTGTGCCTATTTAAAATCAGGTTCTTTGATATGCAATACTGATCCTATCATCAGGGGAAAGAAAAAAAGAACATTTTAAAGAACCCTTAAAAAAAAGAAAACTTTCCACTTCACTTCATAAAACCTGAAAATCTGAAGAAGTATATCTTGTTATTCATCTTTGAAGTCACCTGCCCAGTCAAACATTCTTAGCTGTGTATCTGTGGTTTCAGATGTTTGCTTTTGTAATAAAACAATTCTAACCTATGAGACTGTCAACTCTACAGAATAAGATCAGCTAGCTAAAAGCTTTTGCTTTGGTTTTCCAACAATGCCGTAGAAAAGAAAAGAAAAGAAAGACGGGGACAAGAATAACATGGTATTCAAATCACCCAAATGAACGTGGGGAAAGAAAACTCCACCAGGAGGCCCTTGCATAATGGCCTGCGATCTTATCAATTTTCATAAATTAAGCAGGTTGAAGCTGGTCAGTGTTTAGCCAGCAATTTTGAGGGGCTGGAAAGAGACTGATGAAAATCAAATACTGTCAACTTGATTTTATCTGTGGGCAAATTTACAGACTTGTGGGTCAGCACCGCCATCTGATCGCCTGCCCACCAACAACCTTTGTGCTATTCTGAAATCCCAGGCCCCAGGGGCCACTGGAAATTCCTGTCCCATCCCTACTGGGCAACCCCAACTTCTCACCCCAATGGGAAGCCATTCCCTGTGGCCAGTCACCACAGTGAAGACACTGAGGAGCTCCTGTCTTCAGTCGCCATCAAGCACACAGTCCCCCAAGCTGTCACCTGTGCCTCCTCATAAGAGTGTTAATGTGTGTTTTGTGTTGGCCAAGATGCCGAGGACATATGTAAGTGCTAGCGTATTTAACCTTTATGACAATGATGTAAGGAGAAGATACCAGGCTTCTCAATGAAAGGGGGAAAAGTCATTTCAAATAGATTATAGTCACAGGAATGGCTAATGGGCCGAGGATTGGAACCATACTTGTCATCCCCAGGGCACTTTGGAAGAGGACAGCTCTCATTTCAGTCTATACAACTTCTTTGTGAGTTCTTCTGAGAGCCCCCACCTTCCTCTGTGAAACTGTCTCTTCCTCCTTCCATTTGGCAGAGCCAGTAGTCCCAGAGATGGCTCATGAGCCAAGCTGGACCAGACAGATGCCCCTGAGCATTTGAATGCTGTGCAAAATCACAGGGCGAGAAGGAAGTGGAGCTTAGCCATCCACAGCACCAGCAGAATGGAAGAGTCCTTGCAGCGAAGTCCCCAAACTCCCCAGCTGTCATCTTCCGAGTCCTGGCTGGTCTGCTCTTTCCAGGATTCCCAGAGCTCTCCATTTGGCCCGTTTCCTGAGTTAGGGGAGCCGGCTCCATCCGTAGAGGCCTGTCTGATGATGCCTCACCGTGCACTGGCTTGGTACCAGGGATTAAGAGGTCTGCTCCAGCTCCCAAGGGATCTGGGACCCAGGCCTTTGGTCTAAGTTCTCTCGGGAACAGAAGTACATTATCACAGTGCAAGTGAGTGAGCCATAAGCTCTGCTTTGGAGTTTCGGAGAAAGTTCAAAGGCAGATGGTGGTTCACAGAAGGCAATGACTTTGCTCCCTAATTCATGAGGACCCCTTTGCAGCAAGACCAAGCCTCTTTGGAGGAGCAGCGGAACTTGTTCATTGACTTATTTATATTTTTATTCTTTCAATATTTATATAATGATCAACTATTTTAGTTAAATACCCCATAAAATAGGAATTGAAAAAAAAATGAACACAATAAAGAAACAAACCAACCAACCTGCTCACTGAACTCAAAGAAAGACTCATGGTTACCAAATACTCCAGTGATGTTTATGAAACTCGATAGACCAAGAGGAGCTGTGGTGCAGACAGGGGACAGATCTACCTCCTTGGTAACAGGGACCTCACTGTCCTGTCCACGTGGAGTATTCAATGAGAAGCTGGGCCTGCGGGTTGGACATCTGACAGAGCCAGGTCTCACTGGCTGAAATGGAGGTGTGGGTGTGTTTTGCTGCCTTTGCAGCTGGTAGAAGCTCCTGTGTCCCCAGTTTAAGCCCCCTTCCATCTTCAAGACTGTGAAGCCAGTATGATCATTATTCTGACTCCCCCTTTCTTCATAATGACCCTGCGGATGACATCTGGACTTTCCTGGGTAAGCCAGGATAATCTCTCCTTAGTCCATCTGATTGGCAATCTGAGATCTGGTTTCCTGGCCGACAAGAGGAACAAACTGACACGTTCAGACATTCCAGGAGATGGCATGAGCATCTTTGGGGGTCCATATCCTGCCTGCCACAACAATGAAGAGCGGAACCACCAGAGAACAGCTGCATTCGCCATCAGGAGATCACGCGGTCCTCACGCTGGGGAAGGCTTCGTATTTGTGAAAGACTTCAGTATTTGGGAAGTCCATTGCATTTGGACTTTGGATCGCTCTCTTGCCTGCCTGCTTGTTCTTGTGCCTGTGTGCTCTCTCTCTCTCTCTCTCTCTCTCTCTCTCTCTCTCTCTCTCTCTCTCTCTCTCACACACACACAGACACACACACACACAGACACACACAGTTCTGTTGGATAATGGATACTAGCGCCTAGGCTCCGTGACATTACTTCATTTGTGTTACTTTTCTATTTTGAAAATCTGCTCTGTGTGCACATATTAGTATCCTACAACTTGTCTTTTCTTCATTTCACCCATCTGGCCACCCCACCCTCTTGCCTTTGAGAAATCTAGCAGACAGTATTATCATGTTTCTCCATTCCTTAAAATACACTTTAAAATCAATGAAGTGACTAATAAATAGCAACAGCCGAAACAAAAAATGCTGTCTTTAAAATGAGCTTGACAGTTTGCCTGTGTCGTGATAAGAAGCACTTGGGAAATTAATTAACAGGATATTTTCTTAATTAAGTCCCGAGTTACAGGTTGTAATGTAAAGCACAGTGAGTTGCACGTGATCTTCCGAATAATTTGCTGGGTAGGATCACGATGGGTGAGAGGTTCGTACAGGAAATAGCAGCAGCCGGAACACCTCTCTTTCATCTTTTCAAAGTTGAACTTAAAGAATCAATGTAACCATGTCGAGTTTATAACAGGCTTTCGCCAGAAAAATAAAACTGCTCTGTCCAAATTATATCAAGACTATGTTTAATTTGCCCTTGAAAGGAAACTTCCTTCTCTACATTTAAAGGAAGAGTAGGGTAACACACTTTGGTATCAACCCTGGTCAAGTTCCACAGTTGGAATCTGTTGTGAACGAGTCAATGGCTTAGCAGAAGAAAGTTACTGAAACACACTTGTGTCAGGGAAAATCTTCAGTGTTTTTCCCAACCATTTGTATTACCACCCCCAGCTCAGGAGCCTTTCCAGATCTTTTTATTTCTAACCCTTCTCATTCACAGAAATGTGAATGCTGCAGATAAACTGCTTATCTGTTTACTGACTGTTTTGTGCCAGGATGCAGACTTTATGTGCCCCTGATGCAGACTGACTGACCTACCTGCAGGAGCTGGGACTTGATGCCCACCTGCATTCTCTTGATAATTCCCCCCACAAGTGTTTATTGAGCACCTACCACTTGCCAGACATATAATAGTGAACGAACATCCTCCTTTTACTTTAGTAAGGCACACTGAAAGCCAGTCAGCAAATATATAGCCAATCTTAATATTTATTTTTGAGAAGAACTTATCAGAAGTAAGAAAAGTTTTCCATGGTACGTTAGTCAGCTTTCTGTCACTTGGAGAAGGTATCTGAGAAAAACAACTTGAGGAGGAAAGATTTACTTTGGCTCATGGTTTCAGAGATTTCAGTCCATGGTCTGCTGGCTCCATTACCTTAGGTCTGAGGAGGGACAGAACAGCATGGCAGGAGGGCGAGGCAGAGGAACGTCACTCAGCTTGTGACAGCCGGGGAGCAGATAATGAGAGGGGAAGGGACCAGGGACACGGAAAAACCCTTCCTGGGCAGTGACCTTCCTCCAAGTAGGCTCAGGTCCCAGAGTCCACACCTCCCACTGATACCATGGAATTTTAAATCCATTAATGAAGGTTAACCCACAGATGAGGTGAAAGTCCTCAAATCCATCATGTTCCAGAACCTCAGCTTTGAATGTCATCACGCTGGAGGCCGAGCCATCCACAGGTGAGACTTTGGGGAACATTCTAGGTCCAAACCAGAACACGTGGGTAGACACTCATAACTGATCTGCTGCTTACGGCCTGCAGTACTCCCTGGCTGTGTCTTCTAAAGAAGCCGGGGTGCCAGGGTGGGAGAGAGCCCGAGATGACCAGCATGGTCCTTCACCGCTGCATCCGAGATGCCCGGTCCCATTGCGTTTACAAAGGCGATTGAACATTGCCTTTGAGGCCCAGGGCAGAGGGAAACCTCAGGAAACGGAACCGGGGGAGGTACAGAGAAAGAGTGCTGCAGCGGGTAGGGACCAGAGAGCCCGGGACCGGGCAGCCTAGGGGGAAAGGGGAGCCGCTCCTCCGGTGCTCTGAGCCAAGGGGCTGGCCAGACACGGCGTGCTCACTGGTCACTGCTGCAGCAGAGATGGTTCTTGTGTCATTTAACAGCCCTTAACTGAGACATCCAAGCTGTCCCCGGACGAGAAGTGATCCACTCAACCAGATCATCAGTGCCCCACTCCTGAATGAATCCCATCTCACTCCCTGACTTGACTAATAGCAGTGCGTCCTGCTTCTTTTTTTCTTTGTGATGCAAACTCCATCTTTCTTAGGATTACCTGGCATTTTGGACAGCTAAATACTTTCAGAGTGACGGACCTGCTCCCTGACTCGGAGCCTAACCAGCCACCTAGGCTCACTGCTGGATCAGGCAAGAGGAATGGAAAGGCTCAGAAAAGAGCTGGCTTGGCTTGTGCCCAGGGCATGGAGCAAGGAGCTCTGCAGGTCAGCCCGGGAGGCCAGAGGAGGCTCTGCTGCAGATGAGCTAAAAGGAGGTGCAGAGCGAGGGGTGCAATGAGGAGCAGGCCATGCAGGAGCCACTCGACCTGGACTCTGGCTCTGAGCCCTGGGTGAGTTCAGCTTCCCCCACCAGCCGTCTGCGTGGATCTGGGCAGCTTACCTGACTTTCAGGTGCCTCCATATCTTTTCTAACATGTGCACAATAATAGCACTTATCCCATGGTGTTGGTAAGTAGGAAATACTATTAATTAATTAATCATTAGTAAAATACTAATGATTATTGGAAAAGTGCCTAGTACATAATAAATAATATGCATATGTGTTATTAAATAAAGCAAATGAACTGATCAGATGAGCAGAGTCTGAAAGAATAATCTCTAGGGCAATAGAGCTCTGAAGGACAGCCTCTTAGGAGAAAGCCCCTGACTAGACTACAGCATTGAGTGAAAACAGCTGTTCCAGGTACCTGGCCAGGTCAGACACGAGTGGACGTCGAAAAGCAAAGCAAAATGGAACCAGAAAACAACGACATGTATATAATTGATAACTTCTTAAGACACCATTGTGATGTCCGTGGCAAAGTAGAGGGTCAGTGCAGTTAAGTCAGTGCATTAAGTCCAGTTCCCAAGCGCTCATGGAATGCTGCCACTTTTCCAGCTGAGAAGAGCTAGCCTGCACACCTGCTGTCCCCACCACAGCGACCACGGAGTTAGTCTGATAGTTCGTCTCTCACTGTCTTGACACCAGCACTTGCCCTATATATACCCCGGGGAAAATATACCCCGACTCCCTCTCACCAGGACCTGTGGAGAATTTGGGGACCTTCCTTTGCCTCCCGAGTCACTGTGAGCTTACAAGTATACGTGTCTTTCTCTCCTGCAACGGCCTGTTTCACTGCATCCCTACACGCGGCAGCACGCAGGCCTTTGCTCCGGTCAAGGTGGATTTACTACATCCTTGGTGCTTTCAATTGCAATAATAGTGGGCAAGGAAGACATGCTCTCTGCCTCACGGAACGTCCAGCTCCTGGCTCAGGAGCTGTGTCAGTCAGGGCTCTCCATGGACCAGAAACAGTAGGAGAGAGAGAGAGATGGGTGGGTGGCTAGACAGGTAGACAGATATTAAGTGGTTTTAAGGAACTGACTCATTTTAATTTGGTGTCTGGCAAGTCCAAAATCTGTAGGGTAAAATGTGTAGGACCTAAAGGAGTTGATGTTACAGTTTGAGGTTGAAAGCCCTCTGGAGGCAGAATTCCCTCTTCTTCAGGAGAAGTGCATTTGTTTTCTCGTAAGGATGGGACATTCAGCATGGAGGGCCAGAGTTTACTGATTTTCAGATCAATGTCACCTGAAAAATACCTTTGCCACAACAGCCAGCCTGGCGTTTTACCAGTATCTAGGTGCTGTGGCCAGGACGTCGTAACACATAAAACATCCATCGCAAGTGGCAACAGGCACCTTCCATTCTCAAAGAAGCTGAAAGAAGAAACAGCTGTGCAAGCAGGATGCCCGAGGTGACCCCAGCGATCCAGAGGTTTCCCAGAGGCAGATTCATCCTTCTGGTGCATCTGCTGTGGAGACTGTGTTCAAACCGAAGGAATAATATGTGCCCAAGCCCAGAGGAAGAGTTCCCTGTGTCAGGGACAGCAAGGTGTGCAATTCAAGTTGCCCAGGAGCAAGACAAGGGTGAGTTCACCAAAGGGCCCTGGCGCCATGTTCAGGGCCTGGATGTCAGCCCAAAGGCAAGGGGCGTATCGCAGGGCTAGTCAGGGCACCGTGAGGAGAATCGCATTGCATCTGATGACTCTCACTGTTCGGTGGGGATTAGATTCGGGGTGGAGAGCAGCAAGTCCCTTGGGAGGGAGCACATTGAAATACCGAGGGCCAGGCACCACAGTGACCTTCCAAGTGAAGCTCAGCAGGCGTGATTTTCCACAGAAGGCAAGGTAGTCAATATGTGAGGCCATACATATATTCTCTGCCACCAAAACTCAGCTCAGGGCTTATAAGAAGAAATCACACGGACATGGTCAACTTCCAACAAAACCGTATTCACAAAAACAAGTAGTGGGCCAAATCTGATGTGTTGGTCCCGCTGGCTGACGGTTGGTCTAGGGCAAGGCAAAGTCATGGCCGATTCAAGAAACGCTTCCCAGGACGAACCAACAGGCAGCACATATGAGGATGTGCAGGAGAAGGGATGTGAGAGAGTGAAGAACGACACGTTTACGGACACATCCAAGCAAAGATGTTCCGCAGGGATGCCTGAGCAGGAGGTGCAGGGCTGGGAGTGTCCCCATGGCCGCTCCCTGCAGCACGTGCCTGGTGCCAGGAAACGGGCAGTCGGAGGGCGAAGAGACCTCAGGAGAGAAAGCTGCTGGCCAGCACCCAACAGAGTGCCATGGAGCAGGGACTGGTAAAGGTGACAGGCAAGTGTCCAGAGAGGGGAGAAGGAAAGCAGAAGCTCACGGCAGAAGACAGAAAAGGAAGGCGCCCAGGAGGTGGGGAAGAAGGAGGAGGAGAAAATCAGCACCTTCGGAGCTGAGCTGCCGTGAGCAGAAGCAAGTCAGGGCCGGGAAAGGTGGGAATTCAGTAGCAGGACAGCATTTGGGGACCAGGGGAGCAGTGAGGGAGGGGCTCCTCACTGAAGACTCCCCATGCGTCTCCTGCTGGCCGCCCCCAGCTGGCTCTCTGCTGGGCACATCACAGAGGCCTCTGTGCACTCTCTCCTTTTGCTTCCAGGCCATGCAGATTCTTAATCGCGGTGACACCGTAAGAGCGATGGGGAACGTGGAGCAGAGGCACCTGCACTCCGCGCAGACCCGCCAAGCTGCTAAGTGAAAGCTGGGGAATGTGCTTCTCACAGAGATTTTCAGTTACTTTAGAGCTTGGCATTCTACATGTTAATCACATAGGGTTCATCAGAGATAGCCCTTGGGAAATGGGGTTTAGCTGAAGAGCAACATTCCATCATTACTACAATTATTAAAACAGATGAAGTCATGTCACTAGATGAGTGCCTTAGACGCAGAAGATGTGCACGCATGCACATGCTAGGCTTTATTAGCATTGGATAAATACAAAGAAACATTTTCCCATCTTAATTAACAGGTTTAAGATTTTAAAACGCTGATGAGAAAATTTCATTTTTAAATATCTTTCATTAAGAGAAACCTGTCACAGCCTTGGACATTGCGTTCCCAGCTTCCCCTGCTTGCTCTGAAGTGTCTGGTGAAACAAAGACCTTCATCTTCACGCTTTCCTAAGGCTGGTGAGGCTGGAGTTAGATCTATGAAGAGATCTGCATTTTACCAGCTTGGCTGGAGGGGCATTGCTTCCATGTGACTCTAAGAAGACCGGGAACCACCTGATTTCACCACTGGTACGGTTTAGACGTGGTGTCCCCAAAAGCTCACGTGTGAGACAATGCAAGAAGGTCTGGAGGAGAAATGATTAGGTTATGAGAGTCTTGACCTAATCAGTGGATTGATCCCTGATGGGGCTAACTGAGTGGTAATGGAGGCGGTGGGTGTGGCTAGAGGAGGTGGACACTGGGGGCATACCTTTGGGGTATATATTTTGCATCTGGTGAGTGGAGCTCTCTTTCTGCTTTCTGATCATCATATGAGTCTCTTCCTTCCGCCACACTCTTCTGCCATGATGCTCAGCCTCAGCTGGAGCCCCGAGGAATGGAGCCTGCTATCTATGGACTGAGACCTTAAAACCACGAGTCCTCAAACTTTTCCTCCTCTCCAATTGTTCTGGTGGGTCTTTTAGTATCAGCAGCAAAAGAGCTGACTAACACAACCACCAGTTCAACTGATATCAACTTGCAATTCCCAGAGAAAAGAAGGGAGAGTTGATAGGAATTTTAACTTTTGCATATAAGTTATGTTTCTCATAAGTTAGAAACAACTTCAGAGGTTTTCCAACTCTCAAGTCTTGTTAAAACTATCCACTTTTTCTCATCAGTTATTTTCGGGAGGAAATACATATTTCCTATTTAACTCACAGCAACTCACTGATTATAATTTAAAGCAGGAGAGTAAAAAGTGAATGTTTATTAAACAAAAATCTTCAGAAACATCTGCCCATTGATGAAGAAATCTTTAGAATATATGAATAAACTTTAGACCCTTTTGTCTAATTTCTCTGAAAAATAAAATGGTGCTCAGAACTCCATTGCATACAGTGCCTTTGAAGAGTATATAATTTTACCATTGTGGCTTGCCTTTTAATTTACTTTAGAATAATTTATACTAAGAGAGGTTGTGCAACATTATATGTAAGTTAGAAACTTTTTCCACTGGTCTCAAAATAAGAGTTTACAACCATTTTAACAATAAAAATTAGATGAGAAATGAAAAGAAGAGCTTG
The DNA here is from genome assembly GCF_902686445.1 of Sciurus carolinensis. NCBI lineage: Eukaryota > Metazoa > Chordata > Mammalia > Rodentia > Sciuridae > Sciurus > Sciurus carolinensis. The sequence goes on along the minus strand of NC_062217.1, from coordinate 5,909,077 downwards.
AATTTCATTATGTATAAATCAATTTCACTCTTTATTAGAATTCCTTCACAAAAGGTATTAGGTAATTACCCTGTTATATTATAATACATGCACATAAAATATCTCAGCAGTGAAGGTTAATTGACGCTCCCTCCTCATCATTGTAAATGTCTCTAAACTGCTTTGTATGGAGCAAATTAAAACAAAAGATATTCTTTAAGAAACGCACACAGAAAATGGATAACACAGCAATACTCACTTCATAAATGATGGTCTCAGATACATTTCAAGTTTCATTTTAAATATTCCTCATTTATTTCCAGACTTGTTCTATATGAAGCATAATGCACACAGAGAGCAAATAAATTTATGAACCACATTTTACTTCCTTAATATAAAAATCCAAGAAAGAAATAAAACTATTGACTGTATTTCTAATGGTTTGATTTTGCCCTGTGCTATTTTTCTCTTTGTGATTGTATTCTACAGTCATGCAAATAATTACTCGTATAAAAATAGCTTTTTCTGGTGTGTTAGCAATTTGCCAGATCTCCCTGAATCTTTGTTAGTTATTAATGGGAACGTGTATTTAATTTTTTAATTGTTGACCTGAAATTATTTAATAATTTAAAAATAAGCTATGTAGAAATGCGTACTCATGTTCTCTTAGTTAAGAAAAAATACATTATTTCATATACATCATGTGCTCATGCAGCACAGGGAAGCTTATATACTGCCAAAGAAAACTCCAAAGTGTCTCCTGGAAGCAGGAAGGGAGGTCAGCTAATACTACATCTTTGGAATATTTTATCAACTTCTCTCTTCTTTGTTTATTATAAAGCCAGTAGATATGATTCCAGAAAAGAAAGCCAAATATGAAAGGAAAATCAGAAGTAATAATTCTAAGTTTTCACATACAAGATTAATTTAAAACTTAAAGCTAGACATCTGAGAAAGTAGAAAATATCTTTAAAGTTTTAATCTAACCATCAAAGAAATGACAGAAATAACCAATATGATCAAGAATCTGTGGGAATGAGGGGCTGGGTGGACCCCACCTAGATTGTCATGTGAACAACTAAATAAAAAAGCAGTTCTTACAAATATTTGTAGAATAACATGATTAATAAAGCTACCATGTCCCATTTCTTTGATCTGAAACCCATTCTTATTTCAACTCCTAATGAGGCAAGAAACGCTTCAGTTTAACAAACAAGGGAAAAGGAGTTCCCTGAGCGAAGAGAAGCCAGCCTTCCGCAGGACACCAGGCTCCCAGGGAGGCCTTTCGGTCTCCATTTACATTTGTCAAATCTGAGGCGCGGAGATTTGCAAGCACCTTGGTTGTCAGGGTTTATTTATGAAGATGTGACTCCCTCCCCTGTGGAACTTGAAGCACCTTTTTTTAAAACTTAATCCACCGGGGCCAGGAAGTGGACTCTTGATTGGGAAGTTCCGTCAGAGCCGGTTTGAGTGATGGCTGCTGTTTTCATCAGCATAATCCATAATCCCCCTGCCACTGGCCACCGTGATTCACTGTCACCACCGCACACAGCCTCTCACAAAAGAGATGCCTCTGCCACCAAGGCTGGGGCCCCCCGGAGGCCCCCCGCTGATATATGGGCTGAGGTTCACAAATTATCCAGTCGGAGGCTTCCTGAGAAGCACCTGCACCCCGTAACTCAGCCCCGGATTTACAGCTTGTCAGGAGAAGGCCGGCCCTCGCCGCGCCACGTCAATCACGCCCGAAACCTCTTACTCGGAACCGTCCGGCTGTTTCTCACACCATGAGAGGAAGTTTGACATCTCATAAAAGGAGTTTGTGTCATAGAGAAAAAAGAAGCTGAAAGGGCTCCCGAGTAAATGAAGATAGGATGCATCCTGTCTCGGTGGGAATTCCACGCGCTTATTTAGAATGCTAACGTTCCCCCAACCTCCCGAGCAGGGGTCCCCATGTCAAGTTCATTTTTTACCATCTTTTAACGCTTTAATAACGAGAGAAGAGACACAAGGAAAATATATTGGACACAAGTCACAATTCTGTTGGACAGAATGGGCGCCAGCTGTCCATCATGACAAAGCAAGCGGTTTTGTGCACACATGAGCGTGGACACACACTTGCGTGCTTGCACTGAAGACTGGCATGTGTTGACGCAGCCTTATTTCAGAAGCATGAACAGGGTTGGAGTATTTTTCCCACCCAAAGCAAAGTCGCCAACATTAGAATCACTGATGTTAGACTCTGGGACTTCTTAACAGAAAATGCCGCCATGCTGCGTTTTGCTCAGTGTCACCTCAGTGGACGATTAGCAGCAAGACAGGACAGGCAAGTAAAAGACTGGAATAGGAGAAAAGCTGAGCCAGCATTAAAACCCAGGCTGCCAGCATAGCGGCCGCTCCTGGGACGAGCAAGGAGAAGACCCTGCAGCCCTGAAGCAGTCAAGTCCACGCAGGACAGCAGCCGTCGGATGGTGGGAAGGTGAAGAGCCGGGGCTTCACGCGTTCAGGAGGAAGCCCGTGGGAAGCCTGGGCCAGGCCACCCTCCTGCCACTCTGCTGCCAGCCCCAGCACAGGTGGTGGGTGAAGCTCCTTGGCAGGGTCAGAGAAAGGAGCCGTAGGCAAGCGCTCAGTGGAAGTCAGGAGCATCGGAGCCGCCAGGCAGAAGGACGTGGTAACTGACGCAGAGCCATGACCCCAGTCCTCAGCACGAGGGGTCACTCGACACCAGACTCTCGTGGCAGTCAGCATGGGGGTGAGCCGCGTAAAGAGGCAGGAAGCTCATCAGCACCAAGAGAGTCACAGCTGTTGTTCCTCAGCGTCCTGGCAGCCGAAGCCCGGTCACTCAGCCCTCCTAAGCCAGCCTAGCCGTCACAGCCATGCCTGGTGACACATCAGGCTGCAGGGTGAGGATTAGTGGATGCCCTCGGGGACCTCCTGAAAGGAAGGAAGCGGCCCAAGGAGGAAGTCCTCTAATGCCCCTGAGCTTGGGTTGAGCCCCTTGATTTCAGGAACTGCCCGTGGCCAAGAATAAAGGAAACCTGAAGCCTGAAAGTCAGAAATGTGTAATGAAGAGACTGTCATGTTTGTCTCCTTAGCTGCCAAGATGCATGTGGGACGAACTGCTGATGGCAGCTCTGGCTTGGTCTCCCCAGAACCCCTGCTCTCTATTCTCAATTTACAACCTAGTGAAAATTTTCATCCCAAGTAGAATCAGGAATCCCAAATCATCACGTGGCATCCAGACATTTTACTTCACGGCTTGTGCAAATCTGTTTATAAATATATTTAGAATGTAGTTTTCCCACAAAGCAAATGGCTTCACACATGTTCTCTCTAGATATATTAACAAAAAGAGCCTGGTCAGCGGAATATTAAGAAAGAGCAAAACTTACTAACTGTGGTTAGAGAACCTGAATATGATTTAAAAGCTACTCGGAATACATTATTCTCATTTCTTTGAAAAGGAGTGTCTTTTGGTGTCATAGCTGAAAAAGCGAATGCATCATCACAACTAAACACAAGCGATATCAGGAAACAGGATATGATTAATAGACTGATGAGGACCATATTGGAGCTAGAAGCACAAATGCTGAAACAAGACCAGCCGAGTCGAAGCCCCACTGCCCAGGTTTACCAGCTGCACAAACATGGATTCAGCTTCTCCACACCTTAGATTCCTTGTCTGTAAAATAATAAGTGACAAAGACTCATAGAATTGTTTTGAGGGTTTGATAATGAAATATATATGTCAGAACAGTCCCTTGCACTTATTAAGCATAATGTAAGCCAGTATCATATAAATCAGTACAATCCATGGATGGCTTTCAGGGGGTCCTCTCATGGGATGCAGAAGGTCAAAACTACTTTCGTAATACTATCACAATGCGATTTACCTTTTCTGCTGTGTTGATGCTTGCCTGATCTACTGAAGGCAGTGGTGCGTCTAGCCGCTGGTGCCTTAGCCTGAATGAAGCCAACAGGACGAACACAGCTGGGGTGCCGGCACACAGGTGCTCACAGACGCGGCCTTCACCGTGCATTTGCACAGAAGAAAACCACCAGTTTCATTTAAGATGCCCTTGACTAGGCTGCACAGGTTACCAACTTGATAAGTCTCAACTCTGAGTTACATGTCTTTTTCAATATTCTATGTGACAAAACTCTGAGGAGCACACCAGGAACCATGTCATCCCAAAGACAAATGTTGAGCCTGCCAAACTTTTCATGCAACAGTACTTCTACTTTAAATTTGGGTCAAACATCTATCTATTCAGCATGCAGGACAGATCAAGAGATTTTTCCGTAACTCACCCCAATATCCACTTACATTCTTTCAGATTCCAGGAATGATCTTTTATTGTGTTTGGGTGTTTTATCAAGGTAGATGACCTCACCTACCAGAAAAAGCTGTGATCATTCTCCCCTCCTCCCCACCGGCCACCACACACCTGGGCAAGGGTGAATCTCATCACGGCCTTCAAACAAATGGAACCATGCAACAAATTCAAGAAGCAGCACAGGCTGGGCGAGGTGGCGCACACTGGAATCCCAGAGGCTGGGGAGACTGAGGCAGGAGGATCGAGAGTTCAAAGCCAGCCTCAGCAACTTAGCAAGATCTGAAGCAGCTCAACAAGACCCTGTCTCTAAATAAAATATACAAAGGACTGGGGATGTGACTTAGTGGTTAAGTGCCCCTGGGTTCAATCCCCAGTACCAAAAAAAAAAAAAAAAAAACCAGCATAGAGGAGAATATAGCAGACTTTTCTGAAACCTGACATTAACAAAATATGCAAAAAGAAAAGAAGTTACATTTTCTTATGTCTTTGTCTTAGAAAGTGGTTCTTTGCTTATTACAACTACATCATTATGCCATAAAACTCACACATTCCTTGAATGACAGGATTCAGAATGGTGATAGCGACACATGGACGATATTGGTGGAAGAGCTGCCCATGGACAGCCAATCTGCCCAAACAGCACGCAATTCTCACTGGTGGTGAGTTTGTCTTAGTGTCGTTAACAAACGGTCATCCCTCACTTTGCTTCACTTGTTGCCAAATTTTCTTTTCATGCTTTCTGATCTCTAAGCACAGAAAAAGTCCCTCAAAAAAGGGAACGGTTTTCTTGTTTCCGAATCAGTAGGATTTTAGGTTCTGCAGACTGACCTCGTGCTCCCTGGGAGCTCTGGGCTCTTGCTTTGGAGGTCCCTGCTGCAGCTCACAAGCAAGCCCGTTTTCCACGTTCTGGACCAAGTTGTGTGGTCCCAGATTCACGTGCGGGAGTCCCAACTCCACGTCTGTGAATGTGACTGGACGTGGGAATAGGCTCTCTAGGTGAGGAACTGAGTTAAAACAAGGTCATGAGCACGGACCCTGACACAACCAGACTATGTTCCAAAAGAAGAGGCCGGTAGGACCCAGACACACACACCTTGTTTCCATGTGGACACAACGGAAGGAGAAGAGGGCCTCCGAAGAAACGGCCCTGTAGACACCCCGACCTTGGCCTGCAGTTCTCCAGAATCCAGAGGATCAGGAGAGACCCCCTGTTATCTCAGCCACCAGTCTGAGGTATCTGCTATAGCAGCCCCTTCCTTCTTCCTCCCCACACCTGAGCTCCTTCACCCCATCAAGCACCATGGCCCAAGTAGTCTAGGAAGGTAGCTTTTCCAGTTAGAGATGCTTCTAAATGTATGGCTTACACATGGCCTCCCCTGATTTTGTCCTGTAATTAATCATAAAAAATAACAATGATAAGCACACCCAAGCTCTATAAGCTCATTTTTTGTTATGTACACCTATTACATACAATGTTATTTTCCTAACAACTGCCTTCTCCAGACAATTAGAAATGACTGAAATTCAAAGATGCTTGACCGTATGAAGGGCGAGGATGAGAAGCAGAAGCTACGAAGCACAAAGAGAAGGACAGCACAGCAGGGTTTAGCAGAGTCATGGGAGATGGTATAAAATCAGCACTCTGAGGTATGGAGACATCCAAGCAGACTTGAAAAACATCAATCAGAACTCAACAAATTGCTACGGCACCATAGGGTTATAAAGTGTTGAAATACTGACATTTAACTTTTTCAGTCCCCAAATTATTAGCACTAGATGAACAGCTTTCAGTTCAATATGGTTGAGTGTTTTTTAGGAAGAATAAATTCAAAAAGCAAAAGCATTCTTCAGCAAACCACTCAGACCCCACCAGCCTCCTGAAATTTTAGCAGGAGAGCAGCACATTGTAGAGCCCTGGTCCACAGATCCACATCATCAGCAGAAAGTTCATGGCACCATAACGCCCCAAACACAGATGTGTCTGTTCTCTTGAGATGGTTCCACATGGCCTCTCTCACATATGATTAAGAAGAAAAGTAATGTGGAGTCAGTTTTAGCCTCCAACACTGCCTCCCTCCTCGGCCCTCAATTCATGATACCTTCATGCTTCCAGCTTTCATGTAAATGTCCTTGGATACACAATTACTGTCACACTTTATGTCCAATCCCAAATGGAATTCTGTTGGATTCCTCTTGAAAATATGTCCCAACTTGAACATTTCTGTTTACCTTCAGTGCTGCCATCCTCGGCACCGTAACCCTTGGCCAGGATCATTGCAAGGACTCTTGACAACCTGCCCCCACCATTGCCTTCTCTCCCCCAGTCTCCATATAGCAGCCAGAGAAAGCCTGGGATTCCTCTGCTTAAAAACACCCATGGTTTCCCATCTCACTTAGAGGACGCTTCCGTTCTTTTACACCATCTACAGGATCTACCCACTCTATCCCCTGGGACCACATGACCACATCTCCTTAATTCTTCTATTCATCCTGCTCCACCAATCAGCCACACCGCTGTTCTTGGAAGGATCCAGTTTGCTTCTGCCTCAGTCCTTTCTTGCATGTTCCAGCTACCTGGAATGATCTTTCTCCTAAGAAAAAAAAGTGTCAAGTTGGATAAACCTTTTTACAAACCTCTCCGGTTTAGTTCTTCAGCACCACAGAAGCTGCTGAAAATGGGAGCCTGATGTTTTCTTTGCTTTCTTTCTACAGTGCCTTTTCAGGGGGCTTCCTGAACAACAGGAAACTCCAAACACCCAAACACATCAACGGAAACTACGATGCTCATTTAGTTGTTCAGATGTTTGGTCTATCTCAAATAAAGGAGATGCTTATGATTTTCAGACAGTAGAATCCTGTGAGAGTTGTTCTCCTATCTTATGATATGAGTTCTTTATGTCTTCTCAAAATTCTCAGGACCTTCATATTTCCATCCAGGTATACAATACAAAGGGCAACAGATCGTAGCTCACAGACCTACCTTCCTGCAACTCAATTCCAGACAGTACCCTCCCCTCAAACAGTTGTCTCTGTGTTCATGGCGACCATGCTCAAGAAGATGTTCTGGAGGAAAACAATCTTTTTTTTTTTTTTTTTTTTTTTGTGGTGCTGGGGATCGAACCCAGGGCCTTGTGCTTGCAAGGTAAGCACTCTACCGACTGAGAGCTATCTCCCCAGCGCTGGAAAACAATCATTTTAGAATAGTTATTTTAAAACGTAAATGGCTAATAGGATAACCCTTCCTAGACCATTGCATTTTAAGGGGATTGATGAACCCAACCGAATGCCTAGTAGTGTAACATTCCAGGAGCAAATTCCCAATGTTCATTTTCTATCCCTGACCTATTCAGTATGCAGAAGTACAAGACCTTAACACAGGATCCATTTCTATATGACTGAAAACCTCTAGAATACACATGGTCAAACTCAGGGGCACTTGCAATTTTTCCCACCCCTTGATACCACTTGAGAACATGACCACAATCTTTAGAAGAACATCTCAGGCTAGGGATGTGACTCCATGGTGGAACGCTTGCCTAGCATGCATAAGGCCCTGGGTTAGAGCCCCAGCAACACTAAAAAAAGGAAAGAAGAAATGTCATGTTACTCTTCAAGCTTATTTTGGTAGTGTTCATACGCATTTTTGAAAATCTCCAGAAAAGTAAAGGAATATATTCTGTCAGTCTGATGTTTGGTCTAACATAAGTATGAGACAGGATGGAGAATGGAAAGGAAAAAGAAATCTTAAAAACTGTGATGTTTGGTGTTATATAATTAAACAGATTGCAGGTGAATCATCCAATTATTCACCATTAATCCCTTTATGTTAACATTGCATAAACCAAAGCTCATTTGCGTGCTAGATTCTGGTTAAAATTTTATAAGTGTTTCTTATTGGCACGACTTTCATGCATTCTAAACAGTGAAAAGGGTAAAAAAGAAACTCTTAGATCTAAAGATGCACAGCTCTGGGTCAATGCTGCCTTGTGTCCCCCTAAAATTCATATATTGAATCGAGTACTTTAGAATGAAACTGCATTTGGAAACAGGTCATTGGAAGAGGTTATTAAGTTAAAATGAAGCATTTTGGGGTGCATCTAATCCAATCTGACCGTTCTCATAAGAAAAGACTTCAAGCAAGTATACACTAGGGAAAGATCCGATGAGGACAGCACAGGAGTACAGCCCGCTGCAAGCCCAGGAAAGTGGCCCAAAGAAACCCAATCTGCTGGCCCTGGATTCAGACTCCTAGCCTCCAAACTGAGAAAAAAAAGTTCTTCCTTTAAGCTGTCCATTCTCTGGCATTTTGTTGTGGCAGCTTGAGCAAACTAGCAGGGTTCTGTTTTCTTTGAAAACACTCAAGATGAAAGATACACAACAGATACAAGAGCAGTAACACAACTGGTGGCTGACTTTAAAAAAATGAAAGTCAAAAAAATAATGAAATTATATTCATTGCATCTTTAAGGTAGAGAGGAAAATCACCATTTTCATATGCCATATCCAGGGGAAAATGTCCACAAGAATGAGGAAAAATATAGATGTCAGAACAAACTCACCACCAACAAACCTGAGGTGATAAAGGAAATTCTTCAGGTTAAGAGGAAATTTCTTATTGGCACGAATTTCCATGTATTCTAAACAGTGAAAAGTGTAAAAAGGAATATTTTTAATTCACTACAGAATTAAAAATACCCCACCCCCAAAAAGGGGTAAATACAAAAGTCCATTTTTTCCTCTTACTTGTTTCTAAAGACAACTGATTACTAAAAGCAAAAATATTAGCATTGCATTGCGTACTTTCTAATGAATTTGAATGCAGATATATAATAATAAGAGTAAAAAGGTTCAGGAAACTGAAGATTAAATGAATGAAATTCTACAGTTGTAAGTTTTGTGAAATGCTGTAATATTGACTCTAAATAGATAGCATTAAGTATGAATTATAATCTTTAAAGCAACCAGTGAAAATAGTGTAGAGACATAAAAATCAATAAAGGAATTGACAATTAGGGCTAAAAATATGTATATACAATTAACCCAAAATAAGGGAGAAAGAAGAAACAGGAAAATCAAAATCAAAGGAAAACTGGAGAATAAATTACACCAGATACATAAACCTAATTATGTCAATAGTTACACTAAATGTAAGTGAACTAAATATTCCAATTAAGAGTCAAAGATTTTCAGACTGTGGAATGGGGGGGAGAGGGACAAAGAGCTATTATTTGCTGACTACAAGAGACACATTTTATTATGAAGACATAAGTTAGAAATAAAATGATGAGAAAATTACATCAAACAAACATTAAGCTAGAGAGTCTACATGAAGCAAGAGTTGAGATCATTTCATTTAATATATTTATGACATATTTTTTGGAAACTAAACGTTCTCTTTTTTTATTTTCTTCAGTGACTGTCTATGAAGAATGGAAACTGATAAGAAACAGTGTGAGGGAACTTCTAGGGGTAGGGAAATGGAAAAGTTCTACATTTTGATAAGTGTTGTTATAAGGTAAATATGTTTGTTGAAACTCGTCAAATCAAATCACACATTTATGACTTGAATATTCACTTTATGTAATTATTCCTCAATTTAAAATGAGAGATTTAAATACATACCAAATAATGGCAAGGGACAGACTTTTGTCAGATTTAATATAAAAAAATTAACATATACAACAAATGTTAAAATGTAAGACTTAGATATTTGATGACACTAAGAAATTTTTGATGCTTTAGGTAAATAATGATGTTTTGTTTTATTTTTTTAAATTCTTGTCTTTGAAAGAAATATTTTGAATATTTCAAGGTGAAATAATCCCTACCTCCAAAATCAGTTTCTGAATATGAGGAGTGTTAGAGGTGGAATGAAATATACAGTCGGCCCTTTACATCCACGGGTCCCATATCTCTGGATTCAACCAACTGCAAGTGGCAAATATTCAGGGCGAAAAAAGTGAGTCTTTTCTGAGCATGTACAGACTTCTGGTGTCATTATTCCCTGTTGGACCCAATCCCCCACTAATGCAGGGACAACTGTATATGAAACCAGATTGTTCGAAAGTTGAATTAGAATATGGAAGAATATGGAGGAATATGGAATTGAATGTGGAATATAGACATACTGAGGTTTAGTATACTTTTCTGTCTTCCTCTTAGAATTCTCTGTAATAAGAACATAATAAAGAACAAATTAAAAACTTTCTGCCTTTGTACATACTTTCTTCTGATCAAAAGCCCTTTTCACCTGTTTTCCCATTTAAAGTATGTTGAACGATCTCTCTGGCTTTATTTGCCTTCTCAAATGTCCCTTTTCTATTATATCATTTGTTTTTCCTGTCCCCATCTTCCTCCATGCATAATTGGCATCTGTTCCCACGGTTTTTATGTGTCTGCTTTCATGGGACCATGTTTCCCTTCAAAACAGTGCTTTCCTAGAAGGGAGGGAAGGACAAACCCAAAGGGATCCTTGAGTACAGAAAAGAGCTGAGTGGTTTTTATAATTGATGAATCCCTGTATGCATCGTCAAGAACAATGTCCTCCTGACAAATATCAACAATCAAATTTGAGCCAGATTTCAACATTTTTAAGCATTGAGCTAAAAAATTCAAATCCATAGTTAGCTAGTAGTCGAAAATTTTTAATAATGTAGCCACACACCTTATGGGATAGAGGCACACACACAGAGGTTACTGAGAAGGCATGACGGTGTGAATGGTGGAGTTAATGGGAACTTTGTTGACTTCTCCCTGTCCTTCCTCCATGTTGGCAACTATTGCTAATTATCGCTGTCACCATTAAAGCATTTTCGAAAACCAAAGGGATGATCGTCTTCTAAATGGAGGACAACAACGACGACGATCCATGAGACTCACAGAGGGAAGAGTAGATAGACATACAAATACAGTTAGAGCAAAGCCGTCTGATGTAGTGACCACTCTGAGGATGTTGACGCTGGGATAATCATGTGCCTTCCCTGGAGCCGGATGGAGCGCACAGCATCTATGAAAATCTCTTTGCAAAAATGCTTTTTCTGAAGGAAATTCAACTCTATATCTACGTTCTAATCAACAGAACATACATGCATAGGGAAGCAAGTTACACCACCATGAAGAACTGGTCACCCAAACCAGAGGAGGGATGTTCTACAGAAAAATGCCAGGTTTCTTTAACGTATCAAGGTTAAAGAGGAAAAGAAAAGGAGTATAGGAATTTCTACCAAGTGAGAAGTGGGAACCTGGATTGTAAAACTATAAAAGACATTTCAGAGCAAATTAGGAAAAGGTGTTTAAGGATTTGTTATTAAATGCCCCCATAGGAATTAGTCTTGATTTTGTTAGATGTCATTACAGAATCTTAACTATGTAAATACGTGTCGTTTCTCTGCAGTACAACATGAAATATTCAAGGTAAATGTCATGCTACCAATAACTTAATATATATAACAAAAACAATGACTCCAAAATTAAATCTAGGTAATAGCATTCAAGGTTGAGAAATGGCTGCCTCCCAGAATAGATCCATGTCCCATTGTTACTTTCAGGGCCATAAAAAGGGGTATTCGGAGATGTGATTACACAAAGGGTCTCGAAGGGGAGACCTTCCTGGATTATTTGGATAAAACCTGAATACAGTCACATGTATCTTTATGAAAGGGGGGGGCAGAGGGAGAATCGATACATGCAGAGGTGAGAGCAATGGGAAGGCGGGAAGGAGCCGTCCTGGAAGATGCTCACTGTGGACACCGGAAAGGCGCAGCCACAACTCAAGGAACACCAGCAATCAGGGCAAACTGGAGGAGAACTGAGAACAAATTCTCTTCTAAAGTCTCAGAGGAAAAGAAGAGGGGGATTCACACCAAGGAGACGTGGGAAACTTGATCATAAAACTGTAAAAGACATTCCAAGGACAAATTGGGAAAAGGTGATCAGGGATTTGCTATTAGATGCCATGAGAATTCGTGCTCCTTCTGTTAGATGTCAACCTTGGCAACACTGTGATTTCAGTCCAGTAATCCAGATGTCAGACTCTGACCCCCTGAACTGTGAGAATGAATCTCCAGGTGTTCCAGTCAACTTTTCCCTGCTGTGACTAAATGACCCGACCAGAACCATTGTAGAGGAGGAAAGGTTTATTTGAGGGATCACGGTTTCAGAGGTCTTAGTCCAAGACAGCTGGCTCCATTCCTCAGGGCTCAAGGTGAGGCTGAACATCACGCCAGGAGAGTGTGGCAGAGCAAGCAGCCAGAGACTCCACTCCCCAGGTACAAATATATACCCAAAGCCACGCCCCAATTCCCACCTCCTCCAGCCACACCCACCACCTTAGATGCCACTCAGTTCATCCCACCTGGGATTAATTCACTGATTGGGTTAAGAGCCTTACAACCCAATCATTTCTCCTTGGAACCTTCTTGTACTGTCTCACATGTGAGCTTTTGGGGGACACCACATCTAAACCATAACACTATGGTTTTACGACCCCATGTTTGTGGTATCTGTTAGCAGAAGCTATAGGAAAGTAATACATGTATCTGTGAGAGTTCACACATCTTTCTTACTTTTTCAATGCTGGAAATTTTCTTTTTTTAAGTTTAATTTGTTCTAATTAGTTGTACATGATAGTAGAATGCATTTATACATTTTGATAAATCATACATAAATGGAGGGTAATTTCCAATTTTTCTGACTGTATATATTTTAGTAGCACATTGGTCATGCAGTCATACATGTACATGAAGTAATAATGTGTGTTTCACTCCACCATCCTTCTTACCCCCATACCACTCCCCTCCCTTCACTCCCCTCTACCTAACATAAACTAATTCTATTCTTCCCTAGCCCCACTCCTTATTATGAATTAGCATCTGCATATCAGAGAAATCGTTCGGCCTTGGTAAAAAAGAACTCGAACTATCACTGTTTGCTGATGACATGATTCTATATTTAGAAGATCCAAAAAATTCCACCAAAAAACTTCTAGAGTTAATAAATGAATTCAGTAAAGTAGCAAGATATAAAATCAATAGCCATAAATCAAATGTATACCTATACATCAGTAATGAATCCACTGAAAGAGAAATAAAGAAAACTACCCCATCCACAGAAGCCTCAAAAAAAAAAAAACATTTAAGTTGGGACTGGGGATATAACTCAGTTGGTAGAGTGCTTGCCTGTCAAGCACAAGGGCCTGGGTTCAATCCCCAGCACTACAAAAAAAAAAAAAGAAAGAAAGAAATTAAGTCAATATTTTTAAGATCCTTTTGTAGCTGGACATGGTGGCACATGCCTATAACCCTGGTGACTTGGAAGGAAGCCGAAGCAGAAGGATCACAATTTCAAGGCCAGCCTCAGCAACTTTGAGACAGAATCTCAAAACAAAACAAAACAAAAAAACAAAAGCTGGGGATGTGGCTCATGTAGAGTGACCATGGGTTCGATCTCCAATATATTAAAAAAAAAAAAAAAAAAAAGAAAAGAAAAGATTCAATTGTAGTTGTTCTAAGGGTAAAAAGTATTATTTATAACTTTTTCAAAGAGAAGAAATAGCATACAGCAAAATACAAGTATTAATATCAGACCAGTTTGCCTAGATGATTTAATATTACATACAAAGATAAAAATAATTATTTTCTTCTGTCTTATTTTTAAAACATCTTTCTTATTTGATAATTATTAAATTACTTCATGTGCAAGCTGATGAACTTCATACTGTATCAGTGATAAAATATGTAGAAACTAACTTTTCAGGAACAAATTACACCCAAGTGATGTGAAAAATGGCACTTGTGTGCTTTCTGAATTTTTTTTTTAATATTGTGGCTTCCAAGTCATTCTTAATTTTGTAAACTGTATTTTTGTGACTTTCATCTCCTCCAAAAAAAAATGTAACATAAGTTATCCAAATGTACTGCCATAATCAGAGTTTATTTTGGCGAAGAAAACTTTTGGCATGAAATAAGGACTGTAGTTCAAGAAAGTATGGAAACCCCTTCGAGTGATCTATCTCTTTTGATGGGGGCTTCTTTCCCTCCATCACAAGACATTTGGCTTGGAAATCACAATCTCATGTCGCAGATGACTGCTGTGTCCTCACACCCTAAGAGAAGGCAGAGCAAAATATGTCTAATTTATAAGGGATTTTCACATTAATTTCCTTTTTTAATGGTACTGGATTTTGCAATGTGGATATACTGGTAAAAGGTTGGCACCAATGCACAAGAGTGATCCAACAAAAATTTAGGAGCAGCTTGAAAAGAAAAATTATCCCCTCACCCTTTTTTAAGCCAACATTTTTTTTTCTAAGAAAGAGCACATATTTTAATCTGTTTGTGTATGAAACAGAATTATAGGTAGGGAATTGGGAATGAAGAAACTGGAAGTGAAGTGAAGTTGTGGAAATATTTAAAGACAGTGGATAATCCAACATCTAATTGAATTTGGAATGGAAATCCACTCTTACATTTTAATATACATGTGTCTGATGTTCTCAGGATTCACAACACACTTTAAGGGCGGCTACGTTTTGAGTAGCTGGGGAAATCCCCACCTTGCTCCGGGTCCTGACTTCTCTCCTCTTTCCATGCTATATCAGGAAGGGTGGCATACCTCTTGGATCAGCAGCTGACTGGAGGACTAGCAGCCCAGGCCTCCTGACCCAGGTGGCACAGAGAGCAGGGGTTCTCATTTGGCTGGGTGTGGACATCAGATTGGCGGGATCCCTGCCCACGGCTCTGTTGCACATGGTGTGCAGGTCCTTAGAGACTGCTCCTGCGCAACTGAGAATCTGCGTCCAGCTGTGGAGTGTCCCCGAGTGAAGGACTCAGCATTTCAACTCATCTGGAAGCTGCCTTCCACAAAGAGAATAGTGCAAACTGCAGAAGTAACTAGGTCTGAATGTTCTCTACAATAACCCGTGGAAGTAATCAGGAAATTAAAGGAACTGTGTGAAGGATGCAATATGATTTAAATAATGGCTTACAGGGTTATTACTTGTTTACCAATGTGAGGACTTCATTGTAAAGATATAAATTCTCCACTAATTAGTATTTAGGTTAAGGGTAGTTGTCATAAAATGTCTAAAATGATTCAGAATTTAATAAAGTTGTTTAAAATTCAAAGTTTATTTGAAAGGGTATATTTTCAAATGATGGAGGAAAAATTACAAGGAACAAAGAGAATAGCAAAATTTGAAATAATAACTAAATTATTATGATGATGGTGATGGTGACAATGCAGAGAAATAGTGAGGGGAGAAAGTAGAACCGAGTTTAGAGAAAGCTACACCTGCAGGTAAAGACCTAGCATGTGACCAAGGACAGGGCCTCAAACGCTTGCCAAGAAAGTTGCCTGTTACTTCCCATGCTGTGGAGTGAACTGGCCACTGGAGAAAATGAAACCCAGATGGAACTAAATTTAAGGGTCAAATATTAAGATAATGGAAGGGGAGAAACCTGAATATTTGTGTAAGTCAAGCCCAATAAAACTTTTCTAAGCCCAAAACAAAGAACACAAAGTAAAAAATAGAGCATTATTATATAGGTATATTGTACATACAATATGCAAGATGGAAGATTCATTGTGAGTCAAATAGAAGCAAACGAAATAATGAAGGGAAAAGCTTAAAAAATGTTTACAACACGTGAAAACAGGCACCTTTCCTTGGTATTTGGGGACCTTCTCCTAAGTCAATAGAGAGAGGTGTTTGACCGGGTTTTGAGTGGGTAAGGGGGACGGGGAGTCACTTCACAGGGGACACAACGGAAGTGGCCATTCATCATTTGAGAAAATGATCAAACTCACAAATAATTAAATTCAAATAACAACAAGATATCATTTTTCAACTACCAAATTGGCAGCAGTTAAAAGATTAATAATCCCCGGCGTTGGCAAGCATATGAGAAAGCAAGCGTCCTCCCTTGCTGCTGGTGGGAGTATAAAAATGGGCTAATTTTTTGGAAGGAAAAACTGTGAAATCAATTAAAATGTTTAACGTCTGTATTCTTTAGCTAACCGTGCTGCATGTAAGAATGCATCCAACCAAGAAACACCAGCTCCTGGCTCAGGCTGCGTCCGGTCACAGTGCAGGGCCAGGGGAGGGGCCAGCGTAACCAAAGTCTGATTAACAAGCATTTTGTTCCCTTTGATCAGTGGGGACAAGTATTCACCTAATGATTTATGAGGCTGAGTATGGGAACTAGGAGGGTGGGCATCTGACTTCGTCACAGGTAAAAAGGGGCGGGCCTTCCTGGGTCTCATCCAGGTCCTCTGGACACCTAACAGTAAACTGGTCCTCACAGTTAGTCATTCCCAGAAGTCAAGGCTGCAGGTTTCTCAATTCTCCCTCTTACAAAATCAGAGCTTGGTCAGATCTAGAAGGTCAGCCTCCTGCATGCCGGTCCCTCTCTGCAGGGACAGCTATCTCCTGTAGGCCTCCTCCTAAGCCTCTCAGCCGGGCCTGTTTCCTTACCTCGCCTCCTGGGTGCTGAGCCAGGGAGCCCTTCCCTCGGCAGAGGGTCTCGGGTGCCTCCACCCTTTGAGGGCTCCCTTCCTTCACTCGCCCATCACCGTCCTTTGTAGGAATTAAAACCTCACAGTGTGTTCTGAGTTTAATCCTATTTCGGACCGTGGTCCTGGTGGTTACAAAATTGATGCTGCTTTCCATTTCCTGACATGAAGCTTCTTCACGATAGGTCTACAGGTTCTAGGCTAACCAAGGTAGAAGTTGTTGCTGATAGAAGGAAGAAATAGAATCTGGAGTACCCTGTCTGGTTTATTCTGGAAAAACCCTCAAAATGCATGTCATGCTTGCTATGTTGTGAAATGGTCCCAATTACTTTATACTCAATATTTGATACTTGACCTGGAGTTCATCACTATAGAAAAGTCTCATAAATCATAAAAGTAAATTTATATCATGCCTTCCATGTGCAAAGAAGCCTCAGGCTTGTCTAACCAGCAGGGCACTGTATCAGACAAGGCCTGCAAGCCCGGTTGCTAATACGGCAAATGTGGAAATAAATGGATTTAAAAATCCATTCTCAAGACACTAGCAAGACTCACAAGGCCACTGTGTCCCTAAACAATTTAATCTCAGACCTCAGGGGCTGTGGCCCTTTGGTACCTTCTCCCAGGCGCCATCTTAGCAAAATGTTTTGGGTCAGGCGGCCTCAGGCATTGCATTCACTGTGACAATAATGAGAGAAGAGCTTGTAAAATGATTTTTTAAAGATTCCCTTCATTACGTACCCAACATCACAGTTCAGCATCTGAATGTAAAACGTCCTGACTGCAAGCAGCACAGGTCTTCAGGAAAGTCACCACAGCACTGAGGCCAGGGAGGGGCGAGACACAGGAGTTTGCCCTGGCGGGTGATGAGTGGTACCTTTTGCTGTAATCAATTAAGATATGAGATGAAAGTGTGGGACCAACACACAAAGGAACCACAATCCCATTTACACAACCATCAATCACACTCACAGAGCTCTCCAGATAAGGTTTGCTGAGCGTTTTGTATTGACACAGCAGTTGTAAACCAACAGGAATGACCAATTCTTAGAGATAGGAAGCAGTCAGACAACGAGACCCACAGAGACCTAACGTTTTACACCAAGATCCCTCAGGAGGCCTGGCAATGAGGTAGATGATAGACTTTAGCCTGTGGCCACAGCCTCAGAGTCTTGGTGCACTGTGTGAAACCATTCTGGGAAAGCTTTGCATTCCGAGGCAAATAGAGACTCGCTTTTCTCCACTTGTCTACAGTGCCACAGGCTCTAGGAACATAAGTAAAAGGGATAGAAATTAAGTTGGTTGTGTTCTGTATTTGTGGCAAAGAGTTTCTGCTCTTCTCCTGGACTTTCATGATTAAAAACAAAGAAGAAAAGTGTGTTTTCTTTCGCACAAAGAAGAAACCAACCTGAAGTCAGAAAGAAGAGAAGAACAGTGCAGCAGAGGTACTCCTACTACTCAAAACTCCAATAATCTTAAGACTTATGTCTCTTTGACACCAGTGGTCAAGCATCAGCATCCAAATCCAGAAATTTCCTCCTGACAGAGTCTGTAAATCCATGACCTTCCCAAAACCCTCTTGCTCACTGAAAACCAAGAAACTACTTTATCAAGTTGAAGTAATCAAAGAAGTTTGTCACGTTCATTTTCAGCGGCCGTCAACCAGTTCTGAAAACACAGCACAGCAGACCCGATCACTGGGCTCATGTGGATGGTTACGGTCAGACACTGCGGGTCTGTAAACAGTCCCGTCATCGGAACACAGGCTTCTAAGAGATCCTGCCGGATGGAGGTCAAATGAGAAACCACCACACGTGGGATCCATCATCTTCTTGAAGTAGCAGGCTGTTCTCGTCCAGCGCAGTAAACAAAATACTCCAACGCAGTCACTTAAAGCAACTACAGTCCTCTGTTTTGCTCTCCAATCTGGGGGTTGACAGGGCTCGGTCAGGCAGTTCTTACTCCAGGTCCATCCTCCGATGACAGTTAGGAGAGCCTGGGGCTTGGGTCTCCTCGAAGCCCTTTGCTCACGTGGCTGGAGGGAAAACACGCAACCAGGGGCTGGGCAGCTCCTCCCAGCAAAGAAGGGTCCAGGAGTGCCTGCCCCCGGAGCACATGCTGACAGCAAACTGGCTAGAGCCACGTCACCTGGGCTAGCTTGGCCTCCAGGGGTCATGGGCCTCGCTACCACAGGGCTCCATGCAGAGAGCATCACAAAAGCCCACTTAGATTTAAGCAGGGAAATGTCAGCCACCGTTTCCCAGCGGCGGGTATGTCAGAAATGCTCCGGACCTGTTTTTAAATCATCACCAAGGGGGTGAGACCACTACCCTTGCTTTTGAGAAATCCCATGAGAAAGAAAACAAAGCCACGTGGTCTAGAGGAACAGATTTGTCCAAACGCCAAGGTGGGTTCTCGACAGCCAGGCACCGCAGGGGAACCCCAGACCCCACAGGCACACTGGAGACCCAGAGCCAGGACACAAGAAGACAAGTCACACAGGCTCACACTCCCAGCCAGGCCTGCTGGGCACGCGTCGGCACCCAGGGCAAGAGAGCATTGCAGTGAGCGCAGGACTCACGCGTTGATTTTGCCATAAACTCTGTACTGTTTTCTTCAAGCGTTTGCACGTGATTTCACCTTAAACACCACGCGACTTTCTGTGCAGTTCATCCCACGGCATTTAGTTCTTTTCACTGAATCCTTTTGTTTTGCTTAGAGGCCTCGAGTTAGAAGAAGCTAGATGGATATTACAATAAAAAATCAGCTCAACTTCCATCACCATCCAAGGGGCCAGGTTAAAAACACAAAGCGGAGCCCAACCTGGAGGGAATGGGTTTGACGGGACTATCTCCATGTGTGAATGGCACCTCTTCTGCCAGCCCAGTTTCAGGGAAGAAGAAACAATCGGACTTGTGTGTACTTTTTTAAAGGCCGTAATGAACATCTAAGGCATCAAAACTACCACCGTGATTTCTTTCAGCTATTTAATTTTAGCAATTACCTTCAAAAAGTTATGATTCATAAATAGCCTCATAATGAAGAAAGCTTAAGTATAATTCACAGCTATCCTTTGGTGTATCACTTGAAATTGGACAAAACCATTTCTCTTAACTTCTGATTAAGTCAATCTGAGGGACTTGATAATTGTATATACTTATTTTTTGTAAAGCTGGGATAACTAATTAAAGGCTGAGAAAAACTGGCATTGAAATGTTGAGGCCAGGTGAGTGTTGTTTTTCATTATAAGATACTTTTTTTTTTTTTTTTTTTTTTTTGCTGTATTAAACAATTAACTCATCCAACACTCTCATTAACCATTACCACCTCATTTTATAGATGGGAAAGTGAAACTACTCACAAGATTTGACATCAACCTGGCCAGAGAATGCCATTCACTTGGCAAAGATGGAAATGTATTTTATTTCTGGTCTTGGATTCGACCACATCTTAATACAAATGCATGAAGTGCGTATCATTTGAAAATTGCTCTGATGCGTTGAACTTAATGATCTAATCACACTTTTGTCATTATTATGAAAAACTAACACTTGTCAGGTAATGGAATTAAATTCAAATAGAAATGCTCATATATTTAATGGCTAATTTGGAAGAATAAGGTTTTAAAATTCAAAATTCATTTAACAAAGAACTATTGAGTAATTATGCTCATGAATATAACACTTTAATCTGAGGAACACATAAGGGAGTTTTCAACATTGAAAATTTTAGGAGCACACATTCAAAAAAGCCATCTGTTTTAATATACCTGCCCACTATTTGGTTGGTTTCAATCCCAATTTTCCTTTTGGCTCTCATTATCTTTCAGTGCCCTTCATCCCAGGAACAAATCTGCACGGCCGCTGAGCTCAGTGAGGACGTTAGTCTCAGCCGCCCGCCTTTCTTGAGCAAGCCTCCTGGTCCCTGCATCCCCTTGCTTATCCAGCCCGAGACAGGAGTTACCAAAATGCCGAGCCTGGGGGTTCATGGTGAGGGTCTGAGTGGATGAAGTGATGCACTTTGATGCTTCTGAATCACAAAGGGTCACGAGGAGGGGCCTTCAGACAGTCCTGCACTGTAGCTGACTCAGAGTAGAGGCTCACGAAAAAACGAGAGCCAGCAGTCAAACTCTCAGAAACGTTGCAGGCAGACTGTCCACTGCTGGTTTGAATCTGGACTCGGGGAAAACACCCACACCATGGAAATCAGAACACACTTAAAGTCAGGGAAGGGAGATCACTGGTCACCAGTCCCTTGTGACTGGCACGGCACTAGGCTGGAGAAAGGAGTGTTTGCCATGTGGCATATGAGGTTTACTTGCATAAAAAAATAGCTACACTCAATTCTAATGGCAGCCCTGCAAATAAAATACACATCGTTATTGTAATTTTTTTTTTCAGAGAAGCAAACCAAGGAGGAAGAGAAGTAACTTCCCAGAATTTAAACTGCTGTGTGAAGCATTATAAAATGTTAACTCGTTGTCACCTTTACCTTGCTATCCTCCTGCCTTGCCATCCTTTCCTGCACGATGTCAGGACTGGATGAAATCTTAACTGTTCTCTAGTCCACCCTGCTGGTGCTCAGTCTGCATTATAATAAGGCCTAAAGTGGTTGTCCTACTATTTGGGGGCAGTTCTCATGGTAGAAAATTCAGGCCTTTCATGGTTCATAATTTGCAAGCTCTTATTCTTAGAATGTGCTTCCTTATTTTGAATAAAAAGAAAACTGCCCTTTGCTCCCAATCGTTGGTTTTTGTTCTACCCATGATAAGTTGGTAACTGCTGAGGTTTCTGCATGCCTAGCTTCCCAGGAGACCCAGGGAACAGAGTGAGACCGCAACACACTTGTGTCTCTTTTGCATCTTGCCTTCACATGCATGCCCACGTCCATCCGCCCATCCACCCATCCATCCCGCAGACATCTGCCACCAGGCCAGCTAATCCGCGGAGGTTGCTGGAATACGTGCTGGTCCCAGAAAGATGAATAAAGATGGTTTTCGGCCACTCAAAGTGTGGTCCTTGGAAAGCAGCAGCCCCACCAGGGAGCTCATTAGAAATGAAAAGTCTAAGTCCTACTCAGAACCCAGGTCTCTGAATCTGAATCTGCATTTTAACAAGAACCACCATTGGTTGCTCAGCACCTTACCTGTTGAGAAAACTTGGCCTCAATCACAACATACACTTTACTTCTCTGAAGCGATGTGCTTTCATTATCCTTCATTATTTACACTGAAATGTTTTCTCGTAGAATTTGCATAAGTCTGTGTAGCTGGCGGTCATGATCCCAATTCTGCTTTTGTTTTGGAGAATTTCTAAAAGGTAACAGAGTTGAATCCCCATTGTTTCCTCTTAAGTTCAGGCCATTTGTCAGAGTGCAGGACACGTTTTAGTGACTCTAATGATGAGTGTGCGGAGTGCATGATACCAGGGCACTCTGCGTGGATGCCGCTGTGCCTCGCCAGCTGCTGATGGCGGGTTTCATATCCTCTGCAGCCTCCTTCACAGTGCGTACCTCTGGGTCTTCTCGGCGATGTCCTGCAGGGCAGGGTAAGCAGAAGAGGGGACTGTCCCTCACTCCTGACACAGCGCGTGCCTGAGGCACCACAGCGACATCACAGGAGTGCCCAGAGGCAGGAGAGACCCGTTTTCTTTTCTTTCTCCTCCCTCCAGAGTTACAATGTGTTTATCTCATCCTTGGAGAAATGACCTCTGACCTGGGAACTCATCCCTTCAGAGGTCAGAAGCATTTTCAATCTGCTATAGTTTCTTTAATCCTGAAACGAGGAAGAAGAAGTGAAAAAGTAAAAATGCTTTGCAAAGCAAGACCAGGTTTGTGATGATATTTAACTGTGGGGCCTTTGAGGAGACTTTAAAGGCAGGGGTTTGACTGAACACATAAACCCTCGCAAGCTCAAGCACATCTGCTTGCACACTTTAACACACATGCATGCAGGACACAACCATTCCAATGACACCCTCCACCCTTTCTTCTAAGAAGGCGGCTTTGTTACTAGGGCACATTTTATTTCTTTCAGTCTGATACACAGTAGTTGAATTACTCCCGGAAGGTGAAAAACATTAACATTTTAGCTCTACTTATATTCCAAACCACTTTATAATTTTTATTGTCCTCCCATGTAATCTTTTTCACTCCTTTTAATTTTGACGATAACAGAAACACCATTTACTTGTAATAACACAATGTCATCGAGGTCTTGTTTCGCTATGTGCGTTAGTTTGCCAGGGCTGCCTTAAACAAAACGCAGTGCACCGGATGACGGGAACAATTTTTTTTCTCACAGTTCAGGAGGCTAGAGGCCCAGCAGGGTTAAAGTTCTCTGAGGCTTCTGTCCTGGGCTTGCAGAGGGTCACCTTCTAGCTACATGGGGCCGACCCCCTGGGCACAGGCCCTTCCCTGGTCCACTTCTAAGAACATGAGAGTCACTGGATTCGTGTGCTCCGACAGCCTCGTTAACTGAGTCACATCTGTAAAGTCCAAACTCCAAGCATGCTCCATTCTGAGACGCTGCGTTTTTGGACTTCAACACATAAATTTGGGGCTGGGGGGAGGACATAATCAACCCATGACACCCTGTGTCAGATGCTTTCTAAACGCTCATGCAAATTCTCAGCAGCCATTTGAGGCGAACACAGAGAGCACCCAAACCACAGAGAAGAAGGCCGTGGCCCCGAGAGACCAGGAACCAGCAGTCACTAGCCCCCTGGTGATCGGCAGGGCCAGAGACCCAGAGGGAGCTGCTGCTCTCCATCTCGGCGCTGCTCTGGCCTTGCTTTTTATTCCGGGCATCAGCAAGTTTATAAATGACCGTGCTGTATTTGTGCTGAGGAGAACAGCTCTATTTGCTCCTCTATCAAACAACTGCAGAATGCTGAGCTTTCTGTGGCCTCTTGCCAGGTTTTATTGTCTCCTGTGCCCCCCGCCCCAGTGTGGTCCATTCTTGCTATTGTCCATGTAGGAGCCTGCCAAGGGAGGGCAGGAGGGGACCTCACGGCCCATCGTAGGCTGATGGAGGGCTGCTCTTCCATCCGCCACATCCAGGAGCCTCACCTGGCGACCTGAAATAAGACCACGGAGCCTTGGGGAGGGCTTACACAGTGGAAATCGGCGAAGAAATGAGGATTTCTTGGTTTTCTTGAGAGTCAGTTTTTCAGCACTGCCTTGCCTATACCCTCTGCCCTGGACCTGCCCCCTTGGAATTTGCTCATAAGACTTACAATGACTTTTCAAAGATCCCCATGACGAATGCTTATCCTGAAGACATAGGTACTTTAATGCACAAATTTTGGGACAACTTTTCGTTTTTCTCTTTAGAGATCATTCTTTTTCATCTTGTCTGTGAGCAAAGTGTACATATATCCCTGGTGGTCATTGTCAAATGGCACAATATGTGTTTATTAAATGCTGTCGGTAATAACATTATACACAAGAAAACAAAACTACCATTAGTGTTACAAGTTTCTCACATAAAAACATACTCATTGCACAAGTGAATGCACAAAATGTGGGAAATGAAGTCAAAGAATAACTTTTTACTTTAAGTTATATGGCTAAATATAGTACTACGTCACTGATAACAGTAAGAATAATATACAATTAATTTTCTCAAGTCAATATAGTGACGGTCTTCCTTCAGGTTTTGACACAACAGATAGTGACTGCTTTATTAATTAGGTGCCACTGACATTATTTGGGGTAAACATGTGTTACCATATCACATCATCTCACTTGGTCATCAATATAACCCCACGGGGCAGATGTTAACTATGCATCTCGTGAAGGAAGAAATCAAAGCTCAAGTGAATTAACAGATTTGTTTAAAGTCACCTCCCTAATGAGCAGCAAGGCCAGGATTCCATCCCGAGGCTGATCCCTCCCTCCATCACGCAGGCGGATCCTGAATTCAGTCGGATTCTATAACCGGAAGGGGCCTAAAAGGTCACAAAGCACAAGGTATTGGGTGTCCAGGGAAATCAGAAGTTTAGAGGTTAAAAATTCCTGCAGACATTATGAAATTAATCTCTTTTCTCGCACCTTTGAACAGACAGGGGGTTCCTGCCTAGTCACTGCCCCACTGTGGCGCTCTGTAGAGGCCTGCCCCCTCTACTCCTCTTACCCATTTGTAAACAAGACTCATTCCTACCCCCAACCTGCTTCATGGGTGGTGCAGTTGAAGTCTATAATGTCTGCAAAATGCTTTGAGCACATCAAAGACAGCACTGTATAAATACTGTATTATTATACACATTCCCATAGGAAGCGTCTCCAGGGCCCTTTGATCCATAAATATTTCATTGACTCAACCCAGCCAAAGCCATTTAGACTTGGAGGCATCCTAAGGTAATTGACCACAGAAAGAGTTCAAAAAGTAATGCATTCTGCATTCATTCCTCAGTTCCCTTCTCAACACATTCATTCTGACTTGCTCATTTTTAATAATCTTATATCATTTTTTACATTGGAAATTTTTGATGAAGTATGTATCTGCATGTAATTCCTGGTTCCATACCATGATAAGAGAATGGCACAATGCTGTCATAAGACAGAGTACTCTTTTTGAAGAGTAAAAAGTATTAAAATACTCAGGTCTCGCCCCTCGAAGATGACATTGACACTGCTAGATCTATTTTTTCTGCTCCTCTGACTTTTTAGATTTAACTTCATTTCATTTTTTAAGAGAGAAGCAAACAAATTTGCAGAAGGAATAAATTTAAATATACAATTTCCCAAAGGTCAACTTCATTGTTACTTTCTTTATATCATTATTAGGATGTCTTAATTTATTAGAAAAACACAAAATATGTTCTACTTAATCCAAACTAACTTTATTTATTATAAGTTCAGACAAGTTCCCCGTTCTCAAATTCAGAAGGATTCCTGGGACAACAGGCAATTGGTGACATTTTTTAGGGATAAACTTACCAACTTCAGTCAAAAAAGATGATAAATTTTAGTGAACATATTTAAATGTAAAACATTTGTGAAAACTACTAAATATTAGAGAAATGTTCAGAGGTTTGGAACAATAATATAATAATGAGTCAAAAATATTTTAACAAATAAAAATTTCTGCAATTCCAGGAAAAAGAGTATGACTGAAATTCTGCAATTAGTTGGGTTTACTGTTTAATCTCATTTTTCTGACTTCTGCTCTGCTGACTCAAGAAAAGAAAGAAAGGAGGAAGGAAGGAAGGAAGGAAGGAAGGAAGGAAGGAAGGAAGGAAGGAAGGAAGAAAGAAAGAAAGAAAGAAGGAAAGAAAAAGAGAGAGAGAGAGGGAGGGGGGAGGGAGGGAGGGAGGAAAGAGAGAAAGAAAAAAGAAAAGAAAAGAAAAACAAGGAAAGGGAATTTGGGCGTGCGGATGAGGGATGAGCTATCATTCACTGGAGGGTTTCTCCAGTGGGAGTGTGAGCGCCCACTCAGCGTGTAGCAGATGTGAACTGACGCTTGTAAAGAAACATGAATCATCACCATCATTATAAAAAAGAAAAGGAAAAAAACATACGCAAGCATGTATTCGCCCATGGCACCCTAGAGAACCAACATAGCCATCAAAAGTACAGAATTCTTTAATCTTCACTGCCTGAAACATGTAAAAAGTTCTGGAAGAAAGTTTTATTATTAACACACTTGTCCCCTTTGGTCACCTGCTCCGTCTTTGCAATAACGGCTCTCCTTGATCCCCAGCCAGGGTGCCCTGTTTGTTTAATAAGAAATTAGTTACACTTCTGCTCTTCAGTATGCCTCCAAATTGTTACTACCAAGGGGTTTATGATCGAATCCATGATAACATTTGAGGACATGGATGAAATTTCACATTTAACTCCCAAGCCACTCAGAATCAAATGTATGAATTTAACAATACCCTGTAGACCTGGGAAATATTGCTTCATCCAGGATATAGAAATGCTGTCTCATGTTCTCACAGTTCCCATCCTGGACCTTGGCCAGTACAAAGAAAAGTCATATGCCCACGGAGTTTGCTTAGGGTGTACCTCATACAACCAACCTGCCATTTTCTTTAGCCCTAAAACACATGTACTCATCAGGCAAAAGATTCTTGAGCATCTACCAAGTGTCGGGCAAGGCTCATGGTGAGAGATAAAATACAAAACTCAGAGCTTTCTTCATGGAGGGGACACAAATCATAAGCAAATAAACAAATATCTGCACCAGGGTTTGGATCTGGATTTTATCTTCCAAAGTCCATGTGGACATTTGTCCCCAGCATAGCACTGTTGTAAGGTGACTGTTGTAAGGCATTTGGGCCGAGGGGCTCTGTCTTCATAAAGGGATTCACGGCACCTGAGAACGGGGTGAGCCCTCAAGGGGGCGACTTCTCGCTCTCCAGGGATGCGGGAGTAGATCTGCAGCCCTGAGAGTGGGCTGCCACCAAGGCAGGCGGTCTCATGTTCTGGCTTCTGCAGAGGCACCCGTTTGCCCTCTGCTTTTCCCCCTCCATGTGATAACACAGCACACGACCTGTGCTGCACCTTCAACTTCCAGGCTCCAGAACCACAAGTTAAATAAACTCCTGCTCTTTTTAAGTTTCCCACAGCAAAAGAAAACAGACCAAGATATAATACAAATTCATAGAGTTGGGTCAGTTATGAAGTAATGAGACGTGCTCAGTGGATATGCTGTCTTGGGGCTGAGAAAGGTGGCAAGAAGTCTCCCCATGCAGGTGACCTTTCAGCAGTGATTTGATGGGCAGAAGGGACAGGTCATTTGGAGATCTGTAGGAAGAAGTTTCCATGGCTAGTAGGAATAATAAGAACCCCACAGAGATAAAGAGAGGGAAGAGCAAGGAGATGAAGAAGAGGATTGGATCCTGGAGGGACAATATAGATCGAGGTTTAGCTACATGTAAAAGCTCTATGAAGGAAGTGACAGGACGTTATCTGTCTTACATTTGGGGGAGGTTATGATCCAAGAGACACCGATGATTCAAGGGCAGAGATGGGCGCAAGAAGCCAGAGCGAACGCTGTTGCAGTAGGCCAGCAGCCAGGGCAGAGTCGCAGTGGAAATCAGAAGCTCGTTCATCTGGGTCCTCAGAAAGGCAGACACAAGAGAGCATTAAGTGGGTGAGGATTTGATTACAGAGGGACCTGTGTGAAGGGACCAGAGGAAGTCAGGACAGGCTGGAGGAGCAGCCATGTGAGGCTGACCCCTGCCGAGGGCCCAGTAAAGACAACCCATAAGACCACGCAATCTCCGACCAGGGCAGCAAGCCCTGCAGGAGCCCTGGAGCCCAAGTCTGCAGACCAGGGACCTCAGGTCCCCAGGATGGGCTCTACCACCAGCTCTGCCACATTCAACCAGTAGTGTGCAGCAGCCCTTGAGAGCTGTCCTTGGCCTTGTGCAGGCACAGCCTGGATTTCAAAGCCCAGCTGGAGAGTGCCCTTTTTTGTAAGAACATATTTTCCTTGTCTTATGTAATCATTAAAATTTCTAGAGCTGGGGGTGTGTGTAACATAGCAAAGGACCTGGGTTTAGTCCCCAACCCCCAGCACACACAACACACGCACACACACACACACACACACACACACACACACACACAGTTTCTAGAAACACAAATAAATAGGTAGCAGTGGTTACTGACAAAGGGATTGAACTGAGTGAATGAAAGAAAATGTATAAGATGTCCACCATTTGCCTATACACAAAATAAATTTAAAGTGAGTCAGTAAAATTATTTTGATAGTGAGCCAGGCATGGTGGTGTATGCCTGTAATCCCAGCTACTTGGGAGACTGAGAGAGGAGGACTGCAAGTTTGAGGCTAGCCCTGACAATTTAGTGAGACCCTGTCTCAAAATAAAAAGGCGCTGAGGGTGTAGTTCTTTGGTAGAGAACTTGCAGAGCATTAGCGAGGTCCTGTTTCAATCCCCAGTCCTGGGAGGAAATAGTTTTAAAGTTATCTTGACAGAATAGAGAAAGGAAGCCTAAAGCAGGCATGTTGACTTGGGGTAATAATTTTTTTTTTTTTTGGTCACTGAGGATTGAGCCCAGGGGCACTCGACCACTGAGCCACATCCCCAGTCCTTTTTATGTTTTATTTTGAGACAGAGTCCTGCTAATTTGCTTAGGGCCTTGCTAAATTGCAGAAGCTGACTTTGAACTTGTGACCCTCTGGCTTCAGCCTCCTGAGCTGCTGGGATTACAGGCATGAGCCACTACTCCCAGTGACTTTGGGTGCCAATTGTGTAGACCGGTGGTGATGGGTTTGCCCAGGAAGGAGCTAGAGACAAGTGGAGGAGGCAGTAAGAACTGAGGGTCACGGTGCACAGGGTCAGCCCGATATTCCCACAGAGCTGTGAACAGACCAGGAAGAGCTCTGGGGCTGGCGGCCTCCATGGCGAGCATACAGCAGGTGCCTGCTGCCTCCGGGAGTAGGAACTCTCACAGGCACAGAAGGCAGGCACTCCCCCACGAAGGCTCCTGCAGACGAAGAGGAAGAGGAGGTGCTAAAGAGGATGTGAAAGTGGCCAGGGGTGGCTTGGAAGCCAAATGGACACCACGTTGTAAGAAGGAAAATCTGGTCCACCCAGGCTGAGTCGTCAGTACTGAACACTGATCTCTGGATGGGGCTTGGTGCTCCTGACTGATTTCAACCCCACCTTAGAGAAGCAGGCAGGTACTAAACATGGTTGGAATGAATTTATGAAGGGGAACACGGGAGGTGAGACGGTGACAGTGAGTGGCCACCATGGAGCTGTCCTGTGTAAGGACATGAGCTGAAAAAGAACTGTGTGTTTGACTGTGTCACCACGGCCATGTGTGTCCCAGGAATAATACTGTGGAGAGGAACAGTGTTCACAGGTAAGCTGGAATTCCCAGTGTAAACCATGGTGGAGATTCCCAGTAGCTCCATGGTGGTGCTTCCTAAAACCTCTGCTGGAATTTATGTGCACTTATGCATTACATGAAAGAAATACTCTTCTCTGGGTTTAATTATAAATTTGCTATGGCCTAAAACAACACCATCTCAATCTTCTTTAAAATTGATGATTTCATGCAGAAGCAGCTATTAATTTTCAAATTCTCAATTTAATTAAGTTCATTACAGCTTTTTCAGTAATATGAGTTTCATTTGCTTTTAATAAATTTCAGTGTTTTTCTTTCTCGGATGACCTTTTAGAATACACCTTCTAATCTACACTGTGGTCACACTGGATTCACAGTGGCTGTCAAAACACTTTCCCTAAAGCCAAAGTTATTCATTTTAGAGCAGCGTCTATAGTAGTAATTCAAAAACCATTCTTTCATGGGAAGAATACAAAAAAATGTAAAAATAAAGAAAACACAATGTCCTCCAGGAGGAAATTAATAAAGATGGGAGTTGAAATATATGCATAAATTACTAAAATCTGTTATGTGTTAAGCTCCATAAAAGAAGTGCAACCCGATACGGGGACTTGGCGGAAGAAGACGCTGATTTCCACCCCTTGTGATGGTAGGAGATGTGTCGGGCAATGTCCCAGAGGAAGCCCACTGCTTCTGGACACTTCCTGAGGGAGCTTTCAGGAGGGATTACTTGCAGTGGACCTAGTGAATAGATGAATAGAGCTTTGGGTCTTGGGAAACCACAACAAGGCCACCTGGAGTTGGCTCAGCAGGAGCTGTTGCCACCCTAAGGTCAAAGGGCAAATGAAGACAGCAGTAACCAGTCAGGGCAGGGAGCAGGAGAGGAAGGAGCCCTATGGAGAGGCAGCGGGCCTCCATCAGAGAAGACAGCCGCACAGGTGACCTCACAGCAGGAGCCCAGGGCTAAGCTCCCTGACTTCTCTCCCTGCCTTCCTCTGAGTTCCTGGGGTGGGAGGGGTGTTGGGGAGGGGGGAGGCACCAGCCTCAGCAACCAAAGCCACTGCCCTGGGAACCCTCCACAGAGCCCCCTGAGCTCAGCTTCCTGAGGCATTGAGAGGGGAGAGTCAGGGGTCCAATGGAGGCCCCACCGAAGGACTTGAGGAAGGAGACAGTGTGAGAGCTGAGATCTGAGAGGCAGAGGAGAGGTGTGCTCCTCAGGCCTAAGTCACGGCAAGACCAACTGTGGCAAAGTGCCCATGAGAGCCAAGGTCACCTTCAGCTCTGGATGCAGGCAGGGCTGGAGGGAGGAATCAGATGGGGATCAGGTCCAGAGGACTGGGGCAGAACAATGCACCCTGCACTGGAGGCTCACGTTCAGTTTTGCAGATAATGAAGAATCACTGAGAGCAACTTCTGTCTGTCAGTGAAGCAAAGAGAAAAAGTGGATCACAAGAGATGGCAGGGACTGAGAGCAGAGAGACTGTCCCGGAGAATACGGAGGCTCAGAAAATCATACTTCTGTGTCTGGTGGTCTCCACAGAATGATCCAATCAGAGTCATTTTTATCTGGGCAGCGATCTAAATGAATTTTCCAGAAAACAGGAGATTCTGCTCCAGTCGGAACATTTCCATTAACATCGGCATGATGAACAGGAGGACTTCTGAGGGAATACAGTGACTGTTCTCTTGGGAGTGACCAGGTGCACTGTGGAACTAGACCAGGCTCCAAACCCATGTTTTCACACCATAGAAAAAGGTGCAGTCACCCTGGAAACCAGTTTGTGAGTAGTTTATAAACACAAACACCCACCAGACACAGTGATTCCTCTCCAAGGTCCTGACCCAAAACTACTGAAAGCAGGAACTCCAGTGATACCTGTACATCCATGTTCAGGACCGTGTCACTCAAGGAGCCCAAAGGTGGGAACAACCCACGCCTCCATCAGAAGATGTGACGACGAACACCCACAGCACGCACACACACCGGGGCATTATTCAGTTCCACAGACGTCTCATTCCACTGGTTGGAGCTGCCTGCAACAGGCAAATTCATAGACAGGAAGTGGAATGGAAGTCGGGACATGCAGGACTGGGGGAGTCATTGCTTCGTGCCTCGAGTTTCTGTGGGGGATGATGGAAAAGTTTGGGATATAGACAGAGAGGGTGTTTACCAGACATTGGGGATGCCTTTAATGCCACTGAATTTCCAGTTCCAAACAACCGAAATGACAAATACACTATTTATATTTTTCCACAATGTTTTTAAAAAGTCAACTACTGACGCACACAATCATGTGCAATCTGCTTTGAGAAAAAAAGATTCCCTGCATTGTAGGTTTGCACTTAATTTGATGACATTCTCGAAGTTGTCACACCCTACGAACGAAGCCCAGCGGTCCAGCCCCAGCCGTCCTCTGTCCCCATGGTACGCTCTGGAGCTCCCCAATCAGGCCGCTGTGGGAGGGACAAGCACACACACTGGGGACACGTCTTCCTCTGCCTTTTCTAAAGCTATTCTGAGAGCCCAATTCACATCGAAGTAAAGACCCAGTTGTACAA
Source organism: Sciurus carolinensis (assembly GCF_902686445.1). Classification (NCBI taxonomy): domain Eukaryota; kingdom Metazoa; phylum Chordata; class Mammalia; order Rodentia; family Sciuridae; genus Sciurus; species Sciurus carolinensis. Next base: position 5,876,870 of record NC_062217.1, on the reverse strand, counting down.
ACTGTGGTAATTTTACAAGCCCTCCGCTGTCTGAACTCCCGTGAAGGAAATACTGTGATTTTAAAGTTTTACAAAAAAAAAAAAAAAAAAAGATAAATGGGCTTCATTCTAATGCAAATTGGTCATTCCATGCCATTCACCAGTGGAAGACTTCTTGAATAGTGCAAAAGTTGAGTTGTTCATACAGTTTGTTTAATTGCTTTTAGGGGCTTTTGTTTTGTTTTGTCTTGTTGGCAGGGGAGGAACTCTGTTTTACTTTCATCAGAATTAAAAATAAGAGAAAAAAGGAGGAAGAAACTAGCAGTGTAGTTCAGAACTTTTTGTAGTTTCTGTCTTGCATGACAAGTCACCGGGAGGCACATTTCCAAGCTGAGGAAGAGGGCTGTCCCTGAGTCGGAAGGCAGTGGCGACTCACCCGGTCAGCAGAGCCCCTCTTAACAGACAGGCCCTCCTCAGCCTGCATCCGTACAGTCTCCCGAGTTTCGGGGCAAGGTTCCTTTTCAAACACTCAAAGAAGATACTTAGCACTTGCACATGGAAGAAAAAAGTTAAATACTGACAGTACATGCATGCCCAAATTAGGCCACCTCTTCTAATAAGTCATGTTTCTTCAAAAATGATTTCAGATGCCCTTATTTCAATTTTTCTTTAGATAAATGAAAAGCAAAAATAACTAACATTTTTTAGCTGTCTGAATGATGAAAATCTGCTTATACCGCAGAAGCCACGACGAGTCTCGACTGGGAAGCGGGAGACAAGCAAAATGAATAAACTAGTGAGTCTCAAATTCCCTTTTTAAAGAATGGTGTTTTTAAGATATTTATAAATGTAGAATATTTTTCTAATATTTCACATTTTACTTCTATTCACCATAAAACAAATCTAAAAAGGTTAATCATGACTCTTCAGAACAATATTTATAGCAAAATTTTCTATCTCACTGTAATGGAAAATTTTAAGATGAAATTGTTTCTCGAAAAGTGTGACCTTGTTAACCAAACTCCACACTTCTGATCATAAAGTCTGGCAACTTTGCCCATGGTTTTAAAACAAGCGTTGACAAGAAAGGTCCTCAGGGTCTTGGGTGAGTTTCCTCTCCTGTCCAGTCTGTTCTCCATTCACAGAAGAACACAACAAGCAGTCTCCTGCTGGTGGGAAGAGTAATGAGTGCTTTGGAAATGGTGGCCCACCATGCAATCCAAGGACCTCCAAGTGCCAATTACCCCAGAGGCGTCCAGCTGCCTTGCAAATTCTGCCTTCTGTCCAGGAGATCCTACTTGGGGCTCCTGGATCCACAGGCACAACCAGGCAGGAGCATCAGGGGAATCCCCGCTCTTGAATTGCATTTTAAGACACATCTAAGGATGGGCCGGTTGACATTGAAATGTGCTGTTCTAAGGGTGACTATCTAGAGTTGAACTTCGGTATTCTCGTCTGCGGTCAGTCCATGCCCCAACTCCTGGAACAATCAATCTCCTGGATGGCCTGTCCCTCTTACAGGAGACCATCTGCCATCACTTGGGCTTCTGGGAACTTCGGGCTACGAGGAGGAAAGACCCTGCCAGGGGCTGACCTGGGAAACCTCAAATGCGGCCTCTTTCATGTAGCAACATTTGGCCTTTTGGATATGATGGAATCTGAAAATATACTCCGAAAATATTCTTTCAAGGAAAGAAGTACAGCTTTTTCTAATCTCTCAGATCAAATTAAACCTCATGGACAATGGTTAAAATGCACAACAGATCATCTCTCCACTTAGCAAACTTAATTTCCTAATTCACATTTCTCCATGGTTTTCTGCTGGGGACGTGGAGTGGGTAACGGTGTCTGGGTAAAGAGGCAATTGCCACCTTCCAGAGCACAGCTGACTCTCACACTGGGAACAACCACCCATCCTAACTGGAGAAGAGGTTAATCATGTCCGCCCTTAAGGATTGCCAGAGCATTAAAATTGAGCATGTTTTCACTGTTTTCCTCATCAATTCTATTTGTGGTGAGGATTTTGCTGTTTTGTGCTCTGGGCTACATGTGGCAAGCTACCTCCATAATTTCATTTTGGATATTTGCACACTATTCAAATGAGAAGTTGCATGACTTTTTAAAATTGGCAAGTTGACAGAATAGTTTCAAACTTTGATGTTCTTCCCTCTATTTCCTAAATATATTCATTTATTACACTCTTCAATTATTTCTTAAAGCTTTTCCTCAACTTTGATAATAAGTACATAAATAAATTTTAGAGGTACAGACCTTTTTGTAACATATATTTGCTGCTCATGTTTCAACATAAGGTAGATGGGGCCTCAAATGTGCCTTGATGTTTTCTTAATAGACTTGAAAATATTACTTTTCAATCTACCTACTATTTGTTTCCTCAAAATTATCTAAGGTTATTTTAGAGTTAAAATAATCTGTAATGCTTATGCATTTGGTATTTATAGGAAATAAAGCATAACAGTGTTGTAGTTCACATCTTACTTAAAGCTAGGATATTCTGAATATCCTTCCAAAGTACTATCCAATGCCTATTTCAAATTTTCCTATTTATGAGTACTACCCATAGATATCAACATAAAAAGCCATAAAACAAATTATATCCATTTTTTATTTGTCCCTGAATTATTTTATATGAGTACTTTAGTAGAAATATCATCAAAATGAATACAAAGACACAATAAGAAATGTTCCTTTCACTTTCTGGCGCTATAAGAATCACCACGTTCTTTTTATGTCTCCCCAGTGAAGTTGAAATAATGTCCTGCACTTCATCTAAAATTGACTTTATCCTAAAGGATATTTTAAGATTTTGAAACAAGAATTCATCTTATTGGTGAGAAAAACCCACATCCATAATCACATTCTCAACAAACTAATTGCTGAGAAATCTTGAAAACTGATTTTTTTTTCCTACAAATTGAATCTTACCATGATCTTTCTTATGCTTCTCGGAAACATCACCGTTGAGATTTTAAATATTCTTTTGGCCACATCTGCATCCCAGCACATCTCGAGAAATAATTCTGCAGTTTTGCAGCTCAGTGGCTGAGTGCCCCTGAATTCAATCCCCAGTACTCACCCCCCAAAAAAGAACATAAAAAATCAAAACTCATCATTTGATTTGTACTCTCTTAAAATGACTATTAAAAAAAAAAAAAAAAAAAAGAAGTTTTACAAAATAAGAAATGCATTGAAGAAACTCAACTGTATAGCCCAAAGCGGAGCTATGCCAAGCTTCTCAGAATGTGGTGTATGTGTGGATACATATTTATAACTATCTTTTACCCAAACATGTCAAGAACTGGAAAATCTTATCAGTGAGTGAGAGCTACTGACCTTCACGGGACGTTTGAACCTTGCACGCCCACAGTGCTGACAGAGGGTTATTGAGGATGCCGAGAGTGAGGAAGATAAATAGAACGTGGCAGAACCAAGGAAATGCTGTCACACACTTGTCCTCATTTGTTACGCTGTTCCTGGTGCCTAAGGTCGTACCTTCTAGTCCTCTACATGTCTAGGAGCCTATGGCCTGATGTCCAAGGAAGCATGAGAAACATAAGGAGTGCACATTTTCAGAGCCCCAGGGATGAGATTTTAATCTCTCTTTTAGTCCAATCAGTTTGGAATTAAAAAACAAAAACTCAATAGTGAAGAAGAAACAGGCACGTCATTGAGCAGGGTCTCCCCACACAGTCAAGACTTCTGCAGTTGACGCCGGTGTAGACAGGCGATGTCATTTGAAGGTGAGTCCCTCCCTCCAGGTCTATGCCCTGCTATTTGCAGTGTGAAACCTTGATGAGCCGGGAGAGCAGAGATGTGAGGCGATGTTCGCACTGCCTTAGCTCCCACCTCTGCGCGGGACCCTCCCGGCCTTTCCTGCTCTCCTATGTGCTGTTCAGGTTCTCTTCCAACTGTAGCTCCACCCTATGGTGATATTCAAGTCCAAGTTTCCCGTTCCTGAAAATAACAACAAAAGACCAACAGGTTTGAAATTCCCTGAGGTTACGAAGGAAACTGATGAAAGCAAAGGCTTTGGGGACAGAGGCCTGAGTGACTGAGGGCCAGGTCCCCTCTTGCACCACCTGAGCCTTGTGAATGTGTAACCTGTTCAAAACCAAGCATGTCCAGGGGTCGTCTCCTGGACCCTGGAGCTTCTGAAAGAAACACTCTCCAGTAGGGCCTGGGACCTTCATTTTAACAAGCTCCCAGGGCAAATCTGAGGCACATGCAAATAAGCAAGAATGTCCTGCAGAATGTAAACAGAGAGGGCCCCATACTGAGACAGGTCAAAAAAAGAATGCCCAGAAAGTACCTGCTGACCAGGGGACCTCCCTCGCCCCTCCCAATGCCTGAAATTCTTCTGATAGGCATCTGCCCTGGGGCGTCCCTGATAGAGAGGAGGGGTGTGCTTGCCTTCGGCCCACCCCTGGGCTCCAGTCAGAACTCTCCAACCACAGAGTCCTCCTAGAAAGTGGGCCCTGAAAGCCGGGGACTTCCTCCCTCCTGCCCAGCACCATTGGCTTTGATGCCTAATGCTGGGCTGAGTCACCAGGGATCATTCAGAAGCCACACACAGAGGCCTCTTCTCGCTCCTGGGCCTACTGACTATCCTTCCTCCCCAGGAACTAGGTGACACTGAGCTGTCCTGAAATCCTTCAACTGTGCTTCTTTACGTCCCGGAACTCTCTGCCTTGCAGCAGAATGACAAGGCGTTCTCGGGCCTCCTCTCTGCCACCTGTCTCACCGTCTCTGCAGGCGTCTCAGAGCCAGGACTCCTGCCTCCGCTCCCCCTCCTGCCCGTGAGCATTCCTCCACATCCACAGCCTCCACAGTGTCTGCTCCTGGCACCACCACCCTGCAGACATTCTTCCGGATTCTTCCTCCACCCCGCCCCTCTCCCTCTCATCCTGTTCCAAACATCCTTGGTATCTGTGCACTTACCCTCAGCAAAGCCTTTCCAATAAAGCTCTCTCCTGCTTCCCCCTCCCCATGCCGGGTGCAGCCTTCTTACCTCCCGCCTGACACTGCTTGTCACTTGCTTGTCACTGCCTGGGTCTCCGGTGTAGGAAGCATTTTCCTGAGCACATTCTGTTTTCACTTGGGTGTTCCTTGCTTCTGTTTGCTGATGTCAGAGAGCATTTTAGAACACTAGCCACAAGCGGGGCACTCGTCTGAATATCTTATGAACATGAACTCATACAACACCCGCAGCAGCCCGGCTTTGAGGATGAAGGAATAGAGAAGCCAAAAAATTAAATGACTCTGCTTAGATCACAGGACAGTTATAAGGTGGGCCACAGATCCACCTCTAGGCAGGCGAATCCGAAGTCACACTCTCATAAGCTCGGTCAGCCTCTCAGCATTGGTTTAATATTCATCAGCTCAAGTTCAACCCTATCACTTCATGAGCAGATATTTTTGATGCATCCTCACTAAATACTGGAGGTTTAGAAAACCTGTCATCAGGAGTGGAAGCTGACAGGCGACCTCATCTCTTCCTCATTCTGCAGCCACTTTCCCGTGGCTGTCTTCCACGGGCTAAATCGTCTGAACAAGGAATGAGCCAGGTTTTCTGGTTTCAAAGCTGTAGTCCAGACTTCTTCTCTGGTTTGAGAACCTATCAAAGTTTTAGCAAAAGTCCACCCATGGCCTAACACTTTGACAGGAACAGGAAGAAGCAAAATCCAAACCAGAAGTGACAGAGACTACATCTATCCTCTCACCCAAACAACCTGCAATGGCTTACAGGACACTGGGCATTAGACAGCTAGGAATAACGATGACAGAGGATGCAAGTGAGCCAATGAGACTCATCGCTGGAGGGAGTTTCCAGGCTGAGCCTCGGGAAGAAGAACCAACTCAGGCAGGGCTGGCAGTCTGTGGGTTAAGGAGGCAGAACTATAAGCCCTTGGAAATGTCATGGGAGCAAGAGTTTGCAGGATTATGGGACAACTTCAGGAGTCCTAAGAAAGTGGAGCCAGAGCCCCGCAAAAAGAGAAGGAGAATGAAAAAGTAATGAAGAAACAATGAACCACAGCCTTTAAGTTTGGCGACAACTACATACTCACACATCCAAGCCAGCTCCCAGCAAAGGAAGCATAAAAATTAAAAACCATCCAAAGATACATACAAATCAAATTGTTCAAAAATCAGGGACAAAAGTGACATTTCTCCAAGAATCCTGAGAAGAGACACATTAAGTTCAGAGAACCAAAGATGAGAATGACTGTGGATCTTTCATTGAAAATGTTGCCAATCAGAAAATGGAGCAAAAGGCTTTCAAATCATGGAAGAAAAAAAAATAATTAAAATCTTAAAAGATAATAGACTGAAGCAAATAAATAAATAAATAACACTGTATTGAGTAGTTTATAATAAATAAAGAAGTAAAATGTGCTAAAACAGAAGCACAAAGTTCAGAACAGGAGACATGGAAGTATACAGTTATAAGGTTCTTAGACTATTCGTGAAGAGTGCACTGAATTAAAGACACACAAACAAACAAGACAAAGAGCCAAAAAGAGATAAAGTGGAATTGCCAAGAAACATAAATTTGATTGAAAAGAAGTCAAGAATGAGAGAAAAGAAAACAAAGAGCAAACAAGACAAAAAGAAAATAAAATCATAATAGAGATTTAAATCTAACCATAATGATAATCACACTAAATATAAATGGTCTAAACACACCAATTAAATGATTGTTGACTTAGATAAAAATGGAAGGTCCAATGCTACCTTCAATAAAACTACCTTAAGCCTAACACTGAGGAAGGCGGAGATGTAAAAGACATGAGGAGATGAGCCTTGCTGACAATCTACAGTGGGACTGGCCGTGAGAGTATCAGACACAGCAAAGAAGTTTTTGAGGAAGTTGTAAACCTACACATCCAAGGAGTCGACAAACTGTAAACAAGAACAGGGAATAAACCACACAGAAGCACATCAAGATCAAACTGTCCGAAACCCATGATAAAGAGCAATTATTTAAATCCTCATCAAGATCAGCAAATGCACACACCACCAAAACACACACTTCCAGGAGGACATGCAAAGGTGCAGAAGCTTATGAACTGCAGGAGAAGCTGCCTGAGGTTCAGGGAGAGAAAACCAGAGACAGAACAAGGAGTCAGGTGTCCTGCAAAAGAGCCGCATCTCCCATCCTGAACCCAAAGTGGGACTGCTGAAGATTCTGGGCAACAACACAGTATGAACAAATGGCAAAGGCAAACATCTTCCTGGCAGGGGTGCAGATGGGTTTGAGATACAGGCAGGGATGGGAGAGTATGTTGGGGTGGGAGCAGAGGCTGCAGGTGGCAAGAAGAGGTTTAAGGCAGGTCGGGATGTGGGCAGTGGAAAGATGAGGGAAGTGCCGTGGTGACACCCAGCCAGGGTGAGCCTCACGGCCACCCCACTGTAACTGCTGAATGGCACACTGAGCTTCCGTGGGTCAAGCATGTCTCTCTGTCTCCAGCACAAAGAGCACCATAGATACTTGGGGGCAAAGGAGGACTCAGTCCTGACCACAGAATCACGTCTGTGTGTACTCTTTCAGTCAGAGACGCCGTCACTTAGAATTCTGGGACTTTCTCATATGCAAGTTTCTGGAGGAAAATGTCATATTCAATCCAGAGCTAGTCATATCCTGTCTTAAATACTGCTCAGATTGCATCTGTGGTCATAACTCTACTGCAAACACAATCTCCATAGAATGATCAATTTTATCAGTATTTTATCAAGAATAAAGCCATTGGTTTCTGTTCCTGTGTTTTAAAAAGAGCATCATAATCATATCATTTCCTTGGGAAACATTCATGCCCCCTAGAAAGCAGAAAACACACACACCTGCTGAAGGGCAAAAAGAAAAGAGAGGAAATAAGAAAATTTTCCAGTAATTACAATTTCAGACTAAAAATCAACCACTGGCAATATCTCCATTTTCCATTGAACTTACTTTCATCTCTACTCATATTAAATATCATTTTTAAAGGAGGGCTTCAACAGAAATTAAAATGTTAGCTAAAGTGTGGAGGTATTCGTCCTGTGCAAAAGCTTTTACATTTGGAATTCCTCCCTAATATAAACTTCTTTCCTTTTTTAACCTCAAAGTCTTTTCAATCCTTTGAATACTTTTTACCCAATCATCCAAAAGTTTGCTAAAAATCACAGATTTAAGCAGGAATAAATAAAGCCTCAAATGGTAGTGGAGATGTGCCCACCATGAGAGACTGAAGGGCAGAAGGCAGAAGACAAGCTTCAGAGCTGGGCGGGCCTGGGATTCAAAACCTGAGGAAGCAGCTACCGATGAGGTAGCTTGGGTTAGTCCTGTGTGAGTGTGTGAGTGTGTGTGTGTGTGAGTGTGTGTGTGTGTGTGCATGCATGTGCGTGTGCATGTGTATATGTATGTGTGAGTGTGTGTATGTATGTGCGTGTGAGTGTGAGGGTGTATGTGAATTGAGTGCGTGTGTGTGTACATGTGTGTGCATGAGTGTGAGTGTGTGTGAGTGTATGTGCATGTGTGTGTGAGTGCGTGTGTGTGAGTGTGCATGAATGTGTTTGAGTGTGTGCATGTGTGTGCATGTGAGTGTGTGTATGTGCAAGTGTGTGAGTGTGCTTGTGTGTGAGTGTGAGTGTGCTTGTGTGTGAATGTGAGTATGTGTGTGAGTGTGTGTGAGCGTGTGCATGAGTGTGTGTGCATGAGTGTGTGTGAATGTGAGTTTGGGTGTGTGTGTGAGCATGTGTGTGTGTATGAGTGTGTGAGTGTGAGTTTGTGAGTGTGAGTGAGCGTGCGTGTGAGTGTGTGTGTGTGTGTGTGTGGGTGTGTGTGTGTGTGTGTGAGCATGTGTGTGAGTGTGTGTGTGTGTGTGAGTGTGTGAGTTTGTGAGTGTGAGTGTGTGTGTGTGAGTGTGAGTTTGTGGGTGTGAGTGTGTGTGTGTGAGCATGTGTGTGAGCGTGTGTGTGAGTGTGTGTGTATGAGTGTGTGAGTGTGAGTTTGTGAGTGTGAGTGAGTGTGTGTGTGTGCATATGTTGAGGGAGGAAGGGACCTGGGCCTGTATGTGCTGGGCAGGTGCTCCTCCTGAGCCACCCCAGCTGGGTTACTCTCCCAGGTGTGGCTCCTGGTCTGCCGGGAGGAGATGCAGGGACACCACTTGCCTTGACTCTGGATATCCCCAGCTCCCCTGGCTCCAGTCACTGCCCCACAGCACAGCTCCCCTGGCTCTGGCCAGCACTGAGCGGGCCCACGGGGACAGCAGTTCAGGAGTCTCTATCACCTCCGTGGGTGGTACCCAGGGAACACACTAACCCAGGTGCAAAGGGGCCTCTGCCACACCAGCCACACCAGCCCTGATGGACAGGACAGAGGTGGATGGATGAACTCCGTCCACTGCACACCCCGGTGCAGTTCCCGCAGACCTTCTCAAGCGTGTCCCCACCTTGGTGCACTGCCTCCCACCGACTGCCGCCCTGTCCTTCTCCTGCTCTCTGAGATCACCTATGCCACAGGCGTTGCTTTCAGAGAAACCAGGGCTCAGGCAGGTGCTAAGAATGCCTCTCGCTGCTGCACAAGGCAGGTAAGAAATAAAAGATGATTTAATAACCAGAGCACTTACTGGGTCCTAGGCATTGCTCCAAGGGCTTTGTACAAACTAACAGGCATGGACCTCCAACAGTCCTGTGAGGTAGGTGCCAGCATCATCTACTTTACAGAGACAAAAATGGGGCACAGAGACAGTAGGCACCTTGTCCAGGATCACACAGCTCTCGGGGCTCCTGGGCCCACAGGCATGCTGTAGTTTCACATTGAAGCACACAGTGGGTGCCAGATGAGCCATGACTTCACCTCCTTAAGATGCATTTCTTACCCTCACTCAGCTTTGAAGGCTGGAAGGTGATAAGGTACAAGAAAAAACAGCAATCCTGATCATAAATCTGCTTCCACAAGTTGATGTTCAAGTTGACTTTGATCTCTCAGAGATGACTCACAGAATCCGGGCTGTGTTCTGCACCAACAGGCAGCGCAGTTCACCATCCCCCAACAGAGATGTCAATATCCTCGACTGATTTAGATGCTCAGGTTTCCTGCTTAAGTTCCACTTATCCTATCGACTTTAAACATGGCCTTTTGCTTTAAATGTAGATCTGTCCCATTATCTATTCCCTTAAGGCAACTCCTCTAACAGATATCCATCTAGCTTCTGCATTCTGAAGTTTGATGTACAAAATCCTCTTATCAAAGGAGATTGCAGCCTTTTGCCCAACTTAGAGGCAATAGATATCCAGGTACAAGAAATAAAGATAGAGCCAAGCCACTAAAACTCAGCCACAGATCCTGCTGTGTAGGCTAGATACACCCCTGACCTGTGTGAAGATAAGACTTCTGAGGCTGCAGGACCCGCCTCACTCCGCCTGCAGAACTCTAGGGGCCTGGTCCAGGGAGCTCCAGGAATCCAGAAGTTGGCTGTAAACTGGAGAAGAACAGCCATTGTTGTGGAACCAGGTTTAGCATCGGTCTCTTCCTTCTGCCTCAGAATCAAAAGATCAAGCTGTCATTCAAGAATTTACAGGACCAGTGAAGAGCTTCTCCGAATCTGAGGCATATTCAGATCTAGCCAGGGAGTTGACTCTCTGGGACCTACAGGGTTCTCACTTGCTTTTTCCATTTACATTAAAAAGGGAATACATTGCATTTCCTCTTTAGAGAAGCAAATCAGAATGACAAAAATTTGATCTCAAGATAGGCCTTTAAAGTTATCACCCAAGGCCATAAAAACTTTACCCTGGGTAAAGGAAAACAGAGACCCAGGAGGCTCTGGGGTTGGCTATGTGCTTCTAGGTTTTCTCAAATAAGAATGCTGGTTCTGATTTGTAAGTGGGGAAGTCCTATAAAAGAGTTGGCATTCAGAGACAAGGAAATAGCCAGGGATTTTGAAACTATAAATAAGGCTTATTTTATTTTGTAAAAGACTGAATGCTGTCATATATGTAGTGGATCTAACAGGTCTTTCTGGTTCCCCCTCCACCTTCCCGGGAGATGAGGCTTGGAGACCAGGGAAACTTCCGAGAAGCACCACCAAAGCCCAGCACCAGTTCATGTCCTAAATGCTAACCTGCTTCTTTAAAATTGCATCCATTTTATTAAGTGGGAAAAAATATAAATATTATAAGGGAATATCAGCAAGTAGAGCAAATCCACCAGAGTGAAGAGCTAACTGCACCCTTAGCAGGAAAAGCAATTGTCCAAACAAAGCCCCACAGTATCTGGCCGTGACTTCAGCATTACTTTAGTTCATTTTCATAGAAAGATCTTCAGAACAGCAGCCTGAATGTTCTCTGCAGCTGCTATGGATTGCTGCTTCCTGAAATCTGGAATTGTACTTTTTGGAGCAACATAATTTCTGAAAGATCTTTTCTTAGAAGTTTATGGTTTTGCCTCCTTGGAAATTCCTTGTGCAGCCAATAAAACATTACTAAATAACTCAGAAGTTATACAATGAGGGCATATTTATCCTTGGAAGAAATAACAACCATTAAATTTTTTAAGTAAACTTTAAAAAAATCAAACATCAAAAATAAACTTGATTGTAAACACACCTCAAGTTACCTCCAGGCTGAGAGGTCTCGCAGAGTCTATGTTTGTGGCAGACACGTTAATGCCTGCTATCACCATCACCGACAACCTGAAAAGACCTTCGTTCTGATATGTGTAAGCACCCTGTTTTCATAAAAAATGAAATAAATAAGCCAAACCCAACAAAAATTCCTGCAGTTCACCTAATCTCCGCTGACATCTAGAAGAGCCTAGGAATGAAGCAGCTCCAGGAACCACGCTGATGGTTTCCGGCACAAGGCTGCTGTTATAGTCCAATCATGAAGAATCAGCTTGGAGTGCAGAAAGGCTGGTCACCAGCAGGAATGTGCCCACGTCACTGTCCTCACCCGCAGGTAGAGCGATCACTTGTTCACGCGACACACAGGCACGAAATGGCCGTTGGCTGGCTTTCGGGTCCTTCTGTGAAAAGCTAAGACCTAAGGCCCTGCAGTGGCCATACTTCATAGAAATCGCCCTGTTTGATAAGCAGAGATCTCAAACTAGCCCCAATTTAGGATGCTTCTTTGTAAAATCAGAATATATGCCATGGGTATATTTTAAAATAACAAATTAAGTTTCACACAAATGAGGGATATTTCGGTGTGTAATGTGTTCAAATATGTATCACTTTTGCCAAGAAAAATAGGTAATTATGAGCCTTCTATAGAAATATGCGTGCTAACCGCTCCAATCAAAGCCACTTATCCAGGCAAGCTTTGTTGCTGCACTTGAAAACCAAGTCCAGCGTTGACTGCAGGTCTGCATGCAATGGCCACCAAGAAGGAGGCCAAGGAAAACAGTACGTTGTCCAAGAATCTCAGAGCTGACTCCTTCTTCGCCATGTCTTGCATTTGATTAAAGAGACTGCCAGAGATTGCAAACACTCTATTTCTTTGTTTTACCTAAACTCTAGTTTTAAGAAATAATAAAAATAAGTCATTAAAAGACCAGTATCAATATTGTCCAGGTCCAAATTCTGCATACATTTGAAAGTATAATTATTGACTTAAGAAAAGCCATAGCATGATTTGATTTGATTTTTGAGGGCTCTGGGGGTAGAACCCAGGCCTCACACATGCTAAGCAGGTCCTCTGCCTCTGAGCTGTACCTTCAGCCTATGTACCTACATTTTAGAAGTTGGTGTCTCATGCTTTCCGTGGAAAGGCAGCTACCAGTGACTCAGGAAGCTGAGGCTCGAGGATCTCAAGTTTGAGGACGACCTCAGTAACTAATCGAGACTCTGTCTCAAAATAAAAAATAAAAATAAAAAGGGCTGGGGGTCTAGCTCAGTGCTGAAGTTCTCTTGGGTTCAATCCCAAAAGAAAAAAGGAAGACAACTGAACCTTACAGCCAAGTTGCCCGGTGAAGAAAACTCTGCTGAAGCGGCTGACACTCAGGCTACTCCATCAAGGCTACACCATCCTGCAGTTCTTCAAACAGACTCAAGTCGCCTTTCAGGTACTAATGTGGCAAAGGTATCGACGTTGTTGGAAATGGTAAAGGACATTGAGCTACCTGGAACTAAACACTAAGCAGTGAAGTTACTTGGTCGACACTCAGATGTGTGTATTCTCCTGTTACGGTGCTGCTTTTGCTTACAGAGCGTGACATCATCCATATATGACTAGTGGGAAGACACACCGAGCAGGTGATAATGGGAGGAGTTAGGACCCACGTCTTTCTTTTAGTACAACTTTTGGTCTAGATTCTAGAAATAGTAAAGGATGACCTAAAGAGAAGTCAAAATTGTAAGAAATAACACCACCATGGATAAAAATGATAAATCAGGTCAGTTCTGCAGCATTATTGATGTCTCAGAACAAATTTAATTCAAATTTGAGTCTGATATGAATTTTTTATTTTCGCAAGTTTTAAAAATGAGCTTCATCTTAGCAAGTATGCCAAATATGACTCAATGAGTGATGTTAAAATGCTAGCTATGATCATTCGCACAATTTCCAAAGAAATAAAACAAAATTGGGAATATTAGATTCATGTTTTAGAATGCTTAAATTCAAGTTGGTCACTAAACAGAGTAACAAAAAAATTTTAAATCATGTTTTAACTTCAAATTCCTTATAGTTTCATAAGATGTGAAAATTTTAGACTGAATCTCAAATTTTCTCTAAAAATCTAAATACTTATGACAATAATCATACATGATTAGTAAAGAATCAAAGAGTAATGTGGTTTCTAGACTTTAAGAATTATTTCAGGAAAAAAATCCAGTCCCACTTTTGACAGATGCCAGCAGGACAGTCGTAATGGAGCCTGCCAGGTAAAATTAATAGTGCCACTGTATTATTGTCTAACGAAAATGGGCACCAACAAGTAAAATAAAAGCCAAAAATGTGAGAGAAATCTGGCACTAATTGACTCTGGCTCTATTAATTTTTAAATGTCTCAGGTTAAGAAACAAGCACACATTTACTTTCTGACAAAAACATACTTTCTCTTCCTTTTTTTTTTTTTAAATATTCACCAATCTAGGGTTCCCAACCAGACATTTGGGAAGTATCTGACCAGTCAAGTTCTTGGAAGTACACAAGTAAAGTTTATCTTTTTAAATTTGCTTATCAGACAAAAATGTTTGGGTTCTGATGAAGCTTTTCTTTAAAAGAAACGGATTATCTACTTTTAAATATTGCAGAGAAAGATTATAACATTAATTTTAATTCTTTAAATGATTTTGAATAGGTTGTTTTTACTTTTCTAGTTTCCTAAAGAAATAGTGTTTTCCTGAAGTAGCTGTGAAATATTTGAACAAACATTTGTTTGTGAATTTCAGTGTGTTTTTATTTTAGCACTTAACACTATTTCAAGTTAATTGGGTCATATGACTAATACAAACAGACACTGTTGTTTTTAAACTTGTTTGGATAGTAATAAAAGAATGGATCTCTTTTCATTGTACAGTACACAACCTACCCAAGTGTACATGGCAAACTTGTTAAGTCATATATTTAATCATTTTTTATTATTTCAAGCAAAATCAAGAGGTTATGACCAAGTCCCTTGTGTCAGGGCCATACTTTAGATATTTACCTGTATTGTTACATGCCACAAAAGAACACAGGACTCTTAGCAACAGTGGCAGAATAAATGTCTCAGTGAGAATCTGAGAGCAATAGTCATCTGACAGCTTCTACAGTTCACAACAAAGCCAGAGCAAGCTCAGTCCTTTCTGATACACTGAAGGACAGGCATGGACAAAAGGGTGATATTACAGTCTGATATTTAAGAACAAATGACAACTCTTAAAATACACTCCAGCTCTGAAATGCTCAAAAAAAGACAAAAGTAATTTCCAAGGCACTTCCTTGATGTTTTCCTTTTCAAAGAAACATCATCTCTGGAGCTTTTGAATAAAGAAGGGTGCAATCACTCTTTTTAATTCACTCTGATTTCACCTCAAAAGGGACCCCCGAGCTCCCTCTATCCTAGGTTGTCTCTGTCTTCCAACCAGAGCCAGGCACAAAAAGTCAAGTCTGTTGGAAGAACCCCTCCTGAACGCTCGGAATGGCCTGGGTAGCTATACACACTGAGCTCTATCTTTTAAAAATGGAATTGACGGCCTTTATCTGCCCTGGTCTAAGCCGAAAGAATTTCAGAGTAACACGGGGTAACACCGATGGTGTGCAAGGCTTACAGCCATGTGAGATGACTCCGGCGGAGACCCATGTGCTTCTGAAGGTTCCCGTTGTTTATCTGCATTCTCCACTATCTCTTTAATGAACAGGCATTGCTTTTTCAAATAATGGAAGTTGCCTTTATTAAAAATAAAACATAAATGATGTACTGTATTTGGAGATTAAAATCTGAGAGTCAGCATTAGTGTCGGGCCCAAGGATGAGAGATCCTGCCAAACACAGTGCAGCTCCAAGAAGAAGAAACATACCTGCGAAAGCCCTGCGCTGATTGATAAGGGAGATGCTAAATGAAAGAGTAAAGAGGGTCGCGTCGCAGGGCAGCCAGGGCAGTTAACACCCGGGAGCTGGCCAGCCTGGCCAACTAATCTGCTCGGTTTGTTTTCACAG
Organism: Sciurus carolinensis; assembly: GCF_902686445.1. Classification (NCBI taxonomy): domain Eukaryota; kingdom Metazoa; phylum Chordata; class Mammalia; order Rodentia; family Sciuridae; genus Sciurus; species Sciurus carolinensis. The sequence continues at coordinate 5,861,249 of NC_062217.1, read as the reverse complement.
CTTTGCTGGAACATTTTGCAGGGATGGCCCGACACTCCCTGCAGAGCCTGAGAGCCAGTGGCGAGCCAAGATACCAGCGGCACAATGCTTCACCTGCGCCGCCAGATACAGACAGAAAAACACACCACCGTTTGTCAAAACAGCCGCCAGCACCGCGGGCCTCGCTGCCAATGTACACGGCCAGGTTTACCTAAGGGCTGGAGAGCCTCTCTGAAGTTGCCAGCGGGGCGGGGCTGATGTCACACATGCCAGCGCTCCCCGGGGACCCGGGCGCTACCTGGAAAAGGCTTCGAGACGCATTAGACCGGGTTCCCAGGGCCCGCAGCTGAGTCAGCACCGGTGAAGTGACGCAGCGCGGAAGCACCGGCAACGGGAGGGCTCACGCCGCGCCCAGCGCCCGGCTGTCTTCGCCCCGCACCCGCTGCCCGGGTCACGCGGTTTCAGACACCGCAGCCGCGCCCAACCCGGAGCAGAACGGGTCGCCTGTGTCTTTTTCCCTTTGCTGCCGTGCAAAGCAACGCACCTGGGCCGCCTCGCGGGTTTCCACCCGCTGGCCAGCAGCAGCCCGCGCGATGAGAACTTCGGATCACGCCCTAGACCTTCGGCGCGCGCGGGCGGCGCGGGCTGTGAGCCGTCGAGCCGCAGACGCCGGTGTGGCCGGGACGGCAGCTGGCACCTCGGCTCGGCCGCGGGCACCTCGGCTCCGTCCCGACGCGGCGGCAGGTGCGCGCGGCCCCCGGCGCGGGCAGGGGCAGCCCCGGACCCCGCACGCCACCCGGGCCTCTGCGCCAGCGACACGCGTGACGCACAGAGCGGCTCGTTTCACTTTTTCTCAGGGGGGAGGGGGAGTGTTGCTTGGCAATTAAAATTAGCCGAGTGAGGGATCTTTTAATTAGCGTTCCTCGAGCCTTAAGGACGTTCGGGTGTCCCCGCTGTGACATTTCCTGCCGCACCTTGTCGCCTTCGGATTGCATTATTCTAAAAATTCCTGAGGTGACAGTAGCAGGCAGGAGCGAGCACGGCAGGCTCCACACACGTGGGAATCAGCTCCGGAGGCCGCACCTGGAACGACCGCGGCAAAGCGCACGGGAGAGGCGGGCCCGGCCTCCCTCCCGCTTGGTGAGGCGCGCGGGGCCACCGGAGCAGGGGCGGGGGTCGCCTCCACTCTCCGCCCCCAGGCGGCCTGAAAAGCACCTGAAAGGGAGCTTCTCGCCCGAGATTTGCCAGGCACACTTGACGCTGGATGGGGCTTTGCGTCTGCCTCCCGGAATAGAAGGAAGGACAGCGCAAAGCCGGGCTGCGCGATGCCCCCAGGGCCTGCGCGCCCCGGGACCTTGCTCCCCACCGGCTGCGGAACGCACTTTTCAGAAAGCGACGGTGGATTCTCCACAGATCAAGGGGGTGACTCAAAGCCCTCCTGGGGCACACTCTTGGGTCCCCAGCACTCACAGACGGGTCAGTCGTGGCAGGCAGTCGAGGGGTGAAGAGGTGACACCCACCCGACCCTCGCCCAAGGCTTGCCACCGAAATGAAACGTGCACGGCAGGTCGCTTCTGAGTCCCTAAAACAAGATGCAGCAACAGGAGGGAATTTCCAGCTCCATTTTCTGAATGTGAAATCATGCCGTGAGCTTTCGAGGGCTCACCTGTCGCCCGGGTGCGTCGCTTTGTCTTTCAGAATCTGACTCCTCAGAAGTCCCAGTGCCATGGCTGCACTCTGGCATATGTTCTGACTTCGCTGGTTTAGCTCATTCCCACCTGATGACATAAAACCCTTATTTCTTTTTATTATTTTCACTCACTTGAACAAATAGCTGGATGTTCTTTGTATGTATTCACCACCAGGCCCAAACTTGCCTTGAAAAAAACCAGACTCCTCGCTTTTTCAATTCTTAAAAAGAGTTCCAGAAATCAATGTAAAGGCTCCGCGTTCCAAAGCAGGCCAGCAGGCCCCGAGGGCTGAGCACCTACGTGCGGGTCTCGGTACAAGCAGTGCCTGCTGGCAGCAGAGCAGATCGCTCCCACTGATCAAGCAGGGGCCATCCCCGTCACCAGCAGTTTTCAAAGAGGAGGCTAATCATTAGGAAGGGTCTCAGAAGTCAGCTAATCTCATCATTCAAATTTCCTGCTTGCTCTGTTTCTCTCTGCCTGATAAGACTTTATCAGACTGAAATGGAACTTTGCTCTGATCTGGAATCAAGCATTCAGCAAAATATATACTTACCTTTGATAACTTCCCTTTTGGAAAGCCCGGGAGTTTAATTGATAAAGTACCAAAACCCAAACTGGAGCCCTGAAGTCTAGACATAGTTTTAGCTGCCATATTGTGACCCAGTGGACTTGGTTGTGACAATCTTGTTTCACACAGAGAGCTGGATATTTCTACTATCATGGTCTTTCCCTAACTATGTACATAAACTAAGACAAAGCAAAAAATATGAATAGGAAGTGTTGGCCAGCATCCTAGAAAGCTCCTATGAAACAGCATCTAAAAAATAAATTTTAAATTAAATTTAAATTTACTTAAAAATAAATTACAAAAAATTTGAATTATTCTATTTGAGTTCTTCTCACCTCGCTTGTTATTTTTAAAATTAAAAATATGTAGTTTTTAATCCCCTCTTTTTAAGAAAGCAGAATAATGGCGAGAGAATTAATAGAAGATTCTATTGATAGAAGATAAATGTTACAAGCAACTGACCACCAAAAAAAAAAAAAAAAAATGGAGACCAGAGCTGTAAGCAGGAAACAAAAAAAATGTTACCAAAAACAAAAAACAAAAAAGAAAGAAAAGAAAAGAAATAGCCATTTTGAAGTCTAGTTTGGCAGTTCCTTTAAGAATCAAACATATTCTCACCATACAACCTAGCTTTTGCACTCCTTGTTATTTACCCCAAGGAGCTGAAAACTTATATCCTCACAAAGCCTGAACCTGAATACTTACAGCAACTTTATTCATAACCAGTGAAATGTGGAAGCGACCAAGATGCCCCGGGGCGGGTGAGCGGATCAGCAGCCACGCATCACATGCAGTGGAATATTACTCAGTGATAAAAAGATATGAGCTCTCAGGCCACAGAACCACACGGAGGAACTTGAATGCTTATTGCTGACTGCAAGCCCAACTGCAGGGCATTCTGGAAAAGGCAGACCTATGGAGGAGACTGCTAAGAAAAAAAAAAATTTAAACCAGTTTCTCTATAGGACTGGGGGATGGGTAAAGGATGAATAGGGAGTGTATAGGGTTTTAGGGCAGTGAAACATTCCCTAACATGGTATATACGTGATGCAATACTTTTGTCAAAACCCACAGACTCACTTAGATATAAGCTCTAGTTACTAGTAACCTATCAGTGTGTCCCATCACCTAACAGCGGTCCTCTACTGTGCGGGATGTTAACACTGGGAAGAGAGTCAGGATGGGGAAGGGAGGGTGTGGGGAGCTCTGCACTCACTAGTCAGTTTTTTTTATAAACCCAAATCTACTTTAAAAATAAGTCCTATTTGCTTTTAAAAATACAAACTAATAATGTGAAGTATTATTGAAATGCATTCAATAGCGGAGTGGTTTTTAGTGTATGTTGTTCAGGTTGGAGATTAATTCTTTTCCTTTACTACTGAATGATTTAATTACTAGTAAGGGGGAGAGACATAATTCAGATGCCAAAACTTTTTATTGTTATAATAAAAAAGGAAAGACATGTTTCAATACCCCACTTCACTTTGCCAGTCTAACCCTGGCAAATCAAGAGCCTTCCCACACACCCCTCCTAAATCAGACCATTCTGACAGCTTATTATGTGTAGACACAGCCTCACCGAGAATGCTCTTAACCCCACCATTCCCTCTTCAGTGATGGATCATCCCCGTCTCTCCGAGGCCGACCTCCTGTTTCCCTTCATCAATGTGTCCGCTTGGTCTGACCTGCGGTCAGAAGGTTCATAAGCACCGTGGAGCCAGAACCCCGTGGCTTTTCCCCGAGGCCAGGGAGCAGCAGAGGAACCTCAGATCCCCTCTCTGTAGGTGTGTGCCACTGGCCTCCTCCACCCCATGTGGAAAAAAGAAGGAAGAGTGCTCAGGACTGCGGCCCTGTTTTGTTTTCCTTGTTGAAGTTCCAGGTAAAAATTCTCTTATGGAGGCAGGGGGAGGGGGAGGGGCGGGACTCCAATAACAATGCTTTTTTGAAATACCATTGGCACAGAACATTTTATCTGCTTTCTCGTAGTGAAGTTATTTGAAATTTTCTTTAATTTCCCATTGAAAATATTTGTTTTGCTAGTAAGGAAAAGTGCTCTTTAAAATAAAATATAACAATATCTGAAATTAGTGTAGCTACGTGTAGCAATAAAGGTGGCACATGAAGCAGATGAAGGCAGTAGGCACCTCCCTGGAAGAAGGTCGGATGGCGGGAGGGTCTCCATGTTCTTGAGGACTAGCCAGTGTTTCCCAAAACCCTGCGCTGCGCTAATGGGAGGTGGTACCTAAAGAGAAGTGAATGACCCTGAAGGCAGAGTGAAGGGAGTGTTACCATAGGAGAGGGTTTGGGATCAAATGGGGGTCCAGCCTCCACCACCACCACCCCCCCCCCGTGGCTCTCCCTCCACCTTCTGCCACAGGACAATGAAACAAGAGTGCCCTTAACAGATGCCACCCTCCCTTGACCTTGGACTTCCCGACCTTCAGAACTGTGAGAGGTAAATTTCTGTTCATTACAAATGACCCCATCTGAAGCCCACTATTTTAGTGGCAAAAGCCAACGAAGACACTCTGAATAGAGAAAACCTATTAACACACATTTATCCACCTCCGAAAAAATACGGAACTGGAAGGAATGATGGTCTCCATCCCCTAGGAGGTGCCACATTGGTTACTTATGTTCATACAACGCGGACCTCCTGCCTGAAGACCCAGAGACCCCCAGTGTTCTTCTACAAATACAGTGGTCCATGCCGAATCTCAAGGCATGGCAGAAGTTCAGCATGTTCCTGAGGACAGCGGGCACGCCACCCTGATGAGGGCCACCTTTCTAATTTATTTGGGAAACAGATGATTTCTGTTTGTCTCTCCTTTATTCCTTTGTTTTCCTCAGTTGGGAGTCAGTCCCACGAGTTGCTCCCAGGTCTGACTTCCCTGTGTGACTGCTGACTACACCTGTCTGTCATCCCCAGAACTGACACAGGGCCTTCCTGTCCACTGAGAAGGACCTCTGCTGAAGATCTGACATCATAGCAGGTAGTTACTCTGTTACTATGTAAAGACAGAAAACTGAACGCAAGCCAGAGGTTCGCCTGCCATCGCCCGCCCCAGGGAACTCCTGGCCAACCACCAGCCACCAGTTTGATGGTCCCCAGCTCCCCACATTCCAGGTCCTGGAAAGCAGTCCCATCCTCCAACCCCTGAGGAACGCCTGAGCTTCCTCTGAGGAGGGACTACAGTCACCTCAAAAACTAGATTCCCCTTGCGTCATTGACTCTGGCATCCTTTCTGTTCTTCCTGGGACAATTTGTTTTTCCAGAAATTGAGGCTAATAGTTCTTCACCATGAGGAACAAATCATTTCTTCAAAAATTTTAGTGCTGAACTCTGAATGTCGTATGCACATTATTTGCTACAGAGCCTGCCACTCAACCACCAGGAGGGACTGACAACACAGCTGTCATCCTCCTGTGGGACATAGTGACGGGCTTTCCTGTCCATACCAGCGCTCTGCTCTTTCCTTTGAGAAGCTGCCATGCTTGCTATTTTAGTCAGCATGTCCACTGCTGTGACTGAAAGGAGCTGGCCAGCACAATTATAGGACAGGAAAGGTTTATTTGAGGGCTCATGGTTTCAGAGGTCTTAGTCCATAGAAGGCCGGCTCCATTCCTCAGGGCTCGAGGTGAAGCAGAACATCATGGCGGAGAGTGTGGCAGAGGGAAGCAGCTCACATGATGATCAGAAGCGGAGACAGTCCACTTGCCAGATACAAATATACACCCGAAGCCACACCCCAACCCCCACCTCCTCCAGCACACTCTACCACTTCAGCTACCACTCAGTTAATCCATATCAGGGGATTAAATCACTGATTAGGTGAAGACTCCTACAACCCAATCATTTCTCCCCTGAACCTTTCTGCATTGTCTCACAGGTGAGTTTTTGGGGGGACACCTCACATCCAAACCATAACACTCACTGTCCAGTGCTCTGCAGGTGGGCGGCACCATAAGACCAGTTACGGCCTGTGGAGACTGAGTGCAGATGGCAGGCGAGGCTTATGAACCAGAGTGTGCACCTTCATATCCCTCCTTCTCTGCAGTGACCAGCGGGCACTGGTGTGTCCTGGTAAGTCAATACAAGGAAGACAGCTGCCCTGGTGAGCCAACCAGACCAACCAAATCATCCAGACACAGTCAAACCATCCAGAACCATCCAGAACCAACAAAACCATCCAGAGCCAACAAAACCACCCAGACCATCCAGAACCAGCAAAATACAGTGAGGGAAAAGCACACTTTGTTGTATAGCTTGAGGTTTTGGTGCTGCTTGTTGCTGAGGCAGAACCTAACCCAACCTGACCAGCAAGAACTTCAAGTATGAGCTTTTATTGCAGCCTGAATTGTATTTTCCACAAATTCATATGCTAAATCCCAAACCTCATGTGGCTATTCTTATATGAGGCCTCTAAGGAGGCAATTAAATGAAATGAAACTTTTAGAGTAGGGTCCTAATCCAACAGGACTGGTGTCCTCATAAGACAACATCATGGTTTCATGTACAAAGAGAAAAAGTTGCATGAACACACAGTGAGAAGGCTACACTGGCAAGACCTCAGGAGGGACCAGCCCCGCCCACAGTTGGGCCTAGGACTTGCAACCTCCAGGGTTGTAAGGAAGCAGTCTAGGTCACCCAGCTGTGGTCTTTTCTTTGATAGCAGCACAAGCAAACTACTGTAGCTTTCAAAGGCTGACGGCTGGGGATGGACTGAAGGAACCTTGCAATGTGGAAACCAGCTAGCCTTGCTCACCCTCGCAGGCTGTCCAGCCAGGGTGCGGCCAAGAGAAGCAGCGAGCTGTTTCATACACTGGAGGCCCTCAGCCACTGGCACCCCTGCCTGGGGTTGATTTGGAGTCCCTGGAGTGCACTGGTGAACCTGCTCCTGGTCAGGACCCAGGCTGCCATGGGGAGCCTGTAAAGTCTAGGGAGCAGCTATACACAAAGCCATTTTTATTTGAAGACTCAAGCTGTGACTAATAAGTTCTAGGATGTCTTGTCTCTAACCCTCTCCTTGCTGATCATTTGGGTTAATCCCATCTACACCTGCAGTCACCCACCCACTGCAGGGACAGGAGCTGCTGCTGGTGATGCAGACCCTTGAGCACAGAGGAGAGAGCCTGGCTCTGCCCTGCCACAGTCTGGGGAGAGGATTCAGCAGGAGCAAGGACTGCGGGGAGCAGAGGACTGTCTCATGCCAGAGGCCTTCAGGAGAAGTGGAAGACCAGAGGTGGCCTCGGGTTTTCAGAGTGAGGAGGGCCTGTCTGGCCAGGGCTACTGCCCACAAGTCTGAGGGGAGATTTCCTCGGGACAGGATAGAAGTGATCACCTCATCATAAAACCAGTTGCAGAATTTGGAGGTAACTGGTCAGGGGAATTTAGTATGAAGAGCTTCTGAAGGAACCTGACATCATGATAAAATCCAAAGACTTAGGAAGTCATTAGTGTTCTAATTAGTGTCCTTGAATAAAGGTTAGAGAGAGCACCTGTTAACAAAGTAGTCACTGAAGCAACCAAGAAATAGGTGGCCATCAGGCAGCGTGGCAGAACTGACGGCCGCGTGATCCACCAGAAGCACCTTCGCAGGGAGGTCACTTGGAAGAGGACAGGGTTCATGGGCACACCCAGGGTGCCACCAGGAGCAAGATGGTGGGATGTCACCACCCATGTCTAAAGGGACCAGGGGACAGGATGATGCAGGTGTGGGAGGCAAGAGCTGGGCCCTCCTGGGGGCAGCAGGGTCAGGAGCTGCCGCACTGCAGATTTGCCACATCCTCCCCATCGCCAGCCCCCCAGGATCAGAGGGCAAGAGAGCCAGGTGCCCCCAGCTGGAGGGCTGGGCCTCCCAGGTGTGGCGGGCTGAGCGTGGCAGCAGCTGGGCCTGGGCTCCGCAGCGAGCTCCCAGGGAGGTGCACACCGTGCTGGAGGGAGCCTGTGACCCGCTGAGGGAGAAGTGAGGTCCAGCCCAGTGAGTGCCAAGATACAGGCCAGGTTCAACTGGGGTTTCGGTGGGAGGGAGGCAGCACCGATGGGGACCAGGCTGCCCCCTGGACGAGGCAGATGCAGCTCCTGCTGGGGCAGTGGGAGCTCCGTACTTTTCCACCAACCGGGGACACAGTTTCAGAAGATGTTTCTTTTGCCACAGGTTCAGCCACCAAGTGGGCACTGCCAACTGGTCCTGGGGCCCTCTGGGTCACTCTTGCAGCTGGCACCTTCGTCCTCTACATCCTGTCCCTGGGGCTGGAAGGGGCCTGATGTCAGGGCTGAAGGACTGTGGTGCCCGGGCTGCCGTGGTGCTGGGAGGGCACAGAGTGGGGTGGAAGAAATGGCAGCCGGAGGGCAGTGGGCACACCCCCGTGTGGAGCCCAGTCCCTCTGACCCAGCGCTAAGGCAGCAAAGGGGATGGCAGGATATACAGATGGAAGTGCCCAGCCCTTCGCCCAATCCAGGCTCCCGGCAGACAGCCGCAGGTCCGGCAATCGTTATCATCACAAGCACACGTCTGAGGTGCCGCCTGCAGCAAAGCCGGCGGAGGCTGGCGCTGTATGGCCCAGCTGTGTGACCTGCCATGCTGGCAATTCCTAAGTGGACTAAGGAAAATGAAGCTAGTGGGCTTATTTTAATTTTTTTAAGTTGTCGATGAACCATGTGCAGTGCTGAGAATCGAACCCAGTGCCTCACACATGCCAGGCAAGTGCTTCACCACTGAGCCACCACCGCAGCCCATAAAGGGCCTATTTAAGTTCCTCCCTGGTAACAAATTTCATCTTGTGCAAACATTCTGCTTCTGTAGAAGCAGGATTTTTTTTTTTTTTCTTTTTTGGGTACTGGGGATTGATCTAGGGGCCATTTACTACTGAGCTATATCCCCAGCCCTTTTTATCTTTTATTTTGAAACAAGGTCTTGCTGTGTTTCAGAGGCTGGCCTCCAACTTGCAATCCTCCTGCATCAGCCAGCCTCCCTCCAAGTTGCTGGGATTACTGGCGTGGGGCACATTGCCCGCTGCTTCCGTGGCTTTATCAGGATCTTATAACAGTTCTGTTGAAAAGAACACAAGGGCACCAGCTTACTGTGCAGGAGATTTGTTTCATGTCCCTGTCTCTGTCCCACCATGGTGGTCTCTGATGTTTCAGAAGGACTTGAGTACCCTGACTTAACCAGGAAGGAGCAAACGTATGTCATAGACAGACAGGACTGAGTCCTTTGGAAGCCTCCAAATCCTCAGGATACCATGATCCTTCCCTCTCTCCCCATCACAGGGGCCTTCACCTCAGGCTGGCTGCCCCCGGAACCTTGAAGTGGCCAGCAGAGATCATGGGGTGCAGGTGAGAACCGAGACGTGGGGCTGCCTGCCCATTGCTGTCCATATGGAGGCAATAATGAAACCAACTGCAGTCAGCTTCCTGTGACCGCTGTGTGCAAGCAAAGCTTGACATTGTCAGGACAATAATACTCCTCCCGGCAAGGACTCTGCTCTCCAAGTCCTCAGTGATTACTGTAGGACCGTGGAGTTCAGTACCCACTAATCTCAGTTTAGCGCGCTGTATCCCCCATGCTTTGGCAAACAAGCATCCAGCCCTGCAACACCCAGAATCACTATCTTGCAGCTTCAAGATCACCCTTCTAAAGATTTGGAATTGAGTGCAAACTCATGGATTTTTTATTTGATAAGTGCAAACTGAAGTTCACACGTGGACTATTTTACCGAAATTGAATATTATTCAAAATGGAAACTTGTTTTTTTAAATCATAAACTGCTTTGAAACTAGTCCAGAAAATAATGGTTATATGCGATTATTATGATTAAAGCAGGAAAACCTGTGTCCACTGTCTGTGTGGGAGTGCCAGGTACACCTGCGGTCAGTGGGCAGCCGTTGGCGGTGCAGCATGTGCCACCAGACCCTCTAGGGAAGCTTCTTGCCAGCAGCCTTCCCTGACTGGTTTCCCACAGGTCTTCCCTGCCCAGGTGCCGCCTCAGGTGCAGGTCTGTCACTCACACATGAGGTGAGTGACCCGCCTAACTGGCTTCACCGCCTGGGACTCACCCAGCAGGGGGCCAGGCCCCGCCTCCCTGTGCCCACACAGGGCGGGGTGGGAGTGCTTCTGGGAAGGGAGGGAGGAGCGGCGCCCCTGGGGTCAAGCAAGGTATTAATTAGTTCAGTGATTTTACACCATCGTTTTAAAAATGTATTCAAATTTTATCTGCCTTACTGCCTACTGTGTGCATGTTCTTATATTTAGGGTACATACAGGTCCCGACTTGAGTCTGCACTCGGTGTTGGGTACAGGTGACAAAGTATCTCTGTGTGCACCTGCAGCTCAGCCTGGCCCCAGGAGCCAGCGTGAGCTCAGAGAGGGTGGCCCCTGCCAGCACCCGGGGGGCCCTGCAGGTCAGAGTGGGGGGCACTATCACAGTCAAGGGGGTGGAGCGTAAGGGGCAAATGGACTGCTCCAGACCCCTGTGGAACACCCTCTGAACTCCCAGAAATGGGGTGTGGGGACAGCGAGGGGGTGGTGGGACGTCAGAGGTGCTGCACGCCCTCTCTGAGCGGGGAGCTCATGAAACTGAATCTTCACCAGACTCAGGCGGCCTGGGCGGGCTCGGGTAATGGTGTGAAGGTACCTACCGAGCACACTCAGTTTTCACAAGGAGGGAAAACGCGTCCGCTGCTCTGGGCGGCTGCGTCAGAAAGCTCCGCCCTCTCCTCTGGTGGCAGGTGTGCTTTGTAGTTCAAACCTGGACAAGGTGCGTCACTGCCGCGTAGGAGGCAGGATTCCCGGGCCCGCTGAAGAAGCGCATAGGGCGGCAGCGGAAATGCAAGTGAATTCTGAACAAATTTTTGAAATTAAGAGAAGTACTTACACTAAGTGCCTTTTAAATGCCTTCTTATCCGCATGTCATTGTTACTCTGCCATCAAAAAAAAATAGGTTAGGAAATAGCTTCATGTACATTTATCAGTTCAGAACACCCGACTCAATACGAAGCTCAGTGAACACGTTTGGACGGGCAGAGGTCAGTGGCCACGGGCCTGGGTTCGTCACTTGGTCAGTATCTCTCTACCTTCCTAGGTGTTTTCCTGGTGGCCACTGCCTCATAGTCACAAGATGACTGCTGCACCTCCAACCGTGAAGTCCAAGTGCTAGACAGGAAGAAAGAAGAAGGCTGCAGGACTTTGTTCTCTTTGGGCTTCTACTCTTTATAAGTGATGGAGAGTTCTCACCGGAGACCGACTCCTGCATCTCACTGGTCCAGACTGTGTCCGAATGCTTCTCCTGACTACCGGGTCTAGAAAGTCAAATATTTAGCTTCGCAGACTCTGTATGCCTTCTTTCCTGAATTTTGAAAAAAACAACAGGCCAAAAAAAAAAACCTATTTTCTTCTACTCCCTCATTTTCACCACTGAATAACTGACATCATAATCTCATTAGAAGAAATCAGAACATTTCTGAGCTATGAGGTGGCCCAATAACTCACGTGCAGGCCTCATGTGCAGCTGAATCAGGAGCAAGAGCCCAGGGCTCAGATGGAGTCGATCCGTTGAGTGGCAAGGATGTTTCAGACACAGTCTTGGCATCTGATGGTAGACTCTGAATTTGGGGGTCCAGGGTTCTGATTTCATTATACACTAACTGGATTATACCTTCAGCTCTGACTTTTCTCTCCGTAAATGAGAAAAAAACCAGAATATCCTTGTCCCATTGGAATATTGGAAGGCACAGATAAAATATTGCAAGGCTGTTGTGAAGGTCTGAGACCTGATAGCAATACAAACTGCCACCACCACCATGAGGTGTCCTGGAGCAAACGTGACTGATCAGGTGCAGGGGGTGCAGCTCATGGCCTCCCCAAAGGCCTGTTGGAGTCGTCCTACCCTCCTTCAATACACAGATCCCAGGAGCCTCACCTTCTTGAAATGCTACTACTTCCCTGAGGCGGTGCCTTTAGCCATCTCCTGGAGCCTCCCTCCCCTTGCTGGGCCTACCCCAGCAGGATGCACCTCCATGCTCATCAGCCAAACCAGCGACTCCCCAGAAACAGCCTGTACTTTGGGAGCCTGGTTGTGCTGTTTGTCGCGTCTGAGTAGGTTTGGGGACATGATCCATATTTAGGGCTCCCAGAATTACCCTCCTGTAGAGAAAGATAACCACATTTCCATCCGAATATCATGCATATTAGGGGAGATAAATATACTGTCAAATGTAATGACATTCTCCTCCCAGCTCCCTCACAAAGAGGTACGGAGAACACATAATTGCCCTCAAAAGATGTCTATTTTATGATAATCATTACCTAAATATTACACACCAGAGACTTGTACTATTAAAGAGGGCTGAAATTACTTATGAAATATTAGCTGTATTTTACTTAAGCTCTTTGGACCTAATTCATAAAAATTAATTCATGGTTTATAAGAATGATCTCTAGTCCTTAATAGAATACTTCTGTAATTCATTAAATTCTTTAATCCCATCGCCCCTGATAGTGTGCATTTCAATTCCAGTTCTTCCAGAGGAAAAAAGTCGAACATTCGGTGAGCAGTAAAAATATCTGGGTTTGAAGCCAGCACCTGCATTTCTAGAAATCAGAAAACAAATGTCAGAATGTGGAGAAAACAAAGTTGGAACAAAAGTCAACTAGACATTTCTGTTTTTCAAATGTACTTATGACTATCTGAAGGTAAATCTAAGTTTAGCAAGTGCTCCTTTTTGAAGAAATTCTCTGAGAATACGTGCACCCTTTCTGAGGTTGAAGCATGATTTCCAGAGTCTTCGTGGCATTTCTAAGATTTTCCTAGTATCACTTCTCCACTGGGTTCTCTGTGTCTTTATATTGAGAAGTAGCTTCATGTCCCTTGGGCCCATAGCAGACTCCATCTGTGAATGTAGGACGCTTTGCACAGGAGTCTCCAGGGAGACAACAGTGTAAGACATAATCTATTATTTTCCACGATCATGACTCAGTACTCCTTGGCTCAGCCTGCTGAGTCCCCTGAGTCTCCACCTCTGAGCTGGGACGCCCGTGACGGCAGGCAGGGCCTGGCTGTCTGTCTGACTCCTTTAAGCTTGGTGTTTGCCACATGGCAGAACTTCAGCCAATATTTTTAAGTATAAAGCTGATGTATTTTACTAAATTTACTATTTTCCAATGAGGATAATTAATATCAATTTGAGTCACAATGTATTGATTTTCCACTTAAATAAGGCTTATGAAACGGAGGCAAATAATCTTTTGCATACCCTCACGTTAACCTCATGAGGAATGAGATAGATTTTTTTCAATATGATGTAATCGAGGTTGGCGAGATCGCAGGAGGTGAATGGAACCTATCAGCACATACAGAGCTGGGCAGGAATGAGGTCTCAGGCCCTGTATCCCACGCCATGCCACTCTGGGCCCCGGCTCAGCACTGGTGTCTTTGTAGAGATGGTCAGGGGCAAGATGGCCTTGACGTTCCTTTCTGGACAGACTCCTCTCTGCTGCAGAACACTGTCCCAGGACATATTCAGAGAAACGGTGAAGTCCCACTGGGCCAGCTCTCTGGATGCTGCTTTGGCCTCAGGGAGCAGCGCCTGGTGGTGGCAAATAGGTGAGCAAATGAAAGAGGCCACTGCCTCGGGTCACACCAGCTCAGGGGCTGACAATCCCAGGCTACCACCAGCAAGCCAGGGGCTCCCCTGCCTCACCCCTGGAGGGAGACGTTCATGCTCTGGGTTAAAGCAAGACATCCCCAGGGTCCTCCAGAGAGAAGGCATGAGGGAAGCCAGCTATTTCCAGTTGAGTCTGTCACTTTAATCAGCATCACCAACGCTTTCCTAGAAACTTGAATCCAAAGACTTCCATATGAATCTCACTGGCCAGCACTAGATCATCTGGTCACCTCCAGCTAAAGGGACCGTGATCTGGTGTGTTCCTCCAAAGGAAGAAAGGCGGAGTGGCCGAGGCTGGACACCCAGTAGTATCCGCACAGTATGTAGTGGTTGAGTTTCTTCAGAGGAGAATCATTCAAACTTACTTTGTGAATCTGCACATTTGTGCTCCAAAGACAAAAAACCAGTTCGAGGTAGGTTATTGGTAATAGTCACACCTGAAAACCCTCTAACAAGCCACCATTGCCCTGACTCCTAAAGCAGACAGAAAGGGTGCAAGGAGAGAAAGCTGCAGGGCACCTTTTAACAAAGGGCAAAATACTAGCCTTTCAAACACAGCAGCATGAAAAAGAACCAGAGCAAGAGATGGGATTCGTCTCAGGAATGCAAGGTTGGCCAACAGTTGAAAACAAATCAGCAAAATTATCAGTCTGAAGAGGTTCAAGCTCATGATCACATCAATTGATGTGAAACTTCACATCTACTGTAAATGGATGTGAAAGAAAGGGAAAAAATCTCTTAGCAAATTAAACAATCAAAGGAACATCTGATCAAGGACATTTGCAAATAAGAACAAAGGAACAAAACTTCAGCTATTCCCTCGAGACTGGGATGAAAGCAAAGATGTCATCTCTCCCCGCTCCTGTTCCACATCAGACTGGAACCCCTGCCCTGTTGGATAGGTAAGAAAAGAAATTCAAGGCATACAGATTGAAAATGGAGAAATAGCAGCCCCCCCTACTTTCGGAGGATAACTGTCTTTAAAAAATACCAAAGATTTTTTTAAAAATTAGATAAAAGCCTACAAAGAACAAATAAATGATTTTGCAAGATTATAGAATAAAACATCAACACACAAAAATCAATTCCATTTCTAGAGATAGCAACAAACAATTGGAAAATAAAATTTCAAACTGTAATATCATTTATAAGGACCCAATTTCTTATGAAATTAAACATGTACATATCACAGAACCCAGTGATCCCACCCCTGGGTATTTGCCGGAAAGCAATAAAAACTGGGTTCATAATCACCAAGCACTGCAGTGTACCCCAGCCAGTAACAAACTCCACGGTTCATGGTGGAACATGACCAGGTGTTGTAGTCAGCTCTTCTGCTGCTGTGACTGAAAGATCTGACCAGAACGATTATAGAGGAGGAACAGTTTGTTTAGGGTTCATGGCTTCAGAAGTCTT
Source organism: Sciurus carolinensis (assembly GCF_902686445.1). Taxonomy (NCBI): domain Eukaryota; kingdom Metazoa; phylum Chordata; class Mammalia; order Rodentia; family Sciuridae; genus Sciurus; species Sciurus carolinensis. Next base: position 5,845,930 of record NC_062217.1, on the reverse strand, counting down.
AGTCTATAGAAGGCAGGCTCCATTTCTTGGAGCTTCAGATGAGGCTGAGCATCATGGTGGAAGAGTGTGGCAGAGGAAGCAGCTCACACGGTGATCAGGAAGCAGAGAGAGAGATAGACTCCACTCTCCAGATACAAAATATATACCCAAGCCACGCCCCCAGTGCCCACCTCCTCCAGCCACACCTACCACTCCAGGCGCCACTCAGTTAATCCCGTCGGGTGACTAATTCACTGATTAGGTGAAGGCTGTCTTAAGCCAATCATTTCCTCTCTGAACTTCTTGCATTGTCTCACAAGTGGGCTTTTGGGGGACACCTCACATCCAAACCGTAACACAAGGCAATAAGGAGAGGGAAACCATAGCATCGCAGCTTCACGACCGTGGGTAAGCTGAATGGAGGTTGCACACTGTATTATTCCACTTACAAGGCATCCTCCAAAAGACAAAACCGGACCGCAGTGCCACGGGCGGGGCAGTGGATGCCAGGGTACACGGGTGCGATCAGATCACACAAAGCTGAAATGACGCTTTCTGTATGTAGAGTAAAGAGGATATTCTAAGGACCGGCCATAGATGCACACTTAGAGGACGCACGGCACGCAGCGGGAGAAGCAGGCCATGCGAAGCCCAGGCAGAGGCGCGGCTCACTGGGGGCAGCCGGCCCGTCCTGCCCTCCGCCCTGCCCACCTCGCATTCTGCCCTCCTTCCCGATTCTAACCTTGTCACCCGTGCGCATTAATATATTTGCTTTTAAAATATTTTAAATGATTAATGTGTTTGATTTAGTTGTGCACATACCCCCCAGAAAGGAGGAACCTTTAGAAATATCAGCAGTCATCTACACCTGATTGGGAGGAATTAAATGATTAGTCTTACTGGCAAAATAGGAACACATTTTCTCAAGGAAATGAAAAAAAAAAATATATCAGAACCTGAAACAAAGGAGAGTGAGGAGGGAAGGGTGTTTGGCTATCAAAAGCCTGGTGGGGAAGAACCAGGAAGAAGACATTCAGGGGCCCTTGCCACAAGCCCAACAGGAGCCACTCCGAGTACCTGAGACCCAGGGGTGCCCCAGCCGTCCCTGGACAGGGACAACCGCCTGGCATCACCAGCTAGCATCGGGTGGCTTGCAAATACCAAGCAGTAGCCTAGACCCCAAGGCTTTTTAGGGTCTGTGACCTTGCCTTTGTTCAGAATCACCCACAGATGGGCAGAGTAACTCAGCCACCAGGATGCGCAGAATTAGACTCCTCTTCAACACAGGTGGAAAGAAGAAAGACGGAGTAGCCAGAGGGCTCCCATCCCATCTTATCCAGGTAATCTTACAGGTTGGAAAAACAGAGATGTGATGAAGAGTGTGATAGATATTCAATAGTGCACAATGAGCCACGTGCCTGTGGGTAATCTGCACTCTGCCACAAACACCTATCTTGTCTTCACTTTTTATAGCATTTTTTTTTTTCTAATTGGAAAAGTAATATGCTCTTGGTATAAGAAAGAACTTTAGAATTTTAACAGAGTAAGTTTCCTTTCATTCTCTGCATATGCCTCCCTCCCACCTTGGAGGCAGTGATACAAGAAGTCTGGAAATATCTACTCCAAAACTGTTTGATGGGTAAAATACTCAAATGTATGTTCTTAAAGAAAAAAATGGGATCTTTGCCATTCTGAAGTCATTTACAAAATGTTTTAAAAACCTCTTCATGCCAGTAAATGAATGTCTGTCTCAGGTAAATGACTAGTTTCACAATATTTATTTTTACTATAATTATGCAATAATAGCTATTAGAATTGACTCTAACCTTTTACCATTACAAACAATTGCTATAGCTTATATATTCTTCTTAATGTGTTCATGTGAGTCTCTAAAGCTCATTCCTAGAATTAGACTGACCGGAACAGTTCAGAGTCAGGAAGATTTGAAATTATCATAAGGCAAGTCTCTCAATAATTTGCACATCTATTATGAGTATATGGAGTGCCTGTCTCCCCAAGTCCCTGATAGAGAAAAATAAAATCTAAATACAGATTTATATGTACCTTTCCCACTCAAAATAGGCCATTGGCATGGCTAGGAGTTCATGAGAGCTAGCATGTCTTATGCTGCATATTGCAGTTTTTAGTTCATGTACCTGCTCCTATATTCTGTCCATTTTTTCTGTTGCAGTATTTATCACAGACTTTTAGAATGTCTTTCCACATCATAAATAATAATTTCCCCTGTCATGTTTTTAAGTTTGTTGCCTGTTTCTCTTTTGTGTTTTGACATGGTGGTAGTCTTCTGACATGAAATTTCACTTTTGGGTGGGTCTAACCGATCACTTCTTTTATGGCTTCAAGACTTGATGTCTGCTTTACAACATCTTCCTTATTCAGCTCTGTTTCCCCAGAGCAACTGAAGTGCCCATTTCCTGGTGTGGACACACCTGGAAAACTCTCAGAACCCCTGACGTGGGTACGGCCGTCTCCAGAACCCGGTGCACAAAACAAGCAAATCAAGTAATAAATAAACCTGCTGAACTCGACTGTGTTTTGTCTTTTGGTTCCAAGTGTGGGCTTGAATGCTGTTGCAATGCAGGGGCTTCCCAGCTCCTCTCCAGGAGTCTCAGACTTGGCCCTGGCTCAGTCTCAGGCCTCTCCAGTCGATGAGAGAGTAGATATTTTACAGCTTAGCTGATGTGACCATTGGACTGTGGCATCCACAGGCTGAGTCGACAGACCTGGCTGCTGAGGGAGCACATAGAGTTTCTCATGCCCTCTCTCGATAGGTGGGCACTTCTGCCCCAGAAAGCCCAGTGAAGGGGCATTGACCAGCTGGGGGCCACTCCTGCCCTTGGTATGAAGTTCCGCAGCCTTGGAAACAGCCAGGAGCAAAGCCTAGTTTGCCACTGACGTCCGGGTGCCTGTGTGCAGGGACAGCTCCGCGTTTTGTGCCTCAGCCCTTTCTTGTTTCCAGTGAGCTCTTAATTGCAAGAAGATCCTTGAAAGGTCAGCAAAGTGAGCTGCACAGAAGAGTGGAGCCGCTGACCATCCCGCCAGCTTCCTCTGCATACCAGCGCATTTGTTCTGGCCTCTGGGTGCAGCTGCTCGGGTTCACACTTGGCAGTGGGACTCAGCTCAGTCCTTACCGCCTTCAGGGAACCTCACAGGAAAAAGCTTAAAGATCACGGGTCAAAGGGCCCAGATTTTAAACAGTTTGGCTTCTCCTTCCTGCTCCGGCCTAGGCCTAGCGGGGGTGTCTTTCCCATAGGAGGTTTGTGTTTGAAGAACAGCAATAAGAACCAGGTTACTCGGTGGGAAGTAAGCAACCTCCCCTCCCCAGGGAGTGTTCTGAGTGCGAGCGTGATGTCCTGGGTGGGTGGCCACAGTTCAAGCATGATGTCCTGGGTGGGTGGCCACAGTTCAAGCTCCCCCCCCTTCTCTTCTTCCTCAAGAAATTAACAGTGGGATTCAGAAAAAATAATAAGTTATGATGAGCATTTACCACAGAAAAACACTTGATAGTTGTTATTTCTAAAGTCCCAAACTTGCAGGAAGAAGGGCCTATTTTTCTTAGGGAAGATAAACAGTAAGAAGTTAGGCCAGCGATGACCAAAGAGAGCGTTCTAAGGGACTCCACCGTTGCTTCTCAGCACAGAGGCAGGCTGGAGATTCTGCACGTTTATTTGAAAAGGTGCACTAAAAGCAAAGGCATTAGAGTTTTTTGAGACGATACCAGAAAATCACATTTATTTAAAAGGAAACCAATGCAAATGAGCGATGCTATTCTTTTAATTCTTAGGATGAAAAATTAGCAATCAACAACGAAGAAATATGAAAAAAAGAAAAGGCTGTATATCTAATTAGTTTGAACACATGTAATTTGTAGCTTAAAACTAAAGCTATTAGTGAATTTAATGGTGGCTCTACCTACTGCTAAATTATAATGAATACCAAGCACATTCCATTAACTGTGATAATTCTGGGTTAGAACCTTGGATTAATTGGATTAATTTTAGTTTATCTTTTAAGAATATCTATTTAGAACTACTTATTAATCCTGTATACCTTTAAATGGTTTAATATGTAATTAAAACAAGTGGATATTTGTCCTCCTACCCTACACTTTTTTCCATAGACCTGGACAGTACATGGGGTGTGACTGAAACAGCCTTTGAAGTGTTGAGGACAGCTTTGGGCATAGGGAGGCGGGCCTCTCTCAGTAGTGATGGTCAGTGCTCCTCGGGAGGAGGAGCTTTGGGCATAAGAAACCTCTTGGCAAGGCCCCCAATTGTTGGGATTGTAAGGCATCAGGAACAGGAGCACTGTGAATGTCTTGGTCAGAGCAGCAGGTGGCCTGGTGGAAATGAGTGAGCATTAGAAAGTCCATGGTGGCCCCAGAAACCACGGGTCTTTCCCTTCAGAGGCCTAGTCTCAGGGCCCCAGGGGAGGGAGTGGACAGGACCGGCATCCAAAGACCTCTTTTCTTCTCTGCTCTGGACCAGGTGGCCTTGACCTCCTGAGGGCCTTGCTGAGCCCAGGTTCCTGCTACTTCTCCCAGGGAGCTGAGGCAGCCAAAGGAGGACAGCTCTGTGAGGACACGCCCTCGGTTTCCCACAGGGACACTCCTGCTGCCAAGGCCTAGCTCCCTCTGCAGAGTGTGGCTACAAATTCACGTACCACAGAGCTGTTCTGCATGGAAAGGAGGTGCCTAAGGTCCAGCCGAGCAAGAGAAGAGCTTTGGTATTTCCTCAGGTTCCCAACAGAGCCAACTCCACGCTACGCACAAGACACACAAACCTGCCACGCACAAGACACACAAACCTGCCGAGAGAGCACGGGCCTCGGGACTCACTGAGGCCGACAGCCTCTCTGCTGGTGTCACTTTGAAGGGAGATGGCCGTAGGTCAAGTGTCTCCAGGTTGGCCTGAAGTCTGGCCTGTCCTTGGGCTCAAGGAAGGACACCAGCCAAAGGGTCACAGCACCTGGAGACCTCAGGGCTCAAAGTACCTTTTAGTCCTGATCCAATGTCCTTAGTGTGGCCTCAGGGTGTCAACTGCAGCTGGTTTCAGGTAAAATTTAGATCACTACCATCTTGTGAAAATGACAATACTGGCTAATAACAAAACCACACATTTTGGTAAGTAATTAAATAAAATCCAGTCGGAAGGTACGAAGGAGACAGGCCAGTTTTACTTTAAAAATTGAAATATAGTCTTTGCCTAGTTCTACTCATAAAGCTAGAAGTGCTCTCTAGTTAACACCAAAACACAGAAAATTGACTTTCCTCTAAATGATTTCCAAGTGTAGTTCTCAAAGAGCTGAACTATGTTCAGGCAAGGATGATAATAATAATAATAAGAAGAAGTAAATAAACATACTAGTTCTTAATGTAAAAAAATTAGTTCTTATTGTAATCATAACTGTCCTAACTTATGGTTTGTTGAAGATACCACAAAGCTACACTTCAGTTAAATATGTTAAATTTCTATCTTTTTCATGATATATATTAATTTGTGAAACATATTTCACAGCATTCTCCCAGCTAAATAAATGATAAAAAAGTATAAGAGCTAAAAACAACATAAATATACTGAATAAAAACATAAATATGCTGAAAAAACAGATCCTCCAACAGCCCACCTGCCATTGAAGGACAGCTGTGTTAGTCTGAAGACGACATGGGGTGGGGTTGTGAGCAACATAAGTCACAAGCTCTCCAGGAAGCCAATAAATACATTTCTAGATCACTCGGGGTCATTCCTGACTCATTCTGCCTGGGGCTGCCCTTTTGTCCTCAGCCCTCAAATTACAACCTCTAGTTATCTCCTTTTTTCTGGGTCAAAAATAAATCAGGGTCTTACTGCATACCTGTGAAACCCTGTTGACAAAACAATGGAACAGGTCATCTGTTCTCTCCCATCTGCTACTAAGGGCCGCCATATGCATTGGGTCAGGGCAGGATGGCAGATGGACACACATGTCCCAACCAGTGGGCTTGGGGAAAGGTAAGGATGCTTTCAATATCATTTGCACCCACAGTAGTACCACCAGCTTTTTGTGACTTTTGTTGCTAGAAAATCATACAGTTGCACCCACACCTGCCGGTGGGGTATCTTTTCTTAGCCAGTCTCCCTATTTTGAAGTGTTACATTTCTTGACAATATCAGATCAATAAAGCTAATTTGCAGCAGCATACCGCATTACAGCGTTTTATATCACATTTCCAAGAACGAGCAGTCTAAAATCTTGACAATTTAAACCACATAACAATTTCTGACATTTAGATCTTTTCCAGTAAAAAATATAATAATTGATTCTCTTCCATGCGACAGTTTCCATCTCCCCTACTTCTGGCAACAACCCATCATTTCAGTCACTCCGGCTGAACCCCCTGTAGCTTGTACCTTCGAATCTATTTCCTCCTTTGGGCCCTCATCTTACCAGGTGCCGAGTCCCACGACGCCTTCAGCGTGTTGTCCCCAAGGTCCACCGTGCCACGTGCTGCGGCCTTAGCCTCCTCAGTGAACGCCACTTCTCGCCTGGGTAACCAGCCTCCTCACCCTTCTCCCCTCCAGTGCATCCTGTTTAAACACCCGGGGTCGTCTCCAATCTTCATTTTGCGTATCCCTCCCCTCTTTCACTGGTTGCTTCCCACTGCCGCGAGCTGGTCTTGACATCCCTCCAGTGTCCACACCCAGCTTTCCATGCAGCCCTCTCGCCTCTCGACGCTGTGGTGAGAGACCAGACTCCTCACCAGCACGTTAACATACTGCACCAAAGCTGGGCACGACACCCTGTTGTGCCAGTCTGCACCAGGAGTTTGCTTCTCTTCCCTCTCTGTTTATCAAAATCATGCTGTCCTCCAAAACTCATCTCAAATTCAGCTTCCTCCATCAGACCGTCCCAAACTCTCCTGCTTGCAGCTTCCTCTTCCCTCTGATTTTCCCAGGGCACTTTCTCTCCAGACTTACCCCGTGCGTTGCCATGTGCCCTTCCTGTCTTTCTGTTAGTCATCCATATGCAGACACAGACTATATAGACTCACCAACATCCAGAAGCATATGCACATATATACTTTACGTAAGTGCTGTTATATATAAATATTGCTTTGTGACTTGCTTTTTTATACACTGATGTATGTTGGAGATCTGTCCCTGTAATATCTGTGGAGATAACAAGATGATTACTTCTTTTTTGTACTTCTGTATTCTTCAACTTTTCTATAATAATCATGCAAGACTTAGAATCATACACACAGAAAAAAAATGTTATTTGCAGACCACAAAAACAAGCCAACAGAGAGAAGATGTCAACAGGAGAGATCATGTCCTCCGCTTTCTATCTAGTAAGGGGAAAAAAAAAAAAACAATTTCAATGCTTATAGAAAGACCTAAATCAAGAGCGCAAAATTGTATCACTTCAAATGGTAAAGATTTTTTAAAACAAAACTTAGAATGACTTATCCACAATAATATTCACATTTTAGTTCAATATACATCCAAGCACCTATACAGCCAAAGGACTGTGGTGTTTAAGCAGAAATGAGTTTGTCTCAATCCCTGCCCCAGGGTGACAGTCTACAGAAGTTTGCAATAATGACCTATTGCATATTTGTGGTTTTTTCTTGATAGTCTCATTGTAAACAAAAGATAGCTTTTGAAAGAATGCTCTCTGACTGCAAGGCTAATCTAACTGCTGTGTTATAGACAAAAGTCTGTCATTATGCAACATATTTAGTTAATTGCTTGATTTTAATATTAAAATTAAATAGCTTAGTTGCTCTGGATGTTTGAAGCATTTTCCAAAGCTATTACCTGATATTACCCTTGCAGTAGGTGAGCCATCATATTCTGTGGGGATCCCTGGGTGGAGGTGATCCTATGACTCTCCCAACTTGGCAAAGCATCTTCTGCTTCTAATCTTCTGTCTTCTCCCCAAACCCAACCAAACTTCTTCATGATAAGAATGATTCTGTCCAGGTCCCAGAACAAGTTTTAACATTAGAACTAAGCTGGAAACAAGCAGCCCAATGGGGCCGTGCACAGAGATGCTTCGGGCTCTATGTGATGTGGCACATGCTGTGCTCTGGTCTGTCTTCCCAGGACTGTCCTGGGAAAACTGGGAACCAGGAAAGAGATTTGTTCAAGCACATTCTATTTGACAAGCACAAATAAACCGATTAAATTGCCTCCATTCTAAACCTATCCAAGCATCGCCAGCAACACGTAAATAACAGAAGCCAGTTGGTAGCAAAGCTGTAAGTTTGGGCACATGCGACACTCCAAAGACACTGATTTTAATATCCCATCAAATGCAGAGAGCAGCAGAGTCAGGCGATCCACCAAAAAGAGGCCATCTGTTACTTATTTAAGCCACCCTTAGACAAGAATATATTACTTTTCAGGGGAAAAATATTGTTCTTTCCAGAGGACTAGGAATGTGATATAAACAATGAGATGAGATAAAGCTGTTTATATCAAAGAGTGAATCAGATTATAACACTGAAAAATAGTATACATTTCCTGTTATTGCTGCTATAAGTAAAACAGTATTTGAAAGACAAATTACCATGTTACTATTCTTGAAAATCCCCTGCTCCTCTGTAAGTAATGACATCTTGGTAGACATGCGACTAACCAAGTGCAGACACATCTCCATCTACATAATTTAAGGGAAGAAAAAAAAATCGTTTCCCCTTTGAGAAAGAGTACTTTTTCCTTCAAAACTTAAAAGAATCTAGAAAAGCTTTCTTTTAAGACAAACAAAAACTGCAGAAGGGTAGGGGAGACGCAAGCAGCCAGGTGCTCCCGGTGGGAACGAGGTGCAGCCGGGCTCTGGAGACACTGAGCTGGAGCGCCAGCAGCAGCTAGCAAGCCCCGAGGGACCTCCCAGCCGCAGCTTCAGCAAGACCCAGGGCCAAGGATGTGCCCCTCACCTGCGGCAGGTGGACGCACACAGACACGCAGGCAGCTGCATCCCCACCCAGCCGCAGGCTCCAGGGCGTGGCCCCGGGCGCCCAGGGGAGCCACCCTGGCTCACAGCATGAGGGGACGGTGGGGGTCCACCTGGCAGGAGCTCCAGTGCTGCCCACCTCTCCTTCGGAGGCTTGTCTGATCTCATCTCTTAGCGACTCTCCGAGTTCCTGAAGAAGAGAATCAATGGTGGCCACAAGGCCAGGACATCCCCTGCTCTCAAGGCTAGCAAAACGCTGGCCTGAGCTCGGTCGTGCCTGCCGGCAACTGGGGCAGTCCTTGTGTCTCCGAGTCGAATGGCAGGGAACAGTGGGAGCCTCTTGAATGGCAGGTCTTTGGGGACTCGCTGCCACCAGCTGCCCGTTTGCCTACAGAGTGCTGCCAGTGCCAGCAGGCCAATCCCAGACTCCTCAGGACTTCTGGTCACTCTCCGAGGGCATCTCTGGGCCCTGACCCTGGATTCAAGGTCCTTGCCTGGGCTCACCTCTGGGCCCACCACCAAGAGTCCTCCATAGATCCGTGATGGCTTTTCTGCAATTAGACATGAGAGGCAGGAGTCTCCCGATGGAGCAGTGCGGTGGCCGGGGTCTGAAATGGGCTCTGCTGGAAGCAGCTCCTCTCTCCCTGGCTGCGTGAGGAGGGTTGAGAGGGTCACCTTTGCACAAACCCTCCATGAAGAAAAGTCCATCTGCGCGGTCTGAAGAGAAAGGACTGGGCCTCGAGCCCTCCTCCTCAGGTCACTCTTACCTCCAGGAGGCATTTGGCAAAGTCCGAGACACGTTCGGTTGTCACCGTGTGGGTGTGTGGTGGGGGCTTGTGCTTGCATCTGCTGGGCAGGTGCTAAATATCCCTCAAGGTAAGCAGTCCCCACCACAAAGAATCATCCAGCTCTGAACATGCCAAGGCTGACAAGGCCTGGTCAATATTTAACCCTTAAAACACAAAGGAAGAGCTGGCTTGGAGGCCCTGTCCCTGGCCGGGCCCTGTCCCTGGCCGGGGCCCTCGCAGGCCTCCTCTGCCAACACGCTGCACACTTCACGTGAAGCTCCTCCCAGGCCCTGCTGCTACCTTCTCTCCTCTCTCCCGCCTGCCTGCCCCAGCACTCCCCTCCCCTCCCAGGACCCTCATCTGCCTGAGACGGTCCCTACAGGTGGCATGGGTCACTGTCCTTGGGTGCTGCATTTCCAAGGAGACCTGAGACGGGGAGGCCTGGTTCAGGCTTTGAGAAGGGATTCAGAGTGCCCTCTCCTGCCTAGACCCTAGGCCTGAGGACTGCCTTTCACTGCAGACCCCTGATGCAGGCCCCAGCCTGGACAGACAGGAAGGGACGCGGGTGCCGCCTCTGCCTCACGTTTGGCCTCAGAGTCGCCTCTGTCTCATTCTCTTCAGGAGCCAGGAGAAGGCACTGGAGATTCATGAAGGAGTGCATCCTGACATCCACCTGTGTTAAAGGACGTTACCGAGGGCGCTGGAGAGAGGTCAGGAGGAAAGGACCAGGGACTGTGGGTTGGACAGGAGGTTACGTCCGCACAGTGTGACAAGATCTTCCACTCAGCAACAGGGATGCTTGCAAGTTAAAGGCAGGCCATGGAGACACTGCATCCAGTTGAACCCACAGGAATAATTTGAAGATAATTAAAAATATAATGACCCCAATTGGGACTGAGGAAGCACATTGGCGTTAACCTCCCTGTCCTGACAGAAGCTACCGTGAGAGTTTGCGGTCAGGTTTCCCACTTAAGACTCCACCTCCAGCACGCGCCCCAACCCTCTGGAAATGGGCTCCTGCCTGACTCAGAAGAATAGTGCCAAGCCCTGTCTGGGCAGGAACAGATCCTGCCAGGAGCGCCCCAGTCAAGGGCACGTCCCACCTGGGGCGTGGAGACGGATGAAAGGTCGGAATGGGAAGCAGCTGAGCTGCATGTGCACCTCCTCCGTCTACACCTCAGGACACAGGTGTGTTGATCTCAGAGACACCACAGAGGGAAGGAGAGGACAGGGAAATACCTGCCTCTGCCCACCTGCCACTTCCCTAGTAGATCCGTCTCTCCCCGGATCTTCTCCAGCAGGACAGCAGAGGCACCAAGAAGGTGTTACAAACACCACACCTCCCTGGAAAATTCCCCATGGCCCAGTGTCCCCATGGCCCAGAGTGCAGGACTGTTATGGGTGAGCCACCTGGGCTGGGCCCACCAGTCAGTGGGTGAGAAGAGAGGGGCAGCCAGCACCCTGGAGGCCTCTGTGGGCACCCTCTGTGCTGGCTGTCACCTGCAGCACATGTGTCTCCTCTGATCCTTTGTCACCTCTCCTTCCCTCCCCACCCCACAATCTGACTTTCCCTCTTTTTCTTCCCCTCCTCGGAGACAGTGCACCTGGCAAGAAGCCCGAGCCTGGGAAAGTCAGCGCGCTCTGAAGTCTCCCTGGGTTGGGATGATCCGCTGCAGTCCCGTCGTGGACTAAGTGGCTGTGTCCCCTCAAAATTCACATGTTGAATACTTGCCTAAAGTGATGGGGCAAGAAGAAGTCCCTCTGGAGATGATTGGGTCCAAGGGAGGGGCACCCCAAGTGGGCTCGGGGTTGCAGAGACCCGTGCCCCTTCCTTCATGGAGGGCACAGTGAGGAGGCAGCGTGGTGGAGCAGGACCCAGACCTTGCCAGACCCGCTGTGCTGGCACCTGAGCTGGGCCTCCCAGCCTCCAGCACCGTCAGGGGTAAGTTCCCGTGGTTATAATGGCCACTCAGACTTGGTCCTCTGCAGCGGTTGCTCGAATGAGCCAAGACAACAGCTCCCTCGTTGTGTCACCTGGACGAGTGTCTGATTGCCGCACTCACACCTGTGGAATGGGGACAATAACGCTGTTCCCTACATTTATTTTAAATGAAATAACGGGTCCATGCTGCTCGTACTTGATCGATGCTTCTTTTCATGTTGTTTTTTACTTATTTCCATCCCATGGTGCTGGGGATTTGAACCCCGGCCTTTCTACTTGCAAAGCCAGCGCCCTACAGGGTGGTCTATGTCGTCAGCACGATCGATGCTTCTTGAATATTTGAATCTCTCTCTCATCCTCCCTCTGCTTTCTCTCTTCCCTTTCCCCTATTGCAATTAGGTGCAGAGGAGAAAGTAGACACGTAGAGTCAGGTTATGAAAGAACTGCAGCTTTTCAGACCCAGAAAGAAACTGCAAAGGCACCCAGCACAATCTCCCCCCGGATAGAGGAGAGCACTGGGCTCAGAGCAGTGGAGCAGTGACCGGGGCCTCACAGCCCAAGCCTGTTCCTGGCCGTCTCCCACCGCCATGCTGCAGAAAGAACAAGCCGACAGCAAGAGAGGAGTGTCTGCGCCGTGTCGCATCCTGTTCATTTAGGAGAGGGGCTACTGCAACCTGCTTCACGATCTGAATTAGCTCAGCTGTAAGAGTGCTTGGCTAGCCTGCCAGAGGCCCTGGGTTCAATCCCCAGTACTGAAAAATACATAAATAAAAACCGGAATTATTTTTATTGAAATTCTTTAAAACCAGAATCACTTTGTTTCTGTTAAGTTTGAATTTTTAGCATATTTTGCCCAATTTTGTTTTTCTTCTAAAAAATATCCAAAGTGTCGACTGCCCACATTCCCTATTTGGAGAACTTAAGGGTCGGCCAGTACTCGGGCTGATCTGTGCCCAGTGCCCAGCCTTGGCACTGGCTCCAGTCCGGGGGGCCTCAGGTGGCCTTCCGGGCTCCCGCTCTCCTGCTAGACCTGCTGCCCGGAGCCCAGTTGATCCCTGGGGCCTTCCTCTGTATGATTTAATAATACAATCTAATAAAAGAATCTGTCCTAACGTAAGTGCTAGAATGGAAGGGCCTGCGGTGGTTCAAGTGCTTGTCCCACCCACACTCTTGTTGAAACTTAGTTGCTGCTATGGTTTATGTCTGCAGGGTGACCAAAGGACCATGAGGGCTTGTCCCCCAGAGGATGTGGAGTCTTTGGAAGATGGACACCACTGAGAGGTCTCCAGGCCATGGGACACACCCTGGGTCCATTGACTCGGACCCTTCTCTTCCTCTCTTCTGCTTCCCAGCCATGCAGTGAGAGGTTTAGCTTTGTCCTGCACTGCCCACCGTGAGGAACTGCCCCAACACAGGCCTCAAGCAGGAGGGTCAATCATCACGGACCTGATCCTCCAAAACAGTGAGACCACGAAACCCTTTTCTCTTTCTAAGCTGATTGCCAGAGTTACATGCTACTGAGAAGGAGAACTGACTGCTACAACTGCCATCTTAACAGTATTGGGAGGACCTTGAAGAGGTGGTGAAGGGGTGGGGAGGCCAAGCAGGCTCTGCCTCACAGATGGAAATGGTGCCATTATGAACGGATGGTTCAGACCCCTCCCTGGCTCACTCCTGATTCCTCTTTCTCTCTCTCCCTCTCCTCCCGTCATGTGAAGATGTAGCTAGAAGACCCTGGATTTCCAACCTCCAGAAGTGTGAGTCAACAAATTTCTGTCCCTTAGAAATTTGCCAGTATGTGGTTTTCTGTCAATAGCAGCACAAGGCAGGTAAGATGGCACCTAGATTAGGCTTCACAATCCCATGTTGTTCTGGGTAAAATATGCAATTTGACGATGACTCTCTAGAAACCACGTCCCTCCTATTTCTCAGAGAGAGGATATCTCAGCAGAAGAGTTGTGCGTGTGTTGGGGAGGAGGGCTCTGCTCTCCCAGTGGCCCAGCTACGAGGCCCCTCTGTTTGCAGCACCTGGGCCATAATCTAGCCCTCCCCCCAACTCCCGAGTCAGGCCCTGTGGTCATGAATTCTTTCTCCAAATTACTATTCATAAAAGCAAGCATGCATGACTAACCATGAGGCGAATCCAGTGATGCAAGTCTATGTGACTTATCTCATCTACCCAGCGTGTCAGCTCGAGGCTGAAGGGGGAGGTTTTCACTGCCCCTTCTCAGGACAGACAATTCAGAGGAGTGAACATGTACATGTGGGTGGCCCTTTGACAACATCACCTCTCCGCCCTTCCTTGGCTCCTCCAGGCCTGCTCTACCAAATTCTCAGTCGGGAAAAGACAGCATGGCTCCTGCGTGTTGCTGACCTCGGAGAGCCGGCAATACCCAAGCCCCACAGGGCACCTCCCAGCCCCATAAGCCCTCTTCTGAAAGTAAATTTGAGATGTGTTATGCAGAGTGGTACAAATTACTGCAGTAAATTATCAAACAAGCCAGTCAAAATATGCATTTATTCATTCATTCATTCCTTCATTCATAACAGGTGTATATCGAGTTGTCTATGAATCGGGGTGTCAGAAAGTCCATAGTCAGAATCTTAGTTCCACTGCCTACCGTCTAACTATTCCCCTTCTCCTCCTGGTCCTTCTCCTCTGGTGGTGTTGGGGGTTGAACCCAGGGTCTTGCACTTGCTAGCCAGTGCTCTACTGCTAACCTAAACCCCTAGACCCAGTTAAATATTCAGGTCCCAGGAAAGCGACTTAACAACCTGATCCTCATTATCATTCCTTGTAAAAATTGGGAAATAACACCAAACTCACGGGTTGCTTGTAAATATTCAAGGATGCAGGTGAGTTCCTGGATGGAGTCCAGCTCCCGGCCATGGAATCCAGCATAATGTGTCCACCAGCGAGTTGCATCAGATCAAGATAGGAGCACAGACTATGAGCGATGCTGGCCTTTGATGTGTAAAATCTATGCTCCTCTCGAAGAAGAAGTTCTGCTCTTAAATTCTGCTTGGCCCAGGTCCAGCTTCCGGGTGTTATCCTGAGTTCTCCAACCTCAGAGCTTTCTGGTTTTCCACTTGACCTCAGACTAACTATTTCTAGTCAAACCACTTCAATTCCTCCTCAGCCCAGGTAAGATGGTTGACCTGTAAACTGAAACCATTGCCCAAGCTTCTCGGGGCAGTCACATGAGTAGGAGCTCCCAGGGAAGGGAGTGGCTTTGGGACACCAAGGACACACGGCAGCGGAGAGCTGGGTGAGGCACTGTGCACTGCCCTTTTCATTTTGTAGAAATCGAATGGATTCCAAAGATCATTTACTTTCACCTTTCTCATTTTTAAGAAAGAAAGAGGTCCAGAAAAGTTAGAGGACTTTCCAGGAGGCCAGATACCACCCTCATTACTCAGATGTAAATGGTCACTTGCGATACCCCGAAATCATCCTCCACTTCAAAAGACCAAACACTCGTGAAGACGATATCAAATATTTCACTCTAGCAATTTAATGATTTCCTTTTGATATATGATGGGTCCCAGGTTATCACTAAAATCCATTTTACATTTCGACAGCTGACACTATGTGAAAGCCAACAGCAACTTCTGGAGTCTAGTTAGCACATGCCCAGCCGGAAGCCACAAGGTGACATGCCCCACCTGCTGACTTCTGAAGCGTCTCTGTGACTGGCGTTTCCCATGACCACACAACTCAGGGATTGGAAGAAGCAGCTTCAAAGACTTTACCTCACATCCATCTGCACCCTGAAATCCAATATCTGCTTTTATGAAAGCAATTCATGTATATGGTTTAAAATAAACTCAAGTACAATAAGAGAATAGCACATTAGTCAGAGCTCTCTAGGAAAACAGAACAAATAAGATGTGTATCTATTAAAAGAGAGAGAGATTTATTTTAAAGAATCATTTCAGGCAGCTGAGGGGCCGACAAGTCTGCATTCATTTGGTGGAGCCAGTAGCTGGAAATCCAGGTAAGGGCTGATACTCTAGTCTGGAGCCCACGTCTGCAAGGCAGGTGGCAGGCAGGAGACTCAGGCGGGGTTTCTAAGTTGCAGGCCCTGAGCAAAACTTTTCCTCCAGAAGCCGCCATGTTTGCTCCCAAGCCTTCAGCAGGTCGCATGAGGCCTCAGCCTTGGAGGGTCATCGGCTTTACTAAGGTTAACTGAGGACAGTTACCTATCATACCTACAAAGCACTGTCACAGCAACACCCTAGTATCAGACAGATGGGTACCACAACTCAGCCCAGCTGACACAGAAAATCAGCCACCAGCCAGGGGAGGTGGCACATGCCTGTAATCCCAGCAGCTCAGGAGACTGAGACAGGAGGAGCTTGAGTTCAAAGCCAGTCTTTCAAAAGTGAGGTGCTAAGCAACTCAGTGAGACCCTGCCTCTAAATAAAATACAAAATAGGTCTGGGGATGTGGCTCAGTGGTCAAGCGCTCCTGAGGTCAATCTCAGTACCAATAATAATAATAATAATAATAATCATCATCATCATCATCATCATCATCAGCCACCATGGGGCAGATCATGGAAAAGTCACCATGTCCTACTCCATGTCCTCTCCCCAGTGGTGAGCACTTGAAGTGGTCAAATCCCTCCTTGAAGGGAAGGGTACTGGTTCTGTTCAAGGTTACAAAGTGCACTGGACTTTCTTGACAGTCACTCGGTTCGTCCTCTGTGCCAATCCCCCTGGTAAGCACTGTACATGGCTATTTTGGCCAAGCATTTCCAGTGGCCCTGACATGAGGGTCCGATTATCACCAAAAAATTTACAAGTCGGCTGAGGTGCAGAAAGATAATATCCTCCTGTTGAACAAATTGATGGCAAGAGATGTACCATTGAGTTATGGAAAAACAAAACAACTCGAATCATTTTTATGGAGATATTGAGGCCGGAACAAATTCAGCCAAGTTTCAAAGACATCCTCGTGACCAAATGCCATTTAAAGCCCAGTGCTTACAGGGTACGGGAGGACTGAGTCTGGGGCTGTGTTTTGCTCACGTCCATAGAAAAGGCAATATTCCTTATTTTGAATTATTTATTATTTTGTGTTCCCAATTAAGCTACAATGTGACAGCAAGCTATTTTACAAGGCAATAAAAAAAATAATCGTGCTCCCCAGTGAGTAAACTACAAGGCCAAAAGGTGAATTGTTTATTTCAGCGAGAGAACTGTATTACTGTACTGAAAAAGAGTGGGCATGTCCTGATATTGCTGCTACAAGTCAAACAGCTACAGAAAAGAACAAGATAAACTGGTTACCAGCCTTTCTCAAAGCTCCTATTTTTAGAATAATGACAAAACTGTCTGTGTTTACATAAGGAGCAAAGATGATTGACAGGTGGAGCGGAGGAGCCAAGGTCCGCCCCAGGGTGAGGGCCTCTGGCTGGAGGGAGGTGCTGAAAGACTCAGGAGCAACACAACCCCCACTGGATGTGAATGGCAGGAAAAAGACTAGTAGACTAACCTGACTTGAGGGTCCTATCCTCTCAACCTGCTGCATAAACCGTAAATTCAAATTAGCCCAGTTACGGAAAACAACATGGTGCTGTGGGCCCTGCCGTGTCATTGGGGTGGTTTATGGGAAGCCTGTGCGACTACATATGGCCACCAGACGGGAGCTGGTTTTCAAAACAAAAACAAAATAAACCAAAAGCCCTCACCCTCAAATAAAGCCAGACTTAACCTGCCTGCTGAGCGGCTCTGTGCATTTCAGCTGGAAGTAGCTGGTGACAAGTGAGGCCAGGGCAGGAGGGGCAGGGCCAGGAGGCTCCCCCAGAGCTGCTCTCCTCTCACCCTGTGTGCTGTGGGGTGTGCAAAGGGATGCTGCAGGAAGCAGAGGGGAGGACAGGGAGGAGCAGGATGCTTGCGGGTTTCCGTGGATTGCGCCCAGTCCTTGGTCCAGAACTCTGGAGGCCATCTTGGTGAAAATGCCCTTCTGCATCTGTGCTGTTCACAGCCTGTCCACACGGCCACTGCCACAAAGAGTACCCAGCCACAGATGCCACCCTCCGCCATTGTCACATGAGGGAACCACCAAGTGACCGATGGCATCTATGAGACTTGCGTTGATCAGTCTCAAAAGAAGGAAGCCCCAGCGCCTAGACCGATAAGTAACCCATTCTCTCCAACAGTAATTCAAGAAGCGCTCCCTCTGGTACCCACAGGAGAGATGCACGGAAATACCCTCCTGGCCCTCCCTCTTTGAAGCCTCTCACTCTTCTTCTGATTCTTCTCAGATTATTTTCATCTTTTTGTTCATTCCTTTCTAAATTTTAGACTTACTAATTTCAAAAGCTAGCTTATGTTACTTTTTCATCCTTGTGCATATGTACTCCCAAGGAGAGCTCAATCTCCCTCTGACCAGTAGTGCTTGCCAATCCTCCCACCCCCATAACTCCTTTCATGTGTTAGAACGCCAAGGAATAGCAACCGGCCACCAGCCAGGGAAGCTTTGCCAGTTTGTGAGGAATGGAGGTGTGCTCTAGATGCCACCAGGGGTAACGTCTACGCTGTAGAAATACAGCGTGGCAGATGTGCAACCAAGATGGCAGCCACCGATTCTCCACCTCTGTGCGCACGCTGCTCCTTCTGTCCGGGAGCATGGCCTTCTCCTCCCTCTTTACGTTTTGACTGGTCTTTTTTCTTACCTGAGCAACGACTTGTGTCAGCAGCACTGCTGTGCCTGTTCCCAGCCCACGTTTAAGATTTCTCGTCCTTTGAAGAAGCCGATCACCAGTCAAAAGGGACGACTACCCTGGCCCTGGAAGCTGAGGGAAGTCCAAGCTGGCCACAGTGGGACACAGAGGAGCCGGACTTAGGAGGTGGGCCTGTTTGGACCTTTTGCTGGGTCCAGCGTCAGCTGAGGGTCATTAATGGTGAACCCAGCTCGTAACTCATGGGGTCGCATCTGATCTCTGCCCAAATTCTTGACCCATAGAATCCCAAGAAGTCACATTACTTGAAACTATTAAATACTGACACAGGTTAATATGTAACAGTAGGTAAAATACACAGAAAGGTTAAAAAAATGTTTTTGAAGAAAAGCGATCCTGTAGCCTCGGGACCGAGGGCTTACACGACCCTGGCCTCTCTATGTATTTCTTATGATTTTCAAATTTCCTAAATCCCTCTCGTGGGTCTTCCGCTCATACTCCCTGAACAAGGATCGAATGCTCAGACCCCTTCCTGGCACGTTGGGGGCACCTTGGGGTGGCTGAGTTTGGATCAGAGGCAGAGTCTCATGAGGATAAGGTGACCAGGCACACGGTTCCCTCTGCAAATCAACTCGGGTCACTTTGACAGACCTCAGACATCGGGGACCCTGTATGTTTCCAGTATAGTCCCTGCAGAACGAGTGCACCAGGTCCAGGGGTGGCAAGGCCTGAACTTTAAGGGAGCGGGAGATGCTTCCTGCTCACCCAGGAACACAAATAGCCCACAATGGGGACACTGCCTGCGGGATCGTAGGGAGGAGAGAGAAGGTGGCACAGACCTGCCACAGACAGCACAGAGCAGTCGCCTCCTGTGTGCTCGAGAGAGGTTTGGATTTTCCACAACTGGAGGCTTGGCTACTACCATGGAGCAGTTTCCTCAGGCTTCTGCTAATTTCTGGATCCAATTTGTGAGTTTGGATATGGATATGAATATATTTCTGTCACTGGGAAAACAAATTAAGAGAATTACTTGGAATTACTGAGACTAAAAAGGAATCTGTTTACCAACACACAGCGCAAGTAAGATCTCAGAAATAACACCTACTACTCCTGCAAGCCTCGCTGTCCTCCGGCTCTTGGGAAGGTTTCTGGTTTCTGGGTTTTTGTTGCTGTTGTTTTGGGGGGAGGGGGCACTTAAGATTTCTCCGCAGAAGAGTCCAGCTTCCTGGATAATTTTTCTTGATTCCAGGATCCTTCCCACATCTGATGTACCTCTTGTACAGTAGAAAAAAAACTTGACCCATTCCAGACAAAGGCTACCAGTCCCTAAAGACACACAGAGAAGGAGAGGCTATAGAGAGGGGTGGAGCAAAAGTTCCCAGGACTCACACCCCGCAGAGCTGTAGGGTTTCCAGCAGACCCTCTCTGGCTGAAAAGTCAGTCACGGCATTAAAAACTGAATAGTAACGCAGAAACAGCAACTGCCTCTTAATGGGCAGCCCCCATCCCCCAAGTCACTGGGTGAAGATTAGTGTGGAGGCTGAAAAGAATGGGAGAGGTTGGTGAATTCACAGCATTTCCTGGGAATAAAATAGAACTCCACTCCCGCCCCCGGAAAATGTGGCTTTTCCCAGATGGAACGCATTGTGTAAAGTACATAAAAGTAAAAGAAACTTTCAGTGAATTTGATTTCATGTTTACAAAGTATATGTATTAAACAGACTTTCTCCTATTGAAAATTTCCACTGTGGTCCTGGAAAAAGATCAAGGTCGGTTCTTATTAAATAAACCTATCTGATGCAAACTTCCATGGCCCTGGCCAAAAGCAGTTATGAGCGCTCCTGAAGCCCAGTCCCTCCTCACCTCAGGGCTCCATGTTCGTTTATGACTGGCGACCTCCATACCCCAGCTCCCAGATGACAGAGCTGCACAACAATGACCTGCAACAGAAAGTGCATCAAAACCGGGGACTTTTTCTAACTATGGCACAAAAGATTTTCTCCCAGCTGAGGGAAACTGTTGTTGCTTGCATCTGGAACGTGCCCTGTGGTTCATGTGTTGAAGGCTTGGCACCATTGGCACTTTTAAGAGGTGGAGCCCAATAGGAGGGTCTAAGCAATTGCCAGCATGCCCTGGATGGAAGGTGATTGTGAGAACCGGGTCTCTTCTTCTTTCTCTTTTCTTCCTGGCCTTGAGGTGAGCAGCGCTGCCTCACCTGGGTTCCTGCTGTGATGTGCTGCCTCACCACAGGTCCAAAAGTAGTGAGGAGTGATATCTTTAACTCTGAACCAAAACAGAACTTTTCTCCTTATAAGCTGATTGCTTCAGCTATTTGTTACGGTTACAGAAAGCTGACTAGGTATTGGGGGTGGAGTCTCCAGGCACCCAGCCCCAGATCACGCATGTATTTCCAAGTGTCCAAGGAAGGCAGGTCTGAATGCAGAGAAGTATACAACGCATTCCTCTGAATCCCCAGAACCTCAGAGCTTGTGGACACTGCAAATATAGCTCCTATCATGAGGGAAGAAGGGAGGTGCATCTGGGACTTTCAATTTTCACATTAAAAGGGGAATGTTGTACTTGAAAATATGAAGCCATGCAAGGAAGGAAAGAAGTAAAGGAAACCGGGAGGGAGGGAGAACAACATGGTTCATCCAGGATTGGAGTTTGAGAGAGAGGTGGGTCAATGACAGATGAAAAATAGAAAATAAGATATGCAGTCCTTCAAAGTCACACTGAAGTAGATGTCATGCATGCATGCACAATTTACCTACAAAGAGATACGGGTAGTTAGATGGACGGATGAATAGGCAGATGGACAAGCAGACAGAAATCCCAGACCCTCACTAAACTGAAGGTAGAGAGTGTTATTATTTGTGAAGTAAAGTCCTATGGAGAAGCTGATGGCTGAACATTCACTTAACAAAGCGTCATCCCAGGCAGAGCCAGGGCTGGAGGTATCTCACACAGGTAAAGGTGGCCGCTGCCCTGACATGGTCAGTCCACTGTGGGTGGCCGACTTTCAGACCGGTGGTGGCATCTGTGGCGAGGTCCAGTTTACCAGCGGTGGCCTGCCTGTGCCGGGTGCTCTCCCCTTCTTGCTGAAGAGCTGCATCCACACCCACTTTCACACACAGAGTCTGGTTCTGTCTCCCTTCCCCCGCAGGGAGCCGCAGCGCTGGCCCTGGGTCTCATCGCTCTCCCATGTCACACTCACACACCCGTCACTGCTCCTGAAACCTCAACCCAGATTCAGATCCTAACTCCAGGCCCTGCGTGGCCCCAGCCTCAGGGAAATGGAGGCTGACGGAGTTTTAAACCTCCAGCTCGGGTCCGCCCGCTCCTCTCCTGCCCATCCGCTCTGTTGGTCACTCCAGTCTCTCACTTTGAAAGGGGAGGGGCCGCAGGTGTCTTCCCTTGTGTCCCCCAAGAAAATCCCTGCCTCCCTTTCCTGTATTATAGATTCCACAGGAAAGAAGGGCCTTTGGGAAGACAGAAAGCAAATGAAAAGATGACTCAGTGAGTGGGCTCCCCTCGCGTGCCCAGTCAGCCAGCGCTGGTGTCATGGCCACACGGCCACAGGACGGAAGCAAAAGCTGTTCCTCCGTGATTAGCAAAACCTGCTTCAACGCGACCTGCCGCCCACACCCAGGTTCTTAGGAAATTCACATTTGTTTAAAGTCCCCTCTCTCCAGCCTGCTCCAAACACCTGCGATTCAGTAACTGTGATTGTAATAGGTGTGAAGCACAAAAGCTTGAGGTGACATGAATGCATAACAGGGGACCCACCCTGCGGGCTTCTGGTGTGAGACTGGGTGCAGAGGAAGGCTCTCCATGGTCCACAGGAGTGAGCAGGAGAGGGAAGGCCACCCAGGGGGCAGCCAGCCGAGGGCGCCAGCAGGTTCAGACAGTCGGAAACCAAGATGGTGCCAGTGTATCATGAAGCCCACCGGAGCCCAAGGCGCAGAGGACGCACGAAGCCGGCCGCAAGGACAGCAGCCCCCCGCGACCCCAGGAGGGAAGAGGCGCCTGACAGGCTGTGCTGACAGAGGCCGCACCACGGTAGGAGAAAGAAAAGGGCGGCATCACAGGGCGACGGAAGCCCTGGCTTTCCCAGGAGGGTCCTGGCTTCTCCGTCCTGCCACTCTGCTTTCTCTAGGGAAAGCGTTCTGGCTTACGCCTCTTAAAGGGTTCCTGATAATAACGATTTGACCACGATGACGCTAATGGTATACACAGAGAGAGAGGGTGAGGGAGGGAGGGACAGGGACAGAGTGAGAACTGCATCGCAGTGTTCAGAGCTGCTGCTGAGACAGATCACCAGGATCACCACCTACACAGTGGTTTGGCTCGGCACGGAGCCCCGGGGTGAGAAGGCTGAAGCTGATGCAAAGGGTTGGCAGGCTGGGCTCGGCTGAAGGTCTGGGGAGGATCTGTTTGCTTGCCCTTCCGGGGCTCGTGGCTCCTGATTCTCTGGTCCCATGGTCCATCCCTGGTCTTTCTGGCAGCCGTCTGTCCTCAGGGACCTTCCTCTCTCCCCTAGGAGGACAGACACATGCACGCTTGGGGTCCACCCTGCTGACCAGCATCATCCTCCCACCGTAGTATCCTTAGCACGGCCACATCTGTGAAGCCCTGCTGTTGTGTAAGTGCTCACAGGTTCCAGGATGAGGACCCCGCTGTCTTTGGGGGACATTATTCGTCCTATCTCACTGGAGAAAAGAAACCTAGCTTTCTCTTAAGTTCCTCTAAATATGAAGTTGTTCTAAAATGTTTTAAAACACTTCAGAGGGCGGGAGATCAATTATAGTCATCCTAACAGACGCCTGGGCTCCCCTGGATCGGGCCCTCCTCTCGGCCTCCGGGTCTGCTCACGGCGCAGCGGCACCTTGCTCCTGACCCGCGGGGCCTGTGCTTGATCTTACAGGAAATGCCACCACGACGCAGTCCTCACTGCTCTCTTTTTAAAGCCTGAGAAAAAATCTTTAAGGGAAGTTTCTGAGCAGCTGATTGATCCATTTGACCTTGTCGGTGGAGGTGCGCGTCTACACTCACAGACACTGATAATTAAGGAGTGAGAAAGTCTCAGAGCTGTTTTTTTTGGGTTTTTTTTCCTAACATTCTTTCCTCCACGATGAAAAAATAATCCAACACAATTACAAACGTCTCTTTGCATCTGCTCTTGGGCTCTGCGTGTCACCATGTATTTATGCATGCCTGTGATTTGAGTGACTTCAACACTGTTATTTCAGTAACCCGAGGCGCCTCCACTGTCCTCAGGCGTGCGTCCCCTCCTATCTGCCAGAGGAAGACATTCCTTCCTCTCAGGCTGTCTCCTTTAACTCAAACTTGTTGTCCACTGTGCTACTGAACTCAGTTCTGTCATCCTCAGCATCGCTGTTAACCTGCATGAGAGTCTCAGCCAGGTCCCAAGAGCTAAGGAGCATGGAAGTCCCCAAGTGTAGGGCCCACCACCTCCCCTGCACAGCTGGTGCTTGGATCAGTAGGAATCAAAGTGGATTCTGCTCTGCAGAAACTCCAGAAAGGACTGTCAAGGACAGAAGGATCTGGAAACGCAGGCAAGGTTCGGAAAGTGCCCCAGGTTTGAGCTCAAGGTGGAAGTCAGCACATGGGGGCAGGAGCCCTGGAGAAACAGCCTCCAGGCAGATGTAAACAGAAACCCAGGCTTGGGGAAAACAACTCCTTTCAAGATAAGGATAATGCAAACATATGACAAACATTTGAAACCATAAACAAAGCCATTGACAGAAGTAAATGAGTTGAATAACAAAAAGAGAAGAAAAATGTAGGTGGCTCTGAGTTCAGCAAAGGACCATGTTTTCACTCAGGCTTAAAACCTTCACTGGACAAATAGACCTAGGGTGTTAGATGCAGTCTAATAACAATTCTCTGCACCTGTGCCTTTACAGTGTTTCCAAAAGATAAGGAGGTCCTGAGGATTTTGCCCCAGCTATCTTCATTAGACAAAACCTACTCTGAATGCTTTGCTTCTTACCACGGGCAGGCTGTAGATTGCTGTCCAGAGCTATTTTCCAGAACACAAAGAACCACCTAGGCTCACTTCAAAAGCCTCTGCCTCCCTGAACTCTGCTCCTGCAGGCTCCATCTGCAGATTTCCCTCTCTATGACCATCCCTAATGTCAAGTGGGGAAAATGATATGCGTCCATCTGTTTGAATGTTCCCTTCCTCTCCTGTCCATTACACCTCTGCCCATTAACCTGGGAAAGGCACTCAGACCGGCTAGCCAGACACCTCCCCGCTGATATTTTCAGATGCACCCAGTTACAGGAAAGAGGGAGTTGTCATTAAAGGAGGAGAATCATCAGCAAAAGAGGCAGTCGGCACTCTTCCCCTCCCGATGAGAGCTGTCATCTCTGAAGTATTTTATAGAATTCGAGAGGAGATGCGTGTTCTTTGTTTTGGGTTTTTGTTGTTGTTGTTGTTTTATGACTTGTTTTTGTTTTTGTTTTCATCTGTCCATCTTTACCTAGATCTGAGGAGCATTTAGGTAGCCAGAGGGAGGTTAACCTTTAGCCTTCTTAAACCCTCTTCTGTCCCCAGATCAACCTCGCCCTGGGTGCAGTTGATGAGCTAGTCATGACAGGCTCTCCTGTGAGCCCCCTAACCCGAGGGGCCTCACAGCCAGGTGCCTGCAAGCTGGAGCTGGCTCTGGCCTGTTGAGTCACAGTGAGCTCTGGAGATCTCCTCTTACTGGCTTCTTGCAAACCAGAAGAGGGACCTGGAAGCCCTGAGACTCACACCTCCCCAGCCTCTCCTTTTCAAGCTAAATAAAAGATCCCTGGCCCATGTGGTGAGGTTAACAAAGGAGTAAGCACTGCCCATGCGTGGGTTCTGGAGTCTCCTTTGTGGGGATTCTTCTGACTGCCCCAATCACGGTCTTTGTCAATCACATACCATGTGAAAATTGGCCACAGTGCATTTGAACTGTGGACACTCCAAAAGGCCACACTGATGTTGTTAAACAGGCAAGTCCACCATACACCACTCACAGCCATGGTGAATCTACCACTGCTAAACAAGTCATTTACAAACCTGGGTTTCAAATCAGCCACCCCACTGGGCCCTCTTCTTTACACACACATCTTACCTTTTGAAATCCAAATAACTCCTGCTCCAACTATTCCAGATTTTACAACTCAATACTAATTGCCAAGCAAAACTCTTAATGGAAAGAGCCGGCTATAAACCTTTTATGTTGGGCACACTAAGAGCGCTCTCAGGACGTGACCTCATCTCGTCTTTGTAAGGGCCCCATAAAGCAAGTGGATGCTCACCTTCATGTTGCAGGTGGGATGCATAGCTCATGAGAAGGAAGGTTTGAATCCTGGACTTTTCCAGAAAAACTCCATCACTTTAAATTTGAGTAACATACTATATCTATGGGGCTGTCATGATAAGCCACCCACCACAAACTGGGTGGCTTAAAGAGCAGAAATGAATTTTCTCCTGGTTCTGGAGACTGGAAGTCGCTGAGACTTTGTCCCAGCCCTTCTCCCGTTTCTGAAGGTTTGCTGGCAGTCTTTGTGCTCCATGGCTCGTAGAAGCCTCACCCAGGCTGTGTCCCGATGACCACATAGTATCCTTTCCTGAGCCACGCCTCCACCCAGATCTCCCCTCTTTACGTGAACAAAGCAGTGATACTGGGTCAGAGTGGCTCCCTACTTCAGTATGACCTCATCTTAACTAATTGCATCTTGCAAGGACCTGATTTCCAAATCAGGTCCCATGTGTGAGGTGGTGGGTGTCAAGCCTTCAACAGGGAATTTGGGAGGACACGATTCAACTCATAAGATGCTGCCTCCTTTCCTCACCCTTCAAGACACTAAGGGAGAGGAATCAGTTTCACCACCAATACCCCCAACATTCTGCCAACAAAGCACCACCTGGCCGCTCCCCAGAGCCTCCCCAGGGCCTGTCCTCATGAGCAGGACTCCATTCTCCGCATCTCACTCTGTCTCTCCACAACTCATCAGAACCCGCTTTCCACAGCTCTGCCGTGTGAAAGCCAAGGTCATCTGTTTTCAAGACAGCTTAGAGTTAAACTTGTCCTCCCTGGTTCCTTAACTGCAGGTGACTATCTAGTTGTTTGGAAATCTTGGAAGGAGTGGGCAGGCTTTCCTGGTGCCTTTGACCCACAGGCCAAGGCCACCATCTATTCATGGCAACTGGTCCGATGTGGTTGCATGCTCGCCTCCACTTTTCCACCGTGGACATTGTATATGGTGCTCATTTCATCCTCACCAAAATTGTTAAGACATCCTTGGTCCTTTCCAAGTGCCTGCCTTTCCTGTAGCACAGTCAGAGACTCCTACAGAGCACACTGACTGGAAAACTGGTCAACCCTTAAGACTTACCACACAAGATATTCATGACACATCCTGGCTCCTCCTAAGGCTGTGGGTCATCGGGCACTCAGAGGAGTCTCCTTCGCTTGGGTGGCAACTGAAGCAAAGCACCAGGGACAACCTGGCTCCGGTCCTCAGCTGACTGACACTGGCAGAAGGAGCCAGCATAGGAAGACAAACAAAATGGTCCCTGTTGCTTCAGGAAGGCGGACCACCCACATGCACTTCAGCAGAGGGCAGTGGGCAGGCCAGAACTGTGCATGTTCAAGTGACTTGCCTTTGGGACAGGCTCTGACAGTCTCTGTCTTCAGGACTCACAGTGTCCAGAACCTCTAATCTGAAAAAAGAATTTTAGGTTTAGTCCTTAAAGGTCTCAACTACTAAACAAAGTTACTATATTCACTGTCTTTTTAGTTCAAAATGTCAGGTTCACCAATAGTGAAAGTGTCTGTCTTAGTCTTAGTCTTAGTCTATTCCTGCTGCTATAACAAAAAACCTTACACTGGGTAGCTTATAAACAGCAGAAATGTATTATCACGAACTTGGAGGCTGGGAAGCCCAAGAACAGGGCCTTGGAAGATTCAGTATCTGATGAGAGCCTTTCCTCACTAATGACATTATGCAGCTGTCCTCAAAAGGCAAACGGACAGACAGGAAGATTCTGTCAGCTCCCTTTTAGCAGGAACTAATCCCCTAATGGCCTCCTGAAGGCCCCCTCCTCTTGCTCTGACGCTGGCGATCAAGTTGCAACACGGATTTTGGAAGGACACAAACATCCTAACCACAGCACCTCCTTTGTAACCATCTACAATCAGCTAGGAAATGGAACACAGTTATTTAAAAGGTCATCTTATCAGTGAGTGAAGGAGAGGACCAAAAAATGTTCTTTTTGTGCATTTACCACTGAGCATTCTCTAAACTGTTGGGAATGTTGTATTTCTTGATGTTTCATGTGCCCTTCCAGTGCTATTGAACAATTGTACTTTAAAATAGCACATCCTTCTGTAAATGTTATTTTAGAGCTTCTGCTATTTTTAAAAGATGACACCAGACATCACCACCATAAATGCAGTATTAATGCTCATAGCCAGCCCAGGCTGCTCCGTCAGAAAGCACAGTGGGGACTGATGTGCTATCTCTAGTCTATAATCAGTCTGATCGCCCTTGCTTTTTGGTCCATCCAGAGGTTCACAGAATAAGTCCCTCCACAGGGCCCACGGTCACCTCTGCTCTGTCAGAATTGCAGTTCACCATTTTCTTGCTCTGCCCACCTTGCAGAGCCCAGGCCTCACCAAAGTCATTGGTTACCTTGCAGCTTCTTTCTTAGGACCTAAATCACTACGGCAAGTGGCCCACGTGCAGCTGGCTTCAGAGTCACAGGCTGGGCGTGCCGTGCCCTCCCACGAGACCCCCGGACCCTGCTCCCCTTCCCCTTGTTACAGATGGTGGCACAGCTCACCCTCACACCAAGTTCATCAAACTCTCCCGCAACAGGAATCAAAACCCAGTAAGATTTCTTTTTTTTAACTTGGAAATCACTTTCGCTTTTTTAGTTCGGAAATCACTCCTCTTTTCAAAAATGTTTTCTAAAATGCAGCACCAAATCCCAAGAATGTCAGTGTGCTCCCTCTCTGGTGTTATTATAAGGTGTATATTTGCATTTGTCTCCCTTCAGATAAACACACAGACACACACGTACATTGGCAGAGGTGATGAAATTGCCTGTTGGCCCCTGTCCTCTCTGCCCGCACAGCCTCCCCCCTGGATGTCACAGAGCAGAGTCCCGGTTCTTCACATCTACTCCTGCGGCATTCCACCTTACAATCCCAAGGCCAGGTCTCTCCTCTCTCGTGTATTTATTTCACATATGTTCGAATTCATGCATGCACACAAACACTTCACTTGGAACTTCCACAATAAAATATGTTAGAAGGAAAGTCACCTTAATAGTAAAATATCTAATTCAAAAAAGGCAAAGTTAATAACCTGACTCATGGCTATCAAAATACAGTAGTATCTTTTTTTGCAAATGTGCATTTTTCAGTGGTCTGAGTGCTTATTACTCACCTGAGCATGCAAATTTTAAATACCTTGTTCTATTATATCCATTCTATTACATCAATTCTTTTAGCAATTTCCTTGTAAAATTAGATTTGTGCTCCTGTTCTCTCCTGTAAAGCACTGAACCAAAGAACTGTGGTAATCTCAATTGCCTTTCATGCCAGATTTAACCTTATGATACATGCATTAAATACAGATTAACATCTTGTCTCTGAGAAACTTACATTTAGTAGATGGGCCAAAGTTTCATTAAAATATAAATCAATATACAAGTCATGAAAAGAAAACCAGCCAGGTAGAGAGTCTGTGTTCTTCTTTCTAAGAAAATATAGTGTTCAGCCACTGCACATACAAATCAGGAGAGCTTTTACTCAGGCAGAGAGCCAAACGCATTTTCCCAAAGTTATGGAAGTAAGCAAATGGACTTTTCCAGACCCACAGATCTCATTTGGTAAATGACTTCTTACAATGAACCCAGTAAATCTCACCTAATTCTGGTGATCCCTGAAGCTCTATCTTGGTGGAGGGAGCTTAGATTGACCTCGATGTTTCTTTAGAATCTACAAGATCTAGGGATGCACTTCATCAGGAAACGAATTCCTCTTAATGGCAAAAAATACTAGATATTTCAGGTCAGGGATGCAGTCCTGTAATCGCCCAGCAGCCATCAGATGGGTCTTTCCATTATGTCCTGGGGCAGAGGGGATGCAGTTTCAACTAGGAAAAACTCTGCCCACTCCTCCCGCATGCCAGAGGCCCAGCAGAACCCAGGAAGTAGGAGCCGCAGTAACCTGGGGACAGGATCAGAGAAGGCACCAAAACTGCCACATCTGCAACAACACAAATCTGTAACCCACATGCTGGGGGAAGTTGAAAAAATAAATCTGTGGGAACTTTGGGTTGTGCAGAGGGGCGTGAGGGGAGGGGCAGGGCCAAGCTGGATGGGAAGGATGGAGATTGAGACAGGAGTTATTACCCTATATACATGAAAAAATTTAAAAACAATACTTACCACTGTCAAAAAAGGATAATGAAAAAAAGAAAGAAAGAAAAGTTAAAAAAATAAAACTGTGGGAAATAACAGATAGTTTACAAAGTCACATCACAGACTCCCAAGTCCTCTGTGCACTCCTTACATGGTTGTGTCCTTCCAAACATGAAACCACTCCTCCGCTCTCTCAGCGTCCTTGGAGTGCTAAGCCACCACTTTCTCTTTAACCCATGTTCTTTTCTTAATACTAAGAAATGTAATTCTTCAGCTCAAGGGCAGAAATTGGCTTTGTACCTGAGTTGCACGATCTAAGAAATTTATGCTGAGATTACTAGTAGGCTAGTAGGTTATTCCTTACCTTCACTGTGAAATGAAATTCTTGCACTAAATTGTTCCAGAGGAATATTCAAGAAATAAACTAGAATACTTGTAAAGAAATTTGTTGGAATAATTATCATGGGTTCAAGTAGTAGTCACAGAATACCTTCCAGTCCTGAGTAAGCCAAGAATGCTTTTCAATCTCTCTTAACCAAAATTGCTGATGGGATGAATCCCCAGATCCACTGAACTAACAGTACTTTTGATGCTGATAGGTGGCAAAGAGAAGATCAATAAGTACACTGTTAATCACTCCTGTAACTAAAATATTTTAATGTAGTTGAAAACACCATTTCAGCAATATAAAGCACTTGCATTGCTAGATGTGTTAAGGAACTGTGCCGTGAGCTGCGGAGGGCTGGCTCTGTTAAGGTAGATTATTCCTGGATGTGGTCTCCATAGAGATCAGGTTCTGAGCCCTGGGAGAGTATTAGCGACAGAGGAAAGACCTCAGAAGTAGCCTGTGCTGTGCATGGGACTCCATATCTTGCAATTACACACAAGAATTCCCTAACTTAAATTTGATGGTGCTGCAGTAGAATAGAACCAAACCCTGTTGAAATAGTTCAGTCTCTCACTATGTTTTCATGAAATAGATGCAAAGTTAAAATGTTACCTGAGAACAACCTTCATGTTCAGGTGTCTTCATGTCCCATATCATGAAGGAAATCAGTATTCCCAGCTGTAAAAGGCACAGACATGCAGAATTGTTCAGTCTCTGAGAACACGTGTGGCCAGGTAAGATTACAAAGATCTCCTGGGTGATATCTCATCCAGACCTCAGCCAACAGCTTGCATTCATGAACTTCCCTGCTGGCATGGGGAGGGAGGGCTGTGTCAAGTGGACTAACTCATCAAAAATTAGTAGCAGGGCCTGGCTGTGCTGTTGCTGAGAGATGTCAGACAATGCTCCAGCAGAGGACCCTTCAGAACAGATCTAACAGTGTGACTTGCAAACTGCAAACCATCAGAGAGTCAGAGTGCTTTCCTGCTTAGTAAATGTCAAGTAATACTTTCTTTTCAGAACACCTAGAATATAAATTTAAATTTATATTTACATTTTTTTCCTTCTGTAAGGACTTAAAATTATGGTTATGATAGATGCAAATATTTGTATAACAGCACTTTGAAGCTTCAGAGTGGTCTCAAGAATAATCCTTCTAGCTAATTTTAATATTCTTGTAAATTATTTATATATATAATTATGTTTAACATACAGAGAAACTAAGTAAAGTTATTTAGTCTGAGGTCAAAGACACTAAAACCAGGATAAAAAAACCCAGCTCGTTAGCAATTTGGTGTTTTCAGTACCATGTGTCAATATTTTAAGTGCTTAGAAAAATGTAGCCATGACAGTGAAGAGGAATATAAATCCAGAGAATACGAAGAAGGACAAACACCCCTTTCCCTTGTTTTTATACCATTATCCAGAGCAATGTGTGAATCAAATTAGCTTGAACCCAAAATGGTAATTGACTTGTTTTTCCTTACATATGTTTCTAGAATAGCAGCCATAACCATGACCTTTGGTTATTTCCTGGAAGTCAGTAAGCACTGTAATTAGAAGTCCATGGGGTTATTCCAGGCAGGTAATAACAATACCCCAACACAAATCGTATTGCACAATGCTGCTCCATGGCAGGTCTTGCTTAAATGTCTCAAAACAGGAGTAAGAAGAGTCATTACCACGTGAAGCAGGAAACATCAGAAGAGACTGGGCAGCCGTGCCTTTACGTTAATCATCACTGCATCAGAAGGGGACAGCGGCAGGGAGCTGGCCACATCCTGGAGGAAAGGCAGCCTGGCCTCCTGCAGGTCTCCCCTCCACTCCGCTGAGGAAATGACCATCTGCCTAAGAAACCAGAGTCAACAGGAGCGCACAGATATCCCCAAGGACTCAGGTGTCTATCCACCCAAATCAGTGACGGCTGAAAAAGCGCTGCGTTTCACACCGATAGGCTAGGAGCCGTCTAGTAATGAAAGAGCAGAGTCAAGTCCACCCAACCGGGGGGACTAGGACTATTAACAAATCCATAAGGAAGACACACACACAGAAAGGTTTTTTTAAGCTGGTGTGATTCTGGGACTGTGTATCACAGGCTGCCCAACATCACTCATTAGCCTGAGAACGTAGAACTGATAAATTGAGGCAGACATTGGGCAACATCGTTTGCATCTTATGATTCATGTTTCAAAGCCAGCAAACATGAAAGGACAACTGTAGGCGGGAGAAACAAGAGCAATTTTGCCAAGTTTATTGTGTAATGCAAACCTTTCAGAAATACGAGAGAGGGGAGAGGTGAAGCCACGAAGATCCTACGGTGCCAGCGCCCCTGATTGCAGCGGCCGGAGAACACCAGCAGCCGAGGACCTGGCGCCTGCGGCCATCCCGACGTGAGGCCTGCGCTCCCGGGAGGTGCTTGTCTGAAGCAGGGCAACCGCGCTGCCTCCCAGGCAGGGGTATCGGTCTGCTCTCACTCTCAGGTCTTGACTCAGACCCTTGGCTCTCCAGAGTCCTCCATCCTTCGGGTTTGTCCTGTGGCTACGCACGGGGCTTTCCTGGGCCTGCGGCTTGCACAGAGCAGGCCTCGGCCTTCAGCTATGACAATTTTTTTCTTGCTTATGTAATAAATATGAATGGAGCCCTGTCACATGCCACTCACTTTTCTGGGCACTTCCAAGTCACGTTTTTCATGCCTCACACTTGTGTTTAAGACAGGTGAATATTATCTCAGTGGTTTTACCCACACAAAGCCGACCGTACGTTCAAATGGCTTTTAGAAATCCACATGCACACTTTGTCTTTCCTACCTGGAAAATTTTGAAATCCCATTGTTTAGGAATATTTAACAACACAGAGTACAGTTCTCAGGCTACAGAGTTAGGTGAAGGGTAGTGGACAGCAAAGTCTACAGAGGCTACAGCCAAAGCAGGAGCACACACAGACTCTCACGTGGTCATGGAATAACCAGGGTGCTGCTCTAGCCCTTCCTAAACATTTAATGTCTTGCACAATTTTCATTATATGTGTGTGTTACGTTGTAACCAGTGCTTACAGACTGATGTGTGTATGTGTGGGGGTATGTATGTGGGGACACTCTTTCTCTCCTCAGAGCGGGGCAATGCTTTTGCATGTGACATTATTTAAAAACTGGAAAATACCCAAGAATGTTTCTGAAACCAAAATCCTATCAGCTCCTACTCATCCTCAGCTGTGTGCATGAGAAGCTCCTGAGGAAGCACTGAGAGCTTGCTTTCACAGTTGACCATTCTCTGAAATGAAAGCAGAAAAATCCAGGATCCTTGGCTTGGAACGTCTCGGTCTATTCAAACACAGTGTGCAAAGCTTGGACGACAGCATGTCCGTAGACCAAAGGCCACTGGAACTGCTAAGGTAAAATGCAACCTGAGTTGCCAGAACTTCACAGGAAGCGTTGGCCACGAGCACAGCTTGTGAGCCACTGTACCATTCCCTCCATTAGGGACCATGCATTATGAAAAGGCTCCTCATTACCACAGAAATGATGACCTTGTCACCAACACTGCAAATGTCAAGAAATACCGCTTCAAAAGAACATATTGTCTTGATTCCAAAGCAAGACCTCTTCCCTAAAAAGCAGAAAAGAAGAAAAGAAAACTTGCTTTGTTGTCATTTAAATCCTATTCACGAAAAGATCTGCAATGAATTGTTGCTATTTTATAAAGCTTCTTACCAGATAACTTTTAGAAGTGATAGGGGAATTATATGCAGGAAAGTCAAGGGAGGAAATGGGGACATCTCCATCTTCCCTCGTACACAACTGCCAATTACACACCCAAATCATGTGACTGCCCACCGTATTTTAAGTGTATTAAAGACCATGTTACCTAAATAAAGCACTACTTTTTTTTTTTTGAGGGACAAAGAATGATTTTTTTATGATTAAAAAAAAATTCACCAGGAAAATATAACAAATGTAAATATATATGCCCTTAGTATCGAAGCATCCAAATATAGGAAGCAAATATTGTCCAAATTGAAGGTACTCAATAACAGTAGATTTTTAACTCCATTTTCAATAAAAGACACAACAACCAGACAAGAGATCAAATAAGGATACAAAGGGGTTGAATAACACGGTAGACCAATTGGAATCTAACAGACAAAGGCTTAACATTCTACTTGACAGCAGGAAACAAGACATTCTTAAGTACACATGGAACATTCTCCAGGATAGATCACATGTTAGGCCACAAAATAATCTCAACAAATCTAAGATTAAAATTACAGCAGGTATCTTTTACCACAATGCAGTTGTTATGGTTTAGATACGAGGTGTCCCTCATATCTAACGCTCAATAAAGCACTACTCTTTACAGTGCAAAACAAGGCTCGCCAAACACTGACAGAGTTTTTGTTGTATGGGAATAATACCTACATTACTGCTTCTTAATATGATTCCTTGAAGTAGGCTTTTTCAAAGCATAAATGTGTGCTTTGTCCTCAGCAATAATATGGGTATATTTGATAATATATTGATAAAATATCATAAAACAAAATCTAGGTTTCGTATGGTAGTTACAGTTTTCGTAAAGCATCTGAATGTTTAGGGAGTCTGTGTGGCTGACTGTACTACATATGCCAGAACTCGTGACACATTCAGGTAAGTGACTTTCATGACAGTCAAAACTTCCTACGTGTATCTGTACCACTCGGCACTAAAAAAGAGATTCTCCTGCAAGTTCAGCCCCTCACAATGAGAGGGCATCGCTGTGCGGAGGAGAAATCCCGTGAAGGACGTGGATCCAGCGAGGGCTGTCCGCAGCTGCCATGCATTGGTGAGGCGGCTTCCTCTTGTGGGAACGACAGGCATCCCCAGTCTGCGAATGCAGAGCACAGTGTGAACCAGGGCACGCTGTGGCGCGTGCCCTTTACGCAGCGCCTGCTGCGTCCCAGGCATTCTGTTGGTGGCTGGAATGAGAGGAAGATGGGCCAGGAGAGATCTTTCACGAAAAGCTGGTGAGCCCTGACCATCAAGACCCTGACGCGTTCCGCAGAGATGCTGGGAGGATTTCTTATTTGAATACAAACCTGGATGGAAAAGACAAAGAGCACACCGCACCTTTCCTTCTCATGTTGCTGACTCAGCATTTGATTTTGGACTGCTTAGAACTCCGTACTTTTGTCAACAATGTGGATTTGATTTCATTATCGTGGTATTTCCTAAACCCAGCGAGCATCAGAGTGACCGGAGTTGCTGGGGGCAAACACTGCTGTGGCCACTCCCACCGCATTAGGATTTCCTTGGAGGGTTCGCTTTGGATAGTGTTAGTAGCCAGGGTGTCCAGCTGATTCAGTGACAGCTCTGCTAAAGACAGCAGTTCCCAAAGTGTGTTCCCTGGGACAACTCCATCAGCATCACCAGGAACCTACCAGAGAGCCAGACTCAGGTCCCTCCTCTGCTTTCTGAATCTGAATTTCTGGGTGGGACCAGCAAGTTGTCCAAGTGATTTTGATTACACCCTAAAGTTTGAGAACGGCCAGCTTGGAGTGCAAAGGTATACTTAAATGCACATGATAATTACTCAAGTTTGAGAACTCAACATTAGTGCAAATAAAATGTTCAGCTTGAACACTGATGCTCAGCTTTGCCACCTCGTGTGAATCATCTGGGATGCCGCCAAACTTCTTGAGGGTCCCGGCGTGGCTCCACAGACCAACTTATACCAGGATTACTGGGAGAAGAACTCAGGTGTCAGGGAAGTTTGTTTATTTTGTTTGTGTGTTGCACTGGGGATTGAACCCAGGGATGCTTTACCACTGAGCTATATCCTCAGTTTTTTGCTTTATTTTGAGACAGGGTATGGCTTTGTTACATTGAACTTGTGATCCTCCTTCCTCAACCTTCTGAGTGCACCAACATTCCTGGCTCAGTTATCAGTGTTTTAAATATTTTTTCCTGTTTATTTCATTATGCCAGAATATCTCCAGTGTTTCATTCAAATTTTAAAAGTGATAGAAATATGCTGTTACTGTTCTCTGGCTTCCTTGTCCCCCCCCGCACCCAAAATAGAACATCACGATACATTAGGATTGCTTGCTTTATTCTGGTATTTTTAAGGCAAAGAAATTACAATATAACGTACTATGTAATGGCATTGTTTATGTATGCTATCTGTATGGCAGACTTGCAAACATGTTTACAATTGTAGAGTATCAAACTTGAGCTCTTAAAATTTGTTTTACATCCTATAAGCTTGAAGCCATTGAACTATACTTCTCTGATGACGGAATGTATTTAATTTACACAAACACATTTTTGTCAATAGGATATAGGACTTTTATCTTCACAGAGAGGTCAAGTGTTAAGTCAGAAGCATCTTTCAAAGGAAACGTGATAAAAGTCATGTCAAACTCAAGCTAGTGATCGATTCCAGAACAAAGTATCCTATTTTCTCTCTTCAAAGGTTTCTAACAAGCAGGTATTAAACTTCATCTTAATGTTTAACACACAAATTTATTTTTCAAAACGCTGCTTTGAAAGTCACGGCTGTGACTTCTGTCATGAATCCTGCAAGTGCTGAAGCAGCGGCAATTCCCAGTAGGATCTTATCCGGGCGAGAGTCAAAGCTAAATGCCTGAAGTGATCCCGCTGTGCAGGGATCTCAAGGCTAATTTGTCAGATCTGCATTTCATTTGTTTTCCTTGCTCCGCAGAAGCTTATTGATAAGCCATTTTTGTCATCTTCCTGGGAATTAGATGCCGATCAATCTTGTTAGCATCCCTGACTCTGGAGCAATTAGTGAGCCCGCGGGTCTCCTGCAGGGAGGGAGGATGTGGGGACAGGCGCACGAGCAGCCCTCACTGCAAGCAATTTGCTTTCTTCTTGAGTTTGTGGGTCGCTCCATTTTGAAAATCTGTATTTTTCTGGAGAGTTTGTTCTGCTTCTGAACATCGCAAAAAGTGATGTCCATCTCCTACCTCCTTTCTCTTGACCGCGCTCAGGTGAAACGATATAAAGTATCTGGGCCCGAGAGGTCCTTTCATGAAGGCAGCGTTGAAAGCCAAGAGGAACCCCCGACACCCAGCCCGCCTCTGCGGATCCAAGCCCGATCCTCCGTGAAGGTCAAGGAGCCTGTGCTGAAAGGCCTTCTCAGCTCCAGAAGACCACAGTGCCTCGGCTTCCCTGGCAGGGGCCCTGGGGAGGTGCCGGGAGCCCACATGCCCTGGGAGAACCCTCCATGGAGAAGGAATCTCATCAAGCTCCCCAGACATAGACAACCATGAGAAGGATTGAAGAAAACACCTGCCTTTCCTGAGAACAGCATGTCCCAAAAGCCCCACGTGGATAAGTGGAGACATGCAGCCAAGGTGAAGGTGGCCTTGGGGCCAGCTGGAGGGAAGGGGGCACTAGCATGTCCCTGGCTGGCGGGCTTCCCATGCTGCCCACCACCCTGGCTCCAACCACAGGGAGTCGGGCAGCATGGGTTTGAATATGTTAGTCTCTTCCATCATCCAGAAGGGAGGAAGGGAAAAGAAATTCTCTGACAAGTCCCACGACCTGTCTCAGATGTCACCTAAGGGTGCTCCTAACACACCTTAGCAGGAGCCTACTTTTCAAAAGAACTTTTCAGGTAAGAACCTACTTTTCAAAGAACATTTTGAGAACAGCAACTCGTTCAAGGTGTTGTCTGCCTACCTGAATCACCTTCTCCCCCTGGGCCCCAGCCCCCCCCTGCCTCCGGCATCCCTTGCCACCTCCGCACACATTCACTTGAGTAACGGGGAGGAAAACCGGGTTTGGATTAGATCCACATGACACAGAGCTCAGTGGCTCACCAACTGTGCACCTTGAGGAAGGTGTTTAGCTCTAAACGTGGAATAACAAAATCTATTTGCAGGAACTTTAGGTATAAATAATGACTATGCAACACCTGGACACAGAATAGGTACTCAGGAAACAACAGCTAGTCTTAGAAATACCAGCTAAAAGGAACCACGATCATCAGAGGAGGAAGGAGGCGGGATTCAGCAAGAAAGAAAACAAGATCGCTTTGTGTAGTCGCATACCTGTGCTGGCCCTGGTCCAGTTCAGCACGGCTCCGCCTCTGCATAGCATCAGGAGGTTTCCTCACCGACCTTCTCAGTCTGCTCTTGCGAAGAGAAAAAAAGAAGACGTGAAAGACATACACTCGAGTCTTCACTCACTGTGCTTTTTCTCGTTGCTTGTAGGCTTGGCACAATATTTTCAGACTCACTACCTGCAGTGCATAAAGAAATCTCGCCTAAATACTGAGAGTCAGTTGTCTCCTCTCTCAAAACTCTGCAAATACATAGTCAAGAAACATCTTCTTCAATTAATAAATTTCATATCAACTTGTCTGGTGCAGAATTCTTCCGTTAGTGATCTGCCCCATTTGCCTTCTTTATTGTGCAACTACTATGTACCATGTACTAGGAACACAACAGCAGCGTAAGACAAAAGGGGCAGCATCTTCCCTCAGAAAGCACAATGGAAGGGAACTGGCAAGGACATATCATGTCCATAAAATCCCATTGCATGTTTAATATGCTCTTGGCGAGTGTGTAGCTTGAGACGGACTGCAGGTAAGAAATGGCATGATGATCACAAGGTGAGGGAGTTCTCTGGGGTAGAGAGAATAGGCCTCCAGGCATCCATGTCCTCAACCCTGAACCTGTGGACATAGTAGGTCATGTGGCAAAAGGAAAGTGAGGCTGCAGGTGGATCCTGAATTATCCAAGTAGACCCAAGGTGATCACAGTGCTCCTTAAAATGAATTAGGAAGCTGCGTGTGGTGATGCACACCTCTAATCCCAGAGACCTGGGAGGCTGAGGCAGGAGGATTGCAAGTTCAAGACCAGACTCAGCAACTTAGTGAGAACCTAAGCAACTTGGTGAGAGCCTGTTTAGAAAAAAAAAAAAGGTCTGGAGATGTGGCTCTGCAGTGGTTAAGTGCCCCTGGGTTCAATCTCCAGTGAGCCTCCCAAAATGACATAGGAAGGCAGAGGGGAGGCTGGGGGAGGGTACGTGAGGACAGACCCGTCAACGCTGGTGAGATGGAGAAAGTAGCCATGGCCATGGGTGCGGAGACCTCTAGAAGAGGAAAAGCAAGGAAGCTGATTCTCCCCAGAGCCTCCTAAAGGCACGTGACCCTGCCGCGCCTGGATTTGAACAGTGAGGTTGTGTCCCACCTCTAGTCTGTTAAACTGCAAGAAAAAGAATCCGTGGTTTTAAGCCATTCGTTTGTGATGCTTCAGGATGAGTCCTTATGGGAAATGGGAAGCTTCTATGGGGAACCGACACCTGAGCTGAGTTCTTTTTTTTTTTAATTCTTTTTAGTTACACATGACAGTAGAGTGTAGTTTGACATATTTATACAAACATGACGTACGTCCTATTCTTTAGGATCCCAGTCTTGTAGATGTGCCTGATGTGGAGATTCGCTGTGGTGTATTCACATATGAACACAGGAAAGTTATGTCGGATTCTTTCCACTGTCTTTCCTATTCCCATCCTCCCTCCCTTCTCTTCACTCCCCTTTGTCTCATCCACTGAACTTCTATTCTCCACCTCTCCCCCTCGTTGGGGTTAGCATCCACATATCAAAGAAAATATCTGCCCTTTGGTGTTTTGGGGGACTGGCTTATTTCACTTAGCATGATAGTCTCCAGAACTGTGCCATAATTTCGTTTTTGTTTAAGGCTGAATAATATTCCATTGTGTATATAAACCACATTTTCGTTATCCAGTCATCCACTGATGGGCACAGGCTGGTTTCGTCACTTAGCTAGTGTGAATTGTTCAGCGGAGTTCTTGTAGCAGATTTAAGCCACCTCAGGCAGAGTGGTGAGCAAGTATCTCCTCCTCAGGGTAACAGTTTCCTGGCCCTTAGCAGCAAGAGGAAGGCAACGAGAGGTGGGAGCTAGGGCTGGAACCTAGGGAGGCTGGGGGAGCCTGAACTTTGAGACCCTGGCCAGGCTGAACCACTGTGGACTCTCGGAACTCTGTATCTTTGTCTGCAAATACCTTCTCCATAATGCCCATCCGCCTCTTCCCACTAGTTCAAATCTTACCTTCAGCCATTAGACGTGAATTCAGAGGTCCCCTGTCACCCCAACTAAAATTGTCCCATCTCCCTGAGCACTTCACATTCCTCAGTCATGGCCTGTCGCCCTCCTGGCCTGAATGAGGTGGTTACTGGCATCTTCATGGCAGGGTGGCATAGACCTATTTCAGCCTTCATGATTCTCTTGAGGGGCCATGATGCAGTGGACCACAGAGAGGTCATAACTGGCCCCTATTAACAACCGCAGCGGTCACCAGAAGCAGGCCCCTTCCAGGCTGGAGGTAAAGGGACCCTCTGCTGGTGAACTCATCAAAACAGAAAGTTAGGCAACGAGCCACCACAAATAAGAGGTATGCCTTGAATATTCCCCACACTCTGGGTCTGGGTCTCATGACTGGTATGTGATATTCTCTCTGCGTTAATTACCTCTAGTACACATGCGTATTAGATTTTGCTAGGTCTGTGTTATGGTTTGAAAGGAAGGTGTCCCCCGAAAAAAATCTCACATGTGAGACAATGGAGAAGTGTCCAGAGGTGAAGGTGTTAGACTGGGAGGGCCGTAGCCTGATCAGTGGACTAGTCCATTTGCTGGATTTGATGGATGGCAACTGTGGGCAGATAAGGCATGCCTGGAGGAAGGAGGCCATTGGGGTGTGCCCTGGGGTTCATATGTTATCCCTGGTGCCGAGACTCTCTCTCTTCCTGGCTGTCATGAGGTGAGATGCTCTCCTCCACCATGCCTTTCCACCATGATGTTCTGCCTATCTCAGACCCAGAGCAATGGAGTTCCTGACCATGCACTGAAACCATGAGTCCCAGACAAAGTTTTCTTCCTCTAAGTTGTTCTTGTCCATCTTTTTGTCACAATGATGAAAAGCTGACTAACACAGTCAGACACAAAAAAAATAACACATGCTACATACACAGTTTGAATGGCAGACATTCATTGTTCCATGGTACAAGGGACTGGACCTCCAAAATCAAGATACCAGCAGGATTGGTGACTGCTGAGTTCTCCCTCCTTAGCTGCCTGGTGGTTGTCTCCTGGCTGCAGGTGAACATCTCTGGGGTTCTTTCCCTTCTAGAAGGACCACTCTAATGACATCATTTTAATTTAATGACCTCTTTATCTAATTACCTATCTCCAAATACAGTTGCATTCTGAAAAACAGTGGTGGGCACTTCAATATGAATTTGGCAGCTACACAGTTCAGCCCATAACAACATCAGGTACAATTTTCAAGTTCCAATTGCTTTAAGATGGGTCACTAAGAAGTATGAAGTCCAGGAAGGTGCCACACCAGGTAATCCCATCAGCTCCAGAGGCTGAGGTGGGAGGATCACAAGTTCAAAGCCAGCCTCAGCAACTCAGTGAAACCCTGTCTCTAAATTAAATATTAAAAAGGTCTGGGGATGTGACTCAGTGCCCCCGGGTTTAATCCCCAGTACCAAAAAAAGAAGTACAGTTTCAGTGGAGAAACTTCTAGATGTGCACGACTCCCCTTGTGTCGGGGTTTCCGGGACCCCCAGCCTTGGGCACGGTCAAGATGGCGCCTGGTGCTGAGCCAAAAGCGGCCAGCTATACAGTAAACAACCAGTGAATTCCAATGATTGGCTAGTTAATGATGTGATTAGAGCATGCCCCCCTCGTGTACCTATTCTATGCCTGCAGCTGTCCGCGCGTTTACCTCGTGTGCTCTCCCCTGATTGGTTGAAGTGTATATAAGCTTGGTGGGTGGGGGAGTAAGGAAGAAGTTGAGAGAAGCTGAAGAAGCTGAGAGAAGAAAGAAGCTGAGAGTAGGAGTAGAAGCGAGGAAGAAGAGTGCGAGCGAGGGCGAGAGCCGAGCGGGAGAAGCAGAGCGGCCGAAGCAGGTGTGAGCCGAGCGGGAGAAGTGGAGCAACCGGAGCAGGCGAG
Organism: Sciurus carolinensis; assembly: GCF_902686445.1. Classification (NCBI taxonomy): domain Eukaryota; kingdom Metazoa; phylum Chordata; class Mammalia; order Rodentia; family Sciuridae; genus Sciurus; species Sciurus carolinensis. Next base: position 5,803,773 of record NC_062217.1, on the reverse strand, counting down.
AGTTAAGCAGAGGGAAAGAGAGCGAGAGAAAGAAAAGAGAGAAGGGGATAGAAAAGAGGGAAAGAAAGGAAGACTGTGCACAATAAACTTCCAAAGCTTCAGACGTTTGTCGTGTCTCTCTCTGCGGGCAGAGGGAACACGATACCCTTGGTCTTTAGGAATTTCATCTCCCACATCTAATTCAACAGCAATTTTTCACCATTGTCCTATGGCGATCTTCTGAAGCGATCACTTACATTTCACAGTAATAGCTTCTCCAGTTCAGACGTCGTTGGTTTTTCTTACATTTAATTGAGTCATGTATCCTAATAGCAAGTTAAACTGGCATAAACGTGTCTGGGAAGTGACTCTGGGTAAGCACAGAAGTCTGCAGAAGCAGGCCTGGTGAGAATAGCCAAGCGGCCATCCTGGTCAGCAGGAGGGAGACCGGAGCCTTGTGTTCACAGCACAGATGGAGAGGACGCAGCGCCTGCGTTGGAGAGCTTTCTCCAGTACCAGAATCTGGAACGGACTTCACTGGGTTTCCTACCCCCGCTTCTCTTTCAGTGGAATTTCTATGCTTGGTTTGAAAGATTCTTCTTAAAACTAAAATGTAATGTTTTGATGAAAATCACTGTTGGTACCCAGTACCTGCTGCATCCTCTGGGGCTGGACAGCTTTGCTGGCGAGGTGAGCCTGTTCCCTTTCAGGTACTCCCTGTGAGAAGGGCCTGCTTCTGTGGAGACCACTCACCCCCAGGCCATTGCCACCCAGTTCAGCCCTCTGCAATTGCGCCCCTCTCCTGAATGCGCAGCACAGTGCTGTCTCCTTCATACATCTAGCGACCCTATCCCTGTCTCCCCTGACCTCCCAGGTCTTCCGTTCTTTCCTTGTGAGATGGGACCTCACGTCCTTCTCTGTCCTGATGGCCTCACTGTGGACACATGTGCTTTGCCAGTGTTCTCTGCCATTCTGCGGCTCTGGGCTAAGGGACTCAAACAGACCAAAAGAACTTCCTGCCAGGTTCTTTACACTTCTACTTAGGTAACCAAAAGTCACCTTTTCCAGTCAACAAGGACGGGGTGACCTGGTTCCAGATTCACACTGTGCAAAGGTCAAAGGAAGAGCTCACTTGAACATTGCTGGCTTCCTCCGTCGTGATACGGGGTGGAAAGACAGCCACGGCAGCGACAGTTCCACTCTGCACTGGGGCTGTGTAATGCCTGTCATGTTCCCATAGGATGACCATTCACTGACAGCAGCTGCGACACTTGGCACATCTTAGTACCAGTATTAGAGCGTTTCTTAAATTAACTCATTCAAATACATTTAAATAGACATTTTTATTTCAGTAAAATCCTGGATGACTCCTACACCATATCTCATTCTAACAACTTAAACTGAAGAACTGACCTTCCTCCAGAGTTTGCTCCAGGGTCCGCTTTCCCACCTCAGTTGGTGGCAACACCATCCTTCTGAAAATTAAGGTAAAAATCAAAAGCCAGCAAAGTACACCTGCCTCGGGGTCATCCGCCACTCTTTCTCTCCCAAGTCCAACTGGTGAGAAAATCTTGTTAGTTCTATCTTCAACATACAGCCAGAATCTGTACTTCTAACTCCTGCGGACTCGCCCTGGTCCAAGCATCATCCTCCCCTTCCTGGATTACTGGGATTGCCACCCAGTGGGTCTGCCTGTCCTAACCCTGGAATTCCCTCAACAATAGCCTGAGCTGTCCTTTCCAACCCTAAGTGAATTCATGTCACTCTCCTGAAATTCATCCAGTGGCTTCGTACCACCCGGAATTGAGGCCTCTGTGACTCCAAATTCCACAGACATGACTGCCACGCACACCAGCCCACTCCAGCTGGCTCCACCCGGGCTCCCTCGCCATTGCTCCGGCAGGCCGTGCACGTGCTCATTTTGAGGATTTTGCCTGGCTGTGCCTCCTGCCAGAATGACCTTCCTGACATGGCTGCAGAGTTGCCCCTTTGCCTCCTTAAAGTCCTACCTTAGTGGCTCTGTCTCGGTGACCTACCCTGACCACTCCATTTGCAGTCATAACATCAGTTTCCAGATCTCCTTACTCGGTCACCCCTCTTTCCCCCTCTCTATGGCACCCACACACTCTAATACACCCCCTAGTTATCTGCTGTGTCGGCTGCTCATTTCTGCCCCATCCCCTCCTGCAGGAAGCAAAGCCCACAACCGCAGAGCCCCGCCTTGCTCACTGACACAGCCCAGTGCCTGCCCTGTGCCTGGACCAGCCTTCTGGTGGTCTTCTCACCTGGGCAAACAGAGTGGTGCAGAAGGGGCCCCTGACCCTCCACTTTCCAACCACACGGGAGGCCACGTGTTCCTGCCAGCAGCCCCACCACCAAGCAGCGAGGACACTGCTGTGCCGATGCTTCAGCTCTTAAGCGACAGACCCAGCACAACTCTAAACCTTCTCACTTCCTTCTGGCTGAAGACAGTTGGCTAGAGTAAAGGACGGGGTACAGTACAGTCGTGTGCTAGGCAAATATCTCATTTTTATATACAGTGGACCTGGACATGAATTTTGTTTAGTGCTCCTGTTTTCCGGATAGATAAATGAGCAGCGGGCAGCTGTGACTGGTGCTCGGTGCCAGCGATGTCAGGAGTAATTTACTGCAAGGACGCGACTTTTCTATTCTACTGCCCCTCTGGAGCCTCTTGGCTTCATAGCTTCCTCTCTGCCACACCTCGAGTTTCTTATCTATTACTCATCAACACAATAACTCTCTTCTTGGTATGGAGAAATGCAGGTTAAATTTTTCTCTTGTCTTGGAATGTCCCTCCAAAGCCAACAGGAAGATTTAGCTGGAGAACAGTTGTACAGAATAGGAACGAATATAAAATAAGACTTAGAAGGGTTTATGTAAACTCCTTCCTGAACTTACAATAGCTGTAAGGTAAAATAAAATAACAAAAGAACACCAGTAACTAAAGCACAGTTAATTAGCAGATCCCCACCCCCAAACGTTGGGGCGCCAAAAATACCCAGCTGCTGGTGTATGCTGGTGTACGGGGAGAGGTCTCGCTGAGAGTCAAGAGCTTATCTCTGTCCCCATCGTGAGTTGGGACGTACAGTAACTTACAGCTGCACATTCTTGAAGGTACAGCCATATGTTTTATTATTCAACCAGATGTAAACCCTAAAGCTGTTTTATCTATTCTGCGGTTTGCTTAGTACCAATAAAATAAACTTCAAACACCTAACTGAGTGGCTGCCCTTCGACAAAGCACAGTTTTGCTGTCTGGTACTCTAAAAATATTCTAAAGTCAAGCCCACTCGGAAAGATCTGTCCCTGCTCCCAGAGATGTCTTAAAGAGCCTTGCAGTTTGAATGGCTTGTGCTGCCATGACCTGGGTTTCTATCGATCTCCAGGCTGATGGACCAGAGCCTTCATTGATGGTTCCTCTTGGCTTCCCCAAACCGAAAAGGAAGTGGCGCTGTCAGGTCCTCCTTGGAGCCTGCATTATTGATGTTCTTTAATCATTATGTTGGAACATAAAGCTTCTGTTATGCTGCAATTACTAGGATGTAGCTACCGAAGCAAAACCGGGCGACGCGGCAGCCCACAGGCCTCCTGCTGCTGGTGCTGCGCGGCACGATGGGCGGAGTGGGAGGGCCTCCCCGCCATGCTGGCTCCTGGCAACCGTCCCACAAAAGGAATCTTTCTAAAGTGCTCCAAAGTGAGAACACAGTTCACATTTCAACCCAACAGGAGCTAGGTGGAAGAGCCAAGCCAATTTCCATAGAACAATGTGTTAATTTTAAGTCTGCTTCCTCTAGATGCTGTGTGTGAAGTTCATACCAGTTTGAAGAAAGGAGGAAATGAAACAAGATTGTGAACATTCTTCAGGAAAAAGATAACAAAATTGCCAGACTTTTTAAATCATACGAGATTTCTCGCACTCTATTTTATCTGAACACCCGTAGAGTACAGGAAGAAATCTTGTCAACCTATCGCCATTGAGATTCCCTAAGACAAGTGAGTTAGGCTCTCAGTAACAACCAGCCTGTTTTTTTTTTTTTTTCTTTTACTATTCAATAAAGGAAAATGAAAAAGTCTAATGATTATACATGGTTACCAAAATAAAGATTAATACTTCTGAGAATAATCACTGAATGGAGGCCCCTGTCAATCAAAGACAGTATGGCGAGGGCTAGTGAGTTGCCCATGCTCACTTACTGGGTTGGCCCCTACCTGCCATCTGCAGAAGGCATTTTGTCTGTCTGCTTCCTGGTGCTGGGTGGGACCACATGACTGGTTCTGGCCAATGTGTTGAGTGATGGATCTTCGGAAGCCTGCTTCTCACTCCTGGGACAAGTTTCTGCAGAGTCACCTTATTCTCTTTGGTACAGCAACAAGCTGTGTTCAAGATGGTGGCTACTCTCCCTGCATGGCTTACGCAGCGACAATGCTGCCCTCCCAGGTGGACCTAAACCTTAGTTGTGGGAAGCTACTGACATTTTGGGATTGGGTCTTAGAAGAGCATTACCTAGTGGTTCTGACAAATTTTTTAAAAAGAATAGTTTGCAATAGTTGAACTGATCTTGATGTTGCTTTAAAAAGATGTGTGTCCACTCTGAAGACAGTGTGCAGTGTATAGTTAGTGTACCGTGAAGAGGAGACAGAGAACAGGAAAGGACAACGGCCGGGAAGGCCATCTTTTCTTCTCAGTTAGAGAACCGGGAATGCCTTCAGGGGCAGACGTGACAAGGGAAAGGCTGGGATGTACCTGTCCCCAACTCCCTTCAGTTTCACAAGAAAAATCTGGTCAAAATGAACTGCACAAGTTTCTTTGAAGAGGAAGAGGGGGCATGGAGAGGGGACGCACGGCTAGAGTCAGCAGAGAGGGGCAAGTGCCTGCTATTGATATACTCTACTCGTTATGTGCATCTGAATCTCAGAACTTTGATTTTTTTTTTTTTCCTTAAAGTAACAGCTGCGACTTTACATTTCCTCCTCTTATTGCCTGCTGGCCAGGGAAACAGATTAGGGACAGCCAGGTCGCCCGGCTGGTTTGCCCTGGGGACTGCAGGAGGACCAGGTGTGGCTGAAGATGAAAAGGTGGGAGTGGCCTTTGCTGGGTCCCTCCTGCCCCACAGCTGCGTGTGCGACTTCCCACCACCTCCCTGTTCCCACCACAGGAGCACTCAGATTTCACATCTCAGAATACTGCTGGGTCATAAGAAAGCGGACTCAGTCTTTTGAATTCCCAGAACACCCTGGCTTCTGGCGGGCTCTTGCCACTTTAGAACGTGGGTGCGATTTCAGATCCCTCCTCAGGCCTTCTTCTTCAGTTTCTTCCGCAGATTTTCTTCTTGTCCACAGTAATGTGAAAAGAACCCTTTTTTTTTCCCCTTTCAAAATGACAATATTGAGAACATCTGGCTTGTAGCCCTCTTAAAGTTTCTTCTGCAATGTCATTAAGTTTAAACATCTGTCACTAAATCAAGTGATTGACAAAATGCTCTATGCGGAATTGCAACACAGGCACTACATCATTAAACATCTTTTTTTGGAAACAAATTGAAAAAGAGTTAATTGTCTCTTCTTGAAGAGAGTGGGTCCTAATCACCAAAGGTGTCTGTTTTCTTTTCCAAATGGGGAAAAAAGTATTCAATTTATTCTAGTAATTTTCCACTTTCTGTCCCACTGACTACTATATTTAATTACTCTAAATCACTCTCTACATAAAGACAATGATGTGCTTCTGAGAGCCATTACAAGGATGTTGTTTTGTAAATGTGTTTGTCTATTTAAAAAGCACTGAAAGTTTCCAGCAGTTTTGACTCCACTGGGTTTTCTAGCCAAGCATGGATCAATGTGTCATTGGTCACATGCAGAGTGGGATTGCTGATAGCGACCTGTGGCCTCCTGGGGTGGTCACATGTCCCAGACTGAAGAAGAGCTAAAACAACAGGCACTGTCCTTAGCTGCTTAGACTGAGGTGATAACAGATGAGTGTCATTAAGACCCCAGGACCTTTCAGACCCAGAATCTGCTTGCTTTCTAAAGAGGCTCCCATACCTGGTCCCAGCTGCAAAGACAGGCCTTATGTGATCCAGTTAAACCCCCCATTCCCCCTGGGTCTACAAAGTGTCTGCTTCGATTGCTGCAATAAGGCAGCTGTTTCCCCAAGAGGAAGACCAGTGTCTTCCTTTTATTCCTTAAATTTAAGACTCTTCATTATAATTTGGATAAAGGATTAGATATTTATTATGTTTGAAAAATAAAGTTCTTAGTCAAGAGTTTAAGAGTTTGCTTCTAAAGAATCTAGTATATAAAACTCTACCTGTTACCTGGTACCATTTCTGGGGGATGATGATTAAACCTTTCATAATGTCAAATCCCAAAGCATAAAGAATGAGAATAAAGACAGGGAAGGCAGAGCGTGGTGGTGAGGAGCCACCAGGTAGGGACAAGGCTGCTCTCCTTAACTAGTTGAAAAACTCTGGGCAACTCATCAAAACTCTGGGTCCATTTTCTCAACTCCCCAATGTTGACAAGGACTCCTACCATCTGCAGTTGTAATGGAAATTAAATTAGATGATGCCAAAAGAAGCCTGGTAGGCAAGCGCTCAATAAAATGTAGCTATTCCTATTTATTCCAGTGATCTCTTAATGTCCGAATCATTTCAGAATATCACTACATAGCGAAAGTCGTGTGTCTTGTTTCTTGTCAAAGAACAAGTAAACTTGGCCACTGGGTTTCTTTCTTCAGGTGGTTTTCCTTAAAGTTTGACTGATAATGGGACATATTTTCCTGTTCTACGATTGAAGAGTTGTCCTTTGATTCTTGATTGGTGGGGCCACAGCGAACCAGAGAACTGAGCCACCTACCCAGTTAAGGCGACCACAAGCCAAGTGCACAAATGACATTATCTTTTCAAAGACAGACAGCCCCATTATGAACATCAGCAACTACATTACCCTAAAATTAGCATGAAAATAAAGGTTGGTTAGGTAGACACTTTACAAATTTTCTAAGCTGGTGCTGCTGGTATCCCAGTTTCTCAGGAGGCTGAGGCAGGAGGATCTCTTGAGCCCAGGAGTCCAAGACTAGCCTGAGCCATATGGTGAAACCCCATCTGGAAAGCACAAGACACACAAAACGAATTGTGAGTGTGCTTCCCAAAATGCAACCCTTGAGTACTGCCTTCCTCCTGCCCAGGGCAGCCAACTGCAGGGCCAGGGGCTCCCACCCCTGCCCTCCACCCTCCCTGCTCCCCGCTCAAACCTTCTGCTCAGACCGCCCTTCAGAGGTTACCTGTGCTGCGTTCTCAAGTCCATCAGCGTGATTTTAAAGTAAACCTCAGCCCCGTAATGAGACACTGATATTTTACATCCTGCTTTTTAAAAAATTTTGGCTCTAATCCCAAGTGAGAATATTGTTTAAACCTCAGTACTTCCAAATCACGAAAAAGGTTCCTAGAATTATATTCAGAACTTTCACAAACAGCACTTCGTTACAAAAAGGATTCAGATACCTTTGCCATTTGAAAGAAGCTAATTGCTTGGTTATTACAAAAGTCAAGGGTCATACCCTATCTGTGATTCTCAGTATATAACTTGTCAGTGGTATTCATATTAGACTCCATCCTGTCCTCAGTTTATACATAATAAATAGCATTCCGTTCCCATAGATTACCAGATAAAACATTGGTACAAAACTAGACTATGGATTTCAAATTAAACAAGTCTAACTTACAAACTGCCTGCTTCCCTAGCTGGGCATGAACTGACACACATAGTCTTCAAATGGATTCGTCCTTTTTGAGGCTTGGATTCTAGTTATCCTCGACGGGACACCCCTGCCTGGCATCGTGGGCGGGGTGTTCTCAGGGGGCCTGCTGAGGAGCTTCCTAAGGTAGTCGTCTTCGGCCGGCAGCAGTTTGCAGAAGGCGAGGAACTGAAGCAGGCTGTTCCTCCAGGTCCTGCTAGGTAGCTCCACCTGGAGATGCACGTCGGGGGCGGAGCCTGGCAGGTGTGTGGGCGGAGCTGGTGGGGGCGGGGCAGCATCCCAGGGAGGAACCTGGCTGAGTCTGTTTTCTTTTGACTCTGAGGAGGAAGGGTGGGGAAAGGGCTGTTGTTTCCCCTAACTTCAAAGTATTCATGGAGAGTTTAACCTGGTTTATTTTTTAAATCTGATCTACCTTAATGATAGCAGCTGCGGAGTATTTCTCCTTCACTCTTTGGATTTTTATACAAGCTGGGTGCAAAATTTATTTTCCAATGTGCATTCACAATGAGTGTGGAATTATACCAAAATGCACTGTAGTTAGTATCTGGGGCCACATTCTGCTTTCATAAGCAATATAAATTTACTGACAATTCTGAAGATAAATACCCAAAGACAAACAAATGAAAATAGGTATTGTTATCTTCCCTTTAATTTAATGGATGTGCAAACATTGGAAAATGGCAAACTAGCACATAAAATTTGCTATGCGAATTGCCCAAAGCATAGGTAAAATTCTATCAATTCTATTTAATTTTTATTGTAATTTTGTTCTGAATTCTCTAAAAATGTTCACTAGGAGATGGTTGCATAGGAAAGGAATACAAAGGGAATTTAAAAGCAGATCAAAATTAGGTTTAAAAAGGAAATGTAACTCTAGTATGATTGCAGATATGTAGGTGAAACCTCACACATTGAAAGACTGTAAAAGAAGGAAAATACTAAAATGTTATCATTATTACCTTTCTGCAGTGAGAGCAGATGGGCCAGTGATGGGCAGCTCTATTTAGGTTTTGGTTTTAAGTTTTCTGCCTGTTTGTACTTCGTATTTTCTGTATTTAATAGTAGAGTATAAATATATAAATATGCATATATATACACACACATTATGTATAACTTTTATTTACATGTTAAGTACTCAAAGGTGGATGACATAAAACACTTGAATATCCACATGCTACAGGAAGATTGAAGGTGAGGTCATGCTACAGACCTTTTAAGAAACCTGTTCTGACATAGCTCTCAGTTTCATGAGTTCTATGAATAAAGCCACCGTCATGCCGCCCTTCAGATTTCTGGGACTGGGGGTGACCATTGCTCTTCCCTCTCCCACAGAGAGATCTGACCCACGCAAGCTCGCTTCTGAGCGCTCCTGAGCGTTCCCAGATGCGTTACCTTTCTGCTTGACAATCACAGTAGCCTCCTCTCTCTTCTTCCAGGTTCTTCTTTTTCCTTCCACTCTCTAACCCTCCCTGACATGGAGTGCAAGCAGCTCCCCAGTTCTTCACCCCTAGAAGTCCTCAGGGGCCTAGTATTGCCACCAATAGTCTCTTCAGCCTACTCTCCAGATGGGGAGTTGGGTACTCACTGTGCTTCCCTCCCAGAATCTGCCCTGGGTTCAAGCTTCTCTAGCCCCTGAAAGCTTGCTTCATTCCTTCTCTGCATTTTAAAAGGCTTGCCCGAAGGTGGCCTCCCTGCTGCACACTCTCACATCCCAAGGCCTTCCTGTGAAGCCCCCTTAGGGCTCTATTTGTGTTTCTCTTGACATTTATCAAAACTCACCTGGTGATACACTTACCTTTAACCTCAGGTTATCAAGCTGCTGATGCTGGAAGCTCAGGAAGGCCACCACTCGGCTGCTGTACTTTGCAGTGTGAGTCTTCTACCCGTGGTAGTTGAATTTAAAATACGGATTGTCATAAGGAAGACACTGGAATTGGAGACCGGGGATTTCAATTACGAAGTTGTTACCGCTATCTTCTCAGAAAGATGCCTGGCATCTCTCGAGCACCCTGTAAGTGGTAGATATTAGTCCTACTGGCTGTTACGTGGCGCTCAAGAACAGTGAAAGGCAAGGACTCAGACATAGAGCAACAGAGTAGAACCCACCAAACAAATCACAGTGTGAGTGAGACACACAGAAAAGGCCTGCAGGGCTTCCTCCTGCCTGAAGCAAGCCAGGGCTGCCTGACCCCTCCAAAGGGTCAGGGATGGGAGCGCTGCCTTCAGGAAACATTGCTAACTTCATCTGATCCCAATTCTTCCGCCGGGGACTTGGGCAGCCACTCAAGAGGCTATTTCTTAATAGTAACTGGAGGCACCTGCGCCAAAGGGAAAATCGGCCCTTTCATCCTTGAGGGTAGAAACGAAGAACCCCATGCTCTGAAAGGTACCCCCCTTCGGACTACTCTGCATTTTTGCAACACCTGGTAGCTTCACCCAAGAGGAGGCTTTGCCCACCCCGCTGCCTGCCCCGCTGGCCAGCAGGCGCAGGGTCTCACCTGCTCCAGAGGAGTATAAGGAGCAACCAGCAGGTCCAGGTCCTCACAAGCCCCAGAGGCCTTCAGCGTTGATCCCCAGAGATAATCACTGTATTTAACAAACCAGTTGAAAAAATCTAATTTTGGAAAAGGTGTTTACAGATAAATATTATAAACCATAAAGTGGATGCCAGAAAAATAGTGATTCCTCCCTATGTACAAGTCAGGCCCCCATGCTTCGCAGGAAGTCCTCAGTTCCATGATTCCTTGTGGAATCAGAGGCTTAAAGGTGTAGGTAATAATGAGTCCTGTTATGAATCAATTTTTTGCATCCAGTATTTACTAAAAAACAGGATTAGCACATCAAAGAACTCCTCTCACTTGGCTGTATTTTACTCTCCGTTGTGTGAGAAGTAGTGGAATCCTAGCAACAGCAGCTGCTGCAGGCCCTTGGTTCTGTGGCACAAGGATGCTCACAGACACAAGAGCTTGCGTCCCAGAACACAGCTGTTCCCTCCACCACCATGCCTCACCTACACCAACATCCTGGGCAGTCTGCTTGTACATATTATCCCATGTAGTCAGCACAACCTTCCAAAAAGGTAGAATATCTGGGGTATAATAAGCCCACACACTCAGAAATAAACAGAGTTTATCATAAGGAAAAGAGACATAGAGGAAGAAAGGGAAGGAAGGAGAGTTTGAACCTGCTTCCTCATCATGAGAGATTCCTCATCAAAGTTTCCAGCTTCCTCTTACACACAAGGGCAACTAAATATTCTCTCCAGGAAATAACTGCATTTGCCCAACAAACAAGGATCTGCCTCACGGCTCAGATATACCAGGAGACCTCAAGATGGTCAGTACAGGAGAGGAAAATGGATCTGCGTTAATAAGTTAGGGAAGATCAAGGAGGCTTATGGAAAGGGATGCTGACAACAGATATTGTAGACGAGTCTCAATGTTCCTCCAGGAAAACATTTCAGATTTATAAAGTGAACCAGTGTGGTCTTAGCCAATTTTGTGCTGCCAAAACAGAACACCACAGACTGTGTAATTTATGAAGAACAGAAGATCATTTGGCTCATGGTTCTGGAGCTGGAAGGCTAAGGGGAAGGGCTTCCTGCCACCGTAACCTGATGGGAGGTGTCGCATGGAGAGAGGGCTCAGGAGAGAGAGCAGGGGAGGGGGCAGAACCCATCCCTTTATCAGGAACCAAACCCCAGATCGCATCACTCCATTTGTGGGGTAAGAACCCTGGTGACCTAATCACCCCTTAAGGATCCCTTCACAAATATTGATTAAGAATAAGCTTTTGACACGTGAACTTTGGGGGACACATTTGAACCATAGCCAGAGAGTAAAACAGTAAGGATCCCTTGATTAGTTGAGGTTCCAGCTCCCTCGGGAGGGCTGGCTCCTGAAAACCCACTTTTTTTTTTTTTTTTTTCATGATAAAGAACAGAGTTTATGTAAATTAGCCAAGTTCACATGCAAGTGCTTGGATACTATTAGAAAGCACCAGACATTTCCCCTTTCCCATTCTACCTCCCCGGTGTGTTTGCCTGCAAATGCCTGTATTTCCCTTAGAGGATTTTTATATAGAATACCAAATATACATACTTGGCCTGGCATAGTTTATGGAATGAATTATGTCCTCCCAAAATTCACACGTGGAAGTCCTAACCTCCTGCTTCAGAATGTGATGGGTTTGGAAGTAGACTCTAAAGAGATAATGAAGGAAAACTGAGGTTATGCAGGTGAGCCCCTAACCAGGAGGACTGACTGCTTAAGACATCAGGATACAAACCCACTCTGACCGTTTGGATCTGGTAAGTGCCCCAGGGCTCGCGTGTTGGTGGCTTGGTTCAGAGACGGGACCTTTGGGAGGGTGATTAGATCACGAGGACTCTGGACTCACTGGTGAATTAGACTGTTGGATGGAGTCATAATCTGATGGCTTCACCTGTAGGTGTTCAAAACTAAGTCGCTGGGCATGAGCTGGAGGAAGTAGGACCGGAGGCACGCCCGGGGGACTGGATCTTGTTCCGGGCAGCTCTGTTCCACCACGCCCTTCCACCATGACGTTTCTGCCTCATCTCAGGCCCAGAAACAAGGGAGCCAGCCAACCATACCATGAGCCAAAATAAATCTTCTTTCCTTTAAATTGACTTTCTCAGATATTTTGTCACCTTAATGAGAAGCTGACACACACAGGGAAGACTGACATCTACAAGCCCAGGAGGGAAACTCAGAAGAAACCATCCCCCTAAGACTTTTAGCCGTCCTGACTGGATGTCCAGTCTCCAAAGCTGGAGGGAGTGCCCTGTATAAGACCCCCTTCCCTGCTGCCTGTTAGGGAAACCCCATAAACAAGCAGAACATATAACTGGGGTCCAAGAAGTCCAGGCTTCCCTCATGTCGGCCTCACGGAGGATGGTTGCTCTGAGGCTGAGCTTGCTCCAGTCCCGAGACGCACCCGCTGCTGACGGCTCTGTGTGCCTGTCCTTTGCTGCGAGGGTCTGATTTCGCAGGTGGATCTCCCCTGCGCCAGGCTCTGAGCCTCGTCTTTGCTGATAGTAGGATGAGAACCAGCTGCGACCCTTCCGCAAGCCCCTCTTGAGTGATCGTGTGAACAGCTGGTGGCACAGGCCTGTGCACCCCGAGACCGGCAGGACCGAAGACAACTCACTGCCCTCAAAGGAGCGAACGAAGTTGCCTGAACCCCCTGCTGGTCCAGTGGAGTAGCAAGCAGGAGAAAACTCCAGCCACTGATTGGTAGTAATAAATACTTAGTGATAGTTTCTAAAAGAATAATGCTTCCATTCCCTTTCTGCAGCTGATGGTGACAATAAAACTGACAAATAGCCAAATTAATTTAGTGTACAATACAGACCATTCCCCACAGAGACTGGATTCAGAGGTAAACACAAAGGTACTGCTCACCCAAGAGCCTTCAGGCAGCATGAAGAACAAGGCGCATCGCATAAATAAGCCACTGTCAACAGGGAGACGCTGATGGTGCTGTTCCCTGGAAACCACTTCCAGCTCGTGGGAATGATCCGCATTCCCACCTGGAACATGGTGCTTCCTTGGTTTGCAAACACGACTCCAGAAAGTGTCCCGAGTTGGTAAAGTAGGAAAGACGCTAATACAAGCCTGCCTCACAGGGAGAGAGGGCAGTTAGGTGATGTCTGGGGTGACAGGTCTGAAACTTGATTGAAAAAAATTAAACCTGCATTTTATGGCACAGTTCATGCCTCAGAACTTATCATTTTTAGAGACCCAAGGACTTGAAATTTGCTTGGGCATTTCTTGAGAAGAATACCAAGAATAGTAGCACAAGCTGGTATCAATCGATCTTCTCTGAGACTGGAGACCAAGGAACAGAATTTTAAACAGATTTTTTTTCCAGCCCACACATACTATGTAGATATAAGGAAAGACTTAAGAAAATGATAATAATAATTTCATTAAAATGTGACTATTTTAAGATCAGTGCAAATTACCATTGATGAGTTTGGAAGTTTGGAGGGTAGGCTCTGGAGTCAGACTGCTATGTCTGGTTGCTAATACTGCTCTTTAATAACTGTGACCTGGGGCAAGTTACTCTACCTTTCTGGGTCTCAGTTTTCTCATCTGTAAAATGGGGAGAATAATTGTATGTATGTCAAAAGATGATTGTGAGCACCTGTATTAAATAGGCTTAGAACAATTACTGGCATATACTTGAGGTACTTGGGGTACAACATTCCTTGGCCTGCCAATGGTAATCATAACAATAGAGCCACAACTTTGGAAGTTTTTCTCTTTAAGGTTTTTAAAAAGAGGCCACTAAGGAAACAAAGAAGTTGTAACTACAAATATCCATGTGAAAATCCTGGCATATAGGACACATAAGTGCATTACCTCTGTAATGACCGAAGAAGAGCCCAGTTCAGTTTGCCCGTTAGACACCCTGATAACCAAGAGGCTTGCAAAGCAATTATGACCAATAATTGATAGGAAACCATTCAGCGAGTAGGACAAATTTGTAAATAAATGGTATTTCAACACTCTAACAAAATTAAATATATTGAATATAAAATGCAAAATTATCAGGTAACAGCGAGGACTGGGTTTGTGAATAAGGAATTGGGAGAGAATGGTGTCATGAGTTGGGAAGAAGAGTAACATTTTATTTATCTTAGATTTGGTTGTCAAGCTCTTTTTCAAATTGAAGTTACTTAAAATTACCTATCGTATATAATTGCTATATTCACATACAAAACTTTAGAATATTTTCCATTTTCACGAGGTCTCTAACTACTAAAAGTAGATGGAACCCAAACACACACACACACCCTTTTATAGCAAGCAGAGAATTCCAAGCTGTGCACGCACCTTTGGGAGGCTTGAGCAACCGGACTCGCACGGTGCCCTGTGGAATAACAAGCTGACAGGTTCCAGAAGAGCTGGCCCTGCTGCCGGATGGCGTCACACCCCACATGAAAGGGCTTTGAAGAGGGGCCAGATTCCCTGCCATGGTGCTGCTACCTAGATTAGGCCCTCGTGCATGTTTTCAGGGATAACTGTGCTTTACAAGCTGCTCTAACTCAGTCTGACAGAGAACTCTTTCTCTGGATCTTGTGTCTTTAGGGAGGGAGACAGGACCTGATCTGCTCTGTGTGCCATTTCAGTTCTGCCATTGCTCAAGTCTTTGGATGATAATTTGCCTCATAAGCAACTCTCAATAAACATTGGTCTTAAGAATGAATGAATTTATTATACTTGCTTTCTCTATGTGCATAGAAGAGTTTCTTTGAAGTCTACAACTTAGGTATTAATCCCACCTTAACTCCCCTTATCAGTTTGATGGATTTGTCCATCAGACATCAGAACATATTTCTCATTAAAAAAAAAAACAAAAAACAAAACTTCAGCTATGCACAGTGACACATGCCTATAATCCCAGAGGTCCAGGAGACTGAGAGAAAAGGATCACAAGTTCCAAGTCAGCATCAGCAATGGCAAGGCACAAAGCAACTCAGTGAGACCTTGCCTCTAAATAAAAATAAAAAATAGGACTGGGGATGTGGCTAGTGGTTAAGTGCCCCTGATTCCAATCCCTAGTACCAAAAAGAAAAAGAAAAAGTAATCAGGTTTCTTTGCTTTGATTCGTTGAGTAAACTGTAGCAACTTGCTCTAAGCATTCTTCCGCCATCTTCAAATCATCCTTGGGTCAATCTTAGTACATGTCACCTAAACTATATTTATTTTTCTGTTTTCTTTTAAAGTTGACTAAATATTTTTCAGGGTGTCCTAAGTTCACCTTATTTTCAGATGAGCATCTTGCAAAGTTCAGAAATTCATGCTTCTCTGCCTCTTAAGGCTGAAAATGAGTTGGCATGGAATAGATTGGCAGCGGAGATGGAGCTGCAGACTGCGCAGATGAGAACTAGAATTATGGAGGCAGCTATATTGGGCGGTAGGTTTCCACTAAATGGATGTCTTGGGCTCGCCATCTTTCACTGTAATTGCTGTGTCCGGGAAGTTGACTGTCTCTAGAGATTAATCTATTTTAAGTTTAATGGATCCAAGGAAGCTATTGAAAGACTGGTACAACTCTTTTCTCCTTGACTTTTCCAGCCCAAATGAAGATGTGATTGTGTTGCTGTATAGGTGCTGAACATACCATTTCACCCCCACCCCTAGCTAAATCCACCCTGCATCGACTTTATGTTTTGAAAATACTTTACACTAAGTCACTTGAATTTATTAATAATAATTATTGTTTTCCTAGGAAGGTCTCTTCTAATCAGTGACATAGTTTGTATTACCAAACTGAATCGACACAATGCCAAGAAAAAGCACAAAAAGAGGACCATGCATTTATCCAATCTACATACATTTTGGCTTTTATTGCAGGCAAATATGCAATTTTCATGAACTTTTATTTGAAAGAACCTTGGCATTCAAAGAGGTGACCTTTGTGGATGAATAAAAAACTACCACAAGTGTTCATGGCACATAGTCATTAGTGAACTTTCTGAAGAACAGACATAAATCATGCACTGCTGTGTGGTGAAGAGTCACTTTACTGATGAGTCCCCACCCAAGGCCATCTCCCACCTCAACAGCCTTGTGTCTCTGCTTCTTGCCTGTCTAGAAACACTGGTGACAAAATGATGAGACTGTTCCTTTTGAAATAAATGGCATGAAAAGTGGAGATGACACAAAATGAGTTTCCATTCTTCACATCCATTCCATGAACGCTCGTAAGGATGTTCCACAGACCCGCACGGGACAGTGGGCGCAGCCATGAACAGACCACACGCTTTCTCGGTCTTCATGGGACCGACCATCTATGCAGAAAGCAACGCACTGAGCTAAAAAAAAAAAAAAAAAAAAAAATCGCCCACTGAATGTAAAATTAAACATTGTTACCACTAATAGGAAGTCAAAGCACAAGGGCTGAGCCAGGGCCCCGAGGACCTGAGCGCGGGGGTATCACGGCCGGCTTTCAGGATGGGCAGAGCAGATACTAAGCAAGCAGAGACTAAGGAATGGAGTCTTCTAGGTAGAGGAAAGAGAGGGAAATCCTGCGTGATCAAGAGCGAGTACTGGGTTGGGTTGGGTTCCCCCAGAGTTCAAATGCCAGAACCCTAATGTCCAGCACCTGTGAAAGTGACTTTATTTGGAAACGGTCTTGACAATGAAGATCAAATTAAAATGTGGTGGTTAGCATGGGCTCTAATCTAATAGGACTGGTGTCTCTATAAGAAGGGGAAATTTGCAGACAGACATGATCACAAGGAGAACAGTATGTTGACCGGCTCTGAGCCAAGGAGAGAGGCCTGGAAGTAACCCCATCCTCTCAGCCAATGCTGTGATCTCAGATGTTTAGCCTCCGGAACAGTGACACAGTACACTTCTGCTGTGGAAGCCACTGAGTTTGCAGCACTGGGTTTCAGCCCTATTGAGGGGATCAAGAAAGGCTACTGGAAGACAGGTACAAGTAGGGAGGAGTTCTGCAGGCCAGGCTGAGAATTTCCCGTTCTTATTACTAGTGCAGTGGGGGTGATATGCCCAGCTGAGGCTTCCACAGAGTCCAGCAAACCACCCTGGAGAGCAAATTGGACAGGGGACAGTAAGAAGGCAATTAGAGGAATCCAATAAGAGGTAGTCGCACCACATCTAGGATGGTGGCCATCAGTAGAGAAAAGTGGCCTGAGTCAGGATTATTCTGGAATATAGACTCAATAGGTCTCACTGCAGACCAGAGGCAGGGTTTGGGGTTGTAGAAACAGTGGCTTCCAGAAGGACGTAGAGACCTGTCCTTTGCACAGCTGGGTGAAGGGTGTTAACTTCTGAAATGAAGAACAGAGGAAGTGGAGTACGTTTAGGAGGATTGCTCAGATCATCTTTGGAATCACTAAACTGAGATGCCTATGAGATATCTAAGTTTAACTTTCAAGTAGATAGATAATAAACATCTAGATTTGGAACTCAGAAAAGAGATCAGTCTGAAAATATTTGCTGGAGGAGAAATGATCTTCTCTGGGGGGAAAGGCGAGATGCTCCAGAGGGGTAAGAGGGAAGAGAAGGAGCGGCAAGACTGACCCTGAGAACCCTATTTCAGGGCTTGGCTCTGCTGGCATTTTGGGCCAGATAAAGCACAGGGCTGCCCTGTGCTTTGTGTGAGGTTTAACAACTCTCAGTCCCTACTCCTAGGGTTAAAATAATCCCCCCAATTATGACAACCAAAGATGTCTCCAGGCATCACCAAATTCCCACAGGGACCAAAATTTCCTCTGCTTGAGAATTACTTGTGAAGAATAAACAAGCAAAACGAATGTAGAAAGTGCAGCTCAAGAGGCAGGAAGCAGAGCCCAAGACCACCAGGCACCCAAATTGCTGCAGGAAATCAAGGAAGAAGGGCACTGGCAAGGACCAGTCATTCTGACATTGGGATCATCAGTGACTGCAGGAAGTGATTCGGGCGGCTCAGTGGGAACACAAGCCACGCAGAGGCAGATTTGAATTATGCCTTCATTTATACAATTGGGGATGCACACATATGCGTACTCGGATTTTAACTCTTGTGCATTTGTTCCATTTAATGTGTGCTTCAGCAGATGCCATCAGCTTCCTCTTGTCAACAGGACACCAGTCATTCTTAGAACAGGTAGTGTTCTAAGGACACTGCTCTGCAAGCCAATGGTGCCCATCCATTCAGTGACTCCAGGAGAAGCATAAAGCCACTGGGAAATGCTTTCTTTGATACAGGCTACCAGGAGGGACACTCTCCTCTCTCTTTTGGATGTGACCTCCCCAAATTCCTAGGTGCTTTCAACACAATTGTCCTTTCCATTGGGTGAGGAGAATTAGCATGGAAGCAAACTGAAGAGTGGTTGTAACAGGAGGCAGAGTGGCAAAAAGGTGAGTTCTTGAGTGCAGAGGCCAGAACTTTGGTTTACCCAACATGGTAGCCAACCATTCTCAGATGTCTGACTAGAATCAACCTGACTCCCTGCCTCCTCCATCTGTTTCCATTTAATTGCATTTCCCCAGCATCTCCCCTCAGGAATCCTCATTCTAGTCTCAACCTCTAGAACTACATCATCCTTTTCCCTTTATATTAAATTGTCCTGCTGACCTGAATGGAATTCAGAGGGCGCCATTTTGGAAAACTGTGACTATTGACTCCTGATCCGGCCTCTTCCGCTACAGGCCTCTTCTGAAGTTCACCACTCAGTTAGCTCCTCCCCACCCCATTGCTCCTTCCACTGACCTTCCCTGTCCTGACAGTTCCTCTCCTTAAGGAATCACACGGCCAACCGACTAATGCAAAATGGTGTAACTTCACATTGACAATCCCCTTGGTGGGGAAAGCAAGTAGGTAAATGTGCTTTTGACCCTTCAACCACAGCTCCTGTGGCCTCTGATAGTATAAGCACCTCAGTCACAGTGAGTGTGACTCTGTTGTTCAAAAAAACCCCAGTTGTCAGGCATGGCGCTGCACATCTGTGGCATTGGGGAGGCTGAGGAAGGAGGGTGGCTTGAGCCCAGGAGTCCAAGGCAGCCGGGGCAACACTGTGAGACCCTGTCTTAGAAAAGCAACGTACAGACACACTCACGTGCACACATAATGCTCCCTTGAACTTGGCCCTCAGGTGCCAGTTGGTGACATCTCTTGCTATGTGCTCTCTTCCAGTCCTGGGACCGAGATACTTACTGAGAGAAAGAGTGAGTCACTGATGTGGCCTCACCAATGCGGCATCACCAATGTGGCATCACCAATGTGGCAACACCACGAGACTTTTGCAGGAAGAGGTCTGCCGCGCGCTCTTGCCGCCTTGTGCCCTGATGGAGAGGCGGGGTCATAACTGATTTTCATCTCCAGGTTGCCACACTGAAGACCTCTCTTCCCCCAGGGAGAGGACCTGGGGACACCCCACATCATCCTGGACATCAACTGGACCCTCAGGAAATCTCACTCGCCCTGCCCTTCCACACCCTGGACCCTCCTGCTGGCCTTCCGTCACCAGCCAGAGACTACACGTCTTTTAGATAAAAAGATACAAGGCACTGAACTCAAGTTCCTTCCAGGCTGCCTCAAAAACTATGCTCATTTTTTGACTTTCCATCTGTTTCAGGCATGCCTGCCTTTCCACGGCTGATTGGCCTTCCCTGTACTTTTTTTTTTTTTTTTACTTTTTAATGTGCTGAAATACATAAACGTAAAATTAACCATTTTAAACATTTGTGAGAGTGCGACTCGGTGGCATTAAGTAATGCACAACTTTGTGGAACCATCCACCAGGCAGCTCAGGGAGTTTTCATCCCAAACAGAAACGGTGCCCATTGAACGTGAATACCCTGCTCCCCGAGCTTTTCAGCGCATAAAACACGATGACGTCTTGAATTCCTCTCCCGACTAATGCGTTTCCCTTGGTCTATAAACATTTTCGTTTTTCATCCTAGAGACGCTTTTCTTTCCTCTGCTTTGCCTTCAACATTCCACCCTTATTTACTTTTCCACTTGTTAAGCAGAATCCTTCCACCTTCCCAGCCTGCATCACCTGCCCATCAGGCTGCTGTCGCCACCTGGCTCCTTCTCATTAGCTGGCAATGCCCTAAGGGCCCAGCCCAGGACTTCCACACTGGCACCTCAGTGCTGGGCGCAGCACCTGGCACAAAGTAGACTCTGAGCCTTTGCCAGAAGAATGCCTGGAAGAAACCCTCACCACCGGGGTGCCAGCACTCGCTGAGCACTAAGCTAACACTCTCCTGAATTCTTATTTTTATTGCAGGCAGGTACTATCATCAATCCTATTTGCAGATGAGGAAATCGAGGCTTAAACCATTCCACTGGAATTTGGTGATTCCCAGGACTCTGACTCTAGAGCTCTCCTCTGAATGCTTTTTACCAGTCCTCATCTCGGTAGTCAGTGAAGTAAAGTAACTCATTTTCCATGGTAACCTGCAACCTCTAGAATCTGCTGGGAAGACACATTCCTGCCAAATCCTAGTGCCTCACTGCCACCGTCCAGGGAGTGTTCAATGTAAGCAGTGTTCAGTGTGTCTCTGTAGATTGAGGTCAGCTTCCTAACTTGGACTCCAAAGTAGAAAAGCAATTGGTAAATGAATCCTAGGGAGAAGTGCAGGTAGAAGAAAGTTACTATTTTCTTTCACATTTTAAAATGTCTTTGTACATTATGGTAGGGTATCTTTTCCATTGACTTGCTGCCCTCGCTGTAAAGGAGTGCACTCCTCCCTCACTGACATCCAGTCTTGGTTATTTGACCTGACTGACTGGTGTCCCAGAGGATGCAGTCCACAATGGAGAAGACATTCAGAGAAGAACCCAGCCTTGCCACAGTTTATCTGCAGTCAATATCCAATGTGAGCTAAAAGGAAGACTGTGGTTAAGTCCTTAACATACTGGGATTGCTTGTTACCAAGCATAATCTACTGAGAGTTGACAGATATAATATTGTTATAGGTTGGATTGTGTCTCCCAGCAGATGCTGAAGTTCAAATCCCTAATAATTATGAACGTGGTTTTATTTGAAAATAGGGTCTAGTCTTTGCAGATGACCAAGTTAAGATGAAGTCTATAATCTATAGACTTCTATAATCCAGGGATGCCCAGGTTGCCAGAAGCTAGGGGAGAGGCCTGGAACAGACCCTCCTGTGTTATCAGAGGGAACATGGCCCAGCTGGCTCCTCAGTGTCTGATTTCTGGCCTCCAAAAATAAGTTTCTGCTGTTCTAAGCCACCCAGTTTGTGGTATTCTGCTCTAGCAGCCTAGGAAACTAATGCACACATCCGTTCATCCACAATTATGTAAAATCAATGAGAAAATTGATATTGTTATATAGAATTTGATTTTGAAGAGTTTTCCAAATTTAACCATTTAGTTAAGTTTCTGGTAGTCCTAAATAGAGCCTAAGAGAAAATTCTTAGGATATCAAACTTGTTTTAGAATGAATGACTTTAACTTTTTGGGGAAAGATGTAACAAAATAAAAGATTTTAAACATTGGGTAGAAGTTGCTAAACCAAGAAGTATATTGGAATAATGTTTTATTCTATAATTTTTGCTATAGTAAATGAAATAACTACAAACTATCTTTTCCTCAAAAATGCACCCAATTTTTTTTAAGATTTATGCATTTTCTGTAAAATAAAATACAAGCTTACTACTGATCCCCCACCTACCCCACCAAGAATGGAAAGCCATTCTCTCCTGATTGTCTGTTATATGTGAAAAACATCAGGCCTTATGAAATGCTTTAAGACCTGGGTGAACACCGCTGAGACTCGGTCGCGCTTCTTCAGCGTTGTTTTTACGGGTCTATAAATCTGTCTGCGGCTCAGCCTTCTCAGGGCTGGCCCTGTGTGCAGGCTGACTCATAAATGAGATGCTACGTCTGCTTTGAAGAGCACTCGGGATCCAACACCAGCTGTCCTTCAGCCTGCCCAGGCCTGACGCTCAAGGACTAATTGTGCAATATTTAAACTATTGCACATGCGAACTAGTGAAGTCAGGAAGGCTGAAGGATCAATCCTTTTTTATTAGCCAAAGCAGATTTTTGTGTATCAGATTAGCTGAGATCTGCAAAGGATATTGGTAAATCATTCCCCAGGTGGAAAGGTGGAAAAGGTATTAAAATTCTTCAGTGTCTCCCCAGAGTCTCAAGAAGAAAACCAACTTCTGAGCAGGACGGACCTGAGCCCCATGAGAGCTGGCCTCTGACTTCCGCTCCAGACTCATCTGTCTGATTCCAGCCGCACTGAATGATTTGAAGGGGACATTTTCTAGTTCCCTTCTCTGGATAATTCTACTTTCCTGATTTACCACAGGGTCCGGATTTTAATGACTGATTAATGCTGACTGTGACAACTGAAAAACTCTGCAGTAGTCACAGTCTTACCTAAGGAGCTCAGCGTGGCCTGGGAGCTGGACTTCACTTCTGTTCACACCTACTGGAGTAAGGGCCTCCAGTGTCCACCATAAAGGACGGAAGGGATGTAGGAGGCACTTGTGTGCATCCCTGCCCTCCTGCCATCCCTTAGCCAGGAAAGTCCTCAGCCTCTGCCACCACCAAGGCCACGGCTCTCACCACACTGGGTGGCAAACGACTGCCACCTGTCTTTCTTCCTCTTTAGATGAGGAGGGCTTAGAAGTGGTGTCTGGTTTTGCACCCAAAGCTCCCACAGCTTCCTGGTCACACTGTAGATCCTCAATTAATATTTGTCAATATAAAGAATAGACAGATGCATGAATGCATCAGTCACCCGAGGATGGACAATGAGCGACTGAGCATGAGATGGCACTGTGACAGCTTCCAACACCTGCAGAGGAGGTGTTAGGCCCATTACCTTCATGAGGACTCTTGCTATGATCTAGAAACTTTCTATGTGGAGATCCCTGACCCCACAAAGCAGAGTCTAGAAATGGGATTTTCTCCAGTTGCCCAAGCCACCAGAGCACAGGGGAGAGTCATGGAAACTTCACAAGAGACTCGAATGCAGAGGACTGTGCTGTACCAGGCAACAGGTTCTGCACCTCTGGGTTTTGCTACAGATGGGCCCAGAAGCGAGGCTGGGGGCCTCAACTGAGTGTGCGGGGAGTCGGCCTGGTTCTAAGTAGAGTTCCAACAGTAGAGGTGCAAGGGGAGACAGGCACGGGAGCCGTCCTCCCAGGCGAACTCTGCAGTGTGGCGTGGGCGTTATTCCACAGAGTGTGGCCCGGAACCAGATTTTGCAGCCCTCTCAAGGTGTCTGCGACCTACTCATTTCTTTAATTATATCCTTTTCTACATATAGAAAGAGTTGGGTTCATCTCAAGTAATTAAGAATAGCTCGAGGCCACAGGACATTGGAACAGGAACAGAGAGATTGTGCATGTGTGTGCATGTGTGTGTTAAGAGGGGAGCAGATGCAGAGCGAAGCAGTAGCATTCAGAGGTGGCGAGCGTGGCAAACAGCATCTCTCTCTCTCTCTCTCTCTCTCTTGCTCCCGTGAGACCCGCCTGATACATTCCAACTTCAGGATTCAGAGATGGTGACCCATTTGTAATTTAAATTAACATCTCCTTACTTTAAATGCATGTCTTGTTTCTTTAACCTATCATTAAACTTAATATTTACTGAATTCGCAAAATTGTTCTGTCAGTGGGTTTGAGTGGTCCACGTAGTCTTTGGGGTAAGTTTGAGGGCAAGCTTAGATTAACAGGACGTCTGAGCTATGTACAAGTGAGACCCAGAAAGTCCTTTTGACTCACACGGAGTAGCAAGTAATGGAGTCTTAGTGGAATTTAAAATGCCAAAGTGACTGAACCACCAAGAAAGCGCTGGAGATAGCCTGAGATAGTGCACCCACCGCCCAGCGACATCATGTTATGTGTGTCCCAAGATATGCCAACTCAAGAAATGGGAGCTGACATAATTTTGGAAGGGACAGTTGAATTAAATAAATTCAGGAATTTTGCCCCCCCAAAAATTTTAACTGAAAAAAATAATTGTCATTTTTTTCATCAAATATTTCCATTAAAGGTTTGTGGACTACCCAAAGTTTGCTTTCTGAGGGATGATTTTTTTTTTTTTTTTTTTTTGCTAGGGGCTCATCCTTGTACAAATCAAATGTACAAGTGGTTGTATTTTTAATTTTAATTTCAAATTTTAATTTTTAATAATTTTGAAAAATATTTCAAGCAGCACACCACTCTTAATCAAACGTGCCTTCTCTTTAAATTACTATGTTTGAAATACCTCGATCTAGGATTTCTCGAATGGGCTCACCTTCAGCGGGGGGGGGCGGGGTGCTGTACCCAGGAGATAATTGCTTTTTCTCGATACTGTCCTTGCAGCCCACAGAAGTGTAATTGACATCACTGCTTCTCAGTGAGTTCCAGGCCCTGGAAGGTCTGGCTGGGAGGGAAGGTGTGGCCGCCCCTGGAAACCTGAGTAACTGGAGGTTTCATCCACATCAGTCACGGCCCCAGCTGGCCCTTCTTTGAAAACAGGTCTATTTTCCAAGCTGTTGCTGGCATCGCTCAAGATCCTGGGGGCACGACTGAAAACAAGATCATAATTGAGCTGTAGGAGGTCTGCTTATCTCTCCAGCAATGAGCTGGCAGAGGCCAGGAGACCCAGGCCGTGTCAATGCGGGAACAATGTCCCTGCGTGTGGAGGCCTAACTGATTTTAAACCTTGCTGGTAGAAAGGTGTGAAGAAATGCTGGCTGTTTTTATGTCTGCTGCCCTGGGATTGGAGGCTGGGAAGTTGCATGGAGCAGGCAGAAAGGACATAATTAAAACTATTCATTTCGTTTTTTTAAAAACCTGCTCTACCCTCCCAGAGGGCCTTGACCTCTGTTACGCTGCATTTGGAAGTTCTCTTGAAATGTCACTCAGGACGTTGCACTCCAGCGGCCTGGCAGAAAAAGAGAAAGGACCGTCGGAGGAGCAGAGACAGTGGGGAAATAAAAGCCCAAGCACACACCTAAGAAAAGACTCATATTTCATTAGAAGCATCTTTCTTAGTGCTTGATCAATCCTAAAAAGTTTGACACGAATTCCAATCACGTTATCTCAAAACAAAGATTTTATCTAAAAACAGAGCTTTTAAAGAATGACTAAGTCTTTATGCAAATGCATGTGATCTTCTTCCTTTTTCAATAACATGTTGAAAGCGAGATTGCGTCGGATGGTAGGCTGATTTGTACCTAGAAGGAAGAAGAGCAGTAATAAATAATAATGTCCATAGCTAAACTAAGAGCAATCATTCACTTGGAAAACATGTTAGTGTCCTGAGTAAAGAGTTGGTGCCCTCCAATTTTGTTCTCAACTCATTTATGTGAACTTTCAGCTTCATTTTCTTATTACTCTTTATGCCTCTAAGTCATCTCCCTCTGAGCCCCAGATCTCCCGTGGACATCAAAGGTAGCATGGAGCAGAGGAGACTCCAGGAGGACCTGAAGAGAGAGGGTTAGACCTGCAGAGACCACATTCGTTGGAGCTAATTTTTAAAGACTGCACACAGAGCATGGATATGTATCTAAGGCAAATACATAATAATCACAGAGAAATACTACAGCCCTTGTGTCCTTAATTCATAAAGTCTAGACCTAGCCAAGGTTGGTATTTCAAGGGAGTAGTGAGTGATAATAGCATATAGGCATGTGCAAGTGTGGATTTTTTTATTCTCTGAAAACAAATGAGTGAAAAGCAAAGCAATTTTGACAAATTGAAGAGTCAGGTCTTTAAGGTGATCAATCAGAATTCACTGATTTGCTTGTCTTCCCACCTGTTGAACAGGGAGGGATAACTGGGAGAGGGATAGAAGAGACGATCTTTTATAGTGAATTTGCGATGTACTTTCTAGAGTGGATCTGTGCTCTCCTGCTGAAATATGGATTCAAACTCAAAAGTTAGATAAATCACAGCGGAACTCACTTGCAGCATTTTCAATTATGACTATAATTAGACACTAAAGTAAATCAAATATCTTGCCTAGGGTTCCTCTGCATTCTACAGAAAGATGAAAACTTCTTTTTCTCAAAGAAAATAATGCTCTGTCAGATAATCAATGTATTTAATAACAGAGTAAATTGGAATCATTTCCTTTCCTAACATCAATAGCATTATTCATCTGACTCTAATGAATGTGGCATCACATAAAATTTTATTGATCACTAGCAGCAAAAAAGTAGGTGAGAAAAATCATTTTTGTCCTTTAAAAAAAAAAAATGAATGCAGAAAGAATTCGAGTGAAGCATATCAACACTTTCCTAAGACCTTTTTTTGTTGTTAGGAAACAGCTTCTTCTTACATTTGAAATAATTAAAGTTTTTATAGTTGATCTACTTTTTAATGTGAAAAAAGTTTTAATTATGTTCTACAGGTAATTCAACTAGAATTTATACATACATATATATATATTTCAACTTTGTTTATAAAAATGGGTACTGAACCTTATGTGCCTACTTTTTGAGATGGCTTTTTGAAATAAGATAAATTTTTCAAGTTATGACTTCATAAGATGTAACTTTCTCAAATAACTTTTTCAACACTTTCTGAAATTCAGAGAAACATCAAATCTCTATGTCGGAAGACAGTAACATTTCACAGGTTCCTTATGTGAGTGCCAGAATTTCACACGACTGGTGTTAAAAAACGCAAGTAATCACAGAAGCACGTTCTCTACTGCCCTGCATTCGGCTCCACAGTAATTGAAGACAATTCGGTGAGGAAGAAGGAGCGAGAAGTGTTTAGAGGAGAACTGCATCTTATGCACCTCAAAGGTGGTCTTAATTTATAATCTGAACGTCTTTAGCATACAGGCTGCGTAACCCCCACGTTGAAATTCAAACTGCCATTTGGGATGCGTGGTGCAAATCCAGGGCTTCAGAGACTGTGATTTTGAGGAAAACTGTTCTCTGGGAAGGAAATGCCCTATACTTCTCTAAAAATAAATTTTGCAGGAGAGCATAAAGACGGAGGTGCACTGTGGGCTGAGTCCTTCAGAGAGATGGTGCCAGAATACTAACATCAGCTCACATTAGTCCCAAGATGTGTGCAATTACCTCGGAGAGAAGAACTGGAATTGTGAGGTCCCAAGGGCTTAGATAATGACATAAAATAAATTGCAACGATTACCCGTGTGCTTTTCCAGGATCGTATTATTTAAAACCTATCTAGGGACTTCAAGAATGAAAGACAGAGGAACGTCCACTTTATGAAATTGCTATTAAAGTGTGACCTAGAGTTGAAGACAAGGTTAATTATTGGTTTTTAACTGAAGTATCATTCTCGTTTAATATTAGTGCCCAGGTCTTAAATATTGAAGCAAGTCACATTTTTCAGGGACAATTGCCTTTGAATGAAGAATGACAGGGCTCTGGTCTTTGCTGACCCTTACAACTCCAGCAGCGTAATCCATGGCAACCCAGTTACTACGGCAACTGAGCAACACTCACAAGAACAGGATAAGACCGTGAAATCTGATGTCATACTTGCATAAGATATAAATTGCAAATGATATTCTAAAGTAGATTTGTTAAGTGTGTGATCTAAATTATAAATTAGTTGGAAGTGAACATAGAGCTTGCTGTGGACTGAGAATTAAGACTCCTGTGTTCAGGATTCCAGTCAACTTCCTGGTGACTTACCAAGCGCAGCACATGAAGATGAGTAAGTCAGAGTTCCTGAAGTTCTTTCCTTCTCCCGCCCCCACCACTTCCACTAGAAACTCAAAGTTAGCTCTCTGAGTTTCTTCAAAACTATGCAGCCACAATTAAAGTTGGTTATTTGTTCCATTGATCTGATCAACATAAAATCCATAACCAGATCTCACGAGAAATACAAATTATACAGATATTTACCAAATTTCCAAGTTCCTTTCAGAAAGAGAGTTCAACATTGTCTCACTTTTTCATCTCGGAAAATTGACTCCAATATTTTTTCCAGGTCTTATGCTAGAAAATAAGACTCCTAATTAATGCTGTTGGAGTATTTCTAGTCACTTCCATGCACATGCCACTGGTATTTCATGATTATCACACATTTGAACAAGGAAATGGGAAGAGAATTGGTACAACCTTAGTTTATCAGAACTCTATAAGCTCTAAGAAGTTCCTTTGCATGCTGTGCTTAGGATGAGACTTGGAACCTAGAACTGAGGGTTGCACTAAGTCTTTCCACGTTCCTTAGAAGAGCTGAGGCAACTGTTACGAGTGCGTCTTGGCCCTACCCCTGCCACAGGCTCTGCTCCAAGACATCTCTAGAGTAAGACCCACAGTCGACCCAGAGACAATTGTCATAGTCAGTCATTAAATTTCCAAATTCAACAAAGGGATATATCAAGACCCTAGGGTAATGAGAGAGAAAAATGAGTGCACACAAAAGACCTTTTCTCCTTCTTATTCAAGAATAAATGCAGGTAATTCTAACCATCACCTTCCCAGCCCCTGCACCCGCCTGCTGGCACGATTACAACGTCCTTCCCCATCCAAGCACTCTGACGGATCTATACAGACCAAACTCGTCTGTTCCAGCCTGTTTGCAAGTCAGGTAACTGTGAGTGCCTCTTTCCTTTCCTTTCAGGTCTATTTATATTGCAATACAACCCCCATGTCACATATTAAGAGAACACAAAGGAAAGCATATTTGCACTCCATAAGAGGTTGCCTTCAGAGAACAACGCTGCCATCTGAAAGTTAGAGTTATTCCCTCCTTCGCTGAGAAAACACATCGTGAGCACCTATTGGCCAGCGATGATTTATTCAAGGGCTTAGGTGACTTGAAGAAACAGTCCTTGAACAAACGCACAGCTCATGGAGGGAAGCAAATGCCAGACGTGCTAAACAAGCAATGGTTATCAGAGCTATCAATAAGAGATGCGCAGCCCGCCATGGGAATAAGAGGGAAGCTCAGATGAGGCTTGCTGTTCCCTGAAGAGAAAGTGGGGGACAGCTCCATGCAGAGAGAACAGCACATGCACACAGCACAGGGAGCAAGACCAGCTGTGTGATCGGCAGCCAGGGCTGCACCTGGGAGTTGGCCGGCATCCCCCTTGAAGCCACAGCGAAACTTTCCTAATACCTTTTTTCATTTTTGTTCCTGAAGGCTGGCCAGGCAGCAATAGAAAGTCCCAGGCTAGCTCTGACTGGGGCACTGGATTAGTGATGTGCTGCTGCAGAACAAGCACCCAGAGACCTGCCAGGCTAAACGGCAGACACTCTGATCTCACAGTTTCTGGGGGTCAGGAATCCAGGTGTGGTCCAGTGGCTGCCTCTGTCCCATGGCTGCAGAGGAGTTAGAGCTGAAGGGGCATCTGGAGACGTGGGAGACCTGCCTCCACACTCACTGTGCAGGCCTCTCCACGGGGGTGGAGCCGGTTTCCTGGGCGAGCCATCCAAGACAGAAGACACCCAAGACAGGAGCCATACATTTTTGTAACCTCATCTCAGAAGTGACATCCCATAATGTTTGCCATTTTCTTTGTTAAAAGTGAGGTACTAGGTCCAACCCACAGTCAAGGAGAGAACTACCAAGGAGTGAAAGTCCCGTGGGCCAGGCTCCTTGGGGAACACCCAGGCTGCTCCACGCGGAACACCTGACACTCTTGCATACGTGGTCGGTGCCATAATGGTGTCCACAAGAGCAGAGGAGGGCAAGCCACCTTTCATTACATCAGCAACCCCAGTCCCTAGCACCAGGTAACTGTTCACTTCTATCGTTATGCACCTGTTAAGGTTATAGATGCGAGGTGTCCCCCAAAAGCTCCTGTGTTAATGCAGGAATGTTCAGGGTGATGATTAGATTAAGAGAGTTGTGACCTAATTCGTGGATTAATCCCTTTGATGAATTAATAATTTGAATGGATTAATGGGTGGTAACTTTAGGCAGATGGTTTGGCTGGAGGAAGTAGATAACTGGAGTAGGCCTTCAGGGTCTGAACCTTGTCCCTTGCACCTCGCTTGTGTTCTCTCTCTCTCTCTCTCTCTCTCTCTCACTCTCTCTCTCTCTCTGCTTCCTGCCTCCCATGAGTTGAGCAGATTCCCTCCACCCTGCCCTTCCTCCATGATGTTCTGCCTCATCTCAGGCCCAGAGCAATGGCATCGACTCAACATGGACTGAACCTCTGCAACTGTGAGCCAAAGTAAAATTTCCTCCCTTCGGTTGTTCCTGTCCTGTGTTTTGTTCACAGCAACATAAAGCTACTAACACAGCAGTCGTGTGAGATGGGAAGGATTGTGTCCATTTCTCACTTCAAGAGGCGTAGTGAGTTTGCTCAAGGAAAACCTGCCAGCCACTGTTACCGTCACTGGAACCGGGATCCGCGCCACACTCCCGCAGGGTTTCTCCAACACCGCTCGCTTAACCACCGCGCAGGCCGCCTCTTGTGTTCTCTCTGCTTCTGCAACCTTCAACTCTGGTTCTCCAGGCACCTCAGGACAAGGCGTAACATCCACGATGGCATGAAACAGAAGCATGACAGAGAAGGACGACCAGCACACCCTCACCAGAGCGGCTCTGGGTCGCCCATTAGCACTCACAGCACTAGCTGTTTTTATCGCCAGAAGTACAAAAAAATTGCCTCTTCGCAAGCTGAATTGCAGATGTGTGGCTCGACCCTGCCGCGCCCGACCTCATCCCCATGCAAACCACCATCCTGTTGGCTTGCTGTGTTCTAAGCAGCATCGAAGACCCTCAGAACATGTAGTTCCCGGCAAAGCTCATTGTCCATGCTGGCCAACTCTGAACAGAGGACAATACACAGAATTTGCATTCAAAATGCACTTCATTCAGTACAAGAGTATAAATTTGATACCACACCAAATAAACATCAAAATACGCAGAGTTCCTAAAAAGTGGTTGTTGACGAGTCATGAAAGAAGATCTTAGAACGGTTGAGAAGCTATAAAGCATCTGATAAGGAAACAGGGAGATGCGGGCCCCATTTGATTGCATGGTCAAGATGAAGCATATTCTGCATTAGTATCTTCTGTTTTAATTTATTCCAAAGAACCGAATGGACTTTGTGAAGTCCAAGATGCAGTAAAGATGGGTATCTTCACCCTCTTTTTGGATGAGGAGGGAAACACTTCCCAACACTGTCCCTGTGGTTGTCCGTGCCCTGAACGAGCTGGCTCCGTGCAGCCCTCTGTCCCCAGGCCTGGCTGCAAGGCCAGGGAAGACTCGTGCAGCCAGCTAGTGAGGCAGATGCCGTGCTCCCTGAGAAGTCTGTCACCTGCGGGAGGAGCCGAGTCTTACTGTGAAGGGACAGAACCCAGACCTGAGCGGGAAGAACTCTCCCCAGGGCTGTCAGAAAAGACCCACAAAGTGGAACTCTCAGGTGGACCCTGAAGGATAAGTGGGCAGCAAGGGACAGAGGAAGAGGGGGGAGTGTGTGCGTAGGTGTGAGGGTCAGGGCCTCGGGGGCATCGGGCCCTATTAATGGGGGGGTGGCAAACCTCAGTCCACACATCCGCCCCCGTGCTCCCTCTGGCCCTCTCTCTTTGCTTCAGCACAACATACAAGGAACTTCTGATTCTGCCTTTTGCCAGTGCTGTACACTAAATGCTCATGCCCCCACCCTCAGATACATACTGAATCCTAATCCCCACCATGCTGGCATTTGGATGCGGGGTGTTTGAGAGGTGACAGGTAAAGAGGGAGCAGCCCTCAGGAATGTAGCTAGTGCTCTACCAACCCTAAAACAAAGGGGAACGGTAAAACACCATGTCCCTGAATGTCCCCCTTCGGTTCCCCAAAACCTAGAAGTTAAGGGAACACCGAGAGCAAGCCAGGGTGAGAAAGTCCTGGTATACGGTGACTTCAGGGACGATGGCTGGCTCTTGCGCACACCGGGACCTGGGTCAGGTGAGTACCATCTGTAGACAGCTACTTTCTCTGTGTACACCAGGACGGTTGCTCCCTGGGACACTGGACACTCAAGCAAACTAGCAAAGTTCGGTGAGGGACCAGTGCTATTACCAGCCCACGCCCCGAGCGCTTCTTGGAGCAGCCAGTGCTCTCCCAACAAACCGTGTGTCTCCCATGCTGTCCCCAGGCCCTTTCTTTGTCCTATCTGCAACCTGCTCCCCTGCCCTGGAGCAACTGGGCTGTGTGTGAGACAGTGTTAAAAGGCCCCCTGAGCCTTCTTATCCCCTCCACCACAAGAAGACACAGTGAGAAGGGCCGTGAATGAACAGAAAGTCCTTGCTAGACAGCAAATCCGCCAGCACCTTTATCTAGGGCTTCCGACTTCTAGAGCCATGAGGAGCTTCTGTTGTTCGTGAGATGCCCAGGTTGTTTCTTTTGGTGACAGCAGCCCAAATGGGCTGGCCGTCTGATCATGATTGCTGTCTTTTGGTTTAGTTTTTGTTTCACTAAAACTCGGCCCTATTAGACCTACATATTTAAGTCCCCATAAAGGGACGCCTTATGCAGGCTGTGTGCCATCGAGAAAGGCTCACTCTTCCTCAGAAGTGACATCTTCCAGGACGGTCCTCTGTTCCTCGCTTTGCTTCCTGGTGTCGGCAGCACCCCACAGCTTTCCCCAGCCGGGCCTGTACCCCCAGGTCCTGCCCTGCCCCTCGCCCTTCAGGTCCACCCCCGGGGAGCCTGCAGGGATGCCAGCACAAGCCAGGTCTGCTAAGATACCCCTGGTGCCAGGGAACTCTTTTACCTATTTGTTTTAATTTTAGGAGGTAATTGGAGGGAAAAGAACAAATCTATAAGGTATAAGGATCATTATCATCCAAAAGTGGTTTTTCCTTGGAAAGTAAACATAAACTTGTTTATCACCTCTTCTATTTGGGGTCATCTTGTTACCTAGAACATTAAATGATTTTTCCTTTTTAAAACAATTCTCACCATTGAGTTAATGCAAAAAAAAATTGTTTTGAGAGATATAATGTGGAACTGTGCATTTTTTCCCTAGTTACTGATTTACTGCATTTTAAAAACTCAAATAAAATTCAAAGAGCTTAGACTTGTCTTTTAGAAACTAAAAGAGCTTAACAAGACTTGCCTGGGAATGTGTAAAATTGTCCAAAGAATTCGTCAAGAAGGAGGAGGAAAAAGAGAGTTGAAGGATTCTGCTTTAGTTAAAAGATTATTATATTCATGGACTAGTAATTTTTTTTTTTTAATTTGAGGAAAATATTCCTGTTAATAGTGATTTTCTCTGGAGAAAGTTATGAGAAAATTTCACTTTTTTATATTACAGATTTCTGAATTGTATTAATTTTTTGTAACGGGCATGTGCTTCTTTTATAATCAGAAAAAAAAAAGTAAAGAAAAAACACAATTTGTCTTCTCCCACTCCTGAGCAATGTGGAGTCTCTGGTCTTTTGAGGATAGCTGAGGTTACCCAGGCTTTTCTTTCTTTCAGGTTATTTCCACTCTGGTAAGGACACTCTGAAGCCTGTCCTCCCTGGGCCCCCTCCCTCCTAGTGAGAGACCAATGCCCCCCAGTAGGCAGTGCAGCTGCCGGAGGCAGGGAGGGAGGCAGGGAGAGGAGGCCACCTTCCCAGTTCCCAGGATGCCAGGGAAGCAGGGACCTGAGTCACAGGGAGGCTCTGAGCCTCCTCTGATGAGGATCTCTCCCTCCTGCAGAGGCTGGCCTCTCGGCCCCGCTCACCTGGGGGCCCAGCCAAGTTGCAGGCTGCCTGCTCACACTGTGTCCCTGTCTTCCCCAGCCAGGGAGCAGAACTCCCGCGCAAGCGTTTCTAGGATAGACAGTGCTTCAGCCTTGAGGACTTGCTAACACTTGTCTTTCTTGGGATTTTAAAAATATAAATGACCTCTGCTTTAACACTAAATTATGTATTTGCTTGGAGCTTAATATAGGGATATTTTGCATAGTTTCACAAAACACAGCAGGACTTCCAGGATCCAGCCCAAAGTTCCTAGCAAGGTGTTCCAACCGCCCTCCCTGCTGTCTGCTCCCATTGTGAGGAATACCAGAGGCATCTGAGGATGCCTGGCCCTTAGTTTTGGCTTCTATAGTCCTGGTACTCTGGCTGCCTAGGTTCCTGCCCTTTCTCCCTGCATCCCTCCAAGTCACTTTTGACCTCATCCAAGGCTCAGATCAACCTTCTTTGCTACCTTTCCCCTTTCCTTTACCCAAAATATTAGTCGCTTTCTCCTCTTCGTTCCTGTAGTACCTTTCCTTACTCACTTTCACTTTCATCAACTTTTCCCTCTGTAAGCATGAGAATTGCCAAGAGGATGACAGCGTGGACCCTAGCAGGGGAGTGGGGGAGACGGGGAAATACCGGACCCGGAGGCGAGCTGCGTGGTCCAGGGAAGCCCAGGGAGCCTGGCACGGTGGCTGCTTCCTGGGTTGCAGCATGAACAAGCCACCGTTCGCTCGTGTCGTGCACCGTGAGCGCGGGTTGCTTTGGACACACCGAGTGTGGAGGGTCCTAGGACGGCCAAGTGTCTTCCTCCCACCGTCCGGGATGCGGATGAGCACGACTTTCCTCCGCGTTGGAAGAGCGGGCCGGGAAGGGTCGGGAAGGGAGATGGCATTTTCTTCACACCTCTCGCTTGAACGCAAGCCCACCTTAGCCTTCTTTGTCTCTGTAAAGTTCTCCTCTGTGAGGTTTCTGCCAACCAGAGAGTCATCAGCTTCCAGAGCCAGCAGCGGTGAAGATGCGCGCGGCGACCCTGGGGGTGGGGAAAGGCCTCCGGTCGCTGTTCCTGTATGTGTGGGCCACGACCTCTGATCTTCACAGCATGTTTACCTCTCTTGCTTTCATGGATTTTATGGATGCCCACTTTTCCTGATTGAAATAGAAATTTCTTACGGGTAGGATCCTTCCTTTTAATCCACTGAGTCCCCACAAGGGCTAGAAAAGCGCTTTATGTGATCAGCTCTCAGTGAGGATGGGCTGAGCCGTCGGGAGGAGGGTTAGGTAAGTTGGCCAAACATCCTGGAGGAGACATTAGGCAGTTTTTCAAGTTGGTTTGTGATTCTGCAGAGGGAAGCTTCAAGCACTGGGTTACTGTGCATCACACCCACATAGGCAGGACACCAAAGGGAAGCAAAGATGCTCTGTCCTGGGCGTGGCCAGCTGGGGGTCACTGCGGCCCCTCTGTCAGGGCGCTGGCATGGCCTGGTGAATCTGTCTCCAACCCAGACATAAACCACTGGGTTAGTGTTCTGTCCAATATAACAGAATACGTAGCCTGGGTGGATTACAAAGAGCAGACGTTTATTTCTCACTGTTCTGGAGGCTGGAAGCCCAAGATAAGGCAGGGACAGGTTCTGCTCACGGGCAGCTATTCTGTCACTCTCACCTCGTGGCGGGAGGCCGGGGGCTCTGCCTGGCCACTTTCACAGAAGCAGCCCTCCCAGTCTTAAGGACTCCACCCATGGAAATTGCCTCTGGAAAACCATCACACTGGGAAGTGGGGATTGTGTATGGATTTGGGGGGACACAAACACGCAGGCTGTAACAGCTATGTCCTTTGCTCAACTGGAAGGCTTGAAGAAAAGCAAATTTCTCCTCCCAAATCCTCCAGGGTCTGAGGTTCTGTTTGCCAAAGCCAGAACGGAAGCCGTGGCTCATCTGCATTCCTGGATGTCAGTAGGAGAGACTCTGAAAGCTACGTAGAGTGATGAATTCGGAGGAACAAGTCAGCGTAAAACTCGGAACGGACAGGAAGAGTCTTGTCCACCAACACTGGTGCACCCCGCCCTGTTCCTGTGGGTGTGCGATCGCTGTGTGTCCCTGTCACCTCCTTCCAGACTGCCAGCCACCGCACCTCTGCTGCCATCAGGGGGGAAATCCAAATGTCCTGTGTGGCAGGGGCCCGGGGACCCTCTAGGCCTCCGAACCCACTGGGATGCGAGAGATCCTTCCCAGGAGCCCGCAGCCCCCTCCAGGTCCACCCTGCGCCTCTTCCTGGGACACAGGCCCCAGGTCCCTAAGCTCCTTGAAGCTCCCAACTCAGGATCGGAGCACAGGACTGAATTCTTTGCCCTGGAAGTTTTCAAATTTGCCAAAGAAGTGGAAGTTTCTCTCAACACCGTAGGGCTGCTAGGGAAATAACAGAAGGCTATAAAATTCCCTCCAAGTGCAAAAGCATTTTGTAGAGTATAATAATTTCAATGGTCATTAGTATTTTTTCAGAATCGCTTAGGAAGTGGTGGTTTACCAAAGTTCTGAACTCGGGATAATTAAAGAATAATGAGACTGTCTGGCCCCAGGCACCTGGGCATGAGCGTTAGACACACCAAATGAAGCTACACTGAAGTGCTGGTTCACTCTGGAAAATGACAGGCTTGTTTTCCAAGGTGTAATAATTTTGTTGCAACAGACTACAGAGCAGAACTTGGCCATGATGAAAGAGCAATTCACATCCTTCATCAGCTCACAATTTTTCTTTCAAGCTGGGTAGTTGTTAAAATCAAAGTCTGTAATGGCCCAGGAATGTTTAATCCTTCTCATATGTGTATTGTTAGTTTTACACTTTTGATTATTTTCTTAATCTACTTTCCAGGTTTACTTGTTTTATCAGCTGAAAAGCTGGAAAATATCCTTATGACTAAATGCGTGGATGTTTATTATTTTACTTATTTTTTTAGCCAAACCCTATGATAACATTCTAATTTGATAATGTTCCATTAAACACATTAATAGGAGATGGGAAAATATAACAATTAAGGAATGTTGGAGCAGTTTTTAGTAAAATGCATCCTCTAGCATAAAAACATGATCTTTAGCTTTTTGGAGCTCCAGTATGTCTGTGACAAATGGGTCGTATTCAGAAGTCATAGGTATAGCCATGTACACATTTTGAGCAGCAAATCTAGAAGAAACGCCATGTAGATGTTTTGAAGCAGCAATAGGAAAATAAAGACTCGTAGCCTGATCACAACACTTGTACAATGAGCAAATCCCTTAACCCAATTCACTTCTCCATGAAAGGCATCATAGAATTAATGTCCATAGATTAGAGATCAGGGTCATGAAATGCTCAGAACTGCAAAATGTGTCCCATGAATCTGCAAAAACAAGTGCTCAGTTACAGCCTGGGTTTCAAACACATTTCATTTATAAGTAACACTCATTTGCATGTCATTTCATAACTAATTTTCAGGATATAGCTAGTAATACAACTGGATCTTATTAAATATATATGATACAATAAACTTTCTCCCAAGAAAGTGAATGCAAATGTTAGAACTTAGGGTACCATTTTTTTAAACACTGAAATAAGAAGAGAAAAGAAATTCGAAATAATTATTTGCTAGTGATATTTACCCATTTTAAAAATATTACTATAAAGATGGTCATGCTTAGCCACCATTAACAAGAATTATTTTATTTAGACTTCATTAATGTCAGTATTTATTTCAAGAATTTACATTTCCTTCACATTTTTTAGTAGATGAAACTACCATGGTGTGCAAATTTTAAATTTAATTTTTAGAATGCATTTGTGGAAGCAAGAACATTTGTGTTGGTATCTGAAAATAAATACTGAGCAGAAACCCAGGAAACAATAAGGTTAAGTAACATTTACAAGATGAGTCTAAAGAAACCACATGTATAAATGTCTTGAATCAAATCCCAAAAGCTTGAAGCTAGAAGTTCAAATGTTTTAGAAAGCTTAACATTTCTTTGTCCCAGATGTGATATTTCTAAACGAGTTTGTGCTAAATAATTAGAAAGGAAAACAAACTTATTGGCCACATATACACACATGCATTTTTACAACTTAGTCACCCTCTGTTTCTCATGCGGTATTAAGAAGTTGTTGTCCTTTCTTGCAAAAAAACTTATTATGAGCAGAGCAAAGAAATATCATTATTTGTATACACCAAGTGTTGTCATAATTCCTACTTTCTTTGTGGATTGGCGCTGTTTCTCATGCTACCTTGTATAAAGTCTGAAAATACATTGCAGAAGGCAAAACCATGGATGCCGTGAAAAGACCAGAGGTTTCCAGAGCTGGGGGATGCTCCGCACAGAAGGTTCTTTGGGTAGGGAAACCACTCTGTGTTACTATAATTATGCACACACATCTTTATATCTGAGTCAAAACCCAGAGACCACACAACACTGGGAGGAAAGCTGAATGGGCACTATGCCCCTGGTCGCCATGCTATGTCCTACAGGTGGGGCACTGTAGTGTCCAGGCCCCTCGGCAGGATAAGTTGACTGTGTATGTAAGAAAGAATGGTCAATCTCTGTGCCTTTCCACCAGCTGTACAGTGAGCATAAAACTACTCTAAAAAATAAACATTACCAAACCTTTTTAACATGTTATGTTCATTACATAAATTAAAACCTGTGTGTGAAAACATTTTAATCTGTCTTTCTCTTTTTTAAAGGACATGGATACAAATAACAGTCTGACTTGGAACAGCTGGAAATTTGTTTTTTCTCTTGTCTTTATTCACTGTTTCCAGAAAGTTCTTTCTTGAAATGCAGGATTTTCTGAGTCCTGCGGCTCCTGCTGACCACACTGCCCTCGGTGGTGGGCCTATCTTGCCATCTCCCGTGGGGGAAGAATTTCAGCCGGCCACACAGCACATACCCAATTTCTGTCTTAGCCTGTGTCCTTCCTCTGCCTTTCCCACTCGTTCTCTCCCCAGTCGCTGGCGCTCCTAGAAGAGAGTCGAGCAGAGAGCGAGGATGATGTGCAGAGGGCCTGGCATGAGTTTGGCCTCTGACAGTGAATTTGTTGGATGAATGAGTGGAAAAGTGAAGAGACTTACTTATCATTCACATTCAGCCTCAGCTGCCCCGTTATCACTTCATGTCTATGAGAAAAGCAAACATGCTCATCCTTCTCCCCAACCCTCCAAGGTGTCCCTTGGCTTCTGGAGGGGTCACTCCAATGCTGCCTTTGCTGTCACATGGTGTCACCGTCCTCTGTGTCCCTGCCTTCACCTGGCATTTTGCTCTTTGTACCAGGGACTCCAATGGTTTAGATTCACACTCTCCTTAAAAACCCCACCTTGACCTGGTGACATCTACAAGGGCTCTCCTTTCACATGCAGCTGCTGGCCCTGCGCCGGGCAGGGGTCAGGCCATGCTCACCTTACAGGAGGACACAGCTCACCCCTGACACTGGCTTCCCGCGTTGGAAGTGCCTGCCCTTCAAAACCTGTCCCGTTTCAAAGTGATTCCTGAACAGCAGTGGCAACAGACACAGGAGGACCACCAGGTAAACTCCTGTCGAGGGTTTATTCCAGCAGCGTCGTTTCTGAATAAGTTCACGACCAGTAATGAGAAAGGAAACAAGTCTCCACACCCTGACTTTACCACAGTCAGCCAGTTGCATTTCCTGGTACGTTTTCAATTCCCTAACTTTGGCTTCACGTGACAGAGGAAATACTCTAAAATTCATGCATATTCAAATTTTGAAAAACTAGGATTTTAGCCCATGGTGTGAGATCCTGGGGCAGAATGACAGTCTTGCGGCAGGAAGCAGGGGAGGCCTTCGGGGTAGAACCTGACCTTCTGAAAACCACGACCTCGGTCGGCCATCCAGCTCTTGCAGCCGAGGTCACTCAACGCCCTCACCGCCCTCTCACCTCCTGGCATCCACGCAGCTCAGTGGGCCAGTTTCTTTCCAGCTGGATACAGCCCAAGGTTCAGGGGCCAGTTCGTGTGTGTAGGTGTGGCTTCAGGGTCCCTACAGGCAAGGGTCCCTGCCACTACACAGCCTTCCCTTCTAAACACTTCCGTCACTCGTGGCTAGGTGCATAGTTACTCTGAGGCACAGACACAGGTAGCAGAAGGAGCCCAGGACGTCTAAGACTCACCCGTGCCTCTGTGCTCCTCGGGGCTGCCTTCTCGGCGCCCTGTCTGGCTCTCGAGCCGTATCCTGAAGGGAGGGTTCTTTGATATCAGTTGGCTCTTCAGCCCTAATTTACAGTAAAATTAAAAAAAGTACAAATAAAACTTTGCAGGATTTTAAGAGGTTTGAGAAAATAAAAGACTAGTACCTCATAGTGATCTCTAGGAGGCACTTAGGCCCCCGTCTCTGAAGGTCCTCAGACTTGGGAGCCTGGTCAGGACCAGGGGAGGATTCTCCCTGGCTGGTTAGCATGACGAGGAATGCTGACCCAGGCCAGACCCCGAGTTCTGCAATTCTGTGCTGCTATGGGGGGCTTGGGTGAAAAGCGGAACCGAGAACTCTCTTGGCTGAAGGCGGGTATCAGATCCATGCACAGAGGACCTGTGTGCGCAGTGTGGACAGGCTAGGCGGGGGCAGGGGTCCGCTGCAGATAGCTCTCCCAAGAGTGAAATTGCTTACTGCCTCCGAAGGAGCTCACTGTACATAACAGTAGATTTTTAAATTTTTTTTTTTGTTTTTATGTTTTCACTTCTGCAGGAGAGAACAGGCTGAACCGCATGTGAAAAAACAAGGGTACAATGGTCCTCCCCAAATTTGACTTGTTCATTGGTCAGAGGGGCTTGAGTGCTAGAGAACCCCCTGCCATGGCTTGAGGCAGAGAGGAGGGTGGGGGAGCACCATGCGTCCACCCTGGGCTCCCCCAGACCTCTGTGGCATCCCGTGGCACAGGCACATCTCACGGTTATGTCAGGACACAGGCAGGGGCTGGATGTTGGAGGGACCTGCCAGCAGGGCCAGGAACAGAGGACTTTCCTTGGGGTTCCTGCTAGCTTTTCATCACTGTGAAAAAATGCCTGAGAAAAACAACCCAAAGGAAGGAAGATTTATTTGGGCTCACGGTTTCGGAGGCTTAGCCATGGTTGTCTGGCTCCATCACTGTGGCCTGAGGTGAGGCAGAGCATCAGGGTGGAAGGGTGTGTCCAAGAAAGCTGTCGGGGGGAGGGGGGAGTGTGACATAACCCTTCGAGGACAAGCCCCAGTGACCCACGTCCTCCAAGTAGGCCCACTTCCCAACAGCACCACCAGCTGGGGACCCTGCCTTCATTGACCACAGGAACATTTGGATTATGATCCAAACCATACAGGTGGTACCTGGAATGGGCCCGAATGACAAGAGGGAAGCAGCCAGTTCAAGATTTCCAGGAAGAGTGTTCTAGGCAGAGGCCAAAGCAGGACACATCCCTGCATTGGGAATAAGCTGGGTCCAGTCAAGCGGCACGGCCGTGGCAGAAGGAGGGAAGAGAGAGAGGAGGTGACGACCTCAAGCTGGTCAGACAGACAAAGGCTTTGGAGATGAGAATTTGGGGGTAATACTTTCTAAATAAATGGGAGGCCATGAGAAGATCTCAATGAAGGAGTCAGAGTATCTTCTCTGTTCCGTTGAGTCAGACAGTCAGGAAGGAGTTGCTGGGGTGCAGGACTGTAAGACAGTCCACTCAGGAGCCTGACGGGAGGTGGACCCATGGACCAGGGCAATAGCAGAGTAGAAGAGAAGTGGATGGGCTTGGGTTTAATTTATGGGGGGAGATTTTAGAACTTGCTGGTAAAATAGAGAATGCAGTTCATTTTCTTAGATAACTAGGCACGTAGCCTAGCCACATAGACACAGAAGAGGAACCCTCATGCCTACTGAGAAGCCAGATAGGTGGCCTTAGTGTTTGGCTGAGACAGTGCAGGAATGTTGAGAGGCGAGAGGATTAGATTTTAAGAGCTGTAACCCCATCCGTGGATTAATACATTTGATGGATTAATAATTTGAAGTAATTACTGTACTGGGTGAAAACTGTAGGCAGGTAGAACGTGACTGAAGGAAGTAGGTCGCTGAGGTCGTGCCTTTGAGGTTTACGCTTTGTCCCTGACACGTCCCTAGCTCTCTCTGCTTCCTGGCTAAGCTGCCCACCATGACCTGAGCGACTTTCCTCCTCCAGGCCTTTCGACCACCAAGCTCTCCTCACCTCAGGCCCAGAGCAATGGAAGTTGGCTGACCAGGGGCTGAATCTCTGAATCCACAGACCCAAATAAACTTTTCCTCCTCCAAGTTGTTCTTATCAGGATGGGAGCTCAGGGAGGTCTTGGCGGAAGACACATAGTCTCTCGCTCTTGCTCTCTAAATCAAGGGAGGAAATGGAACCTTCTAGAGAGGAGATAAATTGAAGAAAAGAAGAGTCGTGATCAAATCATGGGACGCTCCCCTCATCCAGTGTCTGAGCCAAGACTCATGAGCCAGCAGACGAGACTGGGAAGTAAGGAAGGTGGAAGTGCTGGCCTTGCTTCATGTGCCCGCGTGAGGCCCTGGGTTCCATGCCCAGCCCCAGAAAAGAAAAGGAAAAACCAACACAGAGAAAGAGGAAAAAAAGAAGGCAAGCAGGATTTCCCAAAACCAAGGGTAGCAACTGCTTCAAGGAGAGAGCAGCATCTCTGCGAGGAAGTGCTGAGACTGCAGCCAGAGAAGTGGCACCAACCACCAGACTCGGTCACATGGAGGAGAGAAAGTGGGAGATTTCGTCTGAAGAAGAATAAAGAACTGGAGTGTCGTTTCAGGAAGTCAAAAGAAAAAGAAAACAACAACAACAACAATAAAAAAAAAACCCAGGTAACCATACCCAGGGCAGAAGTGCCCAGCACAGGTGTGTGGAGACTCTGGAAAAGGTGGTGCCTTAAAAAACAGTGGGAACCTGTAGGGTTTTCATGACCTTTCAACAAGTGCAAACTCCCGCCTCTAGTCAGTGGGGACCCGAGAAGGACGTGTGCTGCGGGCAGACTGAGTTAGTTGAATTGCCCGACACCAGCGGGGTGGGCGGTTCAAGAGTCGGTTTCAGCAGTATGGAGATTCCTCAGAAAGCTTGGAATGGAAACACCATTTGAGCCAGCTTTCCACTCTTCGGCCTATACACAAAGGACTTAAAATCAGCATACTACAGAGATACAGCCACATCAATGTTCATAGCTGCTCAGTTCACAATAGCCAGATTGTGGAACCAACCTAGATGCCCTTCAGTTGATGAATGGATAAAGAAACTGTGGCATATATATACAATGGACTATTACTCTGCAATGAAGAATGATAAAATTATGGCATTTGCAGGCAAATGGATGAAATTGGAGAATATCATGCTAAGTGAGATAAACCAATCTCAAAAAACTAAAGGACAAATGATCTCGCTGATAAGCGGATGAGGACATATAATGGGGGGTGGGAGGGGTTAGCGTTAGAGTTAGGGTTAGGTTTAGGGTTAGGGATAAGGAGGGTGGTAAAAATGGAGGAAAGAAGGACGGTATAGAGGGAAAAGAGGGGTGGGAGGGGTGGGGGGGAAGGGAAAAAAATAATGAATCAAACATCATTGCCCTATGTAAATTTATGATTACACAAATGGTATGCCTTGACTCCATGTACAAATAGAGAAACAACATGTATCCCATTTGTATACAATAATAAAAAGAAAAAAAAAAAAGAGTCGGTTTCACAAGAGGTGAGGGTGCTGAGGTGAGGGCTGGCCTCGCCTTCAAGAAGTAGACTTGTCACGCGTCTGCTGGGCTGTAGAAGTGCGGGAGAGCCACCAGTGTGGCAGACTGACCAGAAAGAGGGAGAACGCAAAATCGAGCCACGCTTTG
Source organism: Sciurus carolinensis (assembly GCF_902686445.1). Taxonomy (NCBI): domain Eukaryota; kingdom Metazoa; phylum Chordata; class Mammalia; order Rodentia; family Sciuridae; genus Sciurus; species Sciurus carolinensis. The sequence continues at coordinate 5,760,048 of NC_062217.1, read as the reverse complement.
TTTGTTCCACCCGCCTTTTGGTTGCTGGGAGTGTGAAACTGTTAAGGTGATGTTTTCCCTTCTTGAATTGGAGGTGGACCACAGGACATGCCTTGGGGAGTTAGAGAAAGCTCAAGTTCTAGAGAGACCTAGCTGGAGTCATGAGCTTTCTGTGGTGCTTGGCGCCAGGGGGTGGATGGCATGATCCTAAAGTGTCATTTAGTGGGGGCACAGTCCTGGTGACTTCTGGGGTTTCAAAACCCATGGGCATTTTCTGATGGCCTAAGATGCAGCCTGCGTTGAGTGAGTTTGGCTGATGCAGACAGGTTTGGTGGTTGATTGGAAAGGGGAAGACAGGGAAAAATGATTTGGAATTTGCTAAGAGCTCATATTTCTAACCCTGTTTCTCCCGTAGCTAGCCAACATGTGGAGGAAGTGTCTTTATGGTATTTTTCCCCCTCTGGATTCTTGCTGGGAGGCTTAAGTTACTACCTGCGGAGTTTCAATAGTAATGACAAAGCCAAAAGTTTGAGAAACTGACTTTAATGGGTTGATGTGCTGCTAAGAGGCATTTATTAGGCTAAGGAAAGTGGAGCATCAGGTGACTCGTTCATCTGGTGTTGCAGAACTAAGAGCAGCCAACACATGGGGAGGGAGATTTACCAAAAACGGAGTGTTATTGACCAACTCAACACGGGGAGAAATGCTGATTTCTATTGAAGTACTGAGTGCCATACAAGTCTCCATTTTTATCCCCTCCTGCATGCCTTAACCTACCTTTGAAAGCACTGAGGAAGCCTCATTTGTACAGGGAAGGAGTGCTATCTGGCATGAGTCCCAGAATCCTCCTGGACAATGAGCTTGGCAGGAAGCTTGGAAAAGTGGTATAATTTACATGTTTGGAAGTGTGATGGGTTAGAAGGGAATGAAATCCTTTCTTCACTCAGGCCACAGATAAATAGATCTGACAGCTCTTGGTGTATGTCACCCCTGTCCCTAGAGGTAGCCTTGGATTCCGGGGTAAACTGCATGCCACTGGAGTACCCGAGACAGGTAGTAAGCAGATGAGGTCGCTGAACGTGCAGCAGTCCTGATCAGGAGGAAGATGAAGTTTCAGGCAGTGGAAAGGAAGCAGGAGGCACCTCCTGAACAGTGACTAGCGGTGAACTCGCTGATGACTCTCAGATGAACGGCAGGAATCGTGAGAACAACACGGGGTCTACTTCGAGAAAAGGCGTAGGAGAAACGCTCTTACAATAACATGTGGAATATCTGCAAATAAAATGCTCTGTCCTGGAAAAGACGATGGAGAAGTCCAAAAGGTAACAATGTAACACCTGTAAAGCTACAACCTAAAATCAACATATGCCAATATCTTCTTTTTTAAGAAAACAACACAAGAAGCATTTTTGATAAAATGAGCTGCCCTTTCTTTTTCTGTTTCCAGTAACATTTCCTACTGCTCAGAGACAATCATTAGGCGAATTCAGTATAATATGGCTGGACCATGTTCCATACACACGCGTGCACATGCACCTGCACACATTGCTCCTTTTTAAGCTGTTCCTATATACTATGTTGTATTACACGCTATAGCTGTGCATCTTGCTATTTGGGGTTCAATACTGGTTTGATATCTGTTCCTGTTGACACATATTGATCTTATTTCAGCTTCATAGGGTGACTCTGCCTCTAGTTCCCTCACTTAAATTGCTGTACATTCATTTTAATCCATGCTATCTGTATGTCATCCTGCTGACATGAGAGTCTTTGCTTCTTCCTGTTGCAGACCAGCATGCATTTGACCAGGATCTATGCCTCTTAGTAGAACTATAGATCCAGAATGTAACAGCAGACGGCAATTTGCTCCCTGAATATATTAAACCAATCTATAATTCCAGCAAAACACATTTTTTGGAGATTCCTAACAAAAAGAATTGGCCATGCAGTTGATCAAACCTTTTGGTTGCCTGACAATTTAGGTCAGCAATTTTATGTATGACGTATTAGAATGAGGAAAAGCCTCACAAAGCACAGGAATTGTCATTTGATTCTGTTCCCATTGGCCAAATATTCTGATGACTCTCTCTTGCAGTAACGGTCACAGGGGAAGAATTGTGTCCTCTGTCCTGTGCACTTTTGCCAATGAGATATGAATAGAATGTGTGTCATTTTGTTCTTTTCTTTTTCTTTACTGTGACTGGAGATTGAACCCAGTAGTGCTCTACCATTGGACCACATCCCCAGCCCTTTTTATGTTTTAATGTTATCATTTTATTTATCTTGAGATGGACTCTTGCAAAGTTACTCAGGCTGACCTTGAACTTGTGATCCTCCTGCCTCAGCCTCCCAAAAAGCTGGGATTACAAGCCTGTGCCATCACGCCTGGCTTGGGCATATTTCTTTTTTAATTTTGGTGTGGGGAGTACTGGAGATTGAACTAGGGTTGCTTTACCACTGAGTTACATCCCCTACCTTTTAAAATTTTTTTAAATTTTGAGACAGGATTTGTTAAGTTGCAGAGACTGACTGCAAACTTGTGATCCTCCTGCCTCAGCCTCCTGAGTTGCTGGGATTACAGGCATGGACCACCACATCTGGATCAGTGTGTCACTTCTAAACAAATGTTTTAAGAACTATTCTGTGGCTCATTATGTGTGTTGATTACCTCTATGCAGCAATTTTCCAGAAAAAGGACATTTCAGATCTCGGTGAAGACAGCAGAGAGCAGAGACTCAGTCAAAAGAGAAGGAATAAAAAGTGCTAATAGAGTCTGGCACTGGAATGCACCTCGATAGTGTGCCATTTGTTGTTGCAGCATGACTCTGCTCATGCTGACCGATACAGACACTTTCAGGAAAAGGACATGCAGTATTAGCAGTGACCATAGTGAAACTGACTGAGTGCAATGAATGGGCAAATAAACAGCTTGAGAACTAAGGGGAAACATTCTAGGGCTATGCCAGTTGCTGTTTGAGGGCAATACTGAGATGTCATGTTTTATCAAGGCTTTACTCCTTTTATGAAAATTCAGAAGGTCTATGATTCCTTGTGATCACCATATATAACCATTTAAAGCAGGAAAAATCCAAACTCCCAAGTTAGGAAAAAGTTAAGAAATAAACCACATGCCATACTTTCCTTCTTAAAATTTTTGGTGTTAAAACCTGAGATTTCAGGTCTGGAGAGACATCTCAGAATTCTTTAATCTCTCTATGTCACTGTTGTGTCCAATATTTTAATAAAATATAGGACAGAATTTTATAACTTAGCATTTCATTTGTTATCACTTAAGAAAGGAGCAAAACACCTGAGGTACTTCTTAAACACATGGGTCCCCAGTCTTGAGTCAATATCCCTCTAGGTATTAATTCTAGAAACTCCAAATATATGTGTTTTGATGTGTGGACAGGTCCCCTGAAGGTTGGTGTCTGTAGGTATAATATCTTCAATTGCATGCTTTTGAAAAAAAATTCTTTTCCTAACACTATGTCATTCTTATTTCTAATTTTTAGTTTTAAAATATCTTTCATTTATAAAATAACAGAAATAGCAAATACTGTTAGTAGTAACAGTAAAGGTGTTTTTAGTTACTTCCTTTAGTGCTGTACTTGGCAAAATAAAGAACTGGGACTCCTTTAAAAATAAAATAAATAGATAAATAAAAAGGATCAGGAGGTACATCTTGGAGTTATTTAAGAAAATAACCTAATTAGAACATGAGAAATTGGAAACGGGGAAAAATTACATAGACCATTTGTTCAGAATTATGAGTCTGGTACTGTAAGTGGGAGAAGATAAACTACAAAGAATATGCGAATGAATAGCTCAGCACTCTGGAAATTTAATCAGGTATCCATTAAGCAATAAATACTTGGGAAGCCTTCATAATTACTGGTTATGGTGCTGTAGGAAAGGGAGACTCAAAAAAACACACAACCCACGGCACCTGTCTTCCCAAACCTTAAAACACATGTGTGGAAACCGGATACAGGCGTGTGGAAAGCACTAGTGTTCCAGGTAGGAACCAAGAGAGGGCAGGTCAGCACAAGTGGACCGAGGGACATGGTCAGGGCCACTGGGGCTCCTATTGCCCTGCCCAAGATCCGCCCAGCAGTAAGTGGCAGAGAACAGACTGGGAACTTGAGTTCTTTCCACTCCAAATCATCCCTGTAATTGAGAAATTGCAAATGTGCGGCTCAGAGCCCATAGGTAGTCCACAGACGTGTTTTCTTGCTGCTGTTCTTTTTTTATGTTTTTGGTCTGCACCTTTTCGTAGATCGGAGGCAACACGTAGGAAGTTGGAACAGTCCCATGAAAAGTCTCGCTTCGGGCAGCTCTGAGCATCCCCTCCCCCGGGCACAGGGGGCTGGAGCTAACCGCGGTCCCAGTGGGTGGGGAAGACGCAGCTCCTCCGCCAGGTCCTATCCCGTGGGCGTGGCCGCTCCTGCCCCTCGTCCACCCCGGGTCCGGTCTGCACCAGGGCCGGTCCTCTGATGAGTCCTCAGGAGGACTCTAGAAGGTGTGAGCTGCTTTGGTTTGACTCCTTTAAAGAGCTGCGCCCCCATCACCGACTGCCAGACACAAACTGGTCCACATAACGCAGGCTCCGCGGACGGCCCGGCGTGGGTGACAGCCCCGCTACGCCCTCCCGCTCTCACCTGAGTTTACCTCTCCCGGGCCTGGCAGTCCGACGCGCCGGCCACCCTCTCTCAGCCAGCGGCCTCAGCTCCCCGGCCTCTGGCTCTGGTCGTTCTTCTCCAGCTCTTTGATAAACAACCGTCCCGTCCGCACCTGTCCTTGTCCTTGGCCCTGGGACCTGCCCTTGTGGAGACAGCCGCACAGCAAGGGCATCGCAGGCAAGACCTGACTCGCTCACCCTGACGCCCAAGTGCCTTTCCAGCAGTGGATTCCCGTTTAGTTACCGTATTTATTGGCTTCGTTTGCCTATTTCCAATGATGTTCTGAAACAAATCTTCAGAAGAAATGCAGTAATGATAAAGTGATTGAAACAAAAAGAATCAACTACCGTAGGAAACAGGAATGATTGTACAAAAAAAAAAAAAAAAAGTAAGTTGGGGCCCAGTCATTTCAACAGGGCTTCTGAGAGTTCTGCCCTTTAGCAACGATGGCAAAGAAATCCACAGGAAGAGGGTGGCCTTACCGCCAAGCTATATGACCTGGCTCTTAAATAAAAGAAGCACACTTCCATTTGGAGAGGAAAAAAAGAAAACTTCTAACACTAACAAAAAGATTGATGAGGAAAATTTGTTATTGCAATGAGCTATTTCTCTAAGTATTAAAGACAAGTGAACCAGACCTTCTCCCAATGGGGAATTTTGATGAAATAAGGAATGCACCCCTCTCAGCCTGAACGTGTTCCTGCTGTGAACCCGCCGGGTTGCAATGCTCCCTCGTGGGAATGAGCGCTGATCCTGACCCTTTCTGTTGTCTTTGACACCATCTAATTTCATGAATGCTACTGTAACTCCCTCACCTTAATTACCACTTAGCACCTGAAAATTGATACCTTGGAGGCCACTAAGGAGAGCTTTCCAAGGTCCCTCTACAGCAGCGACACTATTTTACTTGACAGGCCCGTTGTGTGAGACACACTCATCATTGCATGACTCCGGGCCATCAAATTGTTGGGAGCGCGGCTCATTCCCCTCTCTTCCCCTCTCAGCGTGTCCAGGCCTGGCAGCTCCTCCATGGTGCTTTGAAATTCCATTATCTGCAGTCCGCCTCTGACCTGCCCTTTGCTGGGCTGGCATCTCCCCTCGGTGGGGGAGGCTGCAGTCTAAACCCTGGCCTTTTAGGGGCCCCTGAAAGTTGCTCTTTCAGAAGCCAAAGAGGAGCTGAAGCTGACCGATCGTGCAGGGGAACTTCTTTGAACTTTCCCCTGGGTTATCTCACAGACAAACTCTCAGCCCCAGTGCACGGTCCAGCGGAGGAGGCAGGACAACCGAGTGCTCTCCTTGACCCTGGACGCTCTCGGAGTTGGATTGTTCGTGAAAATGCCAGGTTTTCAGTAGCCTCGGGCACATGCCAACCTGCTGGCACTGCCACAAATTTCAGGCCTCCCTTGCCAAAGCGAAGACGGGAGTGTGCAAGTCCCCGGTTTGCCAATCTGGGCCTCCAGCCTTGGCTGATAACATTGTCAGAAGCACCAACCGTTCCGAGGAGGCAGCGGAGGGCCGAGGGTGGCGGGGCGCCTTTCAATTACCACGTTGCTCTGCCCAGCTGGCCAGCCTGCCAGTTGGCCCGGGAGCCGCCATCAGCTGTCTCAGACCGGGGGACACAGCCACATATGTGAGAGAGAGACAGCAGTTAACACGGGCGAGGAACAGAACGAATCAAAGAAGCGGCTGGGAGACAGGTGCAGGGCGCAGAGCTGGGCCAGCGTCCCTGCAGCTCCTGCCTCGGGGGACAGGTGGAATGTGGAAGGAACGTCCCAGGAGAGGTGCAGACCTGACTTCCACAGAAGCTGGAGGCTCGTCCTGCTGTGTTGCAGTCACAGCCACGGCTGCCTGCACCTTCCCGGTTTGTGTCTGAAACCGTCGCCTTGACACCTTCACTGTTGGAGATGGACTTTTGACTAAAAGTCAAAAGTCGAATTATTTAAAAAGAGGTTATCATAACAGCGCTCACCTGCTTCTTCTAGATTTCCCTTTTCTTCATTGCCTGGAGACACCACCTGAGACTTCCCAGAAGCCCCACAGCCAAGCAGGAGGCCCCTTGCCACTTCCCATCAGCCTGTGGTGGAGAATGCAGGTCCTTAAGGTTTCATCAGAGGGCGGGATTCACAGGTGCCTGGGGAAACCTAATCCTGCACAGAGCTCTCCTTGCCAGCGCAGGATGTTGACTCCTTCCCTGGGGTGAGGCCCGGGCAGGCCAGCGGTCGGGGGCCGAGCAGACCAGAGCGCGGATTCTCCCTCTGCCCAGAAGTCCCTCGATGATGGATTCTGATCTTCACTGCAGAAGTGCACCGTCCCGGGGGAAAGTTGCAGACACGTCTTCCTCGGTGGCATGAATAGAGCTCTCAAAACCCTCCATCATCTCTCCTGACTGCTCCCCCAGGGACACATCATGCCAATGGCAGGGGGAGGCCCCAGGTGGTACCTGGATTTGCACCTGGGAGTAATAAGGAGCTGGTTCTAGCTAGGGGAGGAGTTGACCTGAGGGACTCTGATGTCGATCACAGTCGTGGCCTGACTGCTCAGCTCCTCGTTTTGCCAACAGACTGAAGAATTCAAAGTTGAAAGACAACAACTCTAAGAAGGATATCCTGTTTTAAGGCTTAAGTGAGCTATCAAGCTTACTTCCCTCAGTGAAGATGAGAGTCCCAGATTCTATGCACAAATACAGATTTCCTTTCGCTTTTGAAACTCTGAACTCATAGAAGATAAATTTCTGGTTGGATGTGGTGGTGCGCACCTATAATCCTAGCAGCTGGGGAGCCTGAGGCAGGAGGATCACAAGGTTGAGGCCAGACTCAGCAACTGACCCTAAGCAACTTAGTGAGACCCTGTTTCAAAATAAAAACTTTTTAAAAAGCAGGGGCAGGGGGCTGGGGATGTGGCTTCGTGGTTGAGTGCCCTTGGGTTCAATCCCTGATAACGACAACGACAACAAAAGTCTCCATTTGCTAAATGGGTTGATAGACTTTGTTTTTACTCCTACAAAGGGGAAAATGACAGGGTCACACCCAGTTCTTGGGAAAAACAGGGAGGAATGTTCTGGAAGAGAAAGGTAAGTTCTAATTTGGAAAGTGTGTTTTAAGTCCTACCTTCAGAGTTACCCCAATTCATGTCCAAATAGAGTCTTCTCCATCACCAGAATTAAAATAGGAACAATCACATGCCCCAGGCTGACCCCGAGTGGGCGCCGCCGATGTTTCTAGATGCTTCAGAGCCTGGAAAGGAAAGCTGTGACAGGCCAGGCCGGGCCTGTCAGCCTGTCCCCAGGGTTCATCCACACCACTTCTGGTGGGAGTCATGCCGAAGGAACTTGAGCGCTCTCTGCTCTGGGTTTGCTGGTGAGGAAGGAAAGAAGTGGCCGTCCTGAGGCTGGAAGCAGCCGTCTCCTGCTTCCCAGGAAAGCACTTTCACCGGAAAGTCAGTTTCTCAGGCTTCCAGGAGCCGAAATGCCGGAGCCCTTCTTCTCTGCTTGGCTCTCCTGCGCTGTGACCCAGCAAGACAGCACTCTCCCCGGACTCGTGTCCCCACGTTTCCTGGAGGTCCTCCCGCCCTCCCTGTTCCTTCTCTTGACGTGTCCGTCCCGCCATTCCTGTCCTCGTGTATGTCCCTGCGGAGACAGGGTCTCGTCCACTAGGGCGTAAGGCCACTGGAGAGTTGAGAAGCAGACCATCACCTCCTTACCCTGTGCCTTGGAGTGTGGCCTTGTGTGCTCCAAGGCTGCCGTCACAGAAGAGGAAGGTGAGGCTGGCGGAGGGGAGGACTTAGCTCTGGTCACGCAGGGAGGGGACGGTGTTCAAGCCATTCTTTCCGTTTCTGATTAGTTGTGCACGACAGTGGAATGCACTTTGACCTCTCATACATAATGGAGTTTGGCTTCTCATTCTTCCGGTTGTGCATGACGTGGGGTCACACCGTGGGGTCACACTGGTCACGTAGTCAAATGTGCACGTAGGGTGATAACACCTGACTCGCTCTACTATCCTTCCTACCCCGTATCCCCTTCCCTCCCTTCACCCTCCTCTGCCTAATCCAAAGTAACTGTATTCTTCCCTGGTCCCCCCTATTGTGAGTTAGCTCCGCACTGGAGAAAACATTTGGTCTTTGGGTTTTGGGGATCAGCTTATTTTGCTTAGCATGATATTCTCCAGCTCCACCCATTTACCTATGGATTCAAATTAAAAAGTTTCTTCTCAGCAAAGGAAACAATCAATAATTGGTAGAGAGAACCTACAGATTGGGAGAAAATCTTTCTCAGATAAAGCATTAGTCTCCAGGATATATAAAGAACTCAAAAAACTTAACACCAAAAAAACAAATAACCCAATCAATAAATGGGTTAAGGAACTGAAGAGATACTTCAGAGAAGAAGAAATACGTCAATCAACAGATGTATGAAAAAGTGTTCAATATCTCTAGCAATTGGAGAAATGCAAATCAAAACTACCCTAAGACTTCACCTCACTCCAGTCTGAATGGCAATTATCAAGCATACAAGAATAAAATTATGGCATTTGCAGGTAAATGGATGGAGTTGAAGAACATCATACTAAGTGAAATACACCAATCCCCAAAAATCAAAGAACAAATTATTTCTCTGATAAGTGGATAACGATACATAAGAGGGGAGAAGGGGGAAGGGAAGAATGGAGGAAGAATGGATTGGGTAGAGGTTAATGAGGGGTGGGGAGGGGACAGAGGAAGGAAAGATAATAGAATGAGTCAAACATTATCACCCTATGTACATTTATGATTACACAAATGTGTGACTCTACTTTGTGTACAACCAGAGAAATGATAGTTGTACCCCATTTGTGCACAATGAATCAAAAAATTTAAAAAAAGAATACAAGCAACAATAAATGTTGGCTAGGATGTGGGGAAAAAGGTACACACATACATACATTGCTGATGGGGTTGCAAATTGGTGTAACCATAATGGAAAGCAGTGTGGAGATTGTTCAGAAAACTTGGAATGGAACCACCATTTGACCCAGCTATCCCACTCCATGGTTTATACCCAAAGAACTTAAAAGCAGCATACTACAGTGACACAGCCACATCAATGTTTATAGAAGTTCAGTTCACATTATCTAAACTATGGAACTAACCTAGGTGTCCTTCAACAGATGAATGGATAAAGAAACTGTGGTGTATATACACCATGGAATATTACTCAGCCTTAAAGAAGAATGAAATCAAGCCATTCTTAATATTGCTACACAGTATCATTCCTCATCTATGTTTTCAATCTGAGCAATAAAATGTTTCACCCTAGAAAGTGCATTAGCAACATCCATGATTCTTTTTAGATATTGCCCTGTAAGTCCCATACTATTCCTTGAGATGTGTACCGATCTATCTCTTAAAGGACTTGTAATGTCAGCCACATCAATGTTCATAGCTGCTCAATTCACAATAGCCAGATTGTGGAACCAACATAGATGCCCTTCAATTGATGAATGGATAAAGAAACTGGTATATATATACAATGGAATATTACTCAGCCCTAAAGAATGATAAAATTATGGCATTTGCAGGCAAATGGATGAAATTGGAGAATATCATGCTAAGTGAGATAAGCCAATCTCAAAAAACGAAAGGATGAATGATCTCGCTGATAAGTGGATGATGACACATAATGGGGGATGGAAAGGGTTAGTGTTAGGGTTAGAGTTAGGGTTAGGGAAGGGAGCAAGAATGGAGAAAGAAGGACTGTATAGAGGGAAAAGAGGGGTGGGAGGGGTGGGGGGGAAGGGAAAAAAATAACAGAATGACTCAAACAACATTACCCTATGTAAATTTATGATTACACAAATGATACGCCTTTACTCCATGTACAGAGAAACAACACGTATCTCATTTGTTTACAATAAAAAAAAAAAAAGACTTGTAATGTGAGCTAAATAAACATGAGCTGGGGATGTGACTCAGTGGTGAACTACTTGTGTAGTATGCAAGAAGCCCTGGGTTCAATCCCCAGCACAGAAAAAGAGAGAGGAAAAAATATATATGTATATATGTATAACATGTCACTTAGTCACCAACAGCAAATGCAGATGTTTTGACAACACACTGCAGTCTGGGCACCACCTTAAAGAATCATTGTGTAGCTCAATGGTAGAGCACGTGCTTACCAAGAACCAAAAAAAAACCCAGCCACGGCACTCAGGACTACTAAAATAATGAAAACCTATCCACTCCTCTCTGAGTGAGCAAGCAGGCACACGGCTCTATCACAAAGACTTCAGTAGCAACGGCATCTCGAGATGCTTGGTTTCCTTTGATACCTACTTCAATCCAGTTGGTCTCATGGTGTCCCGTGTATCTTATGCTGTGGATTTTAAAACACTAATCTTGGAAGGGCCACAGGGGTCCTTGGTGCCCACGCTGGCTAGGAGCTCCTCTTGACTCCCAGCTGCATACCGAAGTCCTTCCTCCTCCACTAGGAAGCAATCCTCTTAAAAAGGAGCAACTGACTAATTCCTCAGAGTAGTTTTCCAGGAGATGAGATGCACCTTGGGGCCAGGAGGTGGGCCTCGCGGGACCTGGCTGAGGCTGCCTCTCTCCTGGAGGACAGCCCTCCCATGCTGAGTCAGCTGCGCCCCAGGCGGGCGTCAGGAGTCTAGGAGGGCAGGAACGCAGACTCCCTTCTACAAATCCCAGGCTCCATTTCTGCTTAGCTAGTGCTGACTGCTGGGTCCCGGCCTCTGTCTGACTCGCTCACTCCTGCCTCGACTTGGCCTCCCGGCCTCTCTCTGACCCCAGGCTCCTGCCGTCCTGCTTCTGGACCAGGCTGAGCTCTCCAGAAACAACCTTCCCAACCAGGCCCTCCGGTCTGCCCTTCCAGTGTCCTGGTGTGGCCGAAGGGGTGGGACACAAAGTCATCCCTACCAAGGAAAATGAGAGGTGGGCTCACGACGGAGCAGCTGGACACGAACATGCTTCTATCCAAAGGAAGTTGCTCCATCTCAGAGGTCGGTGAAAACCAAGGTACAGTTTTTGTTTTTGCTTTTGTTTTGTTTTTCCTGCCTGCGTTTATAGATCCCAGAAAAATAATCACAAAACCATCTGTGTGTCCCAGGTAACGAATCCTAGCAGCAGAGGAGGGTAAAGCCAAGTCCTATTAACTGGATCATCTCCTCAATGTAAAGTGGGCTCCGGGTTACGCAGGACTCGGTCTGTCTCCAGCAGATCACCTTCCTCTCAAGCCCACAGGAGCTCCCCAGGAGGGCCCTGCGTACCCTCCAAACCCCTCTTGACCAGAAGGCGGGAATCCCTAGTTCCTCCTCTGCCAAAGGAGCTAATGTCCATCACGTTCCCACCCAAGACACTCGCCAACGGCCACTGAGGCTGCAGCTGAGCACGGCACGGGGCGTTGCCAATACTCTGCGTTTGCAGATTGTACAGATGAAAAGTTATTTGGAAAGGTTGTCTCTGAAACGTGGTAAAGATTACTGAGGGGCTGCCATCTCAGCTTTTAATGGCTTCCTTGAAAGGGAAAGTGAGAGGAAGTAACTCTGTCCATCTGCACTTATGGTTTTAAAAATCAAATCTCACCAAAAAACTGCACATTTATCTATTCACTAAATCTGCATGTAAAGGCGACAATAATGTAGCCACGCAAGCTCACGGCCTCACTTCAGACAGTCCGGTGCTGTATTAACCCACCTAACACCACGACAGTCGCGAGGCGAGATGTTAAGAAAGGTAAGCAGGAGGCTGCAGGAACGCTTGCTCACTGCTGGGCCTTCGGTGGCGTCGGCCACGCCCAGTGTGCCCCTGATCTGGTCTGAGAATTGCAGCTCCTCATCCAGCGTTTCAAGGGGTGGGTTTTGGCCCCTAGGAAGTTGGGGACACTGTAAAGAAATGTAATGAGTCTGACTGCTTCTTATATAACTTGAAGAGAACAAAACAGCACATAAAATATCAGATTGCAGTTCGTGACGACGGTAAATGTCTCGCAGATTTTCTTCCAGTCGCACAGGGTGTGTGTGTGCTTCTGCCACTGGCTCACTCGCTCACAGTACAAGAAAAAAAAAATTCTGCAAACACTGTCCCCAGCCTGCGCTTGGTCCAGGGGCGACACTGGGCCTGTTTGGACTCCTGCTGTGTTAACTGGACCCTGCCTGCAAATTTGTACCTGGCCCTTATCCTTATCTGAGCAAAGATATCCTATCATGTCACCTCTGGAGCACAATGACAGCTCTCGGCCTGTCCTTTCAGTGAGAGCGATGAAAGCCTATTATCCTCATGGCAAGAGTTAAACACAGACCCCAAGAAATGGAGCCCCACCGGCGGCAGGATGTGCTTGGGACATGATGGTCAAGGAGCCTTGGCAACTAGGCGTCCTGCCTGGGAGGCGAGGGCACTTCTCCGGGACTGGCCACTCTCCCTCCCAGCTGCCCGGAGGAAGGCGGCTGGCTGCAGTCCCCTCGGGTTACCGTTAGAGCGACCTGCCCACGCTCTCCCAGAAGCACAAGCCTCTGGGTGCCTGAGGAAGCCATTACCTCCCCTGCGTGTTTCCATGCGCCTGGCTCCGTGGCAGACGTGGCCCTAGATGGCTTAGCAGCTGCTCCGGCCCAGGCCCTTTCCTTCTGTGCGTGCAGACAGTTCCAAATGCAGGTTAGTTAAAGCCTTATTTTGACTTTTAACTGGTCCATTAAAAGTTGTGCATATTTATGGATACGGCGCGATGTTCAGATACAGCGTACACTGTGTGACATTAGCCCTCAATGGCCAGGTGTGGGGCACACGCCTTTCACCCCAGTCACTCAGGGGGCTGAGGCAGGAAGATCAGGGGCTTCAGACCAGCCTCCGCCATTTTCGTCTCAAAAAAAAAAAAGATAAACATCAAACACACAGATTTTGAAACATAATTCAAACACGAAGGTAAAAACTAAAATTATTTAGTAATTTCTTCAAAGAAATATGTAACATGTGTCAAGGTTTGAACAGGAAGTGACCCCCAAAGGCTCATGTGTGAAGGCTTGGTCCCCAAGGTTTGGTCCAGACATGGGGCTCTTGGGACGCGATTGGATGGTGGGGGCTCTGACCCCGTCAGAGGATCAATCCGAGTTGAGGGTCTTCTGGGAGGAGATGGAACTGTAGGCGGGGACCTGGGGGAGGAGGTGGGCCACTGGGGGCCCCAGCCCCTTCCTTCCTGCCCACAGCCCCCGCCAGGCCCCTGCTTCCCGCCTGGCTCCCATGAGCTTCGGCTTTCCTCAACACACCAGGCCTCCGTGAGGTTCCTGCCTCGGGACCAGATAAACGTGGTCGGAAAGCTCTGAACCGTGAGCCACAACACAGCCTTCCTCCTTTCAGGGTTCACGTCAGGTGCCCATCACAGCCCCGAGAGGCTGAGTAACACAGGCCTGAGGACTTGCACGGTGGCGGTCAGCAAGACCCACGTTGAGAATGGAAGGCAGTGCGCCAGAGGACAGGACGGCGGGTCTCTTACCTTTTTTGTTTCAGCCTAAAGTTGCCGTCTGACCCTGATAGCTCTTCTGGAGGCAGGAACCTCGCAGGCTGTGCTGGACTCAGCAGGTGCAGCTGGTCTCCAACGCCAGCACTCGGGGCAAACAGCTCTACCGCTGTGCACTTTAGCTACCCATTTATCACGAAATTTGGAAGTATGACTCATTGGCAGAAAACGTCCAGGGAAATCGCCCGCTCTTGTCAGGCTGGGAGATGTGAAAGAGTCACGCTCAGCCGCGGCACCACCCACTGCCACGCTCTCTGAAAGCGCTGGGCTGCCACCCACACAGAATCCAGGCCGGGCAGCGTTTTTCCCTTTGCTCTACCACACACCCTCTCCGAGTCGTCGCTCTTGCCTTCACAACAAAAACGCCTTGCATCCATGGCCGGCATGTTGTGTGTGCCCTTAGGATGGGCCCCCAGTGACTCATCTTGACGTCCGTGGTCTTCTTTGACTGGACACACCTCGAGAGGAGACACGGCAACCATCCCCAGTTTACACGGAAAAAGTTTAGGACTGCCAGATTTAGGGGGTACGGCCAAGGTCGCACACAGTGCAAAAGCAAGAGCTGTTTTGTGACTGGAAATGAGGGTCCCGACCCTTGAGATCTGGAAGCAATACATAGTCCCAAGCTTCCCTCTGAACCTCTGTGCTACTCTCACTGCCGAAGTTGTAGGAGACCCAACAACGGAGTGCAGATACCGCCTGCCACACCGAGAGCTGACTGTTCCCTGTCTCACACCCTCATGGTTTTGTAGGACGATAGAGCTAATGTTTCACCGTTTGTGGACACCTCTCCTCCTCCGCTACCTGTGTTCAGGAAAGTCCTGTTATCTGACTGCAGCTAGCAAATGCAGAATACTAATACAGGTACAGCATTCTGTGATGACACATTCAGTGTGTACTTTTATATTGTGATAGATTCAGTGTGTACTTTTATATTATGATAGCTACTGCACTTTTAGTTTATTGCAGAAACCAGGAAAAAAACAAGATCTTACTTGAGTTCGAGTCAATTGCTCTTTGGTATGAAGTATGCGTTGGCGCTAATATGGGTAGAGCAGAGGGGTGCAAAGATTGTTCTTTCCTTACCCCTTTATTTAGAGATGTCATCCTGAGATGCTAGTAGAAAATGTAATGCTGTTAACATTAATGTTTGCAACTCCATGAGAAGAGACTCAGATATATAAAAAATAAATCAGCAACATGGTTATTTGTGATCAAGAGTAAGATCTTTCATCGAGTCAGGGCTTGAGTTCGGCTACTTGGAATATGGACACGCGGGTCAAAGATGATTACTGAGAGTCTATTATCGCCCAGAACCCTTTATGCATGTGGTTCCTACTAGTCTTCACAACAGCTCTTCGAGGTGGGTGTTAACAGGCCTCGGTTCCTTGGTGGAGAAACTGAGGTTCCAAGAGGTTAAACAGCTTTCTCAAGAACTTGCAGCTAGCGAGTGGCAGCACAGGGCGCCCACAGAGTCCACTTTCAGTGGAGGACTGCGAGCACCCTTCACAAAGGCTGTGCTAGGATCACACTGCGTTCTTTTTTTTAATAATTTTTTTAGTTGCCAATGGACCTTCTTTTTTTTAATTTATGTTCGGTGCTGAGGATGGAGCCCAGTGCCTCATGCAGGCTAGGCGAGCGCTCTGCCCCTGAGCCACGACCCCAGCCTGACCCTGCATTCTTGACAATAGCCCCTTCCCATATCCAGTACAGGACTGGGATGGAACGGAAGGTCACTGCTGCGGACATAGCTGCACACCACTGAATTCCAAACGCAGGGGGACACCGCTGGCTGGCCAAGACTGCTCTTCCTTGCAGCGGGATCTCCACCTAATGTGTTTTCCTAATGCTCTGCGGAGGCCTCCTGCCGCTCGATCCGCAGAGCACAGGCCCATGAGCTATTTCCCTGTGTGTGGAAATTGGCAAGAAAGAAAGGGAGAGAGCCTAAAAACAACAACAACAAAAATCCCGGCTCCATTGTCTCCCCTCTTGGTTGTCACCACTGGCTATTGACGGCATGTATTTGCTGACAATGAAAAGCCTCACCCAGTTTCTCGATTTTTATAAGAAAAAATTGAGACTGTTCGTGGTGTGAAAAAAGAGGATGAAGCAAACAAAGCAAATTGTGCTTATTTCCTGTTCTTGGGACGTGCAGGCGAAGCCGGTCTGTCATCCGGAGGGGGCATTCGGTCTGTGGATGCTACAGAGGCGCTTTCGTTGCCAAAAAATATTTCTGTATTGACTTTCTATGAGCTGATATTTTATTTGGAAAAACAAGAGAAACAGGGACACCGTCTTCAAAAGGCCCTAGTTAAATAAACCTTGTGTTTCCTGACCAGGCCTTCTGAGCTTTAGAAACTCTTCATCAGATAGGACACTTAAAATGCGGGCGAAAACCCGCATTAAAAACTGAGACACTAAACAGGGACTTCAGGGGGTGTGTGTGGTTCATGGCAAAGTAGACCTGGCAGCATGGTGGGATGCAGTGTCCAGCTAGGAGGGAGGCTGACCCCAAAGCTCAGACCCTAAAACAACCAACTGGAGGCTCAGAGAAAGGAGGTAGAGGAATTGAATCATCTTGCCGTTTTTCTAAGACCCAACCCTTGGCCAGCCTCCGTTTCAAGGGTCTGAGCTGCTGGCTTGGAGTTTATTTTCAGGCCACCTGTGCTGTGCGTGGACCAGTGAGCATGAGAGGGGCAGGGAAGAGGCCAGGCAGAGCGGGTGTTTGTCTCTAAGGGAGTCCTAGAGGGTTAGTCAGGTTTAACCACAGGCGTCGTAGGAGCTAAGGACTTTGAGATCTGAGTTTCAGTCCTATGCCTGAATTACCGTAAAAGAAGAAACGGCATTACAAGCAATGCGTTCTTATCCCCATTCTTCCATCATGTCTGGTAACTGGAATTATGTTAGAGAGCTTAGATTCTTAATTGAAGAGATCGTGAGCCCTCTCCGAAAAAGAAAACATTCCCATGAGAGGAAACACGACGTGCTACCAAGGGGTATTTACGTGCTGGCAGTTTTGTGTGACTGCTGGGGGAAAAGATGCTTGGGTCACACCAGTCCTACTGGGTCTGAGCCTCTGGCTTCAGGCACAGGGACCTCTCCTTTCAAATGGGGTATGGAAGTTTACAGAACTACTTTAGTAGACCTCCATAATCCTCGAAACAATGATTGATTCCTTAAAATTTTATTTTTCTTAGTAGGAATTTTTTTTTTTCCCCTAAAAAGAGTGTTCTTCTTAGGACACTAATGTTACCATAGTGCACTGTGATTGCTGCTTCCCGGCAGCTCTGTCGTTGGTGCTTTCTGCAGCTCCTGCCAAGCTTCCCGCATCCTCTTAGGCACATGGAGAGGTGTGGGCGAGCGTCAGCGAACGCGTGGTGAATGAATGAAGTGCACATCTCCTACTTTCCACAAGACCATCAGCTCGTCCTCCCACAGGCCCCTGGGCCCAGTCCATGTGCCTGGAGCCCACACAAAGAAGTCGTGGAGTGTGTGAAACCCCCAGAGTTTAGGGAAATTTAGTTTTGTTTTCATTAGCAAGATTACCAATGGCAACTGTGACGTGTGCTTAGGCATCTTCTCCATTAGAAGGAAAACATACAACTCTGCACTAGGATCTCGGACCCACAGCTCAGGATCACAGGCTCTGAACTCACCAGCAGATATCAATTCCTGTGTTAGCAGCAAACACACAGTGACTGAGCTGTCATGCATCCAGAGCTACAAAACAGAGGGCAAAACCGTGACAAGCTGGGGTCAAGACTTTTGATGTTTTTAAGTATGTGACTTATTTCTGATTCTGAGGACTGGCACCAAAGCAGTGTCTAGTGTCCCGGCTATTGTTGCTTCAACAGAGGTGGTACTTCAGTACAGCAGCAAAAGCAAAAGCTCCTCTAAGTGTTGATCCTATTCATGCTGTTTGCTGCTTGTAGGTTTCCAAGCACATCACAGAGGAAAAGAGATGTCAATGAATTGGAGAAGGGAAGCAATGAAGTAGAAGAGAAAGTGCATATTCAAACCTGAAAAGAAGAGGAAGGAAATTGGAAGGCAATCCAGCGCAGTCCATGAAAAGTTCTAAAAGGCATCCCCTGTCACACAGCAACCCTAGGAACTCACGAGGAGTCCCTCGGGAAAGCACCTGGAGATGTGCCGCGTGCACAGGGTGGGTAGGCCTGAGCTGTGGAATAGACCCCCACGACTTCAGGTGTGGCTCATTCATTTTATTTCTCATGCAAAGAGAAATGGGCAGGTGGCTCTGTTCCACTCAGTGACTCAGGGACCCAGGCTGACCAAGCCTCCACCACCCTTCAGCGGCACCATCTGGAACTTGTGACAGCCTCGTTCACCATGGCCACATTTGCTCTCCGAAGCTTCCCAAATCTTTCCAGTTAGAAGGCCTTGCTCTAATCTCACTGTCAGTGAGTGAAAAGTGGGGACTGCTACCTGGTGAGGGCACCTCCTCCACTACAAACCACAAGGTGTGTGAGATCTGGGGTGTGGGAGCTTGAAAACCAAATTTTGCCAGTAGGTGACGATGTGAAGAAACCATGGCATATTATGTGAGTTTATAAAAGTAGATCTCCAAATGTATCATTTACAAAGAAAAGGTGTAAAACAGTGTGCATAACAGGATCTCTGCAGCATCCATTGTTTTAAAGCTCCATGTGTTTTCAGCAAGTGTGTGCATACTATCCTTTTCTGAATGGGTAGATGAGGCAGCTGATGATGGCGACTTGGAGGGATGGAGGATGGGATGGGAAAGGAAACTTTTTTATTTTTTGCCAGATACATTACTATTTTTATCCAAAAAAAATTAAACTAAAAGGATATATTTAATAGGCTAGATAAATGCTCATCAGTGCTGTCAAGATTGACAGTGATCGTGCTGGTAGGAGAGCATGATTTCTTTCTCTTGGGTACTGAGATGTGAGAGGGACGCATCATGAACCCTGCAAAGGCTGAGAGGCATGAAATATGCATCCGTCCCCATACATACACAGACACCTGCTCACGTCCACAGAAACACAGAAAGCGTGCACACATGCACAGCCCCGCTGTGGAGGGGAGATGTTTTAGGGGTCACTGGTCTTTCAACGATTTCATTTATCTGAAAGTGCTCCAAGTAAAATGCTAAGAAAATAAAATGCAGCAACAGGAAAAGCAGCACAGAGCCCAGAACAGTGAGCTTCTCAGATCCCCAGGCCCTGCATCTTGGTGTTGATGGAGAGTTTAGAACCAGCCATGTTCTAATGGCAGAACTCAGACCTTGACCGCCGTAATCAAGAAACACCACAGCGACAGGTCTGTGGAGAAAGAGTCCAGCAGGAGCCCTGCTGGGCCCTGTCCTGACAGGGGGGCGACCTCACGAAGCACAGCAGACTCCTGACATGTCATCCCTGTCGCCATCCCTACCTGTTTGGCTGGCAGTACTGCTATAAAAATTCTGTTGCCGTATTTCAAAGGTCTTTCTGGAATCTGTTCTGAAAGTTGGCATGAATGAGGCTCTGACATAAAACACTGCACGTGGGGATGAAAAGCCACATGGCTTCCTCCGTCTCTCTCGTGTCCTTGAGGTGGTGACTGCTGGCCCTTCTCAGAGGCGAGGTGGGCGTGTCCAGCGGACTGCTGCCACCAGCAGTGTGGTCAGTGACCACAGCACACCAGGCTGGTGAGGCCCGCTGCTGTGCCGTGCACAGGCCTGTGGTGCCCCCACTGCATCAGCAGTTCCCTGCAGCCAAAGCCCTGTCTCCGCAGCGTGGCCGGGAGCTTCAGCCAGCGCGCCGTCAAGGTAGACTTCTTGTTGTTCAGCAAAGTGGCCCGCAGCTGCCCCTTTGGATGTGGCAAACAGTGCTTCTGCCACGTCCAACAGATGTTTTCAGACCCAAGTGTGCCTGCTACGCACTCCACCAGCTCCTGACCCAAGTGCTCCTGGAAAATGGTGTGGCCTTGTCTTTCCCTGACGCTCAGTCAGCCATGTGGAGGATAAGCCCAGGGAAAGTGACATGTGATTAACGTGGTCATTACTTTCATCTGAAATATTTAAGGAGCTGGTAGGAGAAGCTTATCTTTTCCTCCTTCCACGAGGAGGGCAGCTGGTGGCAGGGCCTGGGCTTCTGCGGGAGGAGCCCCATGTCTGCCAGGCTGGAACGCTGGTGCTGCGCGGAGCTGGGAGGTCACTTTGGCAAACGTCCCAGATGCTCAGACTTCATTTTTTCCCCTGCTGTTTTCGAGCTCAGTGCTAACTACTGTTAGCAGACATAAAGCTCTCTGCAGTTCTTTCCTCAGCACTAGCTACAAGAAAACTACCAATTATAGCCAAGAAACAGTCTTTCAAGTACACACACACATTGTAATGTGGGCTGGAAACCAATTGGAAACCTTTTGATTCGCCCTTTAAGGCCAGAGGCAGGCACGTAAGGCAAACTCCTAAGATGTTTTGAAGAACGGAGCAGTTATACTAAATTTAGCATCTCTCCAGCCAGTTGGCATATATGCAATGAAAGATTTAAAAGGAAAGAAATTCAACCATAAAAACAGAAGACATAGATGGATGAAAAGAAAGTTACTAATAGACAAAGACATTTTTTAAAGAGACGCTCAAGGAATACAACATGGAGTGTTATCAGCCTTGTCACTTCCTTTCACACAACATCTGAGATGCCCAATTGCTATCATGAAAGTTTGGAGTTGCTGACTGAACTGTGAATCCCCCATTAAGAGGAATCCTGTCCTTGCTGTAATTGCCAATATAGTGCCCACTGCCTGGCACACAATAAAGGCTAAAGGGATGCATGTCATATAACTGAACAAATTGGTATGTGTATGTGTGTGTGTTCACTGCACAGAAGCTTCTAGACTTTTCCATGAGCAAGAAGCTGATTGAGTGGGCTCACTTCTGTGTCTTGGGCCAGTCTAGTAAAAGGTCAGCAGAGGGAGGTTGACACAGTGCTGTTTCTGCCCCTCTGTCATTTCTCTCTACTAACCTGGGAGTGCTCTCCACTGGTAACCCAGAAATGATGCTTTAGATTTGTTGTATCTTATAAACTACACTCCAAAATTAGCTGCATGGAATTGAGTTAAACCTTAGGAAGTTCCAGAGAGCACCCACAAGGATCCACATTAAAAAGGTGAGCTGGGCATAGTGGCACACACCTGTCATTCCAGGAGGATCTCAAGTTCAAGGCCAGTCCAGGCAACTGAGCTAGATCCTGCTCAAAAGAAACAATAAAAACGGGAGATGCACCTCAGTGGCAAAGAGTTCTTGAGTTCCATCCCCAGTACCCTCAAAATAAATAAATAAGTTAATAAAAACAGACGATTCATGTAGACTGAGGAGTGTTGGTTGACTTGGGGTCACATAAGGAGCCAGTGTCTGCAGACAGGTGAGGCAAACGGTGGGTCTGTGCATCCCCTCAGAGTCCACTCAGACTTCCTGGAAGGAATCTCAGCTACACTGAGATTCATGCAAAAATTTTGGAGTGAGGCTCCTGGAAACCCCTCTCACACCTTTGCCAGCATCTTGAATCTATGCAGAATTCTTTGCTGATGAAGAATGAAGGGACCCGGATGCAGGAGGATCAAGCTGGGAATTCTTCCTTCCATGCTTTTCTCTTTCCCCACTTGATAAGTCCTACAGTCACACATTCATTTCTACATTTTTTTTCTTTAATGCTGCATCAATGGAATCTCCGCACAAAAAGGTTATACCTGAAGAATTCTGTAGAATTTAGTTGAAGATTCCAGTTGATTTTAAGACATATTCTTTGATGTATTTATCTCCCCGACAGTTCTTGGACTTAATGCATTCCTATGCCTTTAACAACACACACACACACACACACACACACACACACACACACACTCACACGCTACTCTTTATTAAGCATGAATAGCACTTAGTTAGAAAATAATGGCTCTCTTATCAACTCAAAGATGTTTATCAGTTAGAGAGTTTTCCATGGCACACTACAGAATCAGAGGTATAAATAATATAGGAGGCATAAGGACCCGTTCCAGATGTGAGTGAGACAAGAGTTACACACTAAGCACATTCCTCTCCAGGCTATAAGGAAGAGGAAGTAAAGTAGGTCAAGCTGGCTGGTGGACCAGGACCCATTGCCACTGGCCACTCTGCCTGACCCACAGGGGCCCTAACGAGGTTATGTGAGTACAAGAATGTGTTGGAAACGCTTTGCAGGAATCTGAGAATGGTTTTAAGTAAAGAAAAAAGATTCTCTCTGACAATTGGGGCTGAAGGGCAGGAAGTACCGACTTTGGCTTCCCATTTGGACTGCATCCTTGTTAGCTCTTTTTGGATTCTGATTCTGGGAAAGGTAGAAAGCAGCAGAACCTGAGCCCCAGATGAAGGAGGCAAATGGATGGTCAGGAGCAGCAGAGTACGTGGGGGGCCGACTGGGAGCCACCCTGGTGGTCCGCAGTCACCTGGACACACAGATGCTTATATCAGATACTTTCGAAGAGAGGAAATTGCTGGGGGCTTTGCCTCAAATCCTTAGAAAACTAAAGGCAAACTTCAGTATCTTTGATTCCATCCTCTCACTTTGCAGGTGGGATGACTGGTTCAGTCGAGGCCCAGAACAGAGACGGCTGTGCTGAGCGGCCTCAGCGTGACCCGGAAGTCAGCTCTCCTGTTTTTATTAAATATATCGATTTAACTGTGTAAAATGGATGGTAAAATGGATGGGTGTTTTTAATAGTACTTCTCTTATGCCTTATATTTACATACCTGGGGATTTCTTTTATGAGAGGGGTGGTTGCTTTCTTAAAATTGATTTCATGTAAAGAATTGTTAAAGAGATTCCATCAATCAATTTATCAAAGTATAAAAATCTTATGCTTAATGTATCTTTACCACTGGAGCACAGGTTAATCACTAAAAAATTGATTCATTTACCTAGCTTGCTACATTTAATTACAAATATAGTATTTTAATACCCACCCCCAATGAATGCTTGTCCAGCTAGAACAGAATAGTAAGAAATGTTCTTTTTTATTACAACACTAAAAATTTGCCTTTGAGTCTACAGTGTACATATCACAAACATAATTCCAAATCCACTAGAAACAAACCAAAGCAGCAAACCATCCAGCTGAATGTCTTTGGTAGTACAGTAGCAACTGTGTCCCTGAAATTATGCTCCAAGACCTATTTGCTATCCAGTAGGAAAATTGTCCTTTTTTTTTTTTACTTTTTCTTCTCTTTTTTTTTTACATAAATAAATTAGAAAAGTAACTTTTGCTACTCTGGATTTTAAGGTTTTTTTTATGTGTCAGCTCTTCTCTGGGCTGGGTCCAGAGACTGACAGCAAGCAAGAGAGCAATTACTGAGTGAGGGTTAGTCTGCTGACAATTTTCCTCCTTTTCATTGAGAGCCTTCACTGGCGCGTGATTGGCAACTCGGTGAGCTGCATTGCTGGCCTGTGGTGATGTTCCCACAGAGGCTGCACCTTTCAGAGAACGAAGAGCAGCTGGCCACACCACCCCTGCAAGAAGCTTCAGGAGGCGCTGTTCCTTCTCCCAGCTGAAAAGGTAATACCCAGACAGCTCTTTTCTCTCTTCGCTGAGGTCAGCTGATGGTATATGCCTCAAACGCAAGGCAGGAGCATGACATGATGATCTGAAACTTACTGGGTTTGTAATGCAGGCCACAGAGTGGGAGAGGTGCAGTCCTTCCCTGTTTTTCTTTTCTTCTCCTCAGATTAAACATTAGGCATCACGGTACATAGCACTGAGCATCCAGCTTAGTGACTTGGCTGTAAATCATGCCCCTAACTTGGATCTGCCATGATAGACCAGTAGGTGTAGCGAAATAAATGCTGCCAGATGAAACGACCATTCTAGTGTCAACCAAGGCAGTGGGCCTCCAGGAATTTATTTATTTTTAAAGGAGAGCATTTACTCAAATAACATTTCTTTAATACAAGTACTGTGCTAGGCTGATGCTGCATAGAGCCTGGTTCTCAAAGTAGCCTTCATGGGTGTCTCCTACGGAAATACCTTCTACATACAGCACGGCTGCTTCTACTTCCCAGGCTGGGATCTTGGGCAAGGTCATTGGGCTGGCTTTCTGACTTCAGGGTCTTTGTGATCCTTCCTACCTGAAATACCTCACTCCTTCTGGGAACGATTAACTGAGACAATGTGCAGAGATTTTAACTCAGGTCCCAGGCAGGGAGGCTGTCCCTGGGGGAGGACTCTCTGCTCAAAGCTCCTCAGGGAGTTGATGATGTAAGACCACAAGAGGCCTGGAAAGTACTACCAGCCCTCAAGGTGCGGTTGCCTTCCTAGAGAGGAGATCACTGGAAATGTGGTCAGACTCACTGTGGGCCTCTGGTTTGTCATGATCCATGAGCACAAAATGCGTTTTCATCAATGTCACACTTTACAAAGGACACTTGACTTTTTTTCTTTCCCCTGGGATTACTCTGTGAAGAAAATGAAGCCATCCATCATGAACTGCTTTGCTTAAATGGGAACAAAATAAATCTGCAAGAGAGTGGAAAGTAGGAGTACGTTCCTTTCTTTCCCCATGGCTACCTGTGCAGATGCCCGTTCCCATAGTGCAGTGCAGGTGTAGCAAGAGACATGTCCTGTTCAGGACAATCAGGACGTCATAAGTCTTTATTCAAATCATGCATGAGTCTCGATTTGAGGAGAGAGAGCCCAAAGATATTCACGGGCACAGGGTCTAGATAATTGTAATTTTGGAGTAACAGAGTTGAAGGAGGCAAATCAAAATAAGCAACAAAAAGAAAGAAAAAAATGAAAAGAAAAAAATAAGGAAGAAAAGGAAAATACTTGGAAGGCACTTTTTTCCATAGGAAAAAAATATTTTATTTTTTTAAGAACAAATTCAGTTTGAAACAGACGTGGAATGTGACTTCACGGGTCTCATTTTTTGGGGGTAACTGCAATGTGGAACTAAAGCAGATTTAAAACCTATGACAGGCTATTAAAATAAAACAAAGAAGAAAAAATATTTATAACTCAAGCATAATACTGTGTTACTTACAAATTGGACAACGAAATTTTAAATAAATATTCATGGTACATAATTACGGCACAAATATGCAGCAATTTGGCAACCTTTTATACCATTGTTTTCCTCATTACAGCACAAAGGGGGAATGACACTGCTGTTAAACAAGCTGTAGCTAAATACATTGCAAAATTCAGATTTTATACAAAACATCTTGCTTAGACTTTATAAAAAACC
Organism: Sciurus carolinensis; assembly: GCF_902686445.1. NCBI lineage: Eukaryota > Metazoa > Chordata > Mammalia > Rodentia > Sciuridae > Sciurus > Sciurus carolinensis. Next base: position 5,734,652 of record NC_062217.1, on the reverse strand, counting down.
AACATTGCTCTATGTACACAATCTGGGTAAGAAAAACCATTTCTGTCTTGTTTTCACATGTATTTTTATTAAAAAGGTGAATAAGGCTACTGTAACACCCCGAATCCATAGACAGTAAAATCTGAACCTATTTACAGCATCTTCACTTAAACATGATGGTGCAAATTCCGAAGTCAGGCGACTAGGGATGATAATACAAGCAAGGCATTTACAGTAACTTTCCAAAGCTGAACCAACTCCAAATAAGGGGACAGTTGGTAGATTGTCATCTTCTGCACCAGACACAAAACAGACTCGCAGAACACTTTTCAATTGGTTGCAGGTAACTCTTCAGCAACTCATCTGATTTTTCACAGTTTAGCACATAACCAAAACGTAGCCAACTGATGATACATACATTTGATTTCATTAAAATCAGACTGTTTCCCATTTTTCCCCTCCTCGACCCTCTCCCCCATCCTACAAGTCACTTCTGATGGCTTACAAGAAAATCTTGTATGAATGCACAGAAAGGAGAGGTTGGGGTGATGGAAAGAATTACATATGTACTGTGACTGGTCACCATGGCAACCCTCCACAGAAATATGATATAGATATATATAATATATATTGGAGATATATATTATACATATATGTACACATGTATACCACACACCCACTCATACACACACGCACGCACTTTGGACCAACATCATTTTCAGGTTCAGGAAAAAGGGAATAATAATTTCTGTGACAACTCATTTTTGCAGGTACTCACTGGAGGTTTGAGAACCTTCAAATGCTGTCGCTACATTTTTTTTCCCTCCCAATTCAGAAAGCAAAGTGTTACCATAGTAACAGGACTCTGCTAAAGATGTCTATTTTGCATAGCACATAAAAAGTAGGTTTCCTGTTTACTCTTCTTGTTTCTGGAAGGGCGGGGCGGGGGGAAGGAGAGGAGGAGGGAGCCCCAGGCAGACTTTCAACCGAAACTCCCTCAGTGTGACTGCTGGATTCTAGAGAACACTTCAGCCCATAAGGCAAGGGAAAACCCAACACAGAAAATAAATGCCGGAACGTCTTGTCATTGTTAAATAGATGACGCAGTCACATCGATTTCCTGGTGTTTGGGGCTTGTATTTCCTAGTCTACGGTTCCGAGCGAGATGCCTTCAGAGGACTCTGGTATTTTTGTATTTGCTCTCATTATTGTTATTTTTGGAGTGGTGTTGTTTTTCCCAGAAGTCGCTGTCCAATTGTTAAATTTTATTTCTTAAAGCACTGAGCGTCGGGATCACTTAATTGCCACGAGTGAATTTCACATCTTCTGGCGTGTACTGTGTGCAATCTTAAAATATATATTAGTAAAAATCTTTCATTTTATATCCCTTGTGTTCTATACACCTATTATAAATACGTCCTATCTTCCTTCTCCCCCTGACATCATAATTCACTTCCGTCTTAAGGACTCTAAGAGGTTTGCCTTGTGTGCTTCACTTTGACACCGGGCACCGGGCGCTGGGCTCGGCAGTACCTCCCTGCGGCCTCGCAGCCCGGACAGCACCGCCATAAACCAAAGTGTCGTAAGGCTCACTTGGGGCGGGGGTGGGGACGGGGGCATTTAGGGGGGCTGGGGAATCTGACCTACCTTTTACATATGAGAATTCTTCAATAACGTCAATGGTGATGGAATTACAGCCTGTTCGACCTTTGGCTTTTCAACTTTTAGGTCAGATTTGGCTCTCTGCTATTCTCCTAAATGCTTTCCCTGTGTTTAATAAAATGTGATAAGTATAGCAGCTGAGTCTGCTTAAAACATCACCCAAAGCAGACCGACTCCTACAGCTCCAGCGCTGTACGTTATTGCCAGTACCACGACAGTCCTGCCCGAGCGCAAGGCCGGCGGCCGCTGCCACAGTGCCCCGCTCTGCTCCGTGAAGGAAGAGGGCCCCGGTTTCCCTGCACATTGCTGTTTGGTGACAGTGATGGCCTCCCACGACCGCCAGCCCCTGCGTGAGTGGTGTCTACTTGCTCGTCAGTCTCAGCAAAGCCGCAGCGCGCCGACCTAACCGCTCTGCTCTCCGTCCCCACTTTCCGCTTGAGGGCAGCAGCATGGACCTGCAGTTGCAGCAGCCCTTTCCCCGTGGCCCTTCCACCAACTCCCAGTCCTCCCGGCCGGCAGCCTGGCGCCTGGGGGATCGCCCACGTGACCCCAGCTGAGGTTGCAAAGGGCCGGAGTGGGGCTCCAGTCGCGAGTGTCCCGTTAGTGATGCAGAATGTGGAGGTGAGGGGCTCAGGTGAGGTGCTGCAGAGCCCCGGACGACAGGAGTGAGACAGTGAGGACTACACGCTAGGGACCGCTGAAAACCTTACTTAGCCGAGGTCCCAGGGACAAGTCCAGTGTGCACCGCGGGGCGACCCGCCGGGCGGGACTCGGGCCGCAGCGCCCTCTCGTCCGCACCTCGTGCCCTCCCTGGGCTTCGGCAGAGGCCTGAGTGACTGCCGCACATGGCTTCGAGGACGCGGGGCGCGCAGCAGTGCGAACGACACGCTCGGGCGTCTCCGCCACAGTCTTCCAGCGCGCAGGGAGGGTTTGTGGTCACCAAGGCCGAAATGCTACAGACTAGAAAGCTGTCCAGCTCAGGGCTCTTCCCGGAGGCGTGATCCCGCTCCCGCGGCTGGGCTCAGTCAGTGGCCGGTGCTGACCGGGCGGCGACAAGGCGGCGGCCGCCCTCAGCGGGAGGGGCGCTGAGGTCCCTCTGGGGCGAAGGAAGCCGGAGCTCAGACCTTGTAGTAAATGTTGGCGGGGCTCTGCGGGGGCATCTCCTGGAATATGTACACGGGTGCCCGTAATCCCCCGCTCACCTTCTCGTAGTGCGGGCAGAAGACGCTGTCCGCAGTCCTTAGCGGGATGATAATGTCACTGGGCTCCGAGCCGTTGTTGTTGCTGCGCTTGGGCGTGGCCAGCGTGCTCAGCGACAGCGTGTTGGTGTGCTGCGGCGAGTGCTTGCGGTGCCTCCTGCGGTACTTGAGCAGGAGGACCACGAGCGTGATGATGATGACGATGAAGATGATGCATCCTGAAGCAATCCCTGCGAATAAGGCCACTTCGGAACCGAGGATATTGTTCCCCGAATGTCCGGCGCTGTTGCCGTCTGTGCTGGAACCTAGGGACACCGAGCGAGGAGAGAAGGACAGACACAGTTATGCTTTCGCCAGGGCTGATCAGCTGGCTGCCTCTGGGAACCATTAAAAATACGAAAAAGCAAGCAAGACCGGTGACTTAAAGGGCAGCAGGACTTCCACGAGCCAGTTACCTCGTTTAGCAGCTAAATGCTAACGGCAGACGTCAGCAATCAGTCGCAAAGGAGACGGATCCCCAGGTCGGACTTCCAAGCCATCCCCCGCCACACGGCTTCCTTTTCATGTGCCCTCATCCCTCAAGAGCGCGAACTGGCGTGACAGCTAGCCCTTGATCTCTCTGCCTCTTTAACCCGACCGCGGCCTGGGGCAACCGCAGGGAGGAAGAAAGAGCGGCCGCCACTGCGGGCAGTGTTTAGCCCTTCCTGTGGCCGGCTCGTCCCTTCCCTTCAGAAACCCGTTTCATGTGGATCTTCAAACAGCTTTCTTCCGTGGCACAGCCCTGCCTACGGCAGAACAGCGCCAGAGCCTGAGCCGAGTGACGGGGCCCGGGAAAAGGTTCAACTCGAAACTCGTTTGTATTATTTGATTTACACTTAAAATATATTTGGAAGGCAGCAGACACTCTCGCACTGAACAGACTGCCAACCCAAATGTTAAGCACTAAAAAATTGCCTGGCATCATTATATTATCCATTTATCAGTTTGTCACAAGAATTTGACACATCTTGTCATTGAAAAATCAGAAATAACAACTTCCCTCCTTGACTCTTGGAAAGAGACAGAATATTGCTGCAGATACTAAATTTGCACAACTACCAACCAAGCACACAGATCTCTAATACAAAACGCTGACGTCTGCTCACCAGCTATGGATGAAACCTTCGTTAGCATAGTAACCAATACACAGTTCCAAAACTATTAAGAAAATCAAGTTCAAGGGTAGACAATTTTATCTGGTATTCCGAACCTTAGTCAGGAATCCATTTAATATTTTATTTTAGTTAGAAGATGTGAAAAAATTAACAATGACCACTGGAAAAGCAAGGCATTATGCAGCATTAAAAATGTTACCATCTAAAATTCAGAGGAGGATCAGTGAGACTCTGTGGATTAGATATAATTAGATGGAGGATTAGAACATTAATTACATATACATTAACATCAGCTGTAAGCTGGTGTTGACAATGAGCTTGATAAAGTGTCAGCCAATGAAAACTGTGATTTGAAGGAGTAGTACTAATAACTGACACTTACATCTGATGAATTCTACTCTTCTGAACGTAAGACTTTCATGGCAATGAATTATTTTGTTTTATTGAGTTTAACAACAACACACTGAGAGCAAAGATTACTGACGCCTGTAACTACTAGTTAATCCAACTGGCACAGAAGCACTTTGACTCTCTTCTATCCCTTAGAATACTAAGATCGTGGCACACACAAATCCACAAACACAGACCACGCTGCTGTACCTGGGTTTGGTTTTACAAAGGGGCTTGTTGTCGAACTTCTTCCATTTGTACCAGCTTCCAGTTCTGGACGTCTTGTTGGATCATTATTCCTGGTTGATCCAGCAGAACTTGCATCTACATGAAAAACAAATGATTAATTACAGCACCAACATCTGATAGCATCTAGCTTTAAGAGATGCACATACATCTCAAGAGGCATGAATAGCAATGAACATAAGATTCTTTATGCAAAGCACTGTGAAATACAAGAATATAATTTTCCTTTTAAAACACAACGGTTATACTAGTTATTTCAGAGGTTTAAGATTGTGAGGCCATCTGTGGAAACTATAGGGATTCTTGCATTTGGCAGGCAAAGCACTGCAGATGACATTTCAATTTAACTGAGCAAGTTGATTGACTACTATACCAATTTCTAATTAGAAGAATAATTCTTTCTTTCTGCACAATAGGTTATCTCTATGTGAAAAGGCACAACGAACACAAATCTTCAGTAGTCAACATTCGGAAACGAGCAAAACTGCAGAAACATAGTTTACATTCTGGAGATTTTGATTTTGAATCAAAGAGGTGTCTTGCTTTTTAAAGAGAATAAACGTATATGGCAATAGACATTCTGCCTGGCTGACCTTAACTTTTAGAGAGATCTCTAATAAGAGAAGCTTATTACATTGGCTTGAGGGAATGTGCCAGTGGTTGGAGGTGCAGAGAAGCGTCTGCTTTGCAAACTAAGCAGAAGAGGGATGAAGGCGAGTGTCAACGCTGGCGCCACGCTAGCGGGGCCTAACCAGGTCACAGTGGCTTCGGGAAGTAGCAGGTGGTCTTTACCTTGTCCAACTTTCATGAGGATCTTCATGGCTCTTGTCTGGCACACCCCTCCCTCCTGGTTATCCAGGCCCTCCAAAGACCCATTTGATGTAGCTGATTAAAAATAAAATGGACAAAACAAAAAAATAAAGAAAAATCAGGAAATCAATAAGCCAAGTTTACATGAACATGAAATGTCTGAAAACAATTTGAAAAATAAGAATTTACTCTTAGTCACAAGTTTTCTAAAAGTATGGGATGCTGAAAGCCGAAAAGAAAAAGAAAAAGAAACAAAGGAAAATGGACGTTGGCAACACGGCTGCAGGTGAACTACCTGGCTCCTCCTCCTTCCTGCACACGTGGCTGACAGTGTTGGCTTATGGGGAGAGGGGTAGCATCTTCCATTCTTTGGGGCCAAACTCCAAAGAGCAAAAGAGTTAATGCAGTAATTTTGAAACATGGTAATCATCACAGGACACCTGCTTCCTCCACTACAGATTTCCTGCTTCTAGAACAATTAGCTTGATGCTCCGTTTGTCAAACATCCAAGTTCTATAAACACTAGAGGGGGAGCTTTCCCACACCCTTTTTCTTCTTTCTCCAGCCTTAAAGGTACTTTACAAGAACGCCAGAATTCAAATCTTCAAAGTCTGTTTTCTCCCCCCATTTTGGTAGAAATCAGAAAGAACGCATGTTATTATGGCCAAGATCACCTCAGTCAACCTCCCTGACAAGCTCCCTCTCTCTCTGGGTCCTGTGGCAGCCCTGGATATAAGGTGAGGACTTCCACAGGACAACCACCTGCCTCAAGTTCACCAACGGGATTCCCTTCACCCATCAGCACTAGGGCAGAAGGAGGGACAGAGCCCTTCTGCCATTTTCATGGGTTTTTTCCCTTTTCTTTTTTCCTAAGCAGACGATGCTCTATTTAAACACATCACTGTCTGTCTCTTTCGGTCGGGGAGTTCTCTGAACAGCTTTGTAACTAAAGCTGCAGAGTTGGGCTGCCAGCACTCTAATGAGAAGCAGGCTTTCAATTACAGCTCAAGTTCCAGTCGGGCCGAGGTGGAGAGTGCTGGACACTGCACACCCCTAAAGTTCAGGGGCCAAGGAACAGAAGTGTTTCATATACACTTCTGCAACTTAAATCATCTTCCACTTTGATTGTCAAAGTCTGGTCTACTAACCCTGCACTCTGAAAGGGACTGAAAAAGGGACAGGTGTTCTGATAAAAAATAACCCCCCAGACAGTCTTTTAATCAGGTTGTTTTGTTTACCAAATCGTAGGTCAGCAAACAAGTTCATTTACAGAGGAAACATGCACTCCATGCATAATTAGACAACTGAAAAAATAAGGCACTTATTTATTTCTCTTCGTGTTCTTGAATTACTAACTTCTACTATCACTGTTTTCCTTAAAAACAAAGGCAGCCTCTTCTGCATGTAAATATCTCTGCTTATCGGAGAGCCCGCTCTAACTTAAGTCTCACAGTTGCATCTCATTCTTCTGCTATTGCTGACACCAAGTTTTTTCCTGGGAAAATAGGCAATAGTTGCCATAATAATGGTAGGGAGGGTAAGAAGTAGACAAAATCCCTTTTTAGATCATGGAGAGAATGTTTAGCAGATAAGTAAAAATAAACACCTAAAATTTGTATGCCTCTGTGAGTCTGAACCCCCCTCCCCAGTTTACATACTTTTTTCCCAGCTTCTCCTTCTCCAAGTAAGTGGCTAAATTTCAGAGTATCTACTCCTCCCACGGTCTGCCTCAGTGTGAATTCCTAGGAGCAGACACTAGTTCTGGATGGTTTTGGATAAGCAGTATAATCTTTGATTAATTGTTTAGTTTTCTCATTTTATTTTTAGAAAATTAAGCTATGTCTTCACATAGAAATAGTGGAAAACTGATCTATTTGGCTGATGTTTTTGCATGTTCAGTGGACTTAATTCAAGTTGAATCACAATGTTTTTTGAATTCACATACATGTAAATACATCTCCCTGCAAAAGTTCACAAACTTCAAAGTTAAATGTTTTTTTTTTTTTTTTTTTTGGCTAAAAGTATCAGCACTAGGCTTGTAAGTGCCAAAATGATGTCTAAGAAGTAGAGCGCAGGAAAAAGTAAAGAGAAACAGAGATTTGCTTATTTTAATCTTGAGGGGAAAAAAGGAAAGATTCAGATTGAAAAGGGGAAAAAAAGTTCAATGGACACAGAAAGGAGGAAGGCAGGTACTGTGGAGCGGGCTACTGCCAAATGTAATTAATACTGCTTCTGCCGAGGGGAAGCCACCAAAGACCCTGCTTTGCCAGCTGGAGAGCAGGAGAGGTGTGTATTGTTTGAGTGACTTTTTTCCTTTTAATTTGTAGGTCAGTGCCTCTGTGCTAAGCTCCCAGGTTTACCCAAAACGATGTCCAAACAATCCCCCAGCCATAAACAACTCTAAAGGCATTTAAATTAAATTGAGACCTATAATTTGACATCTAAGGACTATTAGGTTATTAGGAAGAAAACTATGTTATATAAGAATTAAGTTGGTTTGCACTCTTAAGAATTGAAACTTTTTCCTCCTTAGTTAACAGGGGAAAAAAAGCAAGCGAGGAAAAAGACAGAATGCCAAAAGAAACAAGAGGTGGTGGAGCCTCTGCACAGCTACCGCTCTAGCGGGGGACTGGGACGGCAGTGGGGGACAGGCAGGGGAAGGCATTGAAAACCTGCATCACTAATGTCACAATAGTACCTGGGATGCCTGGATGCTTAAAAAATGGGCTGAACTTAAAATTACTGCTTCATGTTCCACCATAAAAGATTTTGACCATAAGTTAGGGATAATCTACGTTGTTACAGAAAATCCTATTTTGGAATTTACTACTAACTGGTACTCAGAAGGTAATCCTTAAAATGAAGCCAATTTGGAATGACTTCACTTTTACATTTGATATAAGAACAATTTTCCACAGTGAAAACTAACTTCCCTCTGCCCTACAGAGTCCTCCTCATCAGAGGACACAGCTCTGATTCTCGAGGTTTCCGTTTCTACCTGAACATTGTACATGGCCAAAGTGTCCTATCCTGAGAGTACCTCTTTCCTGGCAGTGAACTCTGAAATACAGCCATAAGATTAATTTTCTGATTTCTCCTCCAACAGCCAGGCCCCTAGAAGCTTTAAAAGCCTTAGTGGCCGATTTTGAACAATCATTAAAAATTGATAATGCTTTGGAATAAGGATCTACTTCCATTTGGGAGACAACTTTGCAGTTATTTTTATTGTTCATTTGAATGTCCTCAGAATTTTCAACATAAGACAAAAGTAAAAATAAATCATTATCTCGTTACACTCAGTTTTTCCTTATTTCTCTCCATCAGTATTATCTAATGTAGCCACACTCATATTATTACTAAATGGATAAAATTACACTTAATCATTGAGAGACAGAAAAAAATAACATCTTTATACCGAAACTTTCAGTGCCCAAGCATTTTCCCCCCTTGGCCTAGAGGAAAAAAAACAGACTTTATAAAATTAAAAATTACAAGAAGTTTCTCCATCCAGTTGGAAAATAGGCTTAATAAAGATACATGGGCATTTTACAGCCTGCTTTTAAGAGCTTTTGCTCCAGGGGTCTAATTGCATGTAGTGAGTATACAGAAATCATTATATGGTTCCCCCCAGGGTCTGACTTCCGGTAGGCAGAGATCACTGCTCAGCACAGAGAAGCACCCCAGTTCACATGGCCTGAGAGTTGTGTGGCACATCTGAGAGCAGAGGGCAGCAACTGCACCTGCTTATCTGTAGTTCTCATCACTGGGCAGAGTGGCAAGGGTTATCTGAGTTTAAAAAGAGAGAGAGAGAGAGAGGAGAGAGAGAGAGAGAGAGAATATCATCCAGTGGCAAAGGACTCTGAGGACCAGAATATTAGACCACCCCCAATGAAAAGAAGAATATTACATTTTCACCTGTTTGTCATTGGATTGTTACATCTCTGCTCACCAGGAGGCTTAGCAGCAGCTGTGGGTAGGTCTTGCCAGACCATGCCAATCAGATGGAGAGTCACACTGATGCATTTGGGTCCCTATGTGGCTCTCATTCACCAGGAGATTAGAAATGAGGGCAACCAAAAACTCCTAGGGATAGTATCATCTCTATGAAGAATGCTTTTTTAGATTCTTAAGGGAAGAATGAAGCATCAAGATAGGTTAAGACTGTAGAAGGTATGTCAAACTATTTTAAGATGTAGTTATTGGTAGGGGTTCACAAAAGGGCTGAGGATTGATGGACATTTGAAAGCAAATACTTATATCAACTTCAGAGAAGTTCACCAAAGAGAAATAGATAATAAGCATACAGAGTCAGGAAAACCACAGAGTAGTAAGAATAAAAAAAACTTTATAAAAAGCTTGTCCTTAAAGCTGAACTGGACATAATTCATGCATTTGATCATGAAACAAATAGCATTTTATGAAAATTCTCTGTCAATATCATTCTCTGTACTATTTGTTCCCATCATGCCATCTCATGCCCTTCAAATAAGGGTTTCTTAGGCCAGAATTCCCACACACAGTTCTCCAAAAGCTCAACACAGACTTCTGAAGAACCAGAATCCTGTTATCTGGCAAACTGAGAGACAAAAAAAAAAAAAAAAAAAAAAAAGAAGCATAACCTAGTAAAAACCACAGGAAGCAAAGCCATGTCTTTAAAATAGGCAGGCCACACAAACTACATTACTGTTTTCTTCTACCATGGCTATCAAGAAAAAACAAAAAGAAACAAAAAAGAAAGAGAGAAAGTAAAAAGAAGGAGGTACATGCACTGAAATACCAGGAAGCTGACAGAATGTAACTATTTAGTGCCAACACACAGCCCAGGAAGTCAAGATCTATTTACTTATCTTGGCATCGATTCAAATCAAAATATGTGATGCAAACCCTGAATCTGTCCTACAGAAACAGGGATTCCATTTCTAGAACACAATTCATGTGATGTCATACCTTGAATAGCACAGTTGTCCTTTAAGATAGTAACACAGAAGGGGAAAACATCCTAAACACGGAAATAATGTGCCAAAATGAATGACTGCTTTTAAAAGTTAATTAACAAAGTATCTGAAACAAGTATCTATATAATATACATAAAATCACTTCTGAATTCTTTTTTTTTTTTTTTTAAGTGTGGTTTTAGAGTGAAAGAAATGAAGAATACATCATTCTGACTTTCCAAGGGCAGTCAAAACATTATTGTTAGTGTTTGACTTCATATCAAAAAAAGTTCATATAGCATGTCATTCAACAAAGCCAAATCTGACTTTTCTTAGAGCTAAAGTATATGGTATATTTCTTCAGTGGCTTTATTTGAAGAAAGAAAAGCATAAAGGAAAGTACTTTCAATATGAAACATATTCACCAAATCTTTAAAAAAAAATAAAATAAATAAAAACCCCTCTCCTGGATGAGATAATTCACTGAATGGATGAACCCTTACTTTGCAACTGGGAAACTGTTCACAGCTAAAACACTGTATAAACTATCAGTGATGTAGGAGGTATGAATTTCTCACCCAAGTGAACATTGTTCTAGTTTGATAAGAAGAATCACTTGATTTAGACCACATTGCTATGGTTGTGTTTGGAAATTTTAAAGCAGCAAATCATGCATAGAGAAGTAATAACTGGCTCAGCTTTCAGTGACTTCTATACAACACAATTAATTAGTTTCTCTTAAGCAGAATGATTTGGAAAAAGTGAATTCTAAAATGGAATCACAATTTAGAACTTCCCCTGTTTTCTAGCATTAGAGAATGACTGACGATACCATGAAACATGCACTAGTTCTTGAATAAAATAGTTTAATTTTATTTCCTCGATTTCAAATGTTCATTGTGAACAAGGATAGGATGGTTCAAAGACAACTCAGAAACAGAGGTTTTAAAAAAGGTCACAGCCTTGAAAAATGCTTACTTACTAAGCTGCTTTTGTTTGTATGTGTACTTGAAGGAGCTTAATGACCTCGACTACCCACCACTTTCACTTGGGAAGAGACAGGACCCGAGGACACATGTGGAAGGAGCGTGCAGAGGCTAACAGAGCAGACAAGGCCTGGACACTCGAGCAGGCCCGTGAACTGGGAGGACAGTCACAATACCTAGCTAAAAGTTTCACACCTAAAATATAACATATTTGACCACAACTTACTCATAAAACCTTTCAACCATCAAAACTACACAAAAAGGTGGGCTGGGGAGATAGCTCAGTTGGTAAAGTGCTTGCCTTACAAGCACAGGGCCCTGGATTCGATCCCCAGCACCGCAAAAAAAAAAAAAAAACTACACAAAAAGTAAACAAATGACAATCATCCCAGATGCCAAGAGCCATAGTTGTCTTTGACGGCAGGTGGAGAAAGTAACTAGCTACCTGCACTACATGAAGCCTTGGAGGCAGGTGCGCTGGGTGCACAGGGCGCAGTGGTGGGAAAAGAAGTCCCCGCTGAAGTGCTCAGGCACAGAGGGTCAGATTTGGGTGCCGTTTTGGATATGGGGATTTGGGACTTTGCAACATTTGCACAGACTTGTCATGTCAGCACCCAACATTTCAGAATCCAGAGCAGTTTAAAATTAGATTTCACATCAGGGAGGTTCAACCTGCACCTCCAGGTTCAACTAGTACCTTGTAGTTTATTGCCAGCACCGTTTCGGTGCTGGCAATAAACTATGTCCACCTCCAACACACACTTTTTTTCTTTTTTTATCTGAGCAGTGCTTACACACACATCGTTTATGAAGCGGTTCACTTTATTTCCCCTTCAAAACATTGCTTGCAACAACTTGGTGACTTGGTTTTTGATGAATTCTGCTGAGGGAAACATTGCTCTCCAGGTCTAACATTTTATTGCTGAAGTTATGATGATTTATGCAGGTAGAATTTCTCATTACGTAAAAAAAAAAATCAACATGATTTCATAAAAATAGACTTTTCATCTCATACCCTTCAAGGCATTTTCCTATTGCCACAGTGATTCAGACAGAGTTAATATACTGAGGACATTTTAGTCAACAGTAAAATAATAATTACCTTTACACAGAAGAGTCAACCTCTACATGGGCAAAAACCTACTAAGAAAGGAATTGTGTTTTAAAAATAGGTGTCCAGATGATCGTTTCAATAGTAATGACTCAACTCATATTTTTTTTAAAGAAATGAATGATGTAATAGTTCTGAAGATAAAACATAATTCCCTATTGTCTCTATTAGCTTAAGCATCAAGATTTTTAAAAACCAAACTTCCTGGTCAAGAGAGCATGATAATATCTAATGAAAATATTCTGAACCATGAAGCAGCATGTGTTTGAGTGAATTATACCCAGCACATAATCCATTGCCCACTCCCTAGGTTTTAACGATTTTAATCATTAAAATACCTTTGCAGAGATATGGAAATATTCAGCTAAGAAAGGGTCAGAGTAAAAAGTTCATGGGCAGGGGGAGGGCACACATCCCACAAACCTCTAACTCATTCTCCTGTCACTAATCGCATGCAATGATATTAATGACCCAGTAATTGCAAGCCGAGCGGCACCCAAGTGGAAAACATCCCTCTGAGGCCGGGTTCATCTCTAGGTGGTAGGACTTCACCAGTAACTGAATTAATGCCTGATGACAGTTTAGAATATAACACTGCACATGAGAAAATGTGTCACTCTCATGGCATAAGACTTTAGATGGACATGATGTTATTTGCTTTGACCATGTAGAGACCAGCAGTAACCCCAATAAAGTGCCCCTGTCTAAATTTGCCCTGCGTATGAACCTTATTCCATTCGGGGGGTGTGTTCTATACTCTAAGAATCCAGGGCAATTTTCCACATGTTTGCTTCAATAAAAGAATACCTTCATCTTCTGGTTTAACACCAGGAACAACAAAGCTGGGCTACTTCACTAATGCAAAAAGCCACTTTTGAAGCAGAAGTGTCTTTTGGTAACACACAGACTGGCTCCTCTATAATAGGATCAATTTCACTCCTGCCTGAGTTTGGGCCAATCCATCTATCTGTCCATCTGTCTCACCATCCATCCGTCCATCCTTCCATTCATTCAGTAAACTGTAGCATTTGACCTTGACTAAGGAAATTTGAAATCTCTGCTATCTCTATTTTTATATTGGGCAGATTTTTATTTTTAATAAACTTACTATTTAGCAACTTTTGACTAAGGGGCTTGAAGTACTTCTAATGTAATAAAAGTACAAAATAGATAGCATAATCTTATTGAAGAAATGGAATTAATAGACCTAAAAGGAAAAAGAAAATTCAGGATATCTAACAAATTGCTATCATAACCACGTTTCCTAATGGTTCTTACTTCTTTCTTACTAACCTGTAGGTTTTAATTTTTTGTTTTTTTGTATGTTTATCTGTTGTTGAGACAGAGCCTTGGTATAGTGTTCAGGATGACCTTGAACCCTGGGCTCACGTGAGCCTCCTGCTTCCGTTTCCCTTGTAGCTGACTATTAGCCATGAGCCACTCACCCAGCTTACTTACCCTGTAGGATGTGCGTGTTCGACTTTGGGGACACAGGATTAAAGTTAGTCATAAGTGGCACAGTGTATGTCAGGGCACCAGTGCCAACATGTCTGATGCCAGCGAAGTCCATCACTGACTTTGCATGAGCTTCTTTACTGTTGCTATGTATGCAATATGAATATATGTGCACTCTTTACTGTCATTATGTATATGCTACCAATATCAGGACCCTGTCTTTAGTGCTGCCATGTACGCAGTGTGTGTGTGCCCTTTACTTTCTGTGAATGTGTGTAGGTGTGTTTGTGCACTGTTTATCACTGCTGTGGATGTAATGCCGTGTGCACACACACTCTCTGTGCTATCCGTATGTGCCACATATGTTTGTATGCTGTCTTGATATGGCCCTGTGCCTAGCCAGGAGCACCTTACACGCTAACAACACTGGACTAAGGATCCGACAGCCCAGGACTGCGTTTCGCCCCTGACGTTCCATGCCGTGTGAACCGTACTAAGCGACCGCACTATCGAATTTTGGCTTTCTCACAGCAGTAAAAACTGCTTCATCTCCTGTGCTTAGACTTGAAAGTGAGACAGGAGAGTGTGAAGGCCACAACACGTCCCTGAGTGATCAACACCCAGACTGAAGTTAGAATTTTAGGATCAAATGTGTGACTCATAGCAACTATATAAATCAGTTTTCTCAAAGTAATCTTTGCTAACGTCTGTCTATGCCTGTTGGCTATTTTTTCAAGTTTTATTTTGCTTTAAATTTTATCTTCATGATGAATATTTTAAGTATGTTAAGAAAAAACCTTGTCCTCTTTTATGTTTGCACTATGTCTCCAGGATTGTTCAATTATTTATAAATCTAAGTGAACCTTTGAAAAGCTATAAATACAGGGCTAGAGATATTAAGATGAGTTTTTATGAAATAATAAGGGCAGTTTTATTCTGAGCAATTCCTAAATAACTCTTTCTTTCTAAGATTGCCCTTCATTTTTCATCTGCTCTGAAATCTATTTTGTATCCATGGCTTTTAGTCTCCCTCCCTTCCTCAACAATTCCTTGGTACTTCGGGAAGCACAGTCATCTCTTCACTGGTTCCTTGGGGATGAGGAATGGTGCTGGGGTGAGATAAGCTGTCATCATTGCCTGGGTGACGCCACAGAAGGTGAACCAAGTCTCCAGGCACAACAGCCTTACCCTCTTCCAACCCCTGAGCCATCTGGGAGATGTCCCCATGGTCAGGACCCCATCAGACTCTGGAGCTAGCAGATTCTCAGCGGCTCTCCAGGGAAGCAGAAGTCGAGATGCTATTCCATCAGAGTCAGCCTTCATTCTGAATTCTGCAAGGAGCCTTCCTGATTGACTCTCGGGGAGGCTGCCCTCGAGCCAGAAGAGGAGCTCACGTTGTTAGCAAACGGCAGAGGCCATGCTTCTCTGTTATCAGACTGGTGGATGGTGTTCTTTCCCAGCTGGCTTCATGAGCAGGCGACTTGACATGCTTGGTTCACTGAAAGAAGACTTGTCCTACACTGGGGCGCTGCTGAATATATCAATAAAGATACAGTTTTCTTCTGTGTTTGTAGGGAACTGAGAAGATTACTGAGAGTAGGGTGAAATGGAAAGTGGGGACCATGATTATAAGTATCTGCAGACTCCTCCCCTGTCTGTCTCTTCTGGGTCTGACAAAGGACCTGTTAACAAGCTTGGGCAATTCCAGGAACAAAACCATACATGAATGCATGCTTCCTGGTAAAGGAGCCCAAGGACAAAATAACTTTAATAATACCCAAAGAAGACAAAGAGAGAAGATCTTATAATTAAGTCACACAGTATTCCAGAAATTCATAAAGTCTCTTCAGCTTCACTTTATGGATGAACTTCAGCTCAGTGAGGCCTTCTGTGCCATCTTGCTCGGGTGCTCCAGCTAGAAGGGAAGCTGGCTTGCCTTCAGTCTGGGGCCTCATGCTTTCTCCCTGCTCCAAGGTTATTTCTTACTTGCACTTTTTTTGTGCCAAGCTTGGAAGCAAGCTCCTGACATCTTACCTGACAAGACCACATTACCCTGTGAGCAGGTGCTGCCATTATCCCATTTTACAGATGGAGAGATCAAGGCAGAATGACACACTAAACTACTGGAAGAAGGTTACTCAAGAGGCCAGGGCTGCCAGACCCCAGACCTTTAGATCCAAGGCTAATCTGTGTAAATGGTATGTGAATTCATCTCCTAAGCACCCTAATCTACAGTTTCTGAGAAGATTCTGATGATTACATTACAATAAAGAACTGTTGTAGGGAAGAACAAAATGTGTTTAGATGCTTATGCTTAGCAATTATGTGCAAGGTAGCAAACATGAATCTTCACCACTAAGTCAAGATGTAAGGGACAGAGATTATACTCTGTATCACTTAGCTTGATATATGTAATGATGGAAGTGTGGCTTTTGCCACATTATATATAAATGATTCCCCAAATAAAGTACATAATCACTTGATAAAAGTCATGCATTCTTATACAATCCAAAAGATATCTAAATATCAAAGCACATTCATGTGCTTAATCAAATGTGTTCTTTACAAGTGTTGTTTTATTATGTTTGTGTAAGTATTTTACTTGATTTTGTGATTTTGCTCAGAAGCAGAATACATGTCTAAAAAACATCGCAAAGGTGTCTGTGGAGCCTACCAATTTCGCATGCTCTTACAAAAAATAAAATAAAATATAGAAAAAAAATAACACAGACAACCAAACCCATGAGGGTTCTAAGAAATTGTAGTTCCTCCAGACTCACTCAGTATTTATCAAGGAAAGCTGGAAAGTGCGGGTGGACTCCCAGAAGGACCACTGTGAACCCACAGGCTGAGCACGTGTACACAGAAGAGAACAACTATTAATCAAATAATCTTTAGGAATGATGACCTACAGGCTATGCCACAAGACCACGTCCTGGCTACAGGTTCATTGTAAAATAATGCAAAAGCCATATTAAACTACACTGGGAGGGGCTCTATGAATATAATTTTATCAACATCTCTGTTATGGTCACTGTTCACTTAAAAAGCACTAACACAATGGCATCCATTTTCATCCATCTCTGATGCACATAGTTCCAGGAGTATGACAAAAATCTCTGTGGGTATCTTGCAAGGTTTCATGCTAAGGCTGGATAAGCAACCCACAGCACCTACATCAGGACCATGTTGCAAAGACCTGCACACCCAATGTGCTGATCCACGTGGCTCAGGATCGTCACTTAAGAAAGGACTGTAAACCATGCACAAAAAAAGGCTTCAAAGAACACTCTGCAGGATGAAGTCCGGGGACACAGGAACTTTCCCCATATTAATTTTATTTTATTTTATTTTTTTGCAGTGCTGAGGATCAAACCCAGGGCTTTGTGCTTGCAAGGCAAGAACTCTATCAGCTGAGCTATGTCCCCAGCCCTGAACTTTCACAATATTAATTGGAACGTTTACTTATGTCCAACACAGAGCTTCCCTTGAAAATGGGAATCAACAGGAACATATAGTTATTTCATAAACATTTAAACAATTTTCGAGACATGATAAGAACAACTACAGGTTATATAAAATGCTATATTTTTAAGGCAACAAAGATCTGAATGAAGTGAAGAACAGGGGCTTTTCAGATCCACTGGTCATAACATCCCCATCTTTGCATCATTTAATTATTAGATTTTATTATCCAAATTAAGCCCAAGGCTAATTACTGAAATAGGTCACTTGAAAAAGTCAATTCTAAACATGAAGAAAATCTATATATATCATTTTGCCACATGTCAAAGCAAATAATCATCTATAAGAAGAACTAATGAGGATGCATGTCATTTTGTCATGTCACTTCTTAAGGGAATTTAGTGGATATTCAGTAGTTTAAAAATAGTTCTAATTAAACATTAGTATTTACATTTAAAACTCAAAGTGTGATGACTATTTTAGATTGGGTAATCCTACAAATCAAATGAAGAGTCTTTAAAGAATTCAGAGCAGATCCTGTCCATTTCAGCTAAGAAGAGCCACCTTAACAGGTGATCCTGTATTTGATTTGTATGTCCAGCCATAAAATGGCTTGGACCCAGAGGAGACTGCTATCATTTGTCTGAACAATAACACCAATAATAAATGTATTTTCTAGAGAAGGAAATTAAAGTTCATAGAAATAAAGTGACTTTCTCACTAAATGCAGGTAGCAGGACTAAGATGTAGGACTCTAGGTTCCTGGTCTAATTATTCCAAAGCTCTGTTCTCCCGTGGAACTACCAGATCCCAGGCAGTCCATGAGGATGTCCCCACGGGGTCCATCCCACCCTCAGTGGTGAAGGTGACACCAACCAAACAGTATTATGTTTCCTAGCAATTCAAATTCCAATTTTACTGTCTCAAAGAAAACTAATACTTTAAGGTGTTTAAAATACACTCGTAAATCTTAGTATTTTCCATCATGCTATTGGCACTATTTCATGAGTGTACCATTATAAAAATCACTACTTTCAAACACTTACTTTCCTTTTTATTCTGAAGAGAGACAGAAGAGTCTGATCGTGACCCTGTGTATGTGTGCACACATATGCGGGCATTTGTTTGATATGGAAATTAGTAACTTTTGAAAAATTCCTTAATTATTTTGGTGCCTTGGGAGTCTTGAAAAAACAATTCAAAGTCAACATTATTTTTTAAAGATTATTTTAACATTTGTTCTTTTAATTTCTCATTTCCTTTCAAGAGAGATTTGTGTATCGATGAGTTTTGCTATAGGGTGGATGAGAAATTGGCTTCTGTTTTTTTCCTGGTATCTAAAATGCCCTCCTCTGCCTGTGATGTAATAGAAGCCTTTTAACTCTGTTCAAGGTGTCACTGGACTTCCAGGCCAACTTCTGAGCATGGGCACTTACCAGCCCTGGGACAGTCTCTCAATAGCCAACATTCAGAAAACCCCTCCTTTTGCAAACTTGAAACCCTCCACTCTGTTTGATTCTTTTCGCTCAGCCCAGCCCATGCTTTGCCACTGCAAATCACAATTCTAAGCAGAGTTTTGGAGGCCAGAGTAGCTCAGCTACCTGCAATGAACCTGCTAATGTGGCATAATGAGTTTCCAAAAAAAGGAAAATAGGAGATGCCATTATTGTGTAGATTATTATAATTATAAATTAAACTATGCTTCTAAATACAAATCTCTCATGCATTGATAAAAGGTAGTTATTAAATGCACTACATTAAGCAAAGAGATGTTGGTAAACCATTTATTTATTTGCATTTCTTGCATAATATTTCAGACTAAAGGTTAAGCCTTTAGTGTTTACTGAAATCCCACTTGCACTCAGTGGGATGTTAGAATTTACAAAGCCAGCTTTATGAAGTCATAAACTAAGTAAGAGGGAGAACTGGTTGGGGTCTGTTGGCTCTCCTCCATGGGTGAGTCGACACAAGCCTCAGGCGCAGGGACAGGCCTTCACCACCACCGAACATCAATCCAGCGCAGCCACTGACCAGACGCTCCCACTCCCCCTCCACCCGACAGGGGCACAAACCTCTTCCTGAGTGTGCTGGAGGTCATTTTCCCTATCAGTGTTATGCTAGACCTTAGGATTCACTGAAAAAGTTTTTACATGGTCTTTCAAAACACACACACACACACACACACACACACACACACACACTGTTCAGCTTCTGAAAGCTTAGTTTCCATGTATTTTACCTAGTAACTATGGTATATTGTCAAAGATTTCCCTATTATTTTGTACACTTTACCACCCCATCTGCTTTGTTTCATCCTGGAATGCTTTTATTTTCATTTTATGATAATTATTCCATTAAATACATAATTTACCACTTTCTCCTTTTCTTTGTTACTTATTCTTGGAAAGCTGCTCTCTGTGTATCAAGCTGGCTTCAAAAACAGGTTTTTAGTCTCTAGCATTTCGTAGCAACAGACAAGATAATTAGGCATCTATGACCACCTTTTTTTAATTACTAATGTAGTAAAACATACATATTATGAAGCACTGGATAAATAGTCAGTGAATTATTGGTTCTGTGCTCTAAAGAGCAGCTTGTAGATGGAGAAAGCCAGACCTTTAATCTGATCACCAAGCAGTAGGGGAGCCCAGCCAGCAGACGCAGTTCCCTAATGAGCTAAAAAGTCTATGGAAACAAATGGAGAACTCCACTCAGTTAAGAGTAGAATTTTAAACTAAAGATTCAGGGGAAAATATTTCATTGCTTGAATCATGCAAACAGCTGTCTTAGCCCTCCCAGACTGCACTCTGACAAAATCCAGGGCCCTGGGAGCACCCTGGGCTTAACGCTAGCTCAGGGTGCACACAGTAGGCACACGCTCAGGGTGGCCCTGTGGCTCTGGAACTCACAATCTCATGAGTTTGCTTCAGACATGATCCAAGCACTCTGTACCATCTATTCCTGAAACAATGTGTCAAGTTGTTGTTACATTTATGGGGAAGGGAAGGAATTCAGTGAGAAAACTTCATGCTTGGAAATCTGGTTTCAAGAAGCTAATGTAAATGGTGCTTAATCTGCCACCTCCGTCCTACCAACCTAGGAGACCATCTTCTCCAGGCTGATAACTGCGTGTGGGACGGGTATCATCATGCCACCGTGTTCACTGCTGAATCCCTGACACTGAAGCACAGTCACCAGAACAGAACAAACACGGAAAGGATGGATGGATGGACGGATGGATGGATGGAGAGAACAGGCATCGCACAGATTTACCCATAAAAACCTCACCAGGGTCCTTAAGAATGGTTCTGTCAGTAGAGATGCTGGGTGTATTCATTTAATCCGTTTATTTCAATACTGTAGGAATTCCAAGATGTTTTTTCCCCCTTGGGTATTTATATTTAATTAATACTGTTACTACGGGGTCCCAGATTCAATTAAAATTTCCTTGAAAAAGTGGACAATTCTTCAGCAAAGATTCTCACCCAACTATTCACCACCATAATTTTAAGGAAATAAAAATCGATACAAACCTATTTAGCTTATCCTAATTTCTGTAAAATAAGGAAATACAATTATACTTACATATGATGTAGTAATCTTTGTTCTTCTGAAATTCTAGACCCCAGAGGTTAGGGCTGAATTCTTGAAACTTGATAGTAAACTTCACGTCTTGGTCTGGTCTGGCACAGTTGAGCAGAGGGGTATTTTCCTTCTTAATAGTGCATCTGTCTGCTTGGTCTTTATCAACCATATAAACTTTATAATATTCATACTGGCCAACAGTTTTAGAGTCCACTTTGGGGCAAATAATATCCAATTTGTCTCCTATCTGTGGGTATAGTACCAGTCCTTGTCCAGGTAGAAATCTAAAATATAAAAGAAAAGCCACTGAGTTGACAAACCTTAAACAGTTGTTAATGATGTGTTAACATAAAGCCAGACGCTGCCCATAATCCTCAACTGCAACTTCTCGGATCACACTTTTACTCACTGAAAGTCTCTTTGTTCCTCAGATCATCACGGGGCACATGTATTTAGACTTTTTGTTTTGTTTTGTTTGCAGGGCTGGGGATGGAACCAGGGCCTCATACACACTAGGCAAGTGCTCTATCACAGAGCTACATCCTAGCAGGACAAATGTATTTAGGAACTAAGCTTAAAAAACAAAAAATGAAACAAAAAAACGGACTCCTGAGCCACCAGGTCTGCTGACATTTCGTGGCCACCGCCTCCCTCAGAATATTTCAGTACTCCTTTGTGTAGCTTTACAATAACTTTTCCTCCAGGGTGAGTCAGACCTTCCCACCTGTTTGTTATTTTTTAACCATTGGCAATTTGGGTTTATTGGGCATGCCACAGAGATCTCATCCATTCCAGGGAACAGTAGGCGCACTAAGACTTGTTGTCCTGTTAGTTTCCATTGCTGTGGATGTTAATTAACAGACAAGTTTCATCAGGAATGTTTCAAATTACTTATCATAATTAGTCAGTCACTGATCAAACAATGGGTTTTTATTACACTGAACAAAGAAATGTCTTACACACCCATAAAAGATAACCAGAAATAATTAGGAGTACTATTGATTCAGCTGCAAAATGAAGCGTCCTCCACTAGCAAGGACAACAACTGCAGTCCTTGCTCCACACAGCTTCCTGCCCTCTGAGATGGATTTGCTCCAGTTAATTCTTAGATGCAAATCTTCAGAGCTAAGACCACGGGCACAATATCCTGTGGATGCACACAACTAAGTTTCCCTCCTCCCTTCCTCGGGAGCCATGCTGCTGAAAGATCTTTCCTAATGGGGAGTTTCTCTGAGAAACTGAAACAAGAGCTTCCTAATGAACATCCTTGTACAAGTACTAACACTAACAGCACACTCAGAAATCCCAGGCGCTCATAAGCAGCTAGGCCTTTGGGCTCATTAAGATATTAGAACCTGAGAACAAAGCATTGCCTCTGAATCCTTCCAATGCAAGCTTTATTAACCAGAGAAGCCCACCAGCCACGCTGAGGAGTGGGCCAGGATGCATCCACAGAGATTAAGCGGGGAGGACGGGCACCCCAAATTTCAAATCCACACTGAAGTAACAGTTTATGATCTATGCTAATGAAAACATGCATTTTCTGAAAGAGTGCATCAGGGTGGCTATGAAGCAGCATCAAACAACAAATGATATTTAAAAAAACAATACTTCTATGGTAGGAAAAGTACAGGTTGCACATGGTGGCTTGTCACTCTCTGGGGAATGTACAACCTCAAAGAGAGGGCTGTCCCCCTCCCCTCTTAATTGGTACCTTAGCAAAAACATATAACATTCATTGTTCATTAAAAAAAAAAAAGTGGTGAACAGGAAACACCTAAGACAAAATCTTCCATCTTCCTGCAAAGCAGAACTCAAAATGAGCATATCTGATAACAATGACAAACTCAAACACACCATGTGTGCACCGCTGAGGAATTCTCTGGAACTTTGGGCCAGTGGCGCTCAATCTCTCAGAGAGGCCTCTCGTGGCCTTCTTGGCCATTGCACAGTTCTCTGGAGAGACACTTCCAACTCCAAACCCAGGGCCTGGGTGTCCCCGGTGCTTACGACCCTGTGGTGCCAACGCTCTCCCATTCCCCTGGTCGTTCATGGCCTTTGTGGATAAAACCCAGCCCCATTTCCTGTGAAGGGCTGCATCCGAGTGTTTGTGGAAGAGACTTCTGAATTTCTTTACCTGCCCTCCCCGCAAGACACACAGGGATAGGGACTCGTCCTGTGGCTGAACAACAGGGCTGAGACCTGGCAGCAGGTACAGGGAAGTACCGTGGGGTGAAACTGCTCACCTCCTGACACTTTGTCTGTGTGCTTTC
This sequence comes from Sciurus carolinensis, assembly GCF_902686445.1. NCBI lineage: Eukaryota > Metazoa > Chordata > Mammalia > Rodentia > Sciuridae > Sciurus > Sciurus carolinensis. The sequence goes on along the minus strand of NC_062217.1, from coordinate 5,711,403 downwards.
TGCTCGACCTTCTCAGGGACATCTTCACTGCTGACGAAAGTCGGGGCCCACATCCTGCCTGGGGTTTCCCACCCTGTTGGAGCTGTCCTGCTGGAGACCTGTCTCAGTGGGCACAGGGACGCCCGAGTGTTAGCTAGTGTCAGCACAAGCATTCCTAAGTCACAAGGGGAAGTGAGGCCTGCCCCGCCGCTCGGCCAGTCAGCTCTTCAGGTCAATTCCTAACCTCTGACACCTTCTAAAGGCTTCCCAGGCTCAGAGGGCAGGGCTCCTTCCCAGGACCGGAGGCAGCCCTGTTCTCCCAGCCGGGCGCTGCTCAGCTCTCGGAGCTCCTCACAAGCCCTACCTTCACTCAAGCTTGCTGCCCGACCTCGGCTCCTTCCTGAGGATGTGCTCCTGTTTATCTAATGACTGCTGGGTCCACGGGACTCTCCTGCCACTCACCAGGGCCCAGGGGTGCTCTTGTTGGAGTTGGAGGGAGGTCAGCAGCACCCCGCACACGGGCTGGTGCAGCTGCCAGGTCTCAGCATTTTAGGTCATATTTTTCAGAAGGCACAAATCACATAAATATTTTATTGAGTCTTTTAACTCATTCTGCAAACAAGCCACGCTTCCTTGACACAAACTTTTAGTCCAGTATGTGCAGTCCAGCTTTGTCAAGGGCTGTGTCCTGGCCAGTGACGAGGAAGCTCCTGGTGACCCATGGAATGGCTAATTATCATCAAAGATGCACCTCGAGTTCAAATAAGCATGCCTGACATGCTTATAGCAAATCCTGCTAAAACCCACTGTCCCTAAAGATCCTAAAAAGAAAAGAAAAGAAAAAGAAAAAGTAAATTCACCTTTTGAATATACTGTGGCAAAAAGTGGGGCAAAAACTTAATCCTATGCCCTTAAAAAGTCATTTGAAGGGTTCATTTTCTTAAAGAGCCTCTTTATCTAAGTCCATACAAAAGACCCAGGAACTGGGCAGCACAGGCTGCTGCTCCTAGTGCCCCTGTGAGGGGCGGGGCCTGGTCACTTCACTGATGGGCCATGCGTTCTCAACAGTGAGGAGGGCATAGGGCCCTCCTGTGCTGCCCATATGGCACCTTGGCATTGACTGCTGTGGTCAGCGCAGGCCATCCCTGCTGCAGGGAGGGACACAGCAATCCACTCTGTGCCAGGCGCGCTCACAAAGAAGTCGGACCATCAGGGGCTCACGAGGCAGCTCCCTGAGGGCAGGCCTCTGGTTCAATACTAAAACACCCCGGAGCAGAGCATGGGAGGCTGCTGGATACAGAGGCACTGGTTAAAGATAGGTGCAAGTGCAGGTGTTGGAAGCCAGCACACACACATTCAAGTCAAGTCAAGTGGCACAACTCCTGTACTCCCAGTAGCTTGGGAGGCTGAGGCAGGAAGATCACATGAGTTCAAAGCCAGCTCCGCAAAAGCGAGGCCCTAAGTAATTCAGTGAGACCCTGTCTCTAAATAAAATATAAAATAGGGCTGGGGATGTGACTCAGAGGTTAATTGCCTCTGGGTTCAATCTCCAGTACCAAAAAAACCCAAACAAATAAACAACAACAAAAATCAGGTGCCACAGGCTGCTCACAGATCACAGCCTGATAGGAATTCTGAAGACAGAACCTCTTAGAGTTGGGGCAGGGGTGCACCAGGACCTGATGGGGCTTCCATGCCATGTCACCCAGGGCCTGGCTTCTGACCCTTTCTCTCTGGAAGGATTTGTACGAATCTGCAGCCTTTTCTAAAATTCCTCCCCACTTAAAATACAAGGAATTAGCCACTTCCAAAGCCAGTCATCACAACACGGCAGCTGTCGGGTCCTTCCTGGTGGTAAGGCAGGGACACCACACCCCCAACACAGAGCAGGGGGCAACGCTGGTGGCTGATGAAACAGGACGGGACAGCCCCTTACCCTGCACGGTAGAGTTCTCAGTGCATCGCGCTGAAGTCCAAATCTGGTTTTGTGAGACACTTGTTTTTCTAAATCGAGCTTTTCAGGGGAAGCCATGAACTAAGGAAAATCAAGAGAAAACCAAGATGCTCACAGGCCTGCAGCTCCCCCCAGAGAGCTCCAGGGGACCTGGGGGCATGCACAGCACACACCGCTGTGACAGCCCTCTCTGCACGCTCATCTGAGGCCCTGGCTCACACAGGCGGCCACCTGGTATCCTGTCTTGCCCCAGGAGGCCAAGAACCAAAAGGTGAAGAAGAATAGGCCGACCACATGGAATTTGTATTTTACATGTAATGTTACAGACCGATTCCAGACAATTTAAGTAAATAGCGGATTGGACATTTAAACCAAATGGGTGTTTCTTAATAACAATACCATTTTTAAAAATGGAACACAGTGAGTCCTTTATGTTATAATTAAGTCAATAAATGGAGTTCTGTTTTTAAAGCTAAGGGTTTTATACTTGGATTCTGTTACTTATCATGTGTTGACTTTGAAAGTGTTAAAAAATTATTATGGTGATGACAACTGGCTACTTTTAAATCACTGCATGACTATTCCATGGCAGATGTTAAATGCAGATTTCTTTTGGTGAGTTGAGATAAGCTTCCTCTTGAACCCAAGCCAGCTCAGTGAAAGCCCCATAGTTACAGTTCACACCATAAGGGGATGTAGCTCTGGTTAAACTTTGCCCAAAAGCAGTGGTCACAGAGAGGTGCCATTTAATAAAGTCTGCTGGTTTTTAATCCAAAACCAAGACATCAGCAGTGATTTGTCCTAGGCGGGAGAGAGGATGGAGCCAGGTGGGTCCCTCTCTGAGTCTGCACTTGAGGTCAGCATGGGCACCTGTGCTGTACATCCTTCTCCCTGTCCTGGGAACCTCAGCTCAGCTTCTGGGACATCCTGCATTCTCCCCAGGGAGTCTCCCAGGGAGCATGTAGGGAGCACCAAGCACAAATAGGCAACTCCTATGGTCTTCCATGAATCATTTTCAAGCAAGACAATAGATGTTATGACTTTGAATCAGATATACAGACAATAGAATGTGGAAAAAATGGAATCTCTAAAGTAGGGTTTCCAAAGCAAACATGCCTAAAGTAAAATGGCTTGGTTTTAGAATTTATTTCTACCTTTGGATTATCTATTGAATTTAATTCAAGTTTTTAAAAGTTATTCGCCAAACTAGACTCTAATACTCCCACACGGAATACTTTGGATGATAAATCTAATAATCTAAATTAGACATTAATATTTAGTAATCTAAATTAGATCTCTAATAATTATTAGACATTTCAACTTCGGAGTACTAATTGTAAAAACTTTTACTGCCATTATGTGACATGATATTCTTCAATGTTACAGATGAGAACATAGCAGAATTAATGAGGCACAGAGCAGAGTGTTTAACCCAGTTGAACCCAGGCTGTTTTAACACTGGGCACAGGTACTGAAAGCGCTATAAATGAGCTACCTGGGTTCAGAGGTAGCCACCTGTGAGTCTGGGGGACAGGGTAGACTAAGTCTTGCATTGTGGAGTCAAATCAGGGTCCCTCTGTTGACCACCATGACCCTCCCGGGTCTGAAGGGACCCGGGGTCAGATGGAGGCAGCAGTCGCCAGTTCTCTTTCTGAACCCATTTCAGTGCAACAAGAGGCTCCACGGGAAGCCAGTAGGTAGATGAGACACCTAAGGACAGCTGTGCAGGGGCCCTAGGTCACACCCCTTTCCTTCTCCCGCCTGAGGACACGCTGCTCTCACGGCTCCCCTTCACCTTGCCTGCTCCCACACTTCCATCGACCATACGGCGCACGCCTTGGTAGAGACAGCCCGTGACTTAGTGTTTCTCCAGGCTGGCCCGATCACCCAGGTTAACCAGGACGGAAACCACATCACAAGGGGCCACCAGGGCTGATGTAGTTCAGCAAGGACTCATGAAGGTGAGATGGGAGATGCCTGGTGGTCTTCGTTGGGAAATGGGGGTTAGGGGATGTGAATAACTGAAGAACGAGCCAGAGTCACCACGCAGACCAGGGTGAGTTCATGTTGGTACTCAACATGACTCTCAGGCCGATACGGAATGAAGAGATCCAAATGAAAAGACAGACAGGAACGACCAGTTTCTGCATCCAAACAAAGAACTGGGTCAGGAGAGGCACTCTGTGCAGACACAGCAGTGCCCCTCGCAAGTGCTGGGTGAGGGCTTCTGTTCACAAGGGTCAGCTCAGGTCCAGAGCCACAGCTCATACCACGCACACAAAATCCATGGAATAAAATACTTCATCGTTATGCAAAAATAGGGCAGGTGTCAAGCACCTGAGAGACAAGGCCAGGCTACTCATGCACCAGGACAATGCGAATCCTGCCATACCTTCCTCTGCAGGTGGAAATGCATACGTGGGGAGGTAGGAGGAAACCCCACAGGAAGGTTCTCTACCTGCAAATCACCAAAGACTCATACGTGAGTATACATTCTGTACTGTGGAGAATTAATTGTTTTTTCATTTCAAAATTACACCATTAGAGTGTAGTCAAGCACCTTGTAATGACATTTCAGTCAACGATGGGACCAAATACATGACAGTGGTTCCATCAGATTTCTGTCATCTAGTGACACTGCAGCATCTTGAGTGTGTGTAAATACACACCACGATGCTCAGGTGACAGATCTACCTAGGATTCCGTGCAGAACATGTCCCTGTGCTGAGGCAATGCATGGCTGCATGTGCTCACCCTAAGTTGCTGGATTATCTCAGTGGAAAGCAGACACATATGTAAATGTGTGGCACGCCATCCAGATTATTTTGCTGACTACACAAGAGACCAATATATACAGATGGTCACACACAGGGCCTCTACCTGGGTTGCTGTGGATGTGGGATAGAGAGCTAGAGAGATTGTTAGGTTTCTGTGGTTTTCAAAGTTCTCTGCCATAAACACTCAAAGTTTTTGTGAGCAGATTGGTACATTGCTTTTTAAGGTACAACTTCAAAAACCAAAGAGTACCATGTTCTTGGACTAGCTTTCATAACTGATTTTTAAAAGACATTTCTAAAATATTGAAGTCCTGGAGACATTTTAATTTTTTGATGCAATTCCTTAGAAAGAAAATAAATGAAGTCATCATAGTCTAAACTGTGGCCTATGTAATTAATCAGTTCCCAAGTCCACAAAAGCTGGAATAACAAACTGTGTATTCCAACAAATGAAGAATAAGGGATAGAAGCAATTTATGCTTAATCACTGAATGCCACAAATCTGGAAGTTGGCTGCTATTTCAAGGAACCCGAATCCTTCCTAACTTTACAAATAGGCTCACCCTAGCAGGTAGTATATCCGAAACTATATACTAGCTTTATTCCCAAGCCAATGTTGTGCATTAAGTATGCTATTGAATTTACCACGTTTGGAAAAATGTACTTTTTCCTTAAAATACTATCATTTTTGCTTTAAATAAGTGTCAAAGGCTATTGGGAAAGAGAAAAGCCAGTGTGTGAATTGGTTACTCTGGAATCTGAATGAGGACACACCCGCAATCTAGCTGGGGCTGGTGGGCCTTCCTGTCAGCCCTACACGGAGGCACCACGCTCAAGAGATGCTCAGCCCCTGATGCTAACTGTGCCCAGCACTTTTGGCCCTCAGCATCTGGAGGAGCTAGAATAGCTTAACCCAAAAGACCTGGGTTCCTTTCCAGAGTGTTCTGTGCATGGGGAACGCCCATACTCCCAAGGAAAGGCTTTGCCTCCTGAGCACATGAATTTGACTGCCCATCTTAAACAGGTGGGCTCTTTGGTCTTGCATTCCTTCCATTTCATACTAGAGTACTGCCACAGCTTATTAAGATTTTCTAGAAATGCCCCAAACAGAGTTCTGTTACAAAATGAACAAGTGACAGTTGGACCCCAGGAAGACACAGGTAGCATCTTCCCTAGGAAATACTGGGGAAACTCTTCCCCTTTTTTTGGAAAGCACTTTACTGCCCCCTTTTGCACTTTAACATCAGAACAGGTTTCTTCAGACTTCTCCAGAAACCAGAGCAGCAGTGGGGAGTAGCTACTGGGTGTCAGGTTCACAAGAACCCAGTGACCAGACACTGCTCAGAGTAACGAGTGAGGGCCTTGAAATTTCAGGCGAGCACACCACTGTCTTGCCAGTGGCTCTGTCCAAGAAGTAAGGCAGTCATGGAGGATCTAGTTAGCATTTTCTGCTTTAATCCAAGTATGTATACGTGCTGGAACAACTGCCTGTTTTCACAGGTGCCCCTTCTTTCACAGTTTTCTAAAACAAATATCATCTGCAACATGAACCTGATGTAGTCAAGGACAAGGAAAGGGGGCCCAGAGCAGCCTGTACAATTGGGGACATTAAAGTGTTATAAAGGCAAGAGCAGAAGCCGGGTGTACATTTCAGACTTTCACACCAACCACAAGCAAAACCTTTTCAAGGAAAGAAAGATGAGAAGCAGGGACATTCAAATGCCTGGGGAGCCCGCAGGCACAGAACCAGTGCAACCATTCTCCCAGGTGAGGAGCACCCGGCCTCCTCATCCACTGCACACTGGGGAGAAGGCAATTAAACTGGAGTCCAAAGGCAGGTTTTAGTTATCAGAATCTAATTTGCAGGGACAGAGCTGGAGGGTCCACTTCTTGGCCCAGTGACCTCAACTTGCACTCGACAGGGTCCGCATGTGCTGAGGTGGGTACTTTTATTTAAACTTATCCATTTTCCTCCGTCGGTCCACAGTTACCAACAACTTCAAATAATATTAAATTTCACAGCCCACAGTGCTGCACAATTGAATGAAAACTGACTCCTTTAGATGTTAATCTTGTTTTTTATTTGTGACATAATGCTCAAAACACTGGTGGCTAAAGTAAATTTTATTTTAAAATGCTCGAAGATAATATTCTCATAGTTTAAACAGTTTTCCAGGAAAATAACACAAGTATTTATTTCATTCTTATCCTTGCTATGATTTTCACTGTCATAAAAACCTCCAGTTCACAGAGGGGGACACCTATTGCAAGCGACTGCATTCATCACCTGCAAGTCAGATTTCAAGTGTGTGATGTGTAGATGTCTCTTCACAAGTTCAGAGACTAGACAAACCCCTGCCCTGAAATTAAAAATAAAATCAACAATCGATCTCAAATCAAAAACAGGTTTTATTTGTGTTCTTAACTTAAAAACCACCTAACCCCAATTTTAAAAAAGGAAAATCACACGTGAGCTCTGTAGCTAGAGCAGGCAAACTGGGGGTTTCGGAGTAAAGCCAGACGCTGGGAGGTGGAGTGGGACAGTGGGAGTGGAGTGACCTCTGAAGCAACCCTGTCCTGCTGGCTCCTCCACCATGTGGCTGCCTGATTGAAACTAGGATTTCATAACTCAAGAGACACCGCAGGCTCTTCCCCAGCCCTAATTTGTTTGCACCTGTATGGTCTTGTTCCCAGCCAGGCTTTTAGCAAGAGGCCATAAAGGAAGGTGGAACTTGTGTTATTTATAGGTGAGGCCCCAGAGAGGAAAATGGCTCTCATCGAGAAAGAAATCCAAAGGGCATTTCCAGCTGGTTCTCTGTTGTTTTAGATACAAGTGTTCAGGTCCATCTGCTCATATACTTGAGTGGGAAAAATCAGAGGTGAAAGCCACACGTGGATCAGACGGGGAGTGGCACGATCCCGGGTGAGGGGGAGCGGTATCACAGGCAGCCGGGGCTGCGGCACTTTTTCTCCCCGTCCTGTCCCAATGTCCCTACCTCCTGGAATTTTTTTTTTTTTTTCTCTTTAATTTCAGAAAATTTTGCCTATTTAGAAAAAATTCACCCATGCCTTACTAAGATGAGACCTCTCTTTTTGGGGAGACCTGTTCCTGCTGCCCCCCGCTGGCCAGAGCCCCTCACCTGACAGACTGGGTGCTCAGTAATACCTGTGCAATTAAAGAATGAATCAGGTAAAAGAGGAGGTCCAGAGCTCCCAAGTCTCTCGTGGTGAGAAGGGACTCTCCTGCAAACACAATCAGCCCAGCAGTTTGTACGGCTGTGTGTGACTGCTTTACAAGCGACTGAGAGGCCACCTCCCAGACACTTCCTCCTTCCTGGACTCCAGGAGGGATCAGGTACAGACAGCGGTCACCTTTCTGCATCTCTCATGCTTTGTCACAGCCTGTGGAGCAGGGGAAAAGAAAGCAAAGAGAAAGTGGGTGCAAACTATTCCCGTCAGGAATGAGTGAAGCTGGATTGGGCCACTGGCTACAAGGTCACCAGAACTATGTATGCATCTTAGGAAAATGAAGGGTGAGCCTTTGCAGCCACTGTAACTCTGGGCACTACAGTTTATTTTCCTGCTCAGTCACCACAAACAGCCTGGAATTACTTTGATCAAAATAAAATGCACTTCAGAGTTTAATACTGTAAGTTATTTAAAGAGGCTGCTACTGAACTAAACAGAAGCGAACTGAACAAGAAGGAAAGAGGACCCAGCAGGCCCCAGGTTCTAAAGGAAGTGATGCTGTGGTCGCTAGAGACCTCTAGTCGCTGCGGGTCTTGCAGGCAGGCAGATGAGGAGGGGGCAAAAGTGCAAACCCAGAGGCACCACTCTGAAGTCAAGAGAACCCCAGGCCCACCGGTATTCACCGCCTGGCTTCCTTAAACAAACTGCTCCAAACTTGCAGAACATCAAAAGCCAGATGGGTTGCACTGAATGAATCCACAGGCAAGAAGCCAGATTCCCAGTTTGCTGTAGAAATAGGCCTCGACTTGATTCGAGTCTTCTCAGCTCTGACAAGCTGGAAGCTGGCACTGATCCCAAAATCCAAAATAAAATGGCATTTAATTGTGACTAGACTCTAAAAAAGATGTCATACTATCTCCTTAGCTTGACACACACACTCAGCATCTAACAAAATGCAACTCTCCTCAAAAATCTGACCTCTTTTTCTCCCAGCTAGAATTGATCAATTATTTAAATTTTTAAAAGGAAAATGTTCATAGTCAAAGGAATAATACTAAATAAATGCACTGATACTATATTCTGTAAAAACTGCCTAGTCATCCTTTAAATGGGCTAAGATTATTCTGCTTCCAGTAGTGATTCAAAGGACCCATTCAGAGTTACATATCCAGCATAAGAAGGGGACTGTAAGTCAACATGGACAATGAAAAGTCACATCCAATAATTCCTCTTTGCCCACCTGTACATATACTGCTTTGAGCAAAAGCACATTTAGTTCGTCGATAACTAATCACTCCCTTCAACAGCATAACAAGGTGAGGCAGATAATTAAGAGGGATCCCGGCACCAGAGGGCCTGGGTTCAAAGCCACTGCTCAGCTACGCATGAGTTTGGGTGAGTCAGTTAACCACCGTGGCCTCGGCTTCCGCGTGAGCGTACGTGGGATAAGAATACTTCCCGCAGGTGGCTGCTCTGAAGACCGAACAAATGTGTGTCCAGCAGTGGGAACAGAACTGGCACACTGAGGGCTTTGCACAGCTGCTGTTACGGACAGCAACGTCATCAGGGAAGACAGTTTCTAAATGAGAAATATCGTGTAATATCAATGCAAAAAAGGCTACCCAGGCCTTCATGGACTTACTCACCAACCCCATCTCCTACTGCACTCTTTCCTAGAGGATACAAAATAGATTGGAACAAAGACCTCTTTGTGAGTGCATAGCTGAACAGCTGACCAAGTGTCCAGGGTCACAAACGTTCTGCAAAAGCAGAGAGGTAGGGAAGCAGGAGCGTCCCACTTGGTAGGAAAGAGGAAATAAAGGGAGTAGGACACCTTAAAGTAGAAGAGCAATATAAACAAAGTCCCACATAACATCAAACAGATTAAAAGGTGAAAGTGCTTTGTTACAGTCTTTATTCAAAAGTAGTTCCAGTTTTTCTTTGGTGTGAGAAAGGCAAAGTGAACTACAGACAGGCACACAGATTTTCAATTACTATTTTATTAATAATAGCTGACATTTACTCTTCGTTCATTGTTCCAAGCACAGAGCTAGGCTCTTTAAACACATTTCATCTTGACCACAATCTTATTACTCTTTATTCAGTGCTATTATATTATTGCTCCAATTTGGGGGATGGGGCAACTGAGCAACACGGGGGATCCTGCTGCCAAGTTATACAGCGAATGGGCGGCTCAGCTGGCACTGGCTCACACAGGTGAATTCCCAAGCAGATGCCCTTCACCAGGCTAATACACTCCACTGTCCTTGCTCACCTGAAGTGCCTCACCTGTCCAGTATCACCTTGTTCTGAAAGGCAGTGCTCACGGATAATCCTCATGTTACAGAGGTAGCTGAAATCAGTGGAACCATTCGTTCTAACTGTGGGGTTTGCCTTCTGTGCTATGGTAAGACCTATATTTACAGGTAGACACTTTACACACACTGCCTTTCACTGAAGCAGTGTTACTCTGGTTTTCTTACCATCCTCCATTTCAGCAAGCTACTGTGACTTTGGTTGGAGTTGCCCTGTCTTTCAAGACTCAAGTTTCTCCTCCCCTGGGCTGCTGCCTTGGCCCCTACTCCAGGGTGACCACCTTCCCTTCTTCCTGTGCACTCCCTGAATGGAGTGTGCCTGCATCCACCTGGGTTTCTCTCAGGTGAATAAATCAGTGAACTATCCTCCATCAATGGTCTAGATCCCTCAGGCCTCATAAAGCAAGAATGGGGACAGGGAGCAGCAAGTCAGGGAACACAGATTCCCTCAGAGATTCTGAAACAGCCTCTCAGAGTAGGGTGACCCAACGTTGAATCTCTTTCCCTAACAGACTGACCCAGGGCAATGGATTTCCAAGTCCTCTAGCAATAGCAGCAGAGCATCCCTGGGAGCTGGCTGGAAGTGTAAACTTCCCAGTCCCACCCTGGACCTCAGGAATCAGGACTTCTGGGGGGCACCACCTGTGCAGGTGATTCTGGGGCCCTGAAGCTCAGGATCCATGGGTCCGGAAGGCGGATCTCTAGTAGCAGCTCGACAAGGTGAGCAGCCGTACACCCAAATCCAGGCCATGTCTGTCCAGCCCAGGAGTTCTTCCTGGATGCCAATGCTGGCTGAGTAGAGGACTGTCGAAATGAAGCATGTCTGCCCCTGACTTTTCACCCAGGAAGGGTGGAAGAAAGCCTGGATTAGGAATGGGGACCTGCAGATATTGTTCTTTTTACACCTGAGGTGCTTAACTACAAAGTGCCATGGGAATACAGAGGAAAGATTTAAAGAGATCACGTTTGATGGATATCATGAAGGAAGGGAGAGATCATGTCTAGGAGAAGCCTTGAATTTCGCTGGCTAGTCCTTTACAACGATGATCTGTTTTCCGACCGGGGAGATTCAAAACCTGAGTTTGTTTTAGTCTAAAATGTACCCAGAATATAGTTCTGGTAGCGAAGTAAAAGGTGCCGTTTTCCCTCGTCTTCTGGAGTCAGACGCACTTGGAACTGGACAAGAGGGCCTGCCCAGCTGCATCCACTCATCAGGCAATTCTGATCCCGGCTGATGTTTTCAGGACATGGTGAACCAGCTAAGTGGCAAACATGGGCAAAGACTGAATTTAAAAATTTGTATGCACAAGTACGCTGTGGCTCAGCTTCCTCAGCTACAAGGAGCGGCTGGAAGAGGTCATCTGAGAGGCACTGGCTTTCAAAGTCAGAAATCCTATGGTATGCTCATCCGGAGCGCCCTGCAGGGAACAGCAAGCCAGTGGACAGACAGGAGCAAGGTGGCGAGCAAGCTGAGGCCTCAGATCCACCGAAGATCCTCACTGCCCTCCAGATACAATAAACTGACCCTAGGGCCTCAAAAATTTAAGTAGTTTGCATACTTCTTCTGGGGGGATACTGGAGTGGTCTGCATGAAAAGCACAGATGAATACCTTAGTGGCCACAGGGACTTCACTAGTCAGTACTGGAAGAGCCATCCAAATAGTATAATTAAAATTTGTAAGCAACTGAATTTAAAAGGAAAAATAAACTAGATTGTTTAATGGTTCTATATAGAATCTATTTATAGTCCCAAAGAAAAAGATGCTGTCCAGCTGCGGCAGAACACCAGTGGCTCGTTTCAGAATTCTGCTTGTGTCCCCGTGGAAGGGCTTGAACACTTGTGCACGCGCCTCAAAGAAGGGAAAGGGCAAAGCGTGGACGCTTCGTTGCTGCCAGTTCGCTGTTCGTATTTTGTTTAGAGAATTACTCAAGGCAGAAACAACTTGACTTCTGTTTTTTTTTTTTTTTTTTTTTTTTTGTGGTGCTGGGGATTGAACCCAGGGCCTTGTGCATGCAAGGCAAGCGCTCTACCAACTGAGCTATATCCCCAGCCCTTGACTTCTGTTTTTAACAGAGATTTTTCCCAGTATTTCTTAAAATTATCGTTAGAAATCAGCAAGTACGCACTCAGCAGCCACAGAACGCTCTGGTCTAGCATTACATATTTGAATTTATACATGGAAAGGAAAATATCTGAATGGTTTAGAGCCACTGCTGACTCTGCTGGAGCCACAGATCCGGGCTCCCCTGGCAGTGGGTCTGCAGGGAAACACGCACACCTGTTCTCCCACTTTCTCCCGTGGGCTGGACCCAACATCCTCAGGCATCATACTTGAGAAATATGTTCACAAGGCACCGGGCAGAGCTGACTGTGGACAGCAGTTAGTAAACAAACGGCAGCGCTTTCCTGCATCATTTCTTTAATCACTTTAACCCTCTGCGCAATAGAAAGCTGGAGGCCAGGGCAATTCAGCCTCTTCTTTTGTCATTTGCCTGCCATAAATATGCACCAGTCTGCATCTGAAAAGCTGAAGGCAGCCGCAAGCTTGCTGGACATTTATCATGCTCTGTTCCCTGCTAACAAGCAAATACTTTAGTTGAATGGGCCATTAGCAATCATTGTCAAATGGAGAATGCAAGGTGCTAGGATGTGACCAGCTTGTAAATTAGGGGGTGTTCTTTCTCTTTGATGAATCTAGACAAGTGAGATGGATCTTTTGATATAGATTACTGAATTAAGTTAGAAAGGAAGGTAAAGTAGGTACTGGGTATAGGAGATCTGTGCACCATCATGCAGAAATGTTTTTAGTCTATGAACGCTACTTAGTGATAACTACGGTAATTCTCATAGTGATGAGAAAACCAGGCGACAAATGCAATGTATCTATAACCCCACACGAAAAGTCAAGTCAGCAGTCTGAGAATTAGGAACAAAGTTAACTAGATAGGTCTAAAGTCGAACATTTAGGATTTAGAGACAGTCTTCATCAGACACCCACAGAAGCAGAAGTCTAGAAGGTCTCACGCTGCTGTAAACAAACAGCCCTTTGTAAAAACATACCCAAGATCCACTCCAAGACAGACCCTGGGGGTGGCAGCCTGTGGCACTTCCAGGGTCTTAGAGTTCCTGAAGAGATGCTGACACTTTTCTGTAATGCCAAATGGGAGGCGATAAGGCAAATATTTCCTTTCTGGCTCAACCCATTTGCAGATGTCACTCTGCCTGGCAACCCGACCATGGAACCCATGGTTTGTCTTATTTAATGACTGAAGTGGCAAGTGTGGCGGCAAAGACCAAAAGTCCAGCCACTTGCCAGGCTGCTCAGGACAGAGGGCAAAGAGAGTCAAGAGCACGGAGATTTTTGTTTTTAACTTAAAAGCTGGGCAACACTGTCATTTTCGATAATCCTGTGATTTACACCAAGGAGCATATCCATCCAGCTCAAAGGTTACAATAGCCATTCTCTAGATAGAACTCACAGTTTCCTCGCTTTAAAAAATGCATCAGCTGTTTCTTTATCAGGGTGCAGAGACAAACTCACAGAAGTGCTTCTGGGAGGAAGAGGGGCATCGGGCCCTGTTTACATTTGCCTGTCTGAGAGATGCCGCAATCAAAAGGCCTCTGTTTTCTTTTCAGATAACCCCAGTTCTACCTATCCCCTCTGGTCTCTGTTGCTGCCCAGCAGGGCCCTGCCCGAAGTCCCAATAGATGAAGGGGACAACCAACCCCAAGTGCGGTTAATCCTTCAGAATGGCCGGGCTGCCAGGCCAGGAGTTAAGAAGGAAAAGCTTCCAGGCCCTAACGACCGCAGTGATCTGAAGTTTTAATCAGCCCCAATCTCAGTCTATGAAAAAGGCAATCAATGAAACCTACCTTGGCCATATTATCCTCCACCAATGAGCAAGAACTGAGCAGCTTTTCTTTGCGGCTCCAGCCACCCCAGACCACAAGCGGAGCTCTCAGACTTTGTAATCCCAGTTTCCAAGTCTGTGTGGCTCTCACATAATACCCGACAGCCCCGAGCAAGGCCCACGCTCCGCACCCTTTCAGAGACGCGTCATTTCTAACATCAAGCCCATCTATATGTTGCCATGGCTTCCCCTTTATCTGCCTTTACATCTCATGAACTGCATGGATTTACCACATTATTTTTATCTGAAAGACAGAAAATGGTGGTTTTATTGCCATACAATCAGATTACTGCTGCTAGTTTCTCTATGCCTTTTTACCATACTTCAATCAAAAGGGATCAGTTTCTTTATGCTCTGCCCTTGATTTACATTACATCTGTAAAGACCTAGTCTGGGTTGTAATCCCCTTATTAACTATGACCAGGGTTGATTTGCCTAAAAATAAAAGCAAATTGTGTCAGACCCTTTCACTTTGTTTTTGATTCGGAACTACAAAATGGATTACTAAAGAAATCTTCAGAGTTCACACGGCTGGGATAGTGCTGAATTTAAAATGAGAATTAAACAAGTTAAACAGGGGAGCCATGTCAACGGCTTCCATTTTCCATCATGGGAGAAGGGCTGAATTGCTTATGTCTTTGTATTCTTTGGCTTTATAGAGACAATGAAGCCACAGGAGTTTTTCCAAGCTGTTCGGAACATGTCCCATTTGCTATCCGTCCTTCTTTGCTGTTCTTATTTCTCCCCCAGCTCCATTCTCATTGCCCCCTCCAAGGGAAGGGGGGCAGCTCTTCCCTGAAAGAGCTAATTCCTGACTAGAAGCTTATAGTTCTATGGGTCCTGCATATTTTAATCAAAATATTTTAAACAGTTGAACACTCCTCTTTAAGGCTCTCCTCCACCACACAAAGGGTGAGCTCATAAGCAAATCTATGTAGATGTATAATAAGTGACCTGAAAAACAGGTTCTTTATGTCAGCAGCAAAGGAAGGCAGAGATTAGGCAAGACATGAGGGCCATTTTAATCATCTTTCATACAAGAGCACTTCTTTTTGTCTAATTTGCAATTAAATGTTTTAAGAGAAAAAATTTCTATAAAGTGTTAAAGAAAATCTCTCCTCAGAAATGTTTTAAGGGGGGTCTCCCACCTACATTTCCTTCCCCTGCCACTCCCATTCCTGTGACGCACTACTGCAGTCATGCTGTTTGTTCCCCATTAGGTAGACGCACCAAGGAACGGAGCTCCAGTTAGGTGTCATGGGAAGTTCTGGAAGCGACCTGAAATACTTCAGTGCAAGACAAGATGGCAAGGCTTCAGTTGCTGCACTGACAACGTCCCTCTGAAGGCTGATCCACCAGCAGGGGATTTAGCTCAGTAAATGCACAGACAGGAGGTTTGGGGGTAATTAATATAAATCTACAATTGCTCTTCAGCTGCTGACTCTACGGGAAAATCCAGCTTTCCAACATGCAGTTTTAGGTTGGGTTGTCTCTGGGAGATGGCTAATTCACCTGTCCTCATACTAATTTAGCTCAGGGGTCAGAGCGTTAAGGAATGTTGCCATCATTTGCATTTCTTTGCATCAGTAGGACAAGTGTCAACAGCTATGCTTTGTGAAAGATTTAGAACCAAGTGCTTAACAAATCATCTTAACCTCCAGCTTCTATTTCTGAGGCTGGAAGCTGTAATTGTTGAGGTTAAGAAGTGCAGTCCCGAGACACATGATTCCCAAATAAATTCTCATCTGAAAAGAAGGCTACCGACCATGTTGTAAGATATCGCTTGAGCTCTGTCTTTGTGCTCGCCTGGCTCGGTTGTCCTGTGGAACAAGGACAGTCCATTACCTACAGTTTATCATCCTGACAACACGTGAGGAATGTGGATGTGAAAGCACTCACAGTTCCACCCCTGGTGCTCTGTGCTTTTTTCTCTCTATATTAAAACCGACAAGATTAACCCACACGCAAACTGTGGAGCATAGTTCAAGGGGCTATTCAATCAGTGCTGAATGTGCATTTGTTTACCTACAAAAATAAGAATTTCAGACACAATGGAAGGCAGGCTGGCGTATATATGTTATTGAATGGGCTGTTTAAACAGCACAATCCATTGTAGTTTATTTTATCAATCTGGCAGCTCTGTATTTATTCAGAGCCTGGCTGGGGTGAGGCCCATGTATTATAGGTTATCTGGATATTATCCAGCCATTCTTTTGTATCAAGTCAATCAATATCAGGAATTCAGCATTATGTAGGGGAAAAATTAATGAGAAAAGCAAATGCTTTATTAACTAGTTTGTGATGCATAGGGAACAGCAACTCTAGACATGAGAAATTAATGCTCGACTGAAATTTTAAAAAGTGCAATTCATTCTAGAACACCGTACCAGTATAGATTTGCTCACCCTAAAGTGAAATTGATTTTTAAAAAGATCAACTATTTTATTTTAGCAAAAAGATCATGCTTGGAAAAAAAGTTCCACTGAAATATTAATTAGAAATGGAAGCTAGGTTTTGCTGTTCTCCCATTTAAAAAAAAAAAAGTTGAAATGATCTAGATGTTACCAGAACCTATTGATGCAATGTGAATAATCTAACAGGCAGCCACTAATGTTTCAGTACACAGAAGTTCTTTTGATTATTTCAGAAACTCTCAGGATGGAAGCACAGACCATGTTATTAAAGTAGTTATGGAGATGCTGAATTTGCAAAGGATTTTCTGAACCTGTATGCAAACAGCTGTTGTATGCTTCCTGGGTGTACCACCTGCTAAAAAACTGACCTCCAAATGAAACTCATCTAGTTGCTGATGGTTGCTTCATTACAAATGAACTGTTTCACAATTCACATACAGTGATGTGAAACTTGGATGCCTTTGATTACCTTCTGCCACATCATATTTACTAACTGAAACTTTCCCCTGGAAATAAAAATGCAACTTCCCCAAGTGAAGCAAGCCCCTGGCACCAGGGCAGGTTTACACACTCTCAAACTCAAGAATGGCTCTTTCATCTCGTCCCCCAGGAAGATATCTTTCTGATCTTTCGAGCTAGCATTCTAGATCTACTTTCCAAAAGTAGATCTTTTCCAGAGACAGCTCATCCAGTCCTCCAGGCAAGCCATTATCCAGGGATTTAGAAAGAAATCTCACTTCGGAGGACGGGGAGCGATCACACCCACACAGCAGCGGCGACGGCGGCGGCAGCAGCGTCTCAGGGATGTGGCCTCTCCAAAGGCAGGCCCCTCGCAGCTCTCCCAATCCGTGGCCACAGCTCAGAAAAAGAGACTTAACCCTCGGGTCGGGAGTGGGTATAAGTCACCCTCCTCCTGCAGCATATTAAGGAAATATTACTGTTTCAACCTTGGGTGGGAAGAATCGCTGTTCTCCCCGCGGTAGGCATGTCTAATTCTCCTCCCAGACACACACACACGCACACACACACACACACACACACGCACACTAATGGTTTATAGAACACAAAGATACCGAGAGCTGACCGCTGAAGGGGTTAAAGGGAATTTCTTTCAACTCGATTTAAACATATTAAATGCGGATAGAAAGAAAGAAAGAAAAAGAATCAGCCCCCAAAAAGAGCCGTGAGTGAAAGTGAAAAGTGGAGCGAAGCAGGAGGCCTGGGGGAGGGGCGCGGCCGACCCGCGAGCATTCGGCATGGAAGAGAGACCTCTGTAGGCGCAGAGCGAGCAGGGCCCGGCCGCGCCCGGACTCGGGGCCGCCACTGCGCGCAGGTCCCAGCCAGGCGCCTTCCGGCACCACCTGGAGCCTCACCACTCGGTCTCCTAGTAAAGATGCCACCGCCAGTACAGCAACTGCCATACCTTACACTTAAAAAATTAAAAACAAAACTATACGCGATTAGACTACATGAAGGGGGCTGCATTAAGTAACTTTTAAATATGAGCAGTGTTTGAAAGTGCCATTGAGCAGCATGCAAGAAATTTGTTTAAACCTATTTATAAATGTAACGTTTTGCCCTTTTCGTGGGAGCATTTGTGGCTAACATGTTGGCAATTCGAAATTCACCCTTTTAAAGAGAGAGGATACAATTATTTAATAAAGATGTAATTTCTAAATCAATTCCCTTTCTCTTCACTTCTAAGTGCATGCACCACTTGCTTAACTTCAATTAGGCCATCGATTGTGCTTCTGATTTCAAACATTTCCTCCAGAAACTAGTCAATGTCTCCATACTTTCTCCAAGTTTCCCAGGGCTAAAATTCCAAGATTCTGTAAAACACTTTTTGGCTTTGATTCGAAATATATCTCGAGAATGAGGTAATATGCAGCACCGAATGCACAGATGACTGCGGGAATAGCCATACATATAAAGGAATAGACTGCATTTAAAAATTCTGAATATACCCTGATAGCTCAAACTGAAAGTTACTCTCCACAGGCCTGGTTTTCTCCAGGCTGTGCCGTTTGATAAAAGCAAGTCTGATTCAAAGAATCCTATTTCTACCCAGGGCCTCTACAGGCAAAGGCTTCAGGAGCAGCGTCGACTAGGCAGGGCCCTAAGCTTTTGCAGAAGATGCAAAATTAAGCTAGCTAAGGGACCTCGCAGAGTTCGCGGCCATCGGTATATATAAACGAAGGGAGAGGATGACGTTCAGAGGGCCCTCCGGGAGAAATCTAAGGCCCCTCTCCCAGGCGGAAAAAAAGAGGGCTCGCTGCCTGAGTTCTCCTGCAGAGCAGAACTCCCCGCCGCATCCTCCCGCTGGTAGCGGGGTGCCGAAGCACGCGGGCTCCGGGACGCTGAGGACAGCTCAGAGACCCCGGCATCCCTCGCCAAGTCTGTGCTCCACTGCCCCGGATCCACAGGCCCCTTTGCCCGCCAGTCCGCGGCGCCCGGGCCCGCTCCGCCTGCGCTCCTCGCAAGCGTAGCATCTCCGCCCGTCTCCGGAGCCCGCCAGTCGCTGCGCGTTGGTCTGCCCTGTTTGTGGACACTTCCTTCGTCCTCGAAAAGAAGTGGGAGTCAGGTATCGCCATCCGACACCTTCCCGGACGTGCCACCTGAGCCGCCAGGGGCTTTTAGCACCCTGAAGCGCTTAGGTGAAGAAAAGAGGCGAATGCGCCTTTTGGAGACGGCGCTCGACTGGAAAGCACAGCTAGTCTCCACCTAGTGAAATGTGGCAGGGTGGGTGTGGGGAACAGGAGACCCGGGTTCCAGAGACAGGTTCCGAGGCACCGTGGGCCCAGCCCTCCTCCCGCCGGGACAGCGCAGCGGACCCCAGGACGGGAATCGAGGGAGATCGCGGACGCCACTTACTTGGAGTTCGAGGAATTCCAATAGATAGGCTCTAAAACTATCGATCTGGAAATCGCAGTTCTGCATAAAACCATCAAAACTCCCCAGCAGTACTTCCACACGGAGTCCCTCCTCACGGCCATGGCCAAGCCGCTCCCAGCTCCGCGCACTCCCGACGCGAAGAGACTGGACTCGGGGCGGGATCCCCAATCCTCCGAGTCAGACGAGGAGGGAGGACCACAAGCGCCCGGAGGCAGCTCCGGAGCACGCCGAGCAGCTCCAACAGTCGCCGAAGCCAGGTGCGCTTGCCCTCCAAGGCCCTCAGGGCGCAGGGTGGGATCGCACGCCCGGGGCGCGGCGGCGCGGCGGGCTCGGGGCTCCGGGGCGCCGCGCCGGACGCAGCTCCGACGGCCGGCTCCCGTGCGGCTCCAGGGTGTCAGGCCAGCCGCGGCGGGCGGGCAGGCGGGTGGAGGGAGGGAGGCAAGGAGGGCGCAGGGCCGGGACAAAGGCCCGAAGCGGAGAGACCAGCCGGTGCGGGCTGGCGGGCGCAGCGTCCCGAGCGGGGCCGCCTCTGACTATAGATCCAGGGGAACGGGCAGCAGCCCGAGCGCGCGGGCGCCGCGTCGGCGCGGTTCCATGTCCCGGAGCGCGGAGCGGAGAAGGGCGCCTCCCGGCGCGCAGAAACCTCCTCAGTCCTCTCAGCTCCCGGCCCGCGGAGCAAGTAGGAGTGGTCTCGGTCTCAGCCGCGGGCGCCGGACGCGCGCGGGCCTTTGTGTACGGGGAGGGCGCCGGGACCGACTCCGCGCACAGATCCTCGCTCCGGCCGGCGCCGCCGTCCCCGCCGAGGAGAGTCAGCGCGGCCCGCGCGCTGTCAGAGCACTATAAACACCGGGCCCCGCCCCGCAGCGCGCAGCCCATTGGCCCGCCATGTAGCAGCCGTGCGATGATTGGATAGTCCTCCCGTCTGTTTCCCACCCCCGCCCGACATTGGGCGCCGCGAGGCGGGGCGCCAGCTGACAGGTGAGCCCCGCCCCCAGCCCCGAGAGGAGCGCGGCGGGGCGGACCTCGGCGGTGGAGAAGTGGCCCGGTGTGTGCATAGGGCGCCCCCCGAGCGGCGGGCAGGCCTCCGAGGCATGGTGGACCGGTCGAAATGGGCACGGTCGAGGGGGTTGGGACCGTGACGGGTCACCTGTCCCCGCGCCCGGCTGCCCGCTGGCCTTTGTCGCCGCGCCCAGACGCTCGCCTTCACGGCCTGGCAAGTGTCCTAACTTCTACAGAGGGCGAAGCTTTCACTTAGGCGGGGCTGAAGGCGCTGGCTTTCCTTTTGGGTTTTACTTGAAACGTTTCCCTCCGTGCAGGGCTAACCCACCGCACACGGCGCGCATCCAGTTCACTGGCACCCTCGTTGCTTCTCAGTCGATTTTAGTACTAAACAATCAACTCGGGTCCGACTAAGTCAACAGGGGCAGAGAAATGCAAAACGATTCCGGGGGATTCGGCGCCGGAATTCGCAGAGGATAATTAGGGCGAGAAGTCTGCGCCTCCCACTCTCTCTCCCCTGCACTTTCCTCGCGGGCGTCTCCCTTCCGCTCCTCACTTCCCGGGAAAACAGCACCTCCTAGGCTCTGCCTGCAAATGTCACTACTACAGGACTTTCTCCTTAACTAGCCTCAGGGAGAGGCTCCTGCTGCCCAAGGTTGCCAGGAAGTCAGCAGGTGACGCGGACAGACTTCCGCGTGTGATGTAAAAGTCATCGCCGGTATCTCTTATTCAGATCTCTTATACTGAAACAGCCAAATGGAAAAGTGAAAGGAATGCTACGTTACTTTGATGATCGGTTAACTGCTAGCCCACAGATCGGCTTCGCCAAGCGCCACATCAATGACTTCCACGGATCCACAGCGCCCACTAGCGCCCAGTTTTACTTCCCCATCTCGAGAGCACACCTCGACCTACCCGCAACCAGTAGCTCATCAAGTCAGAAAGCCCAAAATAGAATCTTTTAAAATGACCAGCAGCAGGGAGACCAGTCCAAAAACAAGGCACAGATCAAATGTACAGTTCATAGTCTGAAAAAAATCAAGTAATAATTAAATACGTCGCATGCCTACATTGTTTTTAAATGCTCTTCCTGCCAGGATTTTTTCAGACAAGAAACCAGACAGTATTCACTTAAATTGTTTAACCATAATTTCCACTAAGCTCCGATTAAGAAAGAGAAGATATGTATGTTAGGACACCTTATTTAATTGCTTGCTAGTTTTAAAATTCACTCCATATAACAATCTCTGGGGACTTTCAGGGTGCACTTTTTTAAATGCATTTTAAAAAGTACATTTTTTAAATGTCTCAAAAATAGTACAATTTGAATTTACTGGCCCATTACCAGACTAAAAAGGCAGGAAAGGGCTGACACAATTATTCCAACTTCATGAAAGTAAAAAAGGACTTGTTTTTAATATGCTTTAAGAAATCATTTAAGGAATTCATTTAAATCTAGTGTAATTAGCTGAATGATCTTTTTAAAAAACTCAGTTACTTTTCTCATATAGCAAACTTACACTGTGGAATTTAAGCTGTGACCTCCTAGCTCCTGCATATCCTTTCCCCAAGTAAACTAGAGGAAATAAAGGAAATTTGCATTGTCTAAAAATAACCAAGTTTCCAAAAATACCATCTTGAGTAAATCAGCTATTCTCACATCCAATTTTACTTAGGAAAAAATGTAAAATATAATTATTGCTTCCTTTAAAAAAACCAGTGCATAGTAAACAACCCTATACAACGATTCGTACTGTAAAGTATGTGAACTTTAAAAAATCTTCTTTCAACTTTCAGTAAATACAGATTTTAGAGAACAAATGTAAAGCATCAGCAACTGCAAACAACTTTGAGATGTAAAAAGTCCACTATGATCACATAGTAACTTCAGTAACTAAAAACATAACCTGAAATCACTTCTATTGTACATATATTGTGCCAGGCAAAATTTCATCTTGCCATGTATGAAAGACCAAGGACAAATTCTAAAGTATGCTAAACCAGGAAATCAATCACGTCAGTTTAATCTCTTCACGTTTTGACCTCCTTTTACAATTAAATTATTGGTTGTTTTTGAAAATTCATAATTCTACTAGACTGTTCTTAACCCCATGTTAAAAAATGAGATTTCATTTTCACAGATAAGTCATTGTGTTTCCTGGAGTTACGAAGTTTCAAAAGTCAAACTAACAAAGACTTGGGAATTTCAAAGACATGCTCAATTTTAAGCTAATGTAAATTTGAATGTGTATAATGAAGCAGCAAATATAAAGGTTGGTAATTCTAGTTAATGCTCCTTACTAAAAAATCATGTTCCCACCCCTGGAATTTAACCTTTTTAGAACATGGTTTCTTACATATTCCTTGTACAATATCCCACCATTTCTGTGACACACTTCTGAACTCATAACTTTTATAAAAACAAAAGTTATATTGCAGAAAAATCACTGAATTTGAGATGTAAGGTGTGGTGGCTTGAGTGTGAATTTTCTATTTATGTAAACCTCTCCTGAAATTGTACCATTTCCTGGCATTTTATGTTGTTTATTTCATACAAATCCTGTAAGTTTTCAGAACTCTGGCAAATCAAATTTTGCCCAATTTTACTCTCAACAAGAGTAAAAATGAAATACATCCTTTCTTAAAAATCAACTTTGCCACACATCCCTATCCCATTTATCTGCTTCTGAAATTCATATTACTAGAGCATCTTAAAATTATAGCCTACTTCTTTGCATCTGGCAGGAAACAATGCATTAATCTTCATCAAGAAAATAATTTTTCCCTCTAGGAAGTTTAGCGAGGTCTCTCTTTGCTTCTCCTATAAAACACCCTCTTGCCGATGTGGTCATCTAGCACAAGCTATCTTTTACAGCATTTTTACCTGAAAAACAGTATACTTGGAAGAATACAGAAATGGCTCCAACTAGTTTGGGCACCAAGCATAAAACCTCATTTTCTTATTTACAAAATGAGAGGTTTGGAGGACCAGCCAAGTTCCACTCACCACTCATTGCATTAGGCAGTGTGGTGGAGACAAGGGAGGAGTAACAGCTAGCTATGCAGGGTTTCAATTGTATTGGTTACTTAAATGCTACTATTATATACAAGGGAAATTACTGAGGATAGTGATAAGGTGATAACATCTTCTATTTTGGGTCCAAAAACCCGATCCCCCTTTACAAAGCAGTTCGTTAAGCTTTAGAACCAACTGAAATTACATATTCCTTATTACACCTATTTATCAGTCCATAGTGAAACCTAGAAAATGAGGGAAAGAACCATTCAAATGTATAGGGATTGAGCTCATTTTATTTAAAACCTAATAACTCAAGTTCAGTAACCAAGTTTTTATAATCTTAGAAAATATACTATTACTATTTTTGGATACACAATTTTGGATGTGATAGTGAGATTGTTGGAACATTGCCGATATTACTTTTACTGGCTCCAAGAGTGAATGAATGAAAACACACACACACACACACACACACACACACACACACACTTTTTTCACCCTTAGCTGTGTTCCTACATCCTCTGATCAACCACCAGAGGTCAGGAAAAGAGCAAATGAATTATGACTCCCAATGAAATGCTTAATTTATAAATTCAACAATCACTTACATATGAAAGGACATATCACTGATTCGTGGTGCATGCTACTAGATGTAAAAGCAAACATTCTGAATTCCATTAGTTTATAGTATCATAGAAAAATTCCAAAGAAATACTTGGTAGGGTGGCAGGATGGTTGACACACACCCTATAGAGTTCTCTGGAATTACCCTCCCTTTCTGTTGTTCCCCAAATCATTTACTCTAATAATTGTAAATAGAGAATATATAAGGCCATGAATCTAATCCCATAAATAATGGAAACTAACTGCAAATTATACAGTGTAGTCTGTAAGAAATACAAATCTATATTACTGCACCACTGGATTCTCCATCATTATGGACAACTGAATTCTAAATGAGCCCTAAAAAAAAAAAAAAAAAAAGTGAAGGATTCAAGACCATTGTTCAAGGGCAGTTCAATCAATGGTCAATAGAAGATAAAGGCCTACTGCCTGGATCGTAACTGACTCTAAACTTCTAAACTGAGATCCTTCTACCTTCAGTAGTCCTTGGCCCTTTCAATAATCAGTTAACAGTTCTAGTATTTAGAGAGCTGACAAGGCTCTCTTGGAGGGGATGAGGAATTTCCAAAAATTAGATTGTCTGTCTCCAGCATTTCTCATGGCCAGAAATGCAAAAAGATAGATGGTAGTGGGTGTAAAGGAGCAGAAAATGGAGACCCCTGAAACACAAATTCAAGCTAACAGTTAATAGTATAGTTTAAGAAAATTTAGTTAAATGACAAACTGAGAATCCTTACTATAAAATGAGGTTATTAGAAATGATAAGCAAAATTAGCCAGGATTGTTTATTTTTTTTTTTTTCAGAAAGTTACAAAGAAATATAAAACCACTCAGAATTCTTAAAGCAAGGCTGTAATGTAGGAACTTGGTAATAAAAAATAATTAAAAAAAAAACAAACAAGCAAGCTATGGACATACTAACACAAATTAATGAGAAGACAGAATCATTCTAATCTGCTCCTAGAGAACCTGACTGAGGTCTTAAGTCAAACTACAATCCCCGTTCCCTATTTGAAGCATTAAAGAGTACTCACACCATGCTAATTTAAAGTTTTAGTTTATACAATTTATAATTCTGCAAACTCCACAATATAAATGGCAATAACTACATTTTTAAATACTGTAATAAAAATAAACAAAATCATTGGTTAATTCTGTAATGCATTAAGAATAACCTAAGAAAACAAATTGTGAATAAAGGCATATTTAATAAATTAGGGAACATCTGAACTAATGGATTGGGAGAAAAATTTAACTTTTATAGTATGTACACAAAGGCAGTGGAAACAAATGAAGAAAACAAATTACTACATTATTGCAGCACAGAAAAGATTGGGTGTGTGTTATTAACAATTACAACCTCTTTCCTGTAGCCTGGCAAAGAACAGAAATCAAGTTACCCAGCACAGGGACAATTTCATATCTCACATGAGTCTCCAACAGCAAGCAGATACTGCAATGTCATTATTGTGATTTCACACCACGTGGCAATAAGAAACTTAAAAAAGGATTAAAAGGCACGCATAAGCTTATTTCAAATATTTTAAGTTCAGGCTACTCTCTTCAGATACAATGTTTAAAACACTAGGATAGCAAAAACAATTTTTTAAATAAACATTTCCAAAAACTTGAATACACAACTTAGGAACAATGAATCTGCATCAAAAAAAGTTACAATAAAAAAAAGTTTAAGAATCATGAAATAATTACAGCTAACCTATATTTAGAGATAAGAAAGATTTGTAGGTAACCTATTTGTTAGGGAAATAAAGTGAATGTTTGATTTTAGAGTAACAGGTATCATGTTTACTAGAAGTTCTCACTACAGTTCATGCCTACTTAAAATTCTATCTTTAGAGATATTTAAGCTGATTTTATTATTCCTTACCACAATTAGACTCAATGAAGAGCTCAAAATGAAAGCAATAGCATTTTTCTTAGCATGCACACACTATAAAATAATCTACCATTCAGTCATCTCATTAACTTGTTTTCGAATTTTAAAGAATGATCAAGCTGTCTTGAAAATATTAGGGAACACTTTCTCTACTGTGACATGTTTATGCATCTCAAGTAGCATTTTTATATCCATATCCTTTTCTTGAATAAACATTTTAACACCAGTAGACTTAAACATACATAAGGATGAGGCAGATTCTAGTGTATAAAATGGAAGTCATCCATAAGATTTCACATGCAAAAACAAAGCCAAAAGCCAAAAAAGGAAAAAAACAAAAAACAAAAAACAACAAAAACCCCACCAAACACAAACCTTATAAAAAGTTTAAAGGTGTTCGTCTAAAAAATAAACATGCAAGGATGATTTGACTACCTTAGCCTTTTTTGAATGTTCAAAGCTAAGTCCTTTCTGATGGCCCCTTTTTGAAAATGATCTAAATATTCCATAAATTTTTAGATGCATTTTTTCTAGTCAGTAGTTAAGTACAATTTGTGGTGTAATACTTGTTTCCTAAAACAGAGGCACAGGTTTAAGGAGTTAAATCTCCTAGGTGTTGTTAAGTTTTCTTAAAGGTAATATCTGATGTCATAAATGCTCTATTAGCATAAAGTAGGTATTTGTAAAAATAGCCATTAAACTATTTCACAAGAATATTTAATGGACATATAAACCCTATGCTAAAAATATAAATGAGGGGAAGTATAGCATAGTTCTAAGACTTTTATATTGTTGACCATCAAAAAGTAAACCACCCTCTTTTTAAGACATAACAGAACTTTAAAAAAAATTGCTTAAACATATGAATTTAAGACTTTACTTTATTCAGCAAAATCATTTATTTACACAATGGGGAATGCTGGTTTGATTTTGTCAATGAAATAAAAACAAATTGAACAGAGACAATACTGAACTGTATATATATATATTTTTTTTGTATCAGAGTTGACCAACTATTTCCTTACCTGTATCGGGAACATCAAGAGCAACAGTATCACAAGGATACTGGTTTAACAATACACCACACAGGTCCAGTAATACCCTGGGGATTTTCCAATGCAATTACCAACTTTTTCTTTTTTTATAAAGACATAAAAAAACAAAAAGTCAGCAAAACCAGCATTATGATGTAATAAACAGAGTATAACCCTGAAGTCAGTGGGTCAGTAAAAACCTTATCAGACCATCTAGTTACAAAGTGATCTGCTCGTCTTCAGACCACAATACAGAATCCAAACACGTGAAAAAAATATCACTTTTTAGAAGACAGCAATGATCTGATAAGGATTTGACTTAATGGAAGTTAAGGGAGAAAAATAAAAATAAAAGGGATTGCAGAGCATAGCCCCTATTAGAACAAGCTAACTTTCCAGATTTTCCAAATTAAAAAAACAAAAACAAAAAACAAAACAAAAAAAAAACAAAAAAAAAAAAAAAAAAAAAAAAAAAAAACCACTTCAACATGAAGCTACCATACAAAGTTTTTCCATTTTTCTTTGTAAAAAGTTCAGAGTTTGCAATTTAATCCTGGGTTTTTAATGAGAAGGACAGTTTTGGCCTGGACTTTCCCTTGCCCAGGATAATTTTTTGTTCTTCTTTTTGTTGACGCTGTCGTTCTTGTTCTAGTTTCATCCTTTCCTCATGAATCTTTCTTTGTTCTTCAACAATTCTCAACTGTTCTTCAGCCTGTAAATTAAAAGGAAAAAATCAGAACTATGATTTCCATGCTTTTTATTAATATCCTATCAGATGACAACTTCAACATCCAAGAGCATGTTTCTCAAAGCATACCTAATGTCACACAATAGGTAATGAAAGAAAAAGTGAAGAAATAGAACTCTTTTATTATTCCTGCATTTTCTGTATTTCACTTTTTATGAACAACAACAAACTAGGAAAGAACACATTTTGAAAATGAAAAGAAATTTCCATAAATCATCTTTAGTACAGATTTTCTTTTACCTATTTTCTATCAATTATAAACCAAGGCAGATTTATTTTTTAAAATGTTACCTACTGATTACTATATTCATAATTAGAAAGGTATACAATAAATGATATGAAAAATTCCCATTGGGGCTACATGATATTGTTAATATGCAACCAAGAAATACTACAGACACAATTTCCTGGAGAGAAAAAAAAAAAAAAAAAAAAATCAGGAAACATTTTGACCAAGTGGACTACAAATGCTATCTAATTTCAAATGGACACTGATTTCAGTAACTTTTATAGCACCTTCAACTCCTGCAATCTCAAGCAGTCAACTTCCTGCATTCTTCTACAGGTTTCTCTCTTTACCAAGAAAATTCAGGCCACTGTCATGAACTTTATTATTAAAAGTCTTTTCTTCCTGTCTTCCACACCCAATTCCTCAATTCTCAACCAAGCATAATGTTATTCCTCTTCCCCTAAGACATTAGGCAATGATTAGGAGATTGTAGATGTCACAAATGGGGAAGGCTACTGGCATGTGGAGGGTAGATCATGAACAATGCTAGATATTCTGTAATGCAGAGGAAAGGTCCCCCACAAAGAATTTCTCAACACCAAGTGTTAACAGTGCCACCGTGAGAGCCCGTTTCTAACCCCTGAATTTTCAATCTGTTATCAACACATTGTCCTTTTTTCCCTCTGATCTTGATCTTTTTAAAACATTCACTGCATCCTTTACACTCGCTCCAATTTTCACTTCAGCCATTTTAAGTCTTTGCTTCTATTTCCATTATTCTATTGAAACTATTTTTAAGATGGTCAATAACAATATATCCAGTGACCTTCTTCTTTATTTTGAATAAATTCTTCAGTTAAGTATTTTGAAAATATTCCCTCCTATATATTCTCTAGTACAAAACATCAGGTTCTCCACCAGATCCCTTCCTTTTGTCTCCACTCACTTTTTTTTAAAAAGTAAAACACAATGTGACTAGACTGAAGGACTGCTGGAAAAATAATAGCTCTGGTATGCAAAAACGCTAGAATTTTATCTTGTGGGTAGCAACACAAAAGGAAAGAAACACCTAAATATGTAAGACAAAAAGGTATAAGACAATGCAGGGAAGACTGAAAGGCAGAAGACAGACGGTGGTGCAAATCTACTATAGTTAAGTTAGGTTAGAGAGAAGCAAAGATCAGGTCGAAATGAGCAGGGCCCTGGTAAATGGGCCAGGTGGAAAATCCAAGAGAGCTATGACATACTCTTTTCTCTCTGATTGTTTTGCTAAGCTACAATTACAGAGGGCTGATGGACATCTACCTGGGAGATCCAATGGTTCCTTAAAAATTCAACATGCTCAAAGATTTAAACTCTTCTATTCTATACGCTGCCCTAATTCTGCAGATTTATTTTGCCTCCTCCTTCTCTGACAACAACTGATCATTAAGTCTACTAAAGTTTCTTTTATATTCTCTCTGGTCTAGAGTTCATTGTCATTTCTGTTGCCACCAAACCAGTTCAGGGTCACAAATTTCTTGCACACCTAAAATGATATGCCATTTTCGGTGTGTCCTTTAATCTATCCTACAGATAATGCTTGTCTTTCTTTATGATTTCTCACTTGCCCTCAAGTTTACAATTATTTCCCACCATCTACAGAATATAGCTTGTTTCTAAATCACCATATTTCTATAAGGCTTTAAACTTACATTAAAATTCTACCTGTACATTAGAATCCATTTCAAATCACTAATCTTCCTTAGATTTTCCATAATTACAACAAAAAAATATGTTTCTGTTCTTTAGCCAATTCATATGGCAATTCCTTTATTCACAGTTTTAATAAATCATCACAAAGTTAGGGTAAAAGCTTAAGTGTGTACCACTGAATAAAAGTTTGCTGCAGGTGTTTAGGAAACTACTGCCAATATAAACACCCAAGCTCATTTTTCCCTAAAGATTTAACACTGCCCTAGAAAAGCATATTAGAACCCTGGGGAGGGAGAGGGTAAAAAGACAAAAAGGTGGAAAGAACATCACAACCTCAACCCCCGAGAGAAACAGAATTAGAATTATAAAGATACCATCTTTTACCCTATCACAATGAGAAATTCAAAAGCACAAAAGCATGTGCTACCTTAATAAAGTGCACTTTGATCCCTATCAAAATAGTACCTTTTGTAATACTTTTACCCAATGATTTAATCTTCTGGAATTTATAAGTATGCTTGCACACATGCAAAACTAATAATTTGGTAAGGTTACATACTACAACATAGTTCATAAAAGGAAAAGAGTGGCAAAAATTCCAAACGATGACCAATTAAGCACTGACTAAATAAATTATACAACTACAAAACAGAATACTATACATGTACTTAAAAAAAAAAAAACTTTAAAAAGGCCTTCATGTTCTAAAACAGAAGTTTCTAAAATATGCTATTATAGGATAAAAGCAAAATGCCCAATAGCATGCATACAATATACACTACTTTAGGGAATAAAAGAATAAAGATAAAATAAAAATAGAATAAAAGAATATTATAAAAATAAAGAATATAGAAATTATATACTTATCTCTAAAATAATAGGGAATAAAAATATCACATATTTATCTCTACCTGAACATGCATTTTAAGAATTCTAGAAAAATAAAACCATAATTGAATATACTTTTTGGAGATAGGGAAAGGAGAAAGGTACAGGGACTTTATATTTTTCTAAAAAAAAAAAAAGGGAGGGGCATGTGAACCACGTGATTATAAAATGCAAAAATTAAAACAAAAATTATAAAGTAAAGCAATTTCTAGACAAATTATACTGCACTTAAATTACCATTATACCACAAAGAATCAAGCCTCATTTTCATTTAGGTCTACAAACATAAGATATAAGTAGACTATATATAAAGAAGAGCTATAATTTCTTTGGGACCCTATGTCACAATAGAAGAATTCCCAGTGCTCCGAATACAGCACCAATTAGAAGTACTTAGGAACACAATAATTAAAAAATAAATCAAGCAGGCAAATATCTTTGTATTTTGTTCTATTACAGTTTTCCACTCTTCAACAGAGTCTTCAAACACAAAGCAAAAGACATCTCTTATACTAATACAGTGGTTCTCCAATAATTAAGAAGTTTTTTTCTGGCTGGGTGTGGTGCCATGCCTGTAATCCCAGTGGCTCAGGAGGATCTCAAGTTCAAAGTCAGCCTCAGCAACTTAGTGAGACCCCATCTCAAAATAACAAAATAAAAAAGGGCTAGGGATATGGTTTAAGTGGTTAAGTGCCCCTGAATTTGATTCCCCAGTACCCCCCACAAAAAAGTGTTTTTTCTGTCCATCCATTGCTAAGTCTAGTACCCCTGCATCTTACTTGCGAGGTATTTTTCTAAACCCTAGCCACCCTCTAACTTCTTCCATCCTGATTGACTCTACCTAGCAGAAAATATTCGTTGTTCTTCTATCTTCTTCTTTTGTTTCACATTTATACAGAAGAAAGGAGTGTCTGCATGGGGTTAGTGTACATGGGGGTAGGAACAATACAAAGCTTACTCACAAGGGTACAGTGGTGGACATCTTGGAGATCAAGGATAAAGTTAAGGCCTACAACACCAGAGCCATTACATCAGGACAGGTCTTCCTGGCCATTACACCCAGGACTCTGTGAGCCACCCCAAGAGCAATGGGTGAGAAGGAGCATATAGAAGCAAAAGGTACTATTACAGGTGAGGGCCTACTTACCCTCCCAGAATCCTGAGATAAGGACAAGGCTATCTTTACTCAGAGAGTATAATGGTATTATAAAAATTACTTTCAGCCTTCACTTATACTGCCTGTAAATTTACTTAAGGTGTTGCCGAAGCAACAGTCCCTTTATTAAGTAAGGATATTAAAAACCACTCACTACTTGACATATGCATAGACATGAAATCTTATAAAATGTAAAAAAATCCAAAGATAGAGATATTTGTTATCAGGAGTAATTACAGAAATGATGCAAAAAAGAAAAAAACAACAAAAAAAAAAAAAATGAAAACCAGTACAATTGGGAACCATGCCACTACTAACAAATACGAACTTCTGGAATTTTAAACCTTCCAGAACACAAATCCTGATACACTCTGCCATTTGTAAATTCAATTACGTGACTTGTCATCTCCTCTATAAATTAATGTATACTTCACTTTATATAACCAATGAATTAAAAAAAAAAGACATTTAAAAAGAAATTAGATGTGATTAGTTCTGACCCTCATGAAACTACATTAATAAAATTCTTGAAAACTTATTCACTTACAAGGTTAAAAAAAATCATAGAAGGGTAAGATACAATATCCCCTCCATTCTTATAGCAATTTAGTAATGCTGCTAGATATCTCCTTACAGTATACAACAATATTCCCAATCTATCCTTACATGATATCATTAGTTCCCATACAAAAAGAATTCATACCACCACATCCTCCCTTCTCAATCTATTTTAATTCTTGTTACCTTTCTAACCTTAAACCACTTTTGGAACATCAACATTGGATATTTCCTGAGATGCCATATTAACTAAAGTGAAGACAACTCTTTGAAAGGTAAAAGACTGATAATTGAGCTAGGTATGAAATACCAGGGACAAAAAAAAATCACTGCTTAGACCTCCAAAGACAATGCTCTATGATACCATCAACAGAAACACTGTATGTCTTTTATCAGAATGTCTTTTATCCTTCATGTTCCAAAGTTTCAAACAAAAGCTATACTTTCTAGACATGGCTCTTTGAATCATGTGTACCTCTTCTCTTTGGGGTTAGATTTTTGTCTTGGTCATTCGTTCTATTTTACACGCTTAAGTTTTCCTTA
The DNA here is from genome assembly GCF_902686445.1 of Sciurus carolinensis. Classification (NCBI taxonomy): domain Eukaryota; kingdom Metazoa; phylum Chordata; class Mammalia; order Rodentia; family Sciuridae; genus Sciurus; species Sciurus carolinensis. The sequence goes on along the minus strand of NC_062217.1, from coordinate 5,678,578 downwards.
AATGCCTGATAATCCCTGGAATTAGTTCTTAGGAATGATTGTATCAGGAAAGTCTTCCATGGTACTGGCAGACTTTCTTATCCCTCTTACTCTGTGTACATACACCCCATCACTTGCCCAGCTTATCAATTCTCTCTTTACAGTTCCTAAGAACTGCTACTTTATGGACACAAGACTCCACTTTCTCACTAGCTTACAATGGCTTCTTGTTTCTAGTCTGTCTTTCAAGCCATCCTACACAATATCTAATTATATTTTAAACAGCTGTCCCCAGATACATTAAGATTATTTATTTATTTATTTCCTTTGTGTGTGTGTGTGGGGGGGGGTAATAGGGATTGAACACAGTGATGCTTAACCACTGAGCCATATCCCCGAGTCCTTTTTTATATTTTATTTTGAGACAGGGTCTCACTAAGTTGCTTAAGTCCTCACCAAACTGCTAAGGCTGCCTCAGCCTCCCAAACTGCTGGGATTACGAGCATGGGCCACTGCGTCCAGCTACATTAAGATCTTAAACCAGCATTTTAAAATTTTAATAATCAAGGAACAAGCCTATTACCCTGACTGAAAACCTTCATTTCAAACTAAATTAAAATATTTGACACATTTGGTGCCATGTTTTTCCATCTTTTAAAATGTGTATATATGCTCTCCTCCATACTGTGCCATTTCAATTTACATATGTTCATTCTACCATAAAATGCCCTGTTCTCCTTCAAACGGTGTTAAGTTCATGTGGCTGCTATATTTAAAAAAAAAAAAAAAAAAAAAATCATCACAAACTGGATGGTTTGCAACAGAAATGTACTGTGGAGGGAGTAAGTCCAAAATCAGTATCCCCAAAGCAAAAATCAACCTGTTGGCAGAGACACTTTTCCTCCAAAGGCTCTAGTGGAGACTGTGCCCCTGCCCCTGCCCCTTCCAGCTTCTGAAGACCAGGACACATCACTCCAATCTTCAAGATCAATATCCTCAAAGCTCTTTGTTCATCTTCCCATCAACCTTCCCTATGTATGCAGACTCTTGGGAGTCGACAGCCTTCTTTTATTATATCTTTTCTGACCTTCTCAGTTCAGAGTTGGCGGTGTTTCTATAATAACATTTTCAGAAACCTTGTAGGTTCTTAGTTCATTTGTGGCTACTATAACACAATACCACAGACTGGGTACATTATAAAGAAATGGAATTAATATCTTGCAGTTCTAGAGGCCAGGGAAGCCAATATCCAGCATCTGATGATGGCCTTCTTGCTCCGTCACAACACAGTAAAGGCTATCATGTGATGAGGGAGCATTCCCGAAAGAGGGGAAAGAGCAAGAGCTCAAACCTTCAATTAAGTCTCATAAAATCAGCATTAATCCATTCCAGAGGAGTCCTCGTGACATTAACATCTCTTGAAGTTCCCATCTCCCAATATAATGGCAATTAAATCTCAAAATGCATTTTGGAGATGTTCAAACCACAGCAGTCTTCAACAAAGATCACACAGCGGACGTGAGGAACCTACACAGGTCTTTCCTGGTAATCTCATCCATTCCTGACTTTTACTGAGATGGCAGAGGAACCAAATAAGTCACATGCATGGTCTCTTTAGCAACAGCAAAAATTTGTCTAGTCAAACCTATGGTTTTCTTTCCAGAGCAAATTCTACAAGTAAACATCTTTTATAATCTAACAGATTGAGATTTTCCCCAAACGTCAAGTGTTGAATCCTTTCAAATTTAGTTCATTCTTTTTATCTCCTCTTGCTATTTTACTATGAACAAGAAGAAGCCAGGCTACACTTTAAACACTTATTTAGAATTCTTATAAATTCTGCCTTCTGTAAAACTGCAAGATATAATCAGCTAGGTTTTCTATCACAAAAAGGACTCTTTTCCTTCAGTTTCCAATAACATGTTCCTGACCAGTTTTAGCCAGAGCACCTTTAAAGTCCATGGTTCTAAAGCCAACAGTCTTTTTAAAGCAATGTATCCGCTTTCCATCACATGCCTCAAAATCCTTTCAGCTTCTACCCAATTCCAAAACCACACGCACAATTTTAGCTCCAAACAAGAGAAATATATGCTAGAGGTCAAAGGATGGAACTTGTATCACTAGTCTGAAATCAAAGAGAGAGCAGGGCCACAATCACTTTGCAGGTTCCAGCCCCTTGACGCGACTCTTCCAGCTTCTGGTGACTCCCAGGACTCCTTGGTTTCTACCACATCACACCAATCTTCAAATCTCTCTCTGCTTTGTCTTTACTTCAGCTTCTGCTGTTTTGTATGGTAAAAACACCCCTTCTCTCTTAAAAAGGACACATGTGATGGCATTTGAGGTTCACCAAATAATTCAGGATAAACGTCCCATCTCAAGATACTGTATTACATCTGCAAAGTTTCCCTTAAACACTTTTCTTGGCCAAACAAGGTAACATTTCAGATTTCAGGAATTAGAAACAGTATCTTCTTTGAAGAGTGCCTTTTTCAGCCTACTACACAAACACAATAAAAAGTTTTTAACTTGCATTTTTTTCTAAGAACTCTCTACAGAGTTCTCTCAATTGTAAAGTGAACTCTGGTTTATTTTACACTTAATAACATGGATATATGTCCATTTTCAAACACCTCTCAAATAGGTGTTCAAAGTGATGTAACACAAGGAAGCAGTGAGGTGAAAACTAAACATTAAAGACAACTATAAATCAAGAACTTTTAATTTACACATATTTTAAAATTTCAAAGAATGCCCATCTAGTCAAAATTAACCTGTCCTTCCTCTAATCAGCATGTTATTTATAATTTTACAAAACCTGCCAGTCTGAGACTTAATTTAGGTGTGTACATGTAGATTAATTAACTGGGTCCCACTCATTCCTATTTTACCACCACCTCCACCAGGGGAACAGGCTGAGGGTTGTTTTTCAAACCAACACTGTCTCCCCCAAGAACACTGTTCCACAGCAACATCTAACACCTTTTAAAAAGTCTGCTGGTTCTCTTTCCAAGTAAGAAAGTTTGATACACATTTCTGAATATCTGGGTTTTTTTCTAGGCATACAATAATAAAACTGCAGAGATTTTTAAAAATTTTAAATTTTAGTGCTACTTAAAAAAAATTTCCTTCTTGTATTAACAATAACTCTTCCAATATTTGAAGACATCTGTGTGTTGCCAAAGTCAAATCAAGTCACATTTAGATGAATTATTTGATTTTACAAATCAAGTATGTGTGTCAGAACATTTTTGTTTTATGGAAAGACAAAGTATCTTGAGAGAGAATTTGGAAGTGAAGTGAGTAAAAACTACCCATGACTAGAGCACTTAATATTGACTTTCATACCTGAGTGGCTAATCTTCACACATTACTATCATCACTGGACTTAACTTTTTGTCAGAAGGATTTACTGAAAAGCTAGTCAAAAGTGTGGCTTAAGTTAACCTTCCTAATTTTGTGTGCTCATAGAAGAGATAGATTACTTGCAGAACATGCAGGAACTGATAAAGCTAAAATGAGAACTACTCATTAAAGATGACTATTCTTAGCACTCTAGCATATATATTTGTCTTAAAATATACAAAATACTTTTTTCGAAATAATAGGGTATTATAGATGTAAGTTTTCTATTTGTTTATTTCCTATTTCCCCTGTATTACCAGATATTTTTAAATTTAGAATAATTCACTGATTATAATTTCTCTAATAACCTGGACCATGTTTTACTATTTTAAATAATCTGGGAAGAAATTTATTTTTGTGTAACATTATTTATTTCATAAATTATAATTTATTTTATGTGTGTCAATTTATTTTTATGACCCATTTTCACATTCTTAGAAGAATTAAGGTATTTGATATTTACTGATTTACTGTTATGTATTTTTGGAAATTGTTATTTCCCTTTAAATTCCCAGGATAATCATATAGAGGGCACTCCTTACACTACATCCTTACCAACAAAGGATACTGCCACAGCTTTTCCAAAAGCTTTTCCAATTTGAGATTTGCTATTAAAGAAAAACAAAAAGAGAGGGGCATTCCTCGGCTTCCCTATTTTCAGAAATTTTTGTAACTACTTTTTATTGTACTTATATAAATAATCTCTATTTGTCAATTATTGTGACTTTTATTAGGAAGTTGGTCTCCTTTACCCATTTATAAGATATCACTGCTATTATGCTTTCACTCATGTTTTAAAAAATCTCCTCCCGCTCCAAGAGTATTTTCTTATCTATCTTTAATCTGCTTTCAAAATCTTACTTAACACTGCTTTAACATACATACCTCAGAATGATTTACTTCTACTTACATCACTGTTACTCCTTTTCCCACATCCCAAAATTCCATTTCACCAGCTCTTATCATTGTTCTATTATTTCTGCTCAAAAGGCCTTTGCCCTGCTTCATTTCCTCTCAGTGCCTCCTGCTTCAGATTTAATCCACCCAAACCCAGCAAAGGGGTACCTCTTCTAGAAAGGTTTCTCAGGCTTCCCACCATAACAGATCAATTATCTCACATCACTGACACCACTTACCAAACATTTCCATATTATTTAGTTAACTTTTCTTGGAGTTGATCTTGTCTCCACATTAAATATATTACTTAAAAGAAACTAATGCCTTGCCTACTTTTTAACCAAAATGCTTCTCAAAACAGATTTTAGTGAACAGCTCCTGAGTCTACAATTCCTCTCTCCCCGCATTTTCTAGAGGCCAGGACGCTTCCTATCTTCTTGCTTTACACAGCGCATAGAACAATGAACAGCCCACACTTTTTGTATACTCATGAAGTCATGAAGCAAGCACAAATTTTAGTTTAATCAGATAAACTGCCACTGCTGATATACCCAGGAAAGTTCTATGATATCTGCAACATGCTATTACATCTCCTTCCTTTCACAAATACCAGGTTATTTCAATGGAATCCTCTATGTATTTTACATTATATTTCCTAAAAATCATATATAAAGATTAAAGCACAGTGCTAAAAACTCAGCTTTCCTCAAGGAGAGAAAAGTCTAATAAAAATGAAAGAAGCCTCAATGTGTTCCATGCCATCATCTACACAGCAATAATTTTATACTAAGGACACTCTACTTTCCCTGCAAACATGACTACCAATAGAATCAAATAAAAAACTGCGGCAACATCAAGTTTCCTATGCTTCTAACTTGCCACAACAAGCAAATGTGTTAAGTATGTCTAAATTCTTACCAACTTGTCTAAAATTCAAATCTCTTTCCCCCATGGTATCTTTTCACAGCATTTTACTGACAAAATGTCATCAGAACAATATTGCTCCCTACAGTTGACCAGCTCAAACCTAAGTTTATGCACCCTAGAACAGTGTTAGCACTAAGTGGCCCACAGTCCAACAACAGTCTGAAAACCAATCAATCCATAAGTAGAAATCAAGACTAAGTGTATTAGAGGCCAATTTGATCCCATCTTTCTAATAATTCATCTCGCTGTATTTTTCAAAAGTAGATGTCTTAGACAAAATGGAATTGAAAACACAAAACTAGCCATCTATTATCACTTGAAAAGTACTCCTCTTGGAAGTACTTACCACTTGAAAAGTACAGTTCCAATCTGTTCCTAGTTATAATACACAGAAGGTGGTATTTTTTTGGTTCATGTTAGTAAACAAGGAGAGCTGCTAAAGGGACAGAAGACACCAAGCTGCTTCTAGCCACCCCATGGTCAGAAGGGACCAAGATCTTTGCAAGTCATACCCTAGGTAAGGAATTTCCATGCCGTCCACAAACCAAACCTACCACAGATATCCCATCTCTTCAGCATAACCTATGAGGAATTCTAGTTTCAATTGCTTGGTAACTGTGCTTTAATTTTCTAAAGATCAATCATATTTTTATTCTCTTCTGGAACGTTCATGCCTCCCAAAGCAGACCGTAGTTACCCTTTAAAGTTGACTGTTTAAAACTCAAGCTCTCCTAGGCTCCACTCTGCCCGCTTGTAATCCTAGCTACTCGGGAGGCCAAAGAAGGATGATTGTGATTTCAAAACCAGCCTCAGCAACTTAGTAAGGCCCTAAGAAACTCAAAATTTGAAGAAATAAAAAGGGATAGGATATGTCTTAAGTGGTCCCGAGTTCAATTCCTGGTACCAAAACCAAACCAAAACAAAACAAAACTCACACTCCCTCTTACTTCCTCTTATGTACAGATTCTAAAAAAGCATTATCACATATTTATTTATAAGGATAAATTTTATAATGATTCATACATCCCACATTTGTATCTTTTTCTTCTACCTAAGCAGATTTTAAGGTATTTTACTGAGAAAGCAGGATTAAGGCCTTTCATTACAGATTTCATTTTGGTCTTCAAAATAAACAAGACAGTGATAACTGTCAAGATCTTCTGTAACCAGCTATGTCACCTAGCTTATTTCCAGTATCGTCTTTATCCAGGATACACTTTATAAGTCATGCTTTAGAATCAACTGTACCATATTAACTTTTCAGACTCTTGTGAATTATAGGATAATGCATTAAAGTCCTCCTTCACCGTACTCTAAATAGGCTCCATTGTTAAGACTCTCTTGAGATCTTTTACTGTGCACTTGTCAACACAGTCACAGATTTTTTTTTTTTTTTTTTTTAAATAAACATAAGTAGGTAGCAGTGGCGCATGCCTGTTAATTCCAGCTACTCGGAAGAAAAGCAAGTTTGAGGCCAACCTGGGCAACTTAGCAAGACCTATCCCGTAATTAAAAGTCAAATAAAAAAAAGTCTGGAGATGTAACTCAGTGGTTGAGTGGCCTTGGGCTCATAATGCACACACACAAAAAGAAGGAACAGACTTCACAGACTAGCCATGCCTTTCCACCTCCAGTCAACAGTATTACTCAGCAATAAACATCTTTCTTTGGCCATATTATTCTCAACACATTTCTAACTTGACAAATTTCTATATTTCTCCCCACAACCAAGAGTTCCTCCTGGATTGTGTCTTTACTCCTGAGCATTAAGTACCACTAATCACTTCCCACCACCAACTTAGGTAAATTTCCTTTCATCTCTTATTTATATTCTTTGAATATACACACCACCTTCACAGGGATAAAAGTCTTTCCTCATAGTACCTATCTCCCTTTGTGTTTTGGAATACTCATATCCATAATCCTTGAACTCTAGCTTTCTTCTTCCTCAGACTGAGGCTATTTCAAAAAATATTCACTCTTAAAGGAAAACAGAAGTGATATAGTTTCTTCCTTTTAAAATAATTGCTTTGAGTTTTTATATTGGTTTACTTATTAAAATTTTAAAATTGTAGTTTACCACCTTTATATCTCTTATTATCATAATTACTTAAATCTCTATATTTGTGGTTAGCACATTATAAACTAGGAATAGGAAAAAGAATTTTATTACCTTGGTATATTTGCTTAAATATATATTCTTCCTGGTGACTGATAACCAGGTAAGTAGCCCAAAGCAAAATGCTAAGTATCAGTTGCTTTAAAAAACTCCAAGATTTTTTTAAAATATTTTTTTAGTTGTAGATGGACATAATACCTTTGTTTTATTTATTTTTATGTGGTGCTTAGAGGATTGAACTCAGTTCCTCACATATGCTAGGCAAACAGCTCTGCCACTGAGCTACAACCCCAAGCCCAAATAACTCCAAGACTTTATTGTTAGTTTTTTGAGGCATAGAAGAAATGTAAATGAGCTTAGGATAGGAAAAAACTGAGGAGAGGTAAAAGTAGAACTTCCCCAGGAAAACTGTTTTAAACCAGTTAAAAATTTGGAATTCTTTCCAGACTAAAAATTTAGTCAACTATTCACACACACCTGACTTAAATTCAAATCATTAGAGTAGCTCTGAGAATCCCCCCCAAATAAGTCAAATTAAAAAGCACAAAATCATCCCACAAAACTTGTTAAAAGAAAAGGCAAATGCAAAATACTTCTCAGATATGCTTTATACTTACCAGTTTGGCTTGTGCTTCTGCAATTTTTCGGTTATTCTCTTCTAGTATTCGCTCTAGCTCCTCACGTTTTGCACGTTCTTCCTCCTAAAGGGGAGGACATGTTAAGATATTAGAAAAATAAAATGTTTATTTTTATTGATAAATATTTACTAAACTTTCTCTGAACTTTTTTGATCTGACTTATAGGGTAGCTTTATAGCTACCTTCTGTCTGACAAATGATAAACTGTGCAGCCACTAAAATTGGTTTCTAGCTCTAAATTTAAATCATCCCTCCCAGTCCAAACAGCAACCGACTAAACCCTCCCTAATGATAGTTTCCTGGCAATTATTACTAATATTTTAATATCACACAAATCAACAAGGACAACTACAAAACTGGATAGTATTTACCAAATTAAAAAATAATATATAAAATATAAATAAAGTGAATATTTGTCTCACCAATTATGTATACCTACGTATTCTTTACCTATACTCCTTTAATCAGCATTAAAAGTTGAATATTTACTGTCTTGTCCAGTGTCCTGCAGAGTGTGCTCCTCGGCTGCCATACGCGCCAGCTTCCTCTTTAAAATGATTTGTACTGTTAGCTTGGCAATACCTGCATCAGCAGCTCAACCATTTATAAAGAAACAACATACAAGGAAGGCTGAGCTGAGGAATGCAGATGTTTATGGTAAGAAGGAACAAAAAAATGTAATTCATCATTCCTAAGGCAAACAATTAATAAGAAAAATACATTTACTGTTAGTGAAAAATACAAATGGTAATCCATACTTCATGGAACTAAGGGCTTCTTCCATGGGGAAAATGGACTTAACATTCAGATGTTGACAATTTCTAAAGGCAGCTTATATTGTCATCTACAGTCTGAACTGAAATTCAGGAATCCAGGGGATGCATGGTTAGGAAATAAAATTCTGCAATTTATTTTTGCTTGGAGAATTTAATGAAATTTTATAATGCAAACTATATGAAGACTGCTTGATGGTTTGGGCAGTGTTCAGATCACAGCATACATAGTCAAATGATTTTAATATTTGGAAAGACTGTCAGAGGGTGTGTCCGTGTAAAAAAAAATTGTTAATATGAAACAAAAAGCAAATGAAGAGAAAAAAATCTTTACTATGATTAATAACTCGCTACAAGATAGCACAATTACTCCAAAAATACTTCATTATTAAAAGCACTGGTATAAATGCAAATTTCACACATTCGATTTTATCATCTGTGAAATCCACTATAAATATAGACACATATATCTAAAGACAGGACAAGAGAAAATGCATGTTATAAGCTAAGCTTACTGGAAAGCAAAGAGATTTAATACTACATCAACTTGTCCACAATAATGCCAACATGAGAAATGACAATGAACCATATATTTCAAGTCAAATATTTCAGTTCAAGAAAATACAACTACAGGATTTCCTATGTCACACCAATGGGTTTCATGTTTGTTACATAAACTATTTGATGGGTGACACTCAGTGCTGTGAACTAATTTGCCCTGAATGTCCCAGTGACTTTCACCAAGTTTTAGGATCCTGGAGTAATCAGTGCAAACAAGCCATAAAGCTTCAGTAGCAAATTACTGTCTCACAGAAAGACATTTTCAACTTCTGCTCCAGCTGCTGATAAAACAAATCATGTGTTTAGCTTGACTCCAGACAAGGACAACCTGTTCCTTCATAACTCTCTAGAGAAAAAAAGGAGTTGTTAGTAGATACTAAAAAAGTGGATGAATATTCTGGACATTTTTCCTAAAAAGATTCCTTGAAACACATTAGGAAAATGGAGGGCCTTATGATCAGAATGCTAGAATTAGTCCATTGTGCTGAAGCAGGATTTGGGGGAGGGGAGGGATAAAAGAAGGGAAAAAGAAGAGTGAGAAAACCTATTTATCAAAAGCAGGTGCTGTCACTCAATGTTAGGCCCTGCTCTTTTTAATCTGACTGAAGGCAAAAAGCCTCTCACAGTCTAGGTAATAGAGTGATAAACAGAAAAGAATATACAACCACAGGTGGCTTTTTAACCTTTTCCCTTTACCACTTCCTGTCTCCCCCCACCCACCCAAAAAAGAATGTAAGTCCTGCAGCCATGGCAAAAGTTTCAAACACTTCTCAAATATATAAGCCAGTTCCATTAAATCAAAAAGTATCCTTGAATAAGTTTTATGAAAGTAACTTTTAAGTATCAGTCAGCACTTCTGAATAGGCTAAAAAATTAACTTTCGCAGCAATGTAAGTTTAGATGAGAAAGGAATTAGATAGTCTGTATTCCATCTCTTTCTGAACTGAGCAGGAGGCACAACCGGACACTGAAAGTTTTGCCATGGACTGTCTCTACTTTCCAAACGACCGAGCGTTACCTCTCTAGCTTTTTGTGCTGCAAGCTCAGCTTGTCTCTGTCGCTCGAGTTCTTCGAGCAACTGCTTTTCCATGATGCGCTTGGCTTCCTCCACCCTTCGGAGTACTTCTCGCTCAATTTCATCCTTCCTTTTCTCCAATTCTTCCTCTACCCTTTTTGCCACCAGTTCTTCCACTCTTCGTGCTGTTTCTTCCTCGATGAGTTTTTCTTCTATTTCCTGCTGCCGACTAGCAAACAAAATGGAAAACAATTACTTTGATGATATTTTTAAAACAACACTAATTTCGAGTCTTATCAAATCAGCTTGATTTTACATAATAATTTTACAATTCATTTCAAGTCACATGAGGAAACAATAGATAGTAAGGTGTTAAGCAAAATAAATTCAAATATAAAATTTTTGATTTCCCTCTTGTCACTTGTCACATGTATCTAGTATAAACTGAAGATTAATATTAAGAAAAACATAAAAGTTCATAAAAATTTGACAGACTGAGAATATATTACAATTAATTCTAGCTTTTTAATGTGGCTACTAGAACATTATAAATTACCTATTTTGCTCACACCTTACTGAGTAGCACAATGAAGTAATATTTGTGCTGAATTATAATGAATTCAGAGGCTCTTAGAGTGTATCTACATCCTAAGAAGACAATTTATTAATGCTTCGAATTTCCCACAATCCACCCAAATTAAACGTGCAACTTTTATCTTTTGATGATTCATTTGACATACCCATGTATAAAACAGTCAGTCATTCAATTCATAAGTTTAATAAAGATTCTAGTTTCAACCTGACCTTTAAACACCTCAATCCACTTCAACTCAATTCTATTCTTGGGAATAATTCAATTCCCACCCAAGGGGTTTTTATTCTCTACTCCTGTCACTTATTTAGTGACACCACACTAATATCAAAGTGTCTTCACCATTCTGCTTCACTTCAGTTTACACATTTTTCTTCTCCACCAAAAAGACAGGAGGTACTACAGAAAGTTTCTTTGATTCTTGCAGCACCCATATTGAGGACTCTATTATTTGCTTACTTGTAAGTATCTTCTAAATTAAAAAAAAAAAAAAAAGGATATGAAAGCCTAGGACTTACTATGTTCCTCTCCTTTTCCTTCTTAACTTCCAAGAAAATACAGGATTGGAATAATTACAATAAGTCTTTTATCTACAGCAGCATATACTCTCTGCAATGCTACCAAGGAACTGCCAAGAATATCTAAAAGAATTAGTGATTTCAATTCAATGGAAGTTAATGCTGACTCTATTTCATCCAAAGGGAAGGAAAGAAATAACGATGAAAAAGTAAGGCTAACAAATGCAGAATCTGGGTAATGGGTATATAAGGATAACAATATTCTACTTTTGCATATGCAAACTTTTCATATTAGTTTTATAAATATACACACATACACACTTGCTAATTGATTCTTATGTAATTATTGCATGTAGAAGCTAAAAAAGAAACTTAGTATTTAAAATTTCAATACAATGCAACTCTTAATTGTTAATATTAAATAGAACTCAGTACTGACTACTCAAAAGGATATGGTAAAACAATTTCATTTAAACTTTCATATGAAGTAGAAAGGCAGGAAAATAGTATAAGGCTTTAAATTAGCTCAACAGTAGAGAAGTCCACAATTTAGGAATATGGTAAAATTGGAAAAGACCTGATACATGGTCAGGGTTTTTCTCAGGCATTGAAGCCATCCCTAAGGACTAGCACAATGGCTAACCAGACCGCATTTCCATACATTTGGTTATTAAGAACAAAATGAGTCAAAAAATATTCAGGTTATTACTCACAGTAAAAATTAAATCAGCATAGGTCAGCTCCCTGTGTCTGTATTGCCACTTGATCACATCAAACCAGAGCGGCCACAGGACAGGCAGTACAGAAGGTGATTTGCTCTATTACTAAGTCAAGTCTAACTACTGCTCAATGGTTTTATAGCCCAAAGGGAGGGCAAATGGGAAGTCCCAAGCTCAAATGAAACAGTGGAGGGTGTGAAACATCCTCCTGAAGTTTCTCACAAGGCTGCTTATCTCCCTTTGTTCTAGAAGGAACTGCAGGGCACCCCACCATGAATGCAGTAAGCCTTGCCAATGTGTCTCTAAGTGAAGACCAGTAAAGTCTGGGCACCACAGCAGAACTGTTCTCCTTGAAGTATTTATTACAAGAATACAACTTTAGTTGGTATTCTTGGTAAGATTAAATACACTATTTTGGAATTCAGAAAAAAAATTTAATTTTTTGAACCAGTATTGAAAAAGTTAAAGTTCAGTATCACTTTATCCCCTTCCTGTACACACTTAATCCAGGAAACTAACAGGCACACACACAACTGAATTAGGCATAAATTCATCTTCACTGATGACAAATTTATCACTATAAACAATGAGAAAACCACTGCTGAGCTAACTCCCATGAGGCACTGGAACTTTCTTGAAGTTCAAAACAGTAGTCATGGTGTCTTTAAACTATATCTAATATCCAGTCCATAAAACATTTGCTATGAGTTGTCACCCTCATATTATTTTCTCTGATCTACTCCTCATTCTCTGCTCAATCCATTTCCTTGCCAAAAATCTATGCTAATGAAAGGTTAAATCGAAATCTTCAAGTTTTCCAGTAGAAATGATATTATTACCAGTACCCTACTTTTTCCAAGCTCTCTGGTATTTTAAATACACTAGTCATAATCAACTTTAAAATGGTAATTACTAAAACAAAACAGCAAGGGTACAACAGTTCAGAACTGTCAAATGAGAGTACAACTTGGAATGGAGCACACGACACTATTACTTTCATTGGTCTTTTAAATTGTGTGCACTCAATCCTAGGCGCTTATTTCTAGGAACTGATTAAAAATTACTAGCCAACAGCATTTAAGTATTCAGTACTTAATAAGTCCAAATCACTGTTCTAAAAGTTCAATATAGCATGTCATCACTAAAATCTCACATATGTTCCCACAATATTTGTATTAGCTGAAGCTTATAAGTTAAAGTTTCTGAACTCAAGCTTAATGTGTGTTGCTGAGCTGTGAATATGAACTTTAGTAGACATCAAAGCTAAGGAACTTAAGCACTTTACTATCCTACACTGTCTCTCTAAGACAAATGTGAAAGGCAAAGATATGCATGAGGTAACTACCAAAAGGACTAACCCCAAACATAAACACCAGCTATGTCTTTGTGCTCTCCTGTTGTCTCAAAGCACCACCCTCCAAGAATACTCAGTTCCGCATATTAAATTTGCTAATAGAAGCTCTTTGCTTTCACAATGAGCTCTTCAAGTACTCTTCTAAAGATCCTAGTTCAACCTTAGAATATTCAAGCCTAGGCAGCACATTAGACCATTAACATTTTCCTGATTTTGTTAGAAGTCATTTTCAACTATTTATTTTAGCAGTTAATGCAACACATGTACAGCATTGCAAAAAAAACTGAGGAAGAAAATGGTAATACTGGTCTACTAGAGGAGTAGGAGTCATTCAGTGAATGGCAGACACAGACATGATAACCTTCTGAATTTAATTTTGATCATGTAAACTAGCTATTCAAAGTGAGAAAATAACTTAAAGGTCTACCTTTTACTGCACTGAGATTATAACTCACAAGATCACTTCTTAAACTCAGCAGGTTCTGACAGTATGAAAGCTGTATTAAATAACACTAAGACCCATTTCAAGCTAAGCACTATCTAGGTAGTTTAAATACACTTACAATCTTCATAAGACAGGTATCTCCATTTCACCGACAAGAAACAAGCTCAGAGGTTATTTACTTAAGGCCTTAAAATTTTAAGAGGCACAGCAATCTCATCTCCATTGGCACCACAGAGTTCCTAATTGGTTAAACTCAACAAATGGATCTTTCTTTATTGTTTCCATCTAATCTGAGACTTATGAAAATACTAGACACTACGCATCTTTTAGTATCTGCTCTGCTTCCTACCTGGGCTTTTCATTCAGTTCCTTGACCAACTACTTTTCTCTCCTTATACTCTGCCTTAGTAATTTCATAAACTTTCGTGACTTCACTGATACAAATTAAGTCCCCTTTCCTTAGGCTTCAGTCCCTCATTATGGATTTAAATAAGTTCAGAATACCTAAAACTATGGCCCACAGTGGAGTGCCAAGTCAAAACTCCCTAATCTTCCCTCTTCCTTAGCCACTGTTCAGCAAGTTTCTGACATTTTAACCATTAGCAGACACGCTGCATTTGGTAGATGAACTGCAATAGACCCGCTATAAACAAAAACCAACAATTACTTTTCTTTCCCTTAGGTCCTAGATCCAATTTTATATGCCCTAAATGTTTCTTAAATTGGTCCTTCCATTCTAGTAACTGTCCTTCTTAGTCTTGCCTCAGTTTACTATATTCTCCTCCCTCTCAACAATTCACGATCTGTTTTTTTTTTTTTTTTTGGGGGGGGGGGTGGACATGCCATTTACCTCAAAACCTTTCCTGTTTTTAGGATGAAACCAAAATTTTTAATATGGCATACAAGAACTCTTTCCTAATTTCCAGTCTTGTTTACCTTTTCAGTCACTATATCACTACAGTACTTACAGAATTTCATATGGTAGCCAAGAATATCTGGTTACTCTACTCTCAGACTATTGCCTTTCATGCTCCTTATGGCAGAGATGGGGAAGGCTGCTTTCTCCTTCAATCCACATATATTCTATACTTAGCATCAGAGTTTTTATTCCTATGTCCTTCATTCATTCTTTGAGAAAACTAAGGTATTTATCCACCCAGGATACTTCCCTTATACAGTGGTATCATTACCACTGAATTTACTACACAGTATTACTACTTATTACCTGTCCTTGAGTCAGATCACGATCTTAGAAGAGACCAATTACCCTTACATTAATATTACCTAGCACAATGACTGGTATTTATTAAAGGCTCAGTAAATATTAGCTGAATGAACTAACAAACAAGGATTTGTATACAGACAACTACTTGCTTCCGTCTCCAGAGCTCTAACACTTAAGTGTTTTCTTCGCATTATTTCCAATGCATTAGACCATATTAAGTAAGGTTTATACAGCACACAGGAATTTAGTGTTCAAGTGGCTACTGGTCATGTCCCTTTCCCCTCCTAATCATGAATGGCAGTTTCTCTCCCTCAACCTAGAACCATATACCTGCTCTATTTCCTATCATGTCATTCCCTAGATCTCTTTTCTGCTGTCCACATGTAGTTTTCTAAATGCTTCTAATTATTCTATGCATATCAAATTTCCTTTCACTTTTCTTATAAGTCTTAGCTTCCTAGTCCTAGTAAAAGGCAAGTAGTTACTGTTTGGATGCCTCCTTCATTTTCACATGGAAAAATTATCAGTGATGTCTTAGGTAATTTCTCCTATGTCCTACTGAGTTATTTGAGAACTTTATCTTTATAGCTAAGGGTCTTTTTTTCAGACCCCAAACCTCAATTCTATATAATCAAGGTTTATTGTGAAACAATTCTAACTGAACTTGGTTTTCATATGTATCACTGACATTTCCAAGATTAGAAAAAGTGAAAGAGCTGCATATGCTTTAAAGGAATGCTGACAGCAAAATAGCTAAATTTCCTCTCTAATATTAGTTATGCTACAGCTCCATACCTATTAATAACTTTGCTTTTAGAAATGAGGTATGCTAGAAAGTCTACATAATACATACCTGACTGCAGAAAACTGTAAAATCCCCAGACAATAAAGTACACATAAAATCCTTTCAGGAAGATCATAATTTACTAATATTCCTGCCTCATGAGTACTGATTAAATAGGGAGTTAGCACCTCTGTTTAACTCTACTTCCCTACTGTGGCTTTTGGGAATTCAGAGCATCAAAGTACCACAATCTTAAAAGTAAAAAACAATGATACTGTATATTTTTGTTTGAAAACAGAGGTCTTCCTATGTTGCTTGTTAACTAGAGATTCTCGTGCCCCAGGCTCCCTAGAAGCTGGGATTACAGGCATACATAGTAGTCCTACACAACAATACATTTTAAAATCAGACATTCATTTAGTGTGGGTTATCCACATCTACACATAATCCAAAAATACCTGAGAGGTGACTCTTTTTCAGATTCACAGGATTCTACCCAAACAGAATTTCAAATAAGAACCCTTAGTGTAACTGATTTCCTTACATAAAAATTCTGTACCTGAGCAAGGCATAAATAAAAACAAATATTAAAGCTTTTCCTAAACAAGTATACTACCATGGAAAAACAGAACTACACATACTTACTTGAGTATTATAATGAAAAAGTAAAAAAAGGAATAGATTGTATATAAAATGATGGTTACCCAGGTGAAATCAAGTGTCAAAGTCGTCAAACATACACTTAAAGTATGTAATTTGTTTTTCACTTGTTAAAAAAACACACAAGGCCCTGGGTTCAATCCCCAGCAACGCCAAAAAAAAAAAAAAAAAAAAAAAATAGCAGCAGCAGGGGGATGCAGACCAGAGACACCTTTAAACACACTAAGCCAAAAATGTGGTCTATTTTGGTGGACCACCTAAAGTGTCTTGAAGTCCTGTCCTCAATTTAAGCTTCAATAAAAAAATGCTTTTGGCAAACTGCAATTTATATCCTACGGGTTAATTCCTTTCTCTGCCTTTCGAAAGCGACTGCAAAGGCTCCCCATTCACACCTTCAGGCGAACCCAGTCCCCGCCTCACCCGCCGGTGCAGCTCGCAGACCTCCTTCTGAACTCCACCCCTACTTCCGGGACTCTGCTCGCCTCGCGCGCCAAAATCGCTTTCTCCCCTCGAAGCCCTTCCTGCTCCAGCCACCGCGTGGGTCTTCCCACTTCAGGCTTTCAAACGCCGCGTGTGCCCAGCGCACCACTGCCCCTCAGGCCGGTGCTTGTGCCCTTCCTGCATTTCTCCTAGCCCCGCGCCCCCACCTGCCAACACGCATCCCGGATCCCCGCGCCTACCCAGCCCTCATCCTCCACTGTCCCCGTCTACCCACCCCGCACCCCCCACGCTCCCCATGTACCCACCCCGCATCCCCCACTCTCCCCATCTACCCATCCCGCATCCCTCACTCTGTCTGTCCAAACAGCACCCCCACGCTCCCCATGTACCCACCCTGCACCCCCATTCTCCCAACCCCGCATCTCCCACGCTCCCCATGTACCCATCCCGCATCCCCCGCTCTCCCCACCCCCCTCTCTCCCCATGTACCCACCCCACATCCCCCACTCTCCCTGTCTGTCCAACCCGCACCCTCACCCTCCCCGTCCACCCACCCGCACCCCCTCTGTCCCCCGTCCACCCACCCGCACTCTCTCTCCCCCGTCTACCCACCCGCACCCCCTCTCCCCCGTCCACCCACCCGCACCCCCACCCTCCCCGTCCGTCCACCCACCCGCACCCCCACCCTCCCCGTCCGTCCACCCACCCGCACCCCCACCCTCCCCGTCCGTCCACCCACCCGCACCCCCACCCTCCCCGTCTCCCCGCCCCTCCCCCCGCGGCACTCACATCTTTCGCTGCCGCTCGAACTCCGCTTTCTTCTCCTCCTCCTCCCGCTTCTGCTTCTCGTCCAGGCTGCTGCGCTTGCTCACCGTGCGCCCGAAGATGTCGATGCGGTCGGGCGGGGACGAGGCGCGCTCCCGGTCCCGCTCGCGCCGGGACACGGCCGTGTTGGTGGAGCGCGAGCGGGACCGCGACTCCCGCCGCCGGTTGCGTTTACTTTCCCGGGACTTGGAACGCTTGCGCACGCGCTCCTTGTCCCGCGACCGCGACCGGGACCGGCTGCGCTTCTTGTTGTGCTTGCTGCTCTTGGTGTGCTTGGAGCGGGACGAGCTCCGGCTCCGGGACCGGCCCATCCTTCCGGGCGCCGCTCTGACTAACCGCTGGCCTCGGGCCCCGCACGCGCCCGGCTCCCCTCGCCTCCGCCTTCGGACGCGGGCTGGCCGTCCTGTGGAGGCCGGAGGAACGACGGCTGTCTCCCGCTGACTTTCTGCCTCTCCTCGAGGTCTACAGCCGCCACGAAGGCCGCCTCCGACCAGAAGGCCGCAACGCAAGGAGTCTCTAAGATGGCAGCTGCGGCTGCACCGGCCGCCCTTCCCACAATGCCCTGCGCGGAACGTGCCGAAGCGTGAGCCCCGCCGCTTGACGATTGCGGCCGAGGGCGGTCGGGCGCTTCCGAGCGCGCTCGGCCCTTTTCGCCACTCCTGGCGGAAGCCTGCGAACTCGAGGCCGGAGCCTGCCGCCTTTGCGTCAGTGTGCTTTCGTTTTCTAGTGAAATGCCACGCAAGGTAGAATGAATCAATCACGTTATAATACGATTCAAGCTATGCCTCGACAGGAATTGATGGATTGAATTATTTTCTAGGAGCTGGATTTGTCAGACACCCCTAATTGTACCGAGTGACCTTTGGCAGATCTCTCTATTCTTGGAGCTTAGTTTGCTTATTTGCAAAATGCACATTGCCACACTTTCTGACGTGGTGCTGAAGCTTACAGGGGATAAATCATGCATTAGGTTTTGATTAGTGTATGCTGATGCGTGATAGAAGAATGTGCGCTCTAAATGCTTTTTTAAACTAGTGCTTAATAGTTATATTTCTGAATTAAGTACTGCTGTTATCCCTATTTTGTAGATGGGGACCCTGAAGTTCAGAAAGATTACAAATTCCTAAGGTCACACAGTTAGTAGATGGCTGAACAGTGACATGTACCTAGGTAAGTGGTGCAAAGACTTTGCACATAACAACCCCACTGGGCCCTAGTCAAGGAAAGCCATGTTATTATGTGGTATAACACACTGTCACTGTCAAGCCACCCCACCCTTATCTCCACCAAAAGAGATAACATCATTATTTGTACATCTTTGAGTTAATGTTACAACTTAGTTCAATAAAAGACTTCACTCAACATGGGTAAGCAGAACAAAAATCAAAACTCTACTTTGAGCAACCCATAGCCTATTAAAAATGAAATAATAAGATTTTCTACACAATAGAAACAAAATCTATAAAATAATTAGGAATAAGCTTTACCAAGTTATAAAATCTTTGGGATGAACCTTGGCTGAAAAGGCAGAATAAGGCTGAACAAATGGAAAACACAAGCTGCTTTCTCAAGTGAGTACTCAGTATCAAAAACTTGCCAATTCTTTCTAAGTCAAATTAGAAAATTGCTGCAGTTTTCATGAGAGTTCCAAATTCTCTTGGGAATACACATGTTAGAACTAACTAAATAATTTTAAGTTTTGTATGAAGGATTGCATAACAGAATTTTCAAGAAAACATGAAAAAGAAGAGTAATGTCTTAGTTTATTCGCACTGTTATGGTTTGGAACTTACGTGTCCCGCAGAAGCTCATGTGCAGAAAGAAGGCTTAGACCTCCAATGCTCCTGTGTTCAGAGGTGGGGGCTTGGCATCAGGAGTCAGTCAGGAGGGCTGTGAACTCACCAGTGAATTAACCCACGTATGGAGTCATAACTTAATTGACTCTTGGGAGGTGATGGAAACTAGGAGGGCGTCATTGGAGGAAGGAGGTCACTGGGGCTGTGCCCTTGCAGGGTGTGTTTGTCCCTGACCCCTTCCTTTCACTCTCCCTTTGCTCTCCAGCCACCATGAGGTGAGCAGCTTTCTATTCCATTGACTCCCCTCGGTTATGTTCTACCTCACCACAGGTCCAGAAACAACCAAGGTAAGTGCCCATGGACGAAACCCTTGAAATTGTGAGCCAAAGTAAACCTTTGCTCGTTTTAAGTTATTTCTGCTAGGTATTTTAGTCACAGTAATGCAAAGCTGACTAACACAGACTGCTATAACAATGTAGGAGAAAACCAAGTAACTTATAAGCAACACGAATTTATTTCTTACAGTCCCAGGGTCCAGGAAATGCAAGTCAGCAGCAGATACTCCTGTGTTAAGAGCCCTCTGCTTCCAGGGTGGTGGCTTGTTGATGCAACCTAAGCAGAAGAGACAGCGGAAAGACTAGCCTGCTCCTTTCAATGCCTTTTATGAGAGCGCCTGTTCGGTTGGTAAGGGCAGAGCACTCGTAACTGAACCACTTCTCAAAAGCTTCCACTGCTCATGGTATTGAGTTTTGGGTTTCAACAGGTGAATTGTGAAGGAACATGTATATTCAAACCCACAGTGGTATCCTAATAAAAGAGCCCAAAGGAGCCTGTTTACCCACTCTACCATGAAAATCAATCAAGAAGCCTCCACCAGTGAGACAGAGGTTGAGAAACCTACTCAAGTTGCTGTGAGCAGATTATCCATTTCATGTAGGCTGCACGTACCCTGGGGTTGACTTTATGAGAATTTATGGAGCTTTTAAAGGAGGATGATATTTACTCCACTCAGGCTGTGTCTTTTGCTGCCCAGTGGGAAAAATCTGAGAAAAAATATACATCAAAGCCCCCCCACCACCACCAAACTACTAGGAATCATCTAGTAGAATTCCTAGAGAATTCATTAAAGGACTGAGTGGCACACATGTTTCAAATCTACATTTTATAGTAGAATTGTCAAAGTTCTGGCATTTCACACTCCCTGAACTTAACCTTGTTTCATTATTTATTTACTTGTTTATTAAATATCTCTTGCCAGCAGATCTAAATTCTAGGCATCTTGACTGGTTTGTGTTCACCATAAACCCATGAGTTAGCATGCTAACCTCAATAAATGTACACTGGATTTACCTTGAGGGACTACAATGAGGAATTATGAATTTGTCATGAATTCATAATTTGTTGTGGCTCAGCATCTCCTGAGTCTTACGTGTTGAAGGCGTGGTCCCTGGTACAACAATGCTCAGAGACGGGGCTCTTGGATGGTGATTGGATCATGAGGGCTCTAACCTTACAAATAGGTCCATCCATTGATAGGTCTGTAGCTGATGGCATTATTGGGAGGTAGTGGAAACTGCAGGAGGTGGGGTCTAGTTGGGAGAAAGAGGTCACTGGGGCATGCCCTGGGAGGGCATTTCTTGTCCCTGGCCCCTTCCTCTCTTTCTTCTTCCCGGCTGTCCTGAAGTGAGCTGCTTGCTTCCACCTTCCACCAAGATGTTCTGCCTCACCTCAGGTCAAAGCAAGGGCACCAGTATAGTAGGTCCTAGAACCATGAGCCAAAATCAACTTTCCCTCCTTTAAGGTTGTTTCTTTCAGGTATTTTGGTCATAGCAACAAAAAGATGCCTAACGCAAGCTTTGATTTATTTGTTTTGCTTTATTTTATTTTGTGTTTAGACTCTGTTATGGTTTGAATGTGAGGTGTCCCCTAAAAGTTCACATGTAAGACAATGCAGGAAAGTTTAGAGGAGAAATGATTGGGTTGTAAGAGTCAACCCAATCAGTGAATTAATCCCTCATGGGGTTAACTGAAGTGGTAAGAGATGACTGGAGGAGGTGGGAACTGGGGCCTGGCTTTGGGGTATGTTTTGTATCTGGAGAGTGGAGTCTCTTTCTCTCTCTCTCTCTCTCTCTCTCTCTCTCTCTCTCTCTCTCTCTCTCTCTCTTTCTGCTTCCTGATGATGTGAGCGACTTCCCTCTGCCACATTCTTCCACCATGATGTTCTGCCTCACCTGGACCCCTGAGAAATGGAGCCGGCCTTCTATGAACTAAGACCTCTGACACCATGAACCCTCAAATAAACCTTTCCTCCTCTATGATTGTGCTGGTCAGATCATTCAGCCACAGCAGCAAAAAAGCTGACTAAAACAAACTCTCTTTTAGATTTCTATTTGGTTCCTCTCTCCCACTCCCTTCTCCCAGTAAAAGTTTCCTCCATTCATCTTTGAACAGCTTTAGTAACCAGCTATAAATAACAGATCATTCCGAAGAACAGTGTTCAAATGTGAAAACCGTCAAGGGGCCGCCTGAATGTATCTTTCCCACCAACTCTTAGTCTATTAATCCTCAGCCCCCTTTGACCACTTTTCAGAATTTAAGTTATATCCTATAACATGTCCAGGAAGCAGCATTCTTCAATTCATAAATAGTAAGTGATTTGTTTGTGGAAAATACTGCTAGCCTCTCAGACTTCCATCTACACTTACAGAGTGGACCGGGTTTTTGGGCTCAAGGGACCCCATCTCTGCACAGCTCACTTACTAACCCATCACTCTTCTTATCCCCTCCCGAACTGCTCCTGAGCTCTCCGAGACCCTACTTGTTCCCATTTCTTCCAGACTTACCTGACTCCAGTCCCCTGGCAGGTGGTGTGCTTGGCAGCAGTTTTCAGTTTTGTAATTTAGAAATGTTAATTGCTTATTTTAAAACCCTCTCTCTCGCTAAAAACTGAGTTCCACGAAGGAGGGAGAGAGAGCTCCTGATCTGTTCACTGCTGTGGCCACATGTCAGGCCTGGCCCATGGCACAGGGCAAGTATTCAACAAAACATTTTGAGTGAGAAAACAAATATGGAATATGTTTTCTGACTTCCCTTAGCAACCTCACAACACAGATTTTTTTTTTTTAAAACAGCTTTACACAGATTTCAAAATTACAGAGTATTACATAATTTCAACAAGAGTAAACACTTTGATCACAGCTCCTGGCAATAAAATCTGGAGAATTCCAGGTTCCAAAATCTATCTTTTGATTCAATTCATTATCTTCATCTCTGTACAAAGCATTCAGTCTTTTTCCCGAGGACAAATGATCTTCTAATTCTCCATCTGAAACAGATGACGGGAGGCCCAATACTATGTAAGGTTAATTTTAAGTGTATGCCTCTATATGGAAAAATCTATGGAAAAATCTAATGCTTGTCTAAGAAATGAAAGGGGAACCCTTTACTAGAGAGGCAGAAAACACATCGACTGGGAAAGGCACGCAGAGATAGTCTCAGCAGCAATGAGTGCAGAGATCTGTTACTTCTGTTCCAATGTCCCAAGAGCAAGGCTGCAAAACTCTTGGTGCTGAGTATTGAAAGGCAAAAGGGTGTCCTTCCCAGAAATGTGCTCAGACCGGACAGGACAGGATGTGAGCAGGGCTGATCTCCAGCAGATGCAAGTGCGACCTGGGCAAGCTCTGACAGGGAGCCAAGAAACAGGAGGCCAATTTATAGTATCAAGTAAAAACAAAGCAGGACTTAGCAAAGGACTTCTTTCCAAAGGATCATTATAGGGTTGTTTGGGGCAGGCGTGTGGAGAGAGACTAGTGCTGTAGGAGAAGCTCTGACTGCTAAACCTGCAGGTGTTTGGAGACTAAGGCAATGGGGCTTGGTTTTTCAAAGAGGAGTGAACAAATCCAGGAAGCACTGGTGTGGGGAAGCTTGAGGAAGTCCGTGGGCAGGGGGGCCTGAGGCCATACGTGCTGGGGCCCAGGGCGGGCCAGATTCTGGGGGGAAAGGAAGGGGAGAGACACTTCACCAAATTTTGATAAACAAAAATGTTGTTCTCATTAGTCAGCGGGGACAAACTAGGTCAGCTAATTTATGAGGTAGAGAATATGAATTTGGAGGGTCTGTGTCTGACCTTGTCACAGGTAACAAAGGGGCCCCAGTGAACCTTGTTTAAGTCATAGGAGGAAGAGATCGTAGATTTCTTAACCTTCTCTGTTTTCCAGGGACACCTGGCTCAGGTAAAATTCCACTCTGTCAACAGCAAGGGCTTCTGAGGACAGCCTAAGAGTCTTCATTTATTCCTGGTCTGGCTTTCTCTTCTCTTTGTGTAGATCTGAGCATCTGACCTACAATCTCTTCCTTCCCTGTGAAGAACATCTTTCAACATTTCTTGCAAGCCAGGACTACTGGCAACAAACCACCTCAGTCTTGGTTTATTTGAGAAAGTCTTTATTTCTTCACCATTTATGAAGGATAATTTTGCTGGACACAAAATTCTAGATTTGTGGGTATTTCCTTTCAAAACTTTCCCTCCACTCATCCTGTTTGCTGGTTACTTACTCAAGATTTGATATGATGCTTTCCTTGTTCTTTTACAGCTTCTCCAAGATTTTCTCTTTATCTTTGCTTCTTGGCAGTTTTTTTGCTATTTTTTCTGGCTTAGTGTTCCCTAGTGTCTAATCTGTGGTTTGATTTTTATTAACAATTTTAGAAAATGCTCAGCAATTATTACTTTAAATATTTTGGGGCCCTTTCTCTTTTTCCTCTTCTGAAACTCCATTAGCATATGTTATTATTTTTATAATTGTCCTTCAGTGCTTGAATATTCTCTCTTGCTTTTTAAATTCTTTTCCTCTTTTCATTTCAGTTTGAGAAGTTTCTATTGACCTATCTTCAGTCTGTGGATGAGCCCATGAAAGATCTTCTTCATTTCTGTTACAGAAGTATTTTTTTTTTAATTCTAGGCTTGTCTTTGTATTTTATTTTTTATTTTCTTTAGAATCTCCATTTCCATGCAGCATTTCATTATATACTTATATATTTATAATTAGGAAATTAACTTATTTCATAGTTATTTATAGTTCCTAATATGGTGTTTCTAAAACCTCTGGTTCTTATTCTTGCTTTGCCTTTTCTGATTTTTTTTTGTTTTTTTTTTTTGTTTGTTTTTTTGTTTTTACTTAACGACACTCCTTGCAGCTTTGAGTTTGATGTAGTGGGCAACAGGATCTGAGGTAGAAAGGCCTCTGATGTGCAGTTTCATGTTGAAGTTAGGCTGTATTTATTATTTGCTGTAGCTACAGGTGTCAGAGTTTCAGCTTTCTTCATCCTTGGTTTTTTCTCCCTGGTTGACTGTGGGTTTTCATAGGAACTCCTTCTTAAATTAGATAAGGTGCTGGTAGTCTTTTGTTTTACTGGGTAAAGGAATGAAAAAAGGTTCTGGCTATATTTCAAAATGGTTACTTTTTCATTTCCCCTGTCCAAACATGAGAGTATTTTTCTGTTATCTTCGTCACGAGAATCATGGGTAGTCCTGGAAGTAAAAACCATGAAAACTCCACGAGAAACCATGGGCCTCCAGCAGTTTTAACTTTCAAATTAATCTACCTTCAGCCCCCAGCAATTCACCAAAAGTACCATTTAGGTGTTCTTACCTATTACTTGCTCCAGCAGCTTCTGCCTCAGGTAAGCTGATCTGTGTACTCTCAATACAGTGGACCCCTCTTACCGGTTAGTTTCACATTCTGCAGTTTCCATTACACATAGTCAACCATAATCCAAAAATATGAAATGGAAAATTCCAAAAATAAAAATCCTTCAGTTTTAAATTGCATACAGCAATTGAGCTCCATCTGACCTGGGAAGTGAATCATCCCCTTGTCCAGCATATTCATACTGAATAAGTTACCTGCTTCTTAGGTGCTTAGCAGTCATTTGGGTCCCAGATTGACTATACTATATACTAATATCACAGTATTGCCATGCCTGTGACCAAGTAATCCAAATTTTACTTAATAATGCTCCCCAAAAACAATAGTGATACTTGTCAATTTTTTGCAATATATTGCTGTAACTGTTCTATATTTCATCATTAGTTACTACTGTTAATCTGTTTCTGTGCCTAATTTATAAATTAAACCCTATGCATGAATATGAAAAAGCAAAATATGTCTAGGGTTCCTTGCTCCCTGTGGTTCCAGGTGTCCCATGTGGACCTTGGAATGTATCCTTTGTGCATACAGAGGGGCTACTGCACTCACCTGTCTTCAGTTTTTAGGGTGATATTTTATTCAGTGACTTTAATCCTGTGAGCCACATAGGACAAGTCAGTTATTTTGTTTGTTCAGCTGTTTTTGTTGTAATTTCAAGAGACGGAGAGACAATTTCTAAGGTTATTTTGCTTTTTCACATTAAAAAAATGTATATGCATATATACATTTCCACAAGAACGATACACTGGTAAACACTGAACTCACCTGCTATTTTTAGATAACAAAATCTTTTTAAAAAATGTATCTGAGCTATCCCTCATCTTTGGATTTATTTTCTCTATTAGAAAATATTCTAATATTTTCTATTTCTTTAGAAATAGAAATATATTCTATTTCTTTCACTAAAAGTCTGAGTGACTTTTCCTCAAATAAAAACGAAGGCTGAGATTTCCCAAAGAGTACTGAAAGTTTGATTCTTTCCCCCAGCTGTTGTTTGTTAACCAATTTCTTTTTGGAGGAGGAAGTTAGTTTAAGAATGGCCTATTTTCCTCCTTGTTCATTTTAGTCCCTAGTTATTAAATTAAATGTGAACTAAGCTATTTTATCCAAGTGCTTTCATAGTGTTTATGAGTAGAGGGGATTAGCATTTATTGGAAAATTATTATGCCCTTAGGATCATGCTAAGTGCTGCTCAAACTTTAATGTGTACCAAATTATCTAGAGAGCTGGTAAAATGCAAATTCTGGCTCGTGGGTCCATCCGGGGTCCAGTTTCAGTGTTTTCCACCAGGCAATGCTCATGCTGCTTGCTGAGGGCCTCGGGTCTGACTCAGTCCTCAGTTCTCTCAGACTGGAGAGTAAAGTGACTTTTTCACAGTATCACAGCTAGGCAGTATTTAAACCCAAGTTTCTTTCTGACTACACAAGAGGTAGCAGAAGGAATGCCCTGCAAATAATTATGGTCTCCTCCTCACAGCCACAAGCTTTAATTTAGATCCTTTCATAGGACATTGCCGTAGTTTGGATTTTGTCTGTCAAACAGATACATTGAACTTAAATGGAAACGTGAATGTGACCTTCTACAGAAATAGGGTGTCTCCACATGTAACCAAGTTAGGATGAGTTCGTACCTAAGTAGGGGGACTCTCCCAACCTGACAGGCGTTCTTACCAGCAGGGGAAAGGAGACAGACGCGCACACAGAGGACAGTAAGGCAGAAACTGAAGTGATGAGGCTGCAAGCCCAAAGGTGCCAAAGCTG
Source organism: Sciurus carolinensis (assembly GCF_902686445.1). Taxonomy (NCBI): domain Eukaryota; kingdom Metazoa; phylum Chordata; class Mammalia; order Rodentia; family Sciuridae; genus Sciurus; species Sciurus carolinensis. Next base: position 5,651,440 of record NC_062217.1, on the reverse strand, counting down.
GCTGGAGCCACCAGGAGCTGGGAAAGGCAGGGAAGGAGCCTCCTGGAGCCTGCAGAGGCAGCATGACCCTGCCAACACTTCAGTTTAGGATTAATAGCCTCCACTAATGAGACAATAAATTTCTGTTGTTTTCAGTCTCCATGTTTGAGGTGAAATTGGACAGTAACACTAGGAGGTGAATAAAACCACTTAACTCATTGCTCAGGTTTTCCTGTTTTTGAGTGTGTCCGTGTTCCCTGCCTCATTGTTATCAGGCAAGTTCAGTGGCAGCTGAGAATGTTTCAAACCAACACAAGTCTTCATCCCACTTTGCTGGGATCTATTTGGTTTATGAGCGATTTGACAAAAAACAATAATGCGTACTATGTTAGTCAACTTTCTGCTACTATATCAAAGTACCTGAGATAATCAACCTGAAGACAAAAGGTATATTTTGACTTGTAGTTTTAGAGGTTACAGTCCATGGTCAGTGGGCCCTGTTGCTTTGAATGAGACAACACATTATGGTGGGGAGCACATGACAGAACAAAAACTTTTAACCACATGGCCAGTAAGCAAGGAAAGGAAAAGGAAGGGGTTGGGTTCTTCCATCTCATTCACAGCATGCCCCAATGACCTAAAGTCCTCCCATGAGGTCCCACCTCTTAGTGATTCCACTACCTCCCACTGGCACTAAGTGGAAACTAAGCCTTTAGCACATGGGCCTTCTGGGGACACTCAAGATGCAAGCTATAGCATTTATGCTATGAAAGCAAGTCAGCTGCACTGTACTTTAGAACAGTGAATCACTGTGTTTACTTTCATTTTCACATACTTCTTAACATAGTTGTCTTTTGTGTATGTAAAATATTTTTCATATTTGCATTTTTTCACACAAAAAAATTCTCCACAGAAAATAATGCTGTGTATGTATGATTAATTACCTATATATTTGCCTGGGCAATGCACTGCTAAATAAGTGTTTATCATCTTCAGAAAATCTTACAACATTTACTAAAAATATTGCCCTATATTTGCTCCTCAAAGAATCTGTGCTGCTGAGATTTAAAATTCAGAACCAAGTTTTATTTCACTTCTCTTTTCAAATCAAATATAGTATTTTGGCTTTAGTTGGCCTTAAGTGAAGATAAAATAGACTAGGGATGAGTATTTCTTCCTAGCTTTCCATCCAGAAGTCTGTATTGGAAGGGAAAAGTGCTGTTTCTATTCCTACTGCTGCATAACAAATTACCCTAAAACTTAGTGGCAGCAAACAACCACTTTATGATGCTTGGAAATGCTGTGGGCCAGGGACACAGCCAGGTCACCTGGGGATGGCTGGCCTCTGGTCGACTGTGCCTTGGGGGCTCAGCTGAGGAGACTGGAAGAAAGAAGAGGGAATGTGGTTCAATGGCCAACGGTGGGCGTTTTCTGGAGGACTCTTCTCACATGTCTGGCAGTTGATGCTGGTTGCCGCCTGACCCTCAGCTGTCAGAGGTATTACCTACAAGTGGCCTCTTCATGAGGCTTCAGCTTCTGTACCACATGGTGGCCTTGCAGCAGCACAGTGTTCCAGTGAGTGACCAGAGAGAATGAGATGGAAGCCGGAAAGTCCTCCTCACAGCTTCAGAAGCCATGCTACATTCTATTGCTAAAGTGACCCAGATTTAAGGCAAGGTGACTTCACCTCACAATGGAAGGAATTCAAAAAATGTGGGGATGTAAAAATCGCCATGACATGGAAAGTCAGTTTTCCATCACTGTACAGCACACCTGAGATAGTAGTCAACTATTAAATGGGGGAAAGGTTTATTTTGTCTCAGAGTTTTAGAGATCTCAGGCCATGGTTGACTGGCCCATTGCTTTTGAGCCTCTGATGAGACAGCACATTGTGGCATGAGCACTACGGAGGAAGCTGCTCACCTCATCGTTGGGATACAAAAGAGAGGAGGAAACGGGACCAGGTTCCCGACATCCCTTTCCATGCTACATCTCCGACTACTTAACTTTCTTCCACTACGCCCCACCACCAAAAGGTTCCACCACCTCCAAAGAGAACCACAGAATAGGAACCATGCTTTTAACACAGGAGCATCTGGACAGTCAAGATCCAAACGATAGCAACGCTCTTCACAAAAACATGTTTCACATAGCACTCAATGAAAATGGCACTGACTTTTAGTTGGAAGATACTGATGAACTTCTGTTTGGTCTTGAGTAAGATGTCACAATTCTGTAGCCCTTAATTTCCTCAACTGCGAGATGAAGGGTTGCACTGGGCGGGCTCCACAGGTCCTTTGCAGAGCTATGATTCTGTTTCTCCCTGAAATTGTACCAATTGAAACATTGGAGATTCTAGACTGTATTTTACAACCACACTTGATTTGAAAGGAAGTTTTTGCGCCACGTGCACCTGTCCAGGAAAGAATGGAATAGAAACACATATATCTCAATACTTCCAGTCCACCCTACTGTTATTAATATTAGACATAGGTACCATTCACTGCTAAGTGATGGATGCCATTCCATGGCCTCATTCACTCTCCATACTCAATGCTAGCTTTGGTATTGCTTTTAGATGTGTTTTAAGGGGTCTGCTCAAGTTCACCTTCATTGGGATGGCCTTCATCTCAGAATCCTTTAGAATAGCTTTGGATATAAGGTTATTTGGTATTAGAAGCAAAGTTGGTATCATTACTCAACAGAAAGTGGTGAGCTGTGGGGGACAGGGATCACCTAGCCAACTGGGAATCTTCTGTGAGGGATAGTGCCAGAAAAGTCTAACAAGAATGACTGAGAATGCAGAGGCACCTATCACCAGTTGAAATGGTACATTTAAAGTGACCAGTAACAATACCAATTTGCCATCTGGCAAATGCAAAGCTCCCCATTTTCCATGGGTCCTCACTGATCTATTAGTTTACCTCCATTGTACAGAAGAAGAAAATGTAACTGGTGGATTTTGGTGGCTTGTCTGAATAGGTCAATTGCTAAGTTACATGGAAATATTCTCAAGCCCAGGCCATCTGACCTCTGAGCCCATGGCCATCTTTTCTCCACAGACATGTTGGGTTTTGTCAGATGTTCCCACCCATCATTCACCCCAGAAACCTTAGCACAATCTTGGCTCATTACTTTTCTTCTCCATTGCATGGCATTTTTGTCCAGGACTAGACACACGACATGCAGAGTCCAGTGCAAAATGAAAATGTGGGTCTCTTGTAAAAACAATCACAGTAAAAAGTATTCTTAAAGACACTAAAATATAAAACTTTTATTTCTTCAGAGGTTTCTTTCTTGACCTGCAGTGGTAATTTATTTCCTGTTAAATGTCCTGCTTCATGCTTCAGGAGGATTCTCACAAGCAAGTGCAGACTCACAGAGGCATCTACAGTCCCCCACACTCAGCCTAGGACTGGGCACAACCAGGTTCATGGCCAATGTGTGGTCTATACAGTGGGTAGAGCCAGGTCCCTGTAGGGGGCTCATTCTATGTCCACCCTTAGATGGAGCACCACCAGCTCAGGAGGGACAAGGGAAATGGTGAAAGTGGGACTACTTCTGAGCTGAGGCTCCAAGCCTCCAGTGCTGTAGCACTTGCCCCATCTCATCAAACTGCCCTTACAAGACACATTCAAAGATAAAGACTTCAAGAGAGGAACAGCGGACTCTCAGCCAAGCCCAAAATTTGTGAGCACAGGGATTCCTGGGACTTTCTGCTCACTTCTCCCTACATGTGGCCCTGGTCTTCATCATTCTTTCTGCAAACTGTTCCTTCTCATTGACTTTTCTCTTCATGCCCTTGGTCTCTGTTATGGTTTAGATATGAGGAGTCCCCAAAAGCTCATGTGTGAGAAATGGAAGGAAGGGTAGAGGTAAAATGACTGGTTTAGGGGAGCCTTAATCTAATCAGTGTGCTAATCCCTTGATAGGGATTAACTTGGTAGTAACTGCAGGTCGGATGTGTCTGGAGGAGGTGGGTCCCTGTGGGCATACCTTTTGGGTTTATATTTTGTCCTTGTTGAGCAGAGTTCTTTCTCTGCTTCCTGGTACTATGTTCCCAGCTCTTTTTCTCTGCCATGATGTCCTGCCTTATCTCAAGGCCCCAAGGAATGGAGTTGGTCATCCATGGACTGAGACCTCTGAAACTATGATCTCCAAAATAAATTTGTTCTCTTCTAATTGTTCTTGGCAGGTCTTTTGGTCATAGCAGCAAAAACACTGACTAAAATATACAGCAAAGCCTGATATTCTTCTTCACTTCTGAAACCCTCAGTTGCACCCAACCATCCATCACTTTGAATTCAAGTTTCTCCACCTGACTCTGAGGAGTTCTCACTCTCCATATCCTTGGACTGTCCACCCTCCCCCATTTTCTTAGTAAGCTTTTCATTGTTGTGATAAAAAAACAACTTAGAGCATAAAATGATTGTTTTGGCTCACAGTATCAGAGGTTCAATTCAAGGTCAGCCATTGCTCTGGTCCTGAAATGAGACAGAACATCATGGTGGAAGTGTGTGGCAGAGGAAAGTTGCTCAGTTTGTGGCAGCCAGGAAGCAGAAGGAGAGAACTTTACTCATCAGGGACAAAATATAAACCCCAAAGTCAAACCCTCAGTGACCTACCTCCTCCAGTCATATCCTGTGTAGGCCTACAGTTACCATCCATTAATACATTTGAATTATTAGTCCATCAAATGGATTAATCCACTGATTAGGTTATAATTATCATAATATAATCATTTCACCTTTGAACATTCCCACATTGTCTCACACATGACACTTTACATTGAAATTATAACATTCTGCTACTGGCCCCCAAAAGCTCATGTTCATTTCACAATGCAAAATTGCATTTAACTCATATTCAAGAGTTCTTGTAGTCTTTAAGAGTTCCACCATTACCCACAATCCAAGTCCAAACTCTCATCTGTGACTCAAGACAAAGTCTTGGCTGTAAGCTCCTGTAAAAATCAAATGCAAGTTACACATATCCAATATATAATGGAAGAGAGTAAGCATTTCCATTCCAAAAGGGAGAAATGGAGGCATAGAAAGGAGGGATGGCACCAAAGCAAGACCAATATACAACTGGGCAAAGAAGTCCTGTAGCTCCACATCTAGCCTGAGGGACACATGGCATCATAATGTTCTTTGCAAAGGGCTTATATAACCTGACCCCTACATCCTTGCCGGTTGCAGTGAACGTGGCTGAGCATGGCAAATCAATTTTCTAGGAAACTCTGTGCAAGCAAGGTGCCCCCATATTCTCTTCTTAAAGGAAGTTTCACTTTTACACCCTTGAACCTGTAATGGAGGTGATCTTGCCACTTCCTGAGATGATCTCAAACCATCTTTCCCATTGTCTCTGTGTAAAGTACTTAGCATCTCTTTAGTAACTGTAATCTCTTCAACAACCAGAACTTCCTTGGCTCTAGTATACAGGCACTTTTCTGGTGGAATTGCAAGAGTCTCAAATCTTTCTCCTCCTGATTATCACAGTAAACTTGATTAAAAGCCACCAGCAATATCTGTGCCACTGCATGAATGCTGGGTTGTCTTGAAATTTCTTCAGCCAGGTTAATTAGTCCATCACATCGCCTTTAAATTCAGCCTCACAGAACACGGGCATAGCAAAGTGTAGACAACTCTTTGACAGAATGTAACATGAATGACTGCTAATTCAGTTTCCAAGAGTTTCCCTCTGAGACCTCATGATCCCAGTCTTAGCTGTCTTCTAAGTTCCCACCAGAATTGTCCACTAAGTTCTGCTTACAACTTTTTAAGACTTCTCCAGTTCAAATCTCCAAATTTTTTCCAAACTCCTTTCACTAACTAGTAACAAATGCTTCCAAATCACATGATCAGGTCAGTGAGCAAAGACCTCACTTCTCAATACCAATTTCTGTTAGTCAGTTTTTTTGTTGCTGTGAGAAAAAGACCTAACAAGAATGACTTAGAGGAGAAAGTTTATTTCAGAGGTTCAGTTCATGGTTGGCCAACTCCACTGCTCTGGGCCTGAGGTGAGGCAGAACATTAAGGTGAAAGGGCAAGTCAGAGAAATACTGCTCAGTTAAGGAGAGAAAGGAAGCAGAGAAAAAAATTCACCGGAGCAGGGACAACATATAGACCCTGAAACCATGTCCTCAGTGACTTACTTCCTCTAGTCATGCCGTACCTGCCTACAATTACCACCATTACGCCATTCAAATTATTAATTCATCAAATGGACCAATCCACTGATTAGATCACAGCTCTCACAATCCAATCATTCCCAAACCTTCTAACATTGTTCTCACATGAAGGATGCCTCATATTTAAACCATAGACCCAGCCTGCCCAGAACAACTCTCCAGTGTTCCTTAACGTGCACCATCAGCCTCTGCTCAGGACAAACAGCCCTATTCTACAAAGCATACCCAGACCATGCTCTTGGTTAACTTACTCACTTCCCCTCACCCCAACTCCTCGCTCCTCAGTTGGGATTCTACTGTTTCAGTGTCCCCTACAATATGAGGGCATGACTGGAGACAGAGGTGGTGACTTGACAATTGACCATTATGTTCTCTTTTTCCTGCTCTGTTCCTCTATTAATGACTCCCAAACAATTTTCAGTTGACTTGTCTCTTAGGAATTTATTTTGCTGTACATATGCACATTATCCAATGGCATCCAGTCTGGGACCACTTTGTCACTGAGTTCAGATGTACTTCTACACTGCAGAGGCCTGAGTTGGACAAGCCTCAACACAGACACACCTTACAATTAGCACATGGGTGAGCAACACCTGGTCATGGTCGCCACTGAAACACAGGCATTCCACACCCCATTTTAGCTTTTCATTGTGAACTCGTATCTCCAGCATGGGTGATGCACAAATCCAGGAGAAACCGAAGCCAGAGCTATTAGGTGGGACTGAGAATGGATGAAGTCTGTTAGGACAAGACCTCTCCAACAGCCTCCCTGCACACTGCCAGCCACAGGCTACCTGTGTCATCCAGGTTTCATGAGGTCATGCTGTTTTTGGCTCACCTTAGCCCCAGTGGGGTGGACTTTGATGGATTGAAGACAATAGTTTTGTTTTACTCTCTTTGCTGGTGATTGGCTTAGGGGCGAGGCTGTGACACAGTTGTGGCAATGAGATGTGAGGGAAGTTCTGAGGGAGGCTTGTAAGAAAGTTTGCTTCACTCAGGAAAATAACACTGATGTAGCTACTTCATGGTTAATTGTGGAGTCGCCCCATTTCCTGACCGCTCATTATGTAGATTGACAAATTCCCACACATGTGTGTATCATGTGACCTATTTGTGTTTGGTCCTCTGGTTACTTACAGCCAAAATCTTCTGCACTCGCCCTGTTCAACTATCAATGTGAAGGACAGCAGAAGTGAAATGTGCATGGAGAAGCTGACTTTCCTATATGTACCAGGTGAATGCAAGTTGCGTCCCCGTTGACTCAAAGGGTGAACCAACCAACCGTAGAGGGCACTCTGAGGACCATAGGGGACACTTGAATATAGACTGGGTGTTGAATGAAGTTGAGAATGTTTGCTGATTTTCTGTGTCCATGACAATTATGACCATATAAAACAATGTTTTAAGATTATTGTGGTGGCTTTTGAAATGCTCAGAGTAAAATTTCGTGATGTCTATAATTATAGGCAAAATGACAAAATATGAGCAGCATCTATTGTGAAAGGTTAGCAATAATGGCCTCTGAGCAATGGGCATGTGGGGACCATTCTTCCTGAAACTGTTTCCTGAGGCTGTTTTGCCCACTGTGTGGTATGACAATCTCTGAAATGAGTTTTGTAATAGAGAAGGCGTCTATTCACAAGGCAGTCTCAAATCTGCCTCCCTGAGGACAGGGTTTAGGGGTGTTTACGGAATGAAGAAGCTGAGTGACTTAAGGCACAAGGGAAGGTGAATGAGGGTGAACAACCAGTGTTTGCACATGCAGAGACGATCTTCATGACTCCTTGTGGGTCACAAGTCAGAAAATAGCATTAGCACGTCTGAAGGTGAGGTTTTCAGTCTCAGGACACTGCTGCAGGGCCAGGTGAAGAGTCCGTGGTTTACACAAGTGTCCTTCAAGTCCCTAAAGAGCAACCTAGGGAACAGTTGTCATCATGACCCTCACGTCAGAGTTGTAGTCTACACCAAAGATGGCAGGATTCCGAAAATGTACTATGCCGCCGTGTGCTCGCCCGCAGTCCTGATTTTTAAAGTTAGCCATGAGCAACAACAAAACCCAGCTGGGCTCAGGGTTTATTCAGGTTTTCTCTCAGTTTCCAAGCCACTCTCCTCAACGACTCTATTTGCAAAATGTCACATAACTGAAAAGAAAAGAAAATTTCTGGATGGCACATCTGATAAGAATTAACATGTTTTCGTGACGTCTAGTGCTGTGCTAAAGGGCAGGGTTCTTTTTGAGGAAAACTGTCATGGAGAAACACATGAAAGGAGCTTTATAACAGCAAGGTTGCTACATATCGTTAGCCTGGATAATTCTTCCTGCGTTTGCCAAGGGCAGTGCTCCTGTCCCAAGGAGGAAGCGTGGCCCAAAGAACGTGCAACATCGACGCAAGCCACAGAACATACCAGAGAGGCAGACTCCCTCCCTCTCTGGGACAGGCAACTTTGGTGTGCCCCCAGTTTTGCAGAGGTGCACCTTCAAGTTCTTCTGCAAATATCCATTGGTGTCCCCAGAGCAATGGCCACCCATACTGAGCAAATGGTGTTCTAAGATGGTGGGCATCGGGAATTGGGGCAGAAGGTCGGCTATAGCAGATCCAGGGGGAGGCGCCAGGAATGTCAGAGGGGTAGGGATGGGTATCAGGAGAATTTCCAAGCCTTTCTTGAAAGTTGTGCCATATTTTAAAGACTGCAAAACTTCACTGGGAAATTAGACGCATGTCCAGGTAAGTGTTGGAGAAATTAGAGGTCTTCGTAGAAAGAGGACACACCTGTGAACATTAAAGAAGTTTCTGGAAAGGAAAGAAAGTCATTTCACTGGAGTAGGGGACAAAAAGAGCCTGCCTTTGTAAGGGTGTGCATGCATGCACCTGTGTTGTTTTTCCCACAAACTCTCCCGAGGTTCCTTGAGTTCATATCTCAAATATCCTTGGCTTTGGGGCTTTTGTGTTCTTTTCTGCATTGCCCAACTTTAGCAAGAATCCTGATAAGCCAGTTTAGCCAGCAAACCCCACCCTTCATTGCCCTGAGGATATCTGATCAGGTTCCTTATCCTCACCCATTGCTCAGCTGATGTCTGATCACCCTGGCTGCCTTCAGGAAGAATCTCGCTGTGAGGGTTTAGCCACAGTCCTCCTCTGCCCTCATGTCTCTGCTTAGTCATTTTCTACCCACTGATCTCCACCCCCATCCTTGGCTATAAATTTTCACGTCACTGTGAGTGGAGCCCAACCTCTCTCTCCTACTGTAAAACCCCGCTGCCTTGGTCCTGACATCCTTTGCAATGGTCCTGAAGGAAGTCTACCTTACCACGCTTTAACAGGTAAAATAACTTTTGCCTTAAGTAAGTATTATATTTTAGAAAACACAGCACAGAGAAGATAGCTTTTGTTCACTGCAACTCCCAAGAGCGAGCCAGTCAGGGCTGAGTTTGTCACACAGTATGCCCAAATAGGCACGTGGGGAGAACTTTTAGAAACCACCACCACCGACCATATATCAGATCCTCAACATGGGGTTTAAAACGACACAAAACAAAGCCCAATGTGCTCTGCCCGGGTGTGTGAAAACGCTGGGGGAAGCATTGCATTTCTTGACACAGAGGCATGGTCGATTGCGCCCAGCAGCTCCGCACACCCAGGGTGATGTGGCTGCGGGTGGGTTGCTCATTGGTCAGAAGGGCAACACGGGTGCTCCTCCAGGTTCCACTAAGCTGGGCATGGTGACCGGGAAACCACCCTGGCCACGGTGTTTCCTGAGGGAAGAGGCACGCGTGTGGATGGACACACTACTAGCTCGAGGAAACACCATGAGTTGTTCTCAGCAAACTGCTGGACTCTTTGGGTACTTTGCACAGTGACCTTTTTTTTTTGTTGTTGTTAAAAATGCAGTTGCTCAAGGGCCCACCCTTCTCAAAATCAGGCTTCAAGTATGCAGAATGCTTTTTGCTTCTCGACATCTTGGCCGGTCTAGACATTTATTTATAGAGTTGCCAGATAAACTGAAGGATAAGCATAGTGCACGCGACATACTTACATAAAAAACAAAACAAAAAACAAACAAAAAAACTACGCTGTTTATCTGAAATTCAACTGGGCGCCCTGTATTTTTATTTGCTAAATCAAGTCCCTCTGGGCCTAGGAACTGCTGAGACCTGGTGATTATAATGACTGACACCCCTGAGGAGCTGTGTGGATGTGCCCCTGGGTCTCTCCTGTTTGGAGTGTTCTCTGGTCTTCCACCAGCTTCGGGATGAAGGATGCCACCTCCCTGCAGCTGCCTGCACATGCGCCGTCCAACAGGGGCTCTAGCTCAGCTGGTTAGTGGTACATCCTGCAGGCTGTGCATTGTTGGTAACTAGTTTTCATATTTGCATGAGGAAGAGTTGTTTTTTGTTTTTTTTTTCCCCCCCTATGTTTAAGGGTTATCCTCCTTTGGGTTCCTCTGAACGATCTCCATGCTTAGTTTTCTCTTTGAGGTTGTTTCCTTCATTTGCTGGGGAGTCCTTCACAGCAAGATCAGCCTTTGTCGCGACTGAGAATGGACATATTTCCCGGTTTGCCACCGCGTCTTCTTGCTCTGGCTGTTCACCCGCTTGCCTGTGGATTCGTCCCGTACTCAGAGGCGAACCCCGATCTCTTCCTCCTGTGTCTGTCTTCTCGAGTCTCCGGTGTCTCTGAGCATTGCTGCTGGGACTTGTTGCCCTAGAGCATCCTTCACCACATCTAATGTTTGGGGCCAGATCCGACTCGGTCCCATTTTAACCACAGCTTCCCTTCATTTGCTCTTTCTTCTCTGAACTTTGTCTGTCTTTTAGTTTTCCACCAACCCGAATCCCTCTTTTGGGGAGTGTCCCTTGCGCACACTCTGGACTTGGCTTTTCCTTTACAATTAGATGACTTAATTCTATTTTTATTTAATGATTAAAATACAAGCTGTCAGATTATTTTACGTTTTATTTTAGTTGTTAGGTTTTTTTTTTAAAGTCATTGTAAGGTCTGTTTTCTTTGCTTCTCGTGTAGAGCCGTCATATTCACAGCATTTATTTTTGTTTTGTTGGCTACCCTTGTAAATTAAAAAAAATATGCTGTTATTGTTATAGATGGACAGCATGACTTCATTTTGTTTGCTTATTTTTGCATGTGGTGCTAAGGATGGAACCCAGTGCCTCACACATTCAAGGCAAGCACTCTGCCACTGAGCCCAGCCCCAGTTCTGTAAATTTAATATTGTACGCTTCACTCTATTATTACTTTTTAGATGGCAATGATGATATTAGAATCTTCCCTCTCCCTCTTTCTTCTCTGACCTACTCTAATCAATAATGCTTTATTTCTCAGCATTTGCACCTGAGCAGGGCCATCAGATGCCCTGATTCATCGAGTGCCTGCCTACGGCACATGGTCCCCCTCCCACAGTGGTGGTCAGCTCTGCCTGCCCCTGCCGTCCTCCATCCTAGGTTAGTCAGTTGTGTCCCCTGGACCTCAGCATGTCCAACACTAGAGTCTGACCCCAGTCACTGCACTGGCCTTGGAGCCAGGACTGAGTGGGACTCATGCTCTGAGAGTCCTCAGGCACACGTCCTGGAAGTCTGGTTACTGAGCTCCTTAACATCACACTCAGAACTTTGTGTTGACAGCTTGGTTGGCTATAAAATCCTTGGGTATTGGGACTTTGTTGTTGTTGGTTTTTTTTGTTTGTTTGTTTTGTTTTGTTTGTTTGTTTGTGTTTGTTTTAGTCTTGGAGCTCACCCATTGTCTTCATGTTTCCAACATGGCTGTGAAGAAAACAAAAGCCAGATGGATTTTTTTTTACCTACCTGCTGCTCGGAGGAGTCTTTCTTTACTTCATGGTCAAACAACTTTACTACGATGTGTGTTGGTAATGATGATTTCAATCAGTTAGTGGATGCTTCCCCACCACATTTAAATCAGGTATTATGTTCATGTCAGTATCTGTGTTAGTCAGTTTTCATCACTGTGACTAAAATACCTGCTAAGAACAGCTTAGAGGAGGAAGGATTTGTTTTGGCTCACAGTTTCAGAGGTCTCAGTCCATAGATGGCCAACTCCATTGCTCTGAATAAGCAATGAGATGAGGCAGAATATCTCAGTGGAAGATGTGGCAGAGGGAAGCTACTCAGCTCATGGAACCAGGAAGCAGAAAGAGAGGGAGAGAGAAGGTGGGGGATGGAAAGAGAGAGAAAGAACAGGTATAAGATATAGTTCCTGACAGCAAGATCCCAGTGACCGAGGTCCACAGTGACTGCTACAGTCAGCCACACCCACCTGCCTACAGTTAACACTCATAAATTCATTCAATTATTAATCCATCAATGGACTGATCCACTGATGAGGTTATAGCTCTCACAGTCCAATTTTTCCTAAAAGCCCCACCTCTGAATCTTGCTGCACTGAGCTTTTGGGGGCAGTTTCAGATCCAAACTCTAACAGTGTCTTAGTCTGGTTTGTGCAGAATACCTAGACTGGATAATTAAGTAGTAGAGAATTATTTCTTACAGTTCTGGAGACTGGAAAAATTCAAGATAGAGAGGGGAAGAGAGAGAGAGAGAAAGAAAGAGAGAAGGAAAGAGATCAAATTCATCCCTTTTTTATATCAGAAACCCACTTCTTCAACAACCAAACATTCCTCAGAGAAGGCAGTAGTCCATTCTCGAGGCCCTTGCCCTCATTGCCTCTTGCAGGTCCTACCTCTCAATGCTGTTGCATTGGGGATTAAGTTTCCAGCACATGAACTTCAGGGATAGTCAGACCATAGCTTCCAGGAAAGTTCTTTTAATTAGTGGTGCTAATTGCTCAATTGTGTGTGCTGCTCCACTTTTGTTATTACTACTAACGTTACGGTGGCAGGGGTCTGACTGTGGGTACATTGCTTCCTTTACATCTTCTCTCATCCTCTGACGCCTTTGTTTTCCATTTAAGCATTCGCTCTTCTCATTTCTTTTATTGCTTTCATTTCCTTCTCAATGGCATTGCTTAGCCCTTGTTCACCTTCCAGTTTATCCTTATTTCTGTATGATTTTGCTATGTCTAGCCATTTCTTCCTTGGGTTCCTGTGTTTCCCTTTGGTGACCTTTCTTCTTGGAGCCTTTTTTCCTTATCAGATTTTGAATAAAGAGAACTTACACTCAATTAAAGAGTGAATACCCAAATAAGCAAAAGGTATTTCACTAAGAAGGTATTTCACTAAAAACTCAAGACAAATATGAACAAAAATTCAGCTTCTAATTTAACACTGATACATTAAAACAATGTGATTCTGTTTCAGTCATCATATAATCAAGATTGTCCTCATGCCGAAGGTAGTTCTATGCAGCACCACACCACCAACAGCAGGCAGGGACTCGTGCCCCTTCCTGTTACTGCAGGAGGTGGCGGTGCTGCAGTGGGAGAGAAGTGGGGGAACTGGTGGTCAGGGGCAAAGGCCAGAGCCTCCGTGCACAGAGCACGCCCCAGCAGCCTCGGAGCCAACCACACTCTTGTCTGTTGAGAGCCAGGCCGGAGTAGGGAATGTGGCTTTTAAATATGTACCTGTGTGATATCTGAAGCTGGAGCACAGCCCGACGCCATAGGAAATGTAGGTCTGTGAGTTTCCCCTTTGTTTAAATGAGTAGAAGCCAGCTGGCTTGAAACAACCGACTTTTCCATTGCTTAGGTTTGTTTCATAAAAGGTGGTCCCACATGTGGTGACTGGATGGAGATTCGAAGTCGTGCATGTGAGAGTCACTTTGTATCTGTGGGGAAAGTTAGTATTATTTTTCCTAAAGAGGCCTCATGTCAGACTGGACACTCCTACTGCCCCAAACCTGAGGGCCATTTCTTTATACTGTGTTCCTGCGTTGGTCTCTGAGTTTCGGTGGTGTGCATGTGGGGGTGTGGACGTGGATTTGCATGTGGTTCTGCATGCTCTGTATGAATCCATTTCGAGGGCCTGGGTGGGAAGCACAGCTTTTTCTAAGATGAGAGGGAATAAGATTTAGTCATTATGTCATCCAGATCCCTTTCCCACTTTTCCACAATTAAAACTTATTATAGGGACTTTCGTTTAAACACAGAGGATTTGAACATATAATTAACAATTTCCATGCCCTCCCCAAACCTCGTAGGAGGATGGAAAAGTAATTTTAACAAAAAGGTGTAAACAATAAACACAAAACCCAAAAGAACAGAAGGCACAGTGCTGGAGGAGTTTGGAGCGGTCTTAGAAGCTGGAAGCTGGAAGCGAAATGGAAACTAGTTGAATTGGGAGGGTGAGTTGAATCTGGAATCTGAATATTTCTAGAAGGAGAAGCAAGAAGTGAGCTGACTGAAGCCTCAGGACATGGAGAGGCAGGGAAAGGGCCTGGTGTGAGCAGAGGAGGACGGGCTGGGAGTCCATGTCCAGAGCAGCCCATCACCGCCTCCTCTGGACACCCCTTAGCAGTATGCCCTCCTCCACTGGGCCTGTCCCACTGGGGACAGACCCTACTCTCAATGGGGAGAATCTGGAATCCAGGGTTCCAAGCACAGTGGGAGGAGGTGGGGCAGAAACATGAAAGATGGGATGACTTTTGAGATTAAAAATGAGTAAAGTCGTATTACAACCAAAAATATCTTTTCCATACATGATTTTTCTTTGGATCAAGACATTGGCTATTTCCTCTCATTTTATGCCTGTGATGTGTGATGTTTGCGCTGTGTGCTGTGTGTGTTGTGCTGTGTATAAGGTGTTGTGTAATGTATGTATGGTGCATATGTTGCATATGGTGTGTGATGTGTGTGCATATCGAGTGTATTGTATGTTCCGTGCAAGTGTGTGCATTGTGTCTTCTTGTTATGTGTGTGTTGTGTGGGTGTACCGTATGTGTTACTCGTGCCTTGTGTGTTGCGTGTGCTGTGCTCAGCTACCTAATGCCTCCACCCTTCCTCTCTCACTGCTCTTCTATAGGACTGCTCCTCTCCTTTCCACTGGCTAGAAGTTGTGTGTAAATCCACCATCCGCAGTTTCATTTCTTCCTGTGTCTTGATTGATGTGCACTTCCCTCTTTCTTCTCCTTTCCTCGTCGGGCGAAGGGTCCTCTTTCACCTTCTCACTCCATCTCCTGGGCTGGGAGCTTGGGCTCCTCTGCCTACAGCATGGTGGGACTTGTGTCCTTTTTGGTTCTGTTTATTTCACTTTGGTTCAGTATGAGAAGGCGGGGCTTGTCAATTCCAACTGCACCATCGGGGCTGGGACCAGGGTGGACGCAGCAGCGGTTTTCAGGAGGGCTGGCTGACCCCACGTCATGGTATTGCAGCTTTATACTCACTCCACTTTTTATGGACTCAAACTTTACTCCTGAATAGGTGTGATCTAACATTTAGCTTTGTTAAGTCAGAGGTCTTTTTTTTTTTTTTTTTTTCAACAAACAGGGTCCTTGATGGTTTTATTTTGAAATAATTTTAGATTTATGGACAGTTGCAGGATAGAATGTGGGGCTCAGGCAGCCCTGCCCCTAAATTGAACATCCTGCACAAGCAGCTAATAGCTTAGCATTGGTGTCCCACTATCAACTACAACACACAAACCCTTTATTTGGGTTTCTCTGGGTTTTCAACCGATACCTTTTCTTCCTCCAGGATCCCACACGTCTTCTACTTCCTTCTGTGATACTTTCCCCACCTTTCCTTGTAGCCCATGGTGTTGACCGTGGAAAGCCCCTTTCCTGAATTCTGCTTCACCTGTCCTTTGCCTGCTTGGCCAAGGCTCTGAGAAGCCCAGGCTGACCGTGGGGTTGGGGCAGGTGCTGACGTTTCTCACTGCTTCTGGAATCACAGCCTAGCGCTGGCTGGACTTTGCCCATATTTAGGTCTTTTCTCTCCTCTGTGCCTTCGAGGGTCTTGGGGGTCTCTGCAGTGGACTGAATGTTGGCTGCCTACACTGTGCCCACAGTGATGCTGATGATAGAGGCAGGGGAGAGTCAGACTCAGGGAGGATTCTGAGACAGGAGCCAAGGAAAGCCGGAAGCTGAAAGGGGCCAGGAGGGATCCTCCCCTAGAGCCGGTGGAGGCAGTGAGCCCTTACAGTGCCTTCATTTCAGACTCCCGGCCTCCACAGTGTTGAAAGAACTCATTACTGTCGTTTGAAGCCACCAGGTTTGTGTCCCTTTGCTGCCGCAGCTGCGGGAGACTCACGCAGGATCCTGTGGGAAGTCCTTAACTTTCCCGTCAGCCCAGCACCCCATTTTCCTAGGATCCACTCCCACGTACATTCTTTGTTAAGATCCAAACGCCCCTCCAGGCAGTTCTCTGGGGAGGATGTACTTTGGTTCCATGCTGACCCGCCTCCAGCCTCCAGCCTCCAGCGATGCTCCTCCCAGCGGACTGAGCCCGGGGTGGCCCAACCCTGCTGGAATTCTCCTCCCTAGTGCTGAGGCAGCCGGGCAGCTGGCCACCGGAGCTCAGCGTCAGTCACTGTGCCTCTCCTGGGACTCTCTGCCTGCCTGTCCTGCTGACTACAGAGGCTGACCAGTGTGGGCACATGGTAGGGCTGTCTGTGCGCTAGCCGCCTACTGGGCTCAGCCAAGGGGAGGTCCCAGGGAGGAGAGCCCTGGTGTGCCTGCCCACGCCCCTCCCCAAAGCCCCAGCTGGTGTCGGGCACCCTCACCCACAGACACAGCATCGCTGGCTCCTGCTGTCCACACCCTCTACCTCCCCTTCCACCTGGGGCAGCAGTGGCTTTGCTCCTGCCTCTCCCTCGCCTCACTCTGGTGTCTGACCTCACTCAGCGTGTTCCCTGTGGGAGACTCTCTTGCCGCTGGCCCCCGCTCACTATTTTTTTGGCTCTAGGGCTTGAACCCAGGGGTGTTCAACCACTGAGCCACATCCCCAGCCCATTTTTAATTTTTTATTTTGAGATAGAATCTTGCCTAAGTTGCTTGGGCCTCGCTATGTTGCTGAGGCTGGCTTTGAACTTGCCATCCTCCTGCCTCGGCCTTTCCCAGCTGCTAGGATTGCAGGCGTGGACCACCACGCCCGACTCTCTTGAATCTTATTTGTGCCCTCCTTTCCTGCCCAGGGCTCTGACCGCTGCAATGCCACTCCAACTGAAAGGGGTACAGTGACACTCTCTAGCTGACCCCCCTGAGCATTCAGAAAGCCTCCTGTTGTGAGAGTTCTCCTCGGAACTCGTAGTGTCTGTTAAGGGACTGAATTGCATCCCCCACAAATTCACGTGTTGGAGTCTCCAGTGACCAGAATGTGGCTGTGTTCCAAGATACGGCCTTTAAAGAGTCAAGGTCAAATAAGGTCATATGGTGTATTAGTCAAGTTTTTGTCACTTTGACCGAAATACCTGAAAAGAACAACTTAGAGGAGGAACAACTTCTTTTGGGCTCACAGCTTCATTGATTCGGTCCATGAGGGGTTGGCTGGCGCCACTGCTCTAGGCCTAGGTGAGGCTGGCCGTCATGATGGAAGGGTGTGTCGCGACTCACCGCCATCAGTAAGCTGAGTCACCCCGTGCTTCTCCACACGCAGCATCCTGTCACTCATCAAGGGTTAGAAATTATATATTTACTGTATGATTTTAAGTCACCAAACATTAATAATGCATTCATTCTCACTAGCAAGCAAAAACATATAGATCAACAGAAGAAGAAAAAAGTTGGAAAATAGCAAAAATATAATACCCTATGCCGTTCAAAGTCAAAAGAAATGCACATTTTTATACAGAGCTGTTGGGCCTTCTGGCTAAGTCACTAGAAGCTTTTGAACAACCCTTCCCTTTAACTCAGCAACCTCACTTCCAGAAATTGACCCCAAGGAAATAAGCTGACAAATATATATTTAAACTTTAGCTTCACTTCACTTTTGTAAATAGTTAAAAAAAAATTAAATATCAGATGCCCTAAAGAAGGGCTTTGTTTAATATATTTATCTTACATTTGTGATTTCTTGGCAGTCATTAAGAAGGTCACAGAGGTACATATTTACCAACACGTATGACACTCACATGTATTGTTAGAGACAAAGGAAGGGGACAAAACAATATATATTATACAACAAATATATACTATTCAGAGAGTGTTTTAACTAAAACTAAAGCTTTTCCATTGCTTTGACCAAAATACCCAAGAACAACTTAGAGGAAGAAAAGCTTATTTGGGGCTCATGTGTTCAGAGTTCTCAGTCTACAGACGGCTGACTCCGTTGTTCTGGGTCCAAGGTAAGCCAGCACATCATGGGGGAGGGGTCCAGCGGAGGAAAGCTGGTCAGCTCACATCGGTGTCAGGAAGCAGAGAGAGAGGGCAGAAGGGTCATAGAGAAGATGGGGAGATGCACCCTCCTGGACATGCCCCCAGTGACCCCCTCTGCCAGCCACACCCCACCTGCCTTTCGTCATTACCCAGTCCAGTCACAGCTCTCACAGGACAATCATTTTGCCTCTGAATATTCCTGTAGTGACAGGAGGTTTTGTGGGGGGGGGGGGGCACTTCACATTCAAACCATAACAGAGAGAAATTTCATCTTAGCTAAAATATATGTATGTACCTAAACAGGAAAAGATATCTGGAAAAATGTTCTTCAGACTATTAACGATGATTATTTTTTTAAGATGACCTTCTAGAAAATAACTTTTTAATTTTCAAGTTTCTTCTCTATTTTCTCTCTCTCTCTCTTTTTTTTTTTTTTTTTTTTTTTTGCCTAACAAGCAAGAATTCTTTTTATAATGAAAAAATTCATATTTTTATTTTCAAAAGTCTGGGTGATCTTGTAACAGGGAGGCATCTAAGCATTGCACACAATGAAGATCAACAGAAGCCCACAAGTTCCTGTGCCATTGACCCCACATTGAACTTAATCCTCAGAACCCTGTACTGACCCTGTAGGAGAAGACAGCTGCTCAATTACGCCCCCATGTACCAGCACTTTGGAGAGCTCCTGACCCCTGCTTAACAGAAGCTGATTTGTGCTCCTAAAATCTCTGCCTAGATGTGACAAAGAATTAAGAAATATAAGACAGCTGCAATCCTTCAATTGCTTCTAGATTTCAAAATTACCAATGCAAATTGTTTTATTTTATTTGAAGACTTCAAAAGGAAGTACAATCTTTTTCTGAGTGCTGGATCGCTGACTTGTCGGGAGCACTCTCCTGTTCCAGAGGGGTTTCAGGGTCTTTGCAGACTTGTTCACTCTCTGTGGCAAGTTCTCAGTGCCCTTTCACAGAGCCTCTCACTGGATGCTTCCCTTGTGCACAGGTGTGAGTGGAAGCTCTATCATCTGTTGTCGGTGAACCTGACTGCTCCATGTCAGGATTCTGAAATCAGTACAGGCTGCTTCGTGGGAATGAGCTCTCACACTGACCCTGTGCCCCACATGCAGGCCAATGCTGTAGTGAGAGGCATTGGATCGCTTTAACGAAGAAGGTTCTGGATTTCTTGTCCTTGAGGTGTACTTCATTCCTTGTTCACTGAGCTCCTGTGCCTTTGGCTCCACCTCCTCTTGCCAGTCCCAGTGCTGGGCACTCCTTTGGGCTGCTGTTTAGTCCTGACTCCCCCTGATTCTCAAAGCTCTGGACACCTCCCCTATGGATCCACCTGTTGTCCCCGAGGCCCACCTCTTCTGAAGAGCCTCTTTGGCCTCCCTGAGGCTGGCAGACACATAATCCCCTAAGGATTCTCCCTCCAGGTGGCCCTCCCTCATGGTTCTGCAGTATTTCCTGAGTATTTCTGCAGTATTTCAACTCTTCCCAAAATTCTTACAATGTTTCTCCTCCACCTCCCTCTCTGAGTGGCTGATCTTGACTTGCAGACAACCAGATGGGAAAAGTCCTCATCTTTTGATCAAATCTCCATGCCAATCTTCACCATGCCTTCTCTCTCAGTATGGAGGGAGGTGAAGCTGATCTTTTGAAAGGCAGTTTCTTTCCTTATGAGTTGCCCCAACCTGCCCGCTCACCGGTTCCAGGGCTTGCTTTCTGAGGATGTCCGTTTCTCTGGTTTACTTTGTAAATTTCCTTTGTGGCTCCGACACAGGCAGTGCTGTCCGACTTGAATGGGAACCTGTACTCCCCTCTAGACAAACCGCCATCTCTCCACTCTGTTACTGTCAATGTCTGGAGAGTGTTACCAACTTGTGTTCCTATCTCTTATATACGATTTAATTTTCATTTTTAAAAATGTGAGATACATTGTGAAAGATGTGCCTTTAAAGAGTGTATAAAACATGTAATATTATGTAGTTCCATATATTACTGTATGTATAGAGATGTATTTAGAAATCAATGTCAAAAATAGAATGTTCTTTTTTTGGGGGGGGGTGCTGGGGATTGAACCCAGGGCCTTGTGCATACAAGGCAAGCACTCTACTGACTGAGTTATCTCCCCAGCCCTGAAAAAAAAAAAAAAAAAGAATGTTCTTGCAAGCACAAGGCCCTGGGTTCAATCCCCAGCACCACAAAGAAAATAAATAAATAAATAAATAGAATGTTCTTAGTAACTTGGAAGTCCTCAATGAAGCACTTCTAAATCACAGATAGGGATGCTTTCCTAAATTTGCACAATCATCTCCATACTTTTTAAAAAAATGCTTTATCCATATTTGTCCATTTCCCCGAACTACACCATAATAAAAACATGCTATTGTATGCATTCTAAGACTAGTTTTGCTTTTGATCAGTAGTATATGACTGAAATTCTCCTGGGCTGATGCATGTGGCTGAATTATGTTCAATGTATAGGAAGGCAGTATTTGAATGTATCTGGATTATTTATGCCTTTTTATGGATGAAGGATATTCAGGTTGTTTCTAGATTTTTTAATTTAATATAAATAATGCTTCTGTGAATATTGTACATGTTTTTTGTGCAAGTGAGCCTGTAGGAATTAGATTGTACATTTTTGACCTAAATAGATACTGCCAATTTTTGCTAGAAAGCAGATATGCAAATTTGCACTGTCTGGAAGTATTCTATGCACATTTTCCATTCTCCATAAACTTGACAACCTTAATATTATTAGATGTTTGAATCTTTCAACTGTTGAGTAGGAAATGCTAGTTCACTGGGGTTCAAATTAGCATATTCTATGCTGCTAATAAGACTAAATATCTTTATCAATATGTTTATTGATCATTGGGCTTCCTTTGTAAATTGCAGCTTACATCTTTTTGGTTGCTTGCATTTTCTTATGAAGTGATGGCAGTTCTTTATAAAGATGTCACATGTATTTATTGTAAAGAACTTCAGTGACTTTATGTCTCAAATAGTTACTTTCTTTCTTAAAAATATATTTTTAGTTGTAGTTGGACACAACACCTTTATTTTATTTTTACGTGGTGCTGAGAACCAAAACCGGGCCTCACAGGGGCTAGGCGAGTGCTCTACCACTGAGCCACAACCGCACTCCCTCAAATAGTTACTTTCTTGATGAATTAATTTTTTGATAAACAAATGTCCCTAATTTCAACTTAATCTAGTTTATCAGCCTTGTCTTTTGTGATGAAGGGTCTTAGTCTTATTTGAGGAAATCCTTTCTAACTTCAAGGTCCTAAACATCTTCCACATTTCTCTTACTGTTTCAAAATTCTGCCTTTCACATTGAAGCTTCAACGTATCAATCAAATACAAAGGGGAAATGCTTCAGTTAAAATACAAAGATTAGAATTTTATAAGTTCAAACATATGTGCTCAAGTCATCAGGGTCTGGACAGAAGGACTTAGAAGACCTGTCATTCTGAAAGTCTCACTTCTCTGCCTCCACCCTGCCCCTGGCACAGCTGGGTCCTCCCCCTCTTCACTGGGGCTTTGCTCCTCGTCCCTTGTTCCAGATGTTCCATCAGATGTTGAGTGTTGTTCTTTTTTCTGCTGCTTCCCTTACTGCTACTGCAAAATCATCTCAAAGTCTAACAGCCCTTCCAATAAAGGTGGCCCGCTGGGTGTGTGTGTGTGTGTGTGTGTGTGTGTGTGTGTGTGAGAGAGAGAGAGAGAGAGAGAGAGAGAAAAGGTTTTATATCTAGAAAACCTTAAAGATTTCATATAGAAATTGTTAGAATAACTGAATTCTGTTAAGTTGCAGGATAAAAAAAGCAACATCCAAAAATCTGTATCATTTCTACACACTAACAGTGAATTAGCAGAAAGAGAAATCAAGAAAATAATTCCATTTACCCTAGATACAAAAAAAAAAAAAAAAAAAAAAAAAAAAAAAAAAAAAAATGGGGGGGGGCCAAGATGGCGGACTAGAGGGCGGCTGCATTTCACGCTGCTCCAGGACGCAAGATTCAAAAGAGGAGATAGTGAGAGACTTGGGACCAACTCAAAGCTGCCGGGTGAGTCTCTCCTGTTGGGGAGGCGTCCCGGATGGGGCGGTAGCCCCGGAACGCAGGGAATTTGTGAAGTGGAGTTGCTCGGCGAGACGCCCCTCCCCCCGCTGGAGCGGTAAACACGGACAACTGGGATCATCGTAGAGGAGGCGGCTCAGCACAGCGCTTGGACTCGAGCAGCCGCTGGGGCTCCGGGCGGCTGCCTGGGGAGGAGCTGCGTGGTGAGCTGTTTGGACCCAGAGTGACCGCTTCCGAACACCGGGGGGTTGCCCGGAGGAGGAGGAGAGGCCCGGCGGGTCGCTTGGGTCTAGGAGTGACTGCATCAGAGCCACGGGCGGTTGCCAGAGGAGGACCTGCGTGGTGAGCTGTTTGAACTCAGAGTGGGCGCTCCTGAGCGCCGGGGGACTGCCCGGAGGAAGAGGAGGAGCACGGCGGGACGCTTGGTCTGGGAATGACTGCATCAGAACCACAGACGGTTGCCAGAGGAGGAGTTGTGTGGTGATCTGTTTGAACTCAGAGCTAGCGCTCCTGAGTGCCGGGAGGTTGCCTGGAGGAGGAGGAGGAGCGTGGCTTGTTGTTTGACCTGGGAGTGGCTGCATCAGAGCTGCGGGCGGTTGCCGAAGGAGGAGCTGCGTGACGAGCTGTTTGAACTCGGAGCAGCTGCTCCAGAACACTGGTGGCCTGCCTGGAGGAGGAGAGCGGTGGGACGCTTAGTCTGTGAGTGACTGCATCAGAACCACAGGCGGTTGCCAGAGGAGGAGGCGAGTGGTGAGTTGATTGGACTAAAAGCAACCGCTCCGGAACACCGGTGGCCTGCCTGGAGAAGGAGCGTGGTGAGTCACCTGGTCTCGGAGCCACCGCTCCTGAACACCCGGGCGGCTACCCCAAGGAGGAGGAGGAGGAACAGGGCGGGTCACTTGGACTTGGAGTGACTGCCTAGGGCTACGGGTGGTTGGTGGGAGGAGGAGACCCAAAGTGAGTTGTTTGGATTCCTAGTGACTGCGTCGGAAACCGGGCGGCTGTCCGGAGGAGGAGGTGTGTGGCGGGTCTCTGTGTCTCGGAGCTATTGTACGGGGCTCCAGGTGGTGGCTCAGGGGAGGGGCTGCATAGCCAGGCGATTGGTGCAGAGCAGGGTCCCAGGAGCTAGGTGGCTTCTTGCTGGAAGAGCCGCACAGAGACACGCCTAGGGGCGGAGCGAAGTTTCCAGGGCGGCGGGCAGATTCTCTGGGAGAGGCAGCCTAAGGAGACTCGCCTGCGAAGGGTGAGGCTCCCAGGCCCAGGACGTAGGTCCGGGCCCCTGGGATCGTTGCAGAAGAAGACAGCCCAGCCCAGGGGGTAGTTGTAGATTGAGGGGAACCTCTAGGAGGGCAACTGACTAGCGAGACGTCCCCACCGAGTGACTCTTCCCGGCCAGGGGAGGTTTTCCCACAGGGACAGTAAAGTCAGAGACATAGGCACAAACAGGCCTTGCCTCAGCCCGCAGCCTACTTCCCCGTTGGATGACCATTGGTCAACAAGTGGAGGCACCTCCGCCCACTAGCAGGGAATATACGCCACCTGAGGGTCACCACCCTAGAGAGGCAGCTTCTTCGTGGAGCTCTGCATTATCAACCTCCTCCAAGACTTCAGGCTACTGAAGGATAAGAGGGGATATACTAGCAATCTTCAGGGACATTATAAGTCGATAGAGGAAATCTGCAATATCTTAATGACCCACTGATCCCTGAACAATATGAGAAAACAAGGGAAGAAAATGCCCCAAACAAATCTAGATGTTACATCAATAAAATCCAACGACAGCATGGCAGAAGAAATGACAGAAAGGGAGTTCAGAATGTACATAATTAAAATGATTAGGGAAGCAAACGATGAGATGAAAGAGCAAATGCAGGCATTGAACGATCGCACCAATCGACAGTTAACAGAGCAAATTCAGGAAGCAAAAGATCATTTCAATAAAGAGTTAGAGATATTGAAAAAAAACCAAACAGAAATCCTTGAAATGAAGGAAACAATAAACCAAATTAAGAACTCCATAGAAAGCACAACCAATAGGATAGAACAGCTGGAAGACAGAACTTCAGATATTGAAGACAAAATATTTAACCTCGAAAACAAAGTTGAACAAACAGAGAAGATGGTGAGAAATCATGAACAGAATCTCCAAGAACTATGGGATATCATGAAAAGGCCAAATTTGAGAATTATTGGGATTGAGGAAGGCTTAGAGAAACAAACCAAAGGAATGAACAATCTATTTGAAGAAATAATATCAGAAAATTTCCCAAATCTGAAGAATGAAATGGAAAATCAAGTCCAAGAGGCTTATAGGACTCCAAATACACAAAATTACAACAGACCCACACCAAGGCACATTATAATGAAAATACCTAACATACAAAATAAAGACAGAATTTTAAAGGCTGTGAGAGAAAAGAACCAAATTACATTCAGGGGGAAGCCAATACGGATATCAGCAGATTTTTCAATCCAGACCCTAAAAGCTAGAAGGGCCTGGAACAACATTTTTCAAGCTCTGAAAGAAAATGGATGCCAACCAAGAATCTTATACCCAGCAAAACTTACCTTCAAATTTGACGATGAAATAAGATCATTCCATGATAAACAAAAGCTAAAAGAATTTACAAAAAGAAAGCCAGCATTACAGAACATTCTCAGCAAAATATTCCATGAGGAAGAGATAAAAAACAAAGAAGCAAATCAGCAAAGGGAGGAATTATCCTAAAGGAACTGTCAAATAAAGGAGGAACCAAGATGTGTCAAAAATTTTAAAAATGAACCAAATGATTGGGAATACAAATCATATCTCAATAATAACCCTGAATGTTAATGGCCTGAATTCATCAATCAAAAGACATAGACTGGCAGATTGGATTAAAAAGAAAGATCCAACAATATGTTGCCTGCAAGAGACTCACCTCATAGAAAGAGATACCCATAGACTAAAGGTGAAAGGATGGGGAAAAACATACCATGCACATGGGCTCAGCAAAAAAGCTGGAGTATCCATCCTCATTTCAGATAAAGTGGACTTCAAGTCAATGTTAGTTAGAAGGGATAAAGAAGGACATTTCATACTGCTTAAGGGAAGCATAAATCAGCAAGATATAACAATCATAAACATCTATGCCCCAAACAGTGGCTCATCCATATATGTTAAACAAATCCTTCTCAATTTTAGAAACCAAATAGACCATAACACAATAATACTAGGTGATTTTAACACGCCTCTTTCACCACTGGACAGATCTTCCAAACAAAAATTGAACAAAGAAACCATAGATCTCAATAACACAATCAATAATTTAGACTTAACAGACATTTATAGAATATACCATCCAACCAAGAGCGAATACACTTTCTTCTCAGCAGCACATGGATCCTTCTCTAAAATAGACCATATATTATGCCACAAAGCTAATGTCAGCAAATACAAGAAGATAGAGACACTACCTTGTATTCTATCAGATCATAATGGATTGAAGTTACAAATTAATGAAAGAGTAAAAACAGAAACTACTCCAACACCTGGAGATTAAACAATATGCTACTATATGATGAATGGATAACAGAAGATATTAGGAAGGAAATTAAAAAATTCTTAGAGGTAAACGAGAACAAAGAAACAACATATCAAAATCTCTGGGACACTATGAAAGCGGTACTTAGAGGAAGATTTATTTCATGGAGCGCATTTAATAAAAGAAGTAAAACTCAAAAAATAAATGACCTAACACTACAGCTCAAAGCCCTAGAAAAAGAAGAACAGACCAACACCAAAAGTAGTAGAAGACAGGAAATAGTTAAACTGAGAGCTGAAATCAACGAAATTGAAACGAAAGAAACAATACAAAAAATTGACAAAATAAATAGTTGGTTCTTCGAAAAAATAAACAAAATTGATAAACCTTTAGCCACACTAACAAAGAGAAGACGAGAGAAAACCCAAATCACTAAAATTCGGAATGAACAAGGAAATATCACAACAGACACGACTGAAATACAAAACATAATTAGAAGCTATTTTGAAAATCTATACTCCAACAAAATAGAAAATTTCGAAGACATCAACAGGTTTCTAGAGACATATGAATTGCCTAAACTGAACGAGGAGGACATACACAATTTAAATAGACCAATTTCAAGTAATGAAATAGAAGAAGTCATCAAAAGCCTTCCAACAAAGAAAAGTCCAGGACCAGATGGGTTCTCAGCCGAGTTCTACAAAACTTTTAAAGAAGAACTCATTCCAATACTTCTCAAAGTATTCCAGAAAATAGAAGAGGAGGGAACTCTCCCAAACTCATTCTATGAAGCCAATATTACCCTGATTCCTAAACCAGACAGAGACACATCGAGGAAAGAAAATTTCAGACCAATATCCTTAATGAACATCGACGCAAAATTCTCAACAAAATTTTAGCAAATCGCATACAAAAACATATTAAAAAGATAGTGCACCATGATCAAGTGGGTTTCATCCCAGGGATGCAAGGTTGGTTCAACATCAGGAAATCAATAAATGTCATTCACCATATCAACAGACTTAAAGTCAAGAATCACATGATTATTTCGATAGATGCAGAAAAAGCATTTGATAAAATACAGCACCCCTTCATGCTCAAAACACTAGAAAAAATAGGGATAGTGGGAACATTCCTTAACATTGTAAAGGCCATCTATGCTAAACCCATGGCTAATATCATTCTTAATGGTGAAAAACTGAAAGCATTCCCTCTAAAAACTGGAACAAGGCAGGGATGCCCTCTTTCACCACTTCTATTCAATATCGTCCTTGAAACTCTAGCCAGAGCAATTAGACAGACCAAAGAAATTAAAGGGATACGAATAGGAAAAGAAGAACTCAAACTATCCCTATTTGCTGATGATATGATTGTATACTTAGAGGAACCAGGAAATTCCACCAGAAAACTTTTAGATCTCATAAGTGAATTCAGTAAAGTAGCGGGATATAAGATCAATGCACATAAATCTAAGGCATTTTTATATATAAGCGATGAATCTTCAGAAAGAGAAATTAGGAAAACTACCCCATTCACAATAGCTTCGAAAAAAATAAAGTATTTGGGAATCAATCTCACAAAAGAGGTGAAAGACCTCTACAATGAGAACTACAGAACACTAAAGAAAGAAATTCAAGAAAACCTTAGAAGATGGAAAGATCTCCCATGTTCTTGGATAGGAAGAATTAATATTGTCAAAATGGCCATACTACCAAAAGTGCTATACAGATTCAATGCAATTCCAATTAAAATCCCAATGATGTACCTTGCAGAAATAGAGCAAGCAATTATGAAATTCATCTGGAAGAATAAAAACCCAGAATAGCTAAAGCAATCCTTGGCAGAAAGAGTGAAGCAGGGGGTATCGCAATACCAGATCTTCAACTCTACTACAAAGCAATAGTAACAAAAACGGCATGGTATTGGTACCAAAATAGAAAGGTGGATCAATGGTACAGAATAGAGGACACGGACACAAACCCAAATAAATACAATTTTCTCATACTAGACAAAGGGGCCAAAAATATGCAATGGAGAAAAGATAGCCTCTTCAACAAATGGTGCTGGGAGAATTGGAAATCCATATGCAACAGAATGAAACTAAACCCATATCTCTCACCATGCACAAAACTAAACTCAAAATGGATTAAGGATCTCGGAATCAGACCAGAGACCTTGCATCTTATAGAAGAAAAAGTAGGTCCAGAGCTTCAACATGTCGGCTTAGGACCAGACTTCCTCAACAGGACTCCCATAGCACAAGAAATAAAAGCAAGAATTAATAACTGGGATAGATTCAAACTAAAAAGCTTTCTCTCAGCAAAGGAAACTATCAGCAATGCAAAGAAAGAGCCTACAGAGTGGGAGAAAATCTTTGCCAATCATACTTCAGATAGAGCGCTAATCTCCAGAATCTATAAAGAACTCAAAAAACTCTACACCAAGAATGTAAATAATCCAATTGACAAATGGGCTAAGGAAATGAATAGACACTTCACAGAAGAAGATGTACAAGCAATCAACAAACATATGGAAAAATGTTCAACATCTCTAGTAATAAGAGAAATGCAAATCAAAACCACCCTAAGATTCCATCTCACCCCAATTAGAATGGCAATTATCAAGAATACAATCAACAACAGGTGTTGGCGAGGATGTGGGGAGAAAGGTACACTCTTACATTGCTGGTGGGGCTGCAAATTAGTGCAGCCACTCTGGAAAGCAGTGTGGAGATTCCTTAGAAAACTTGGAATGGAAACACCATTTGACCCAGCTATCCCACTCCTTGGCCTATACCCAAAGGACTTAAAATCAGCATATTACAGAGATACAGCCACATCAATGTTCATAGCTGCTCAGTTCACAATAGCCAGATTGTGGAACCAACCTAGATGTCCTTCAATTGATGAATGGATAAAGAAACTGTGGTATATATATATATACAATGGAATATTACTCAGCCATAAAGAATGATAAAATTATGGCATTTGCAGGCAAATGGAAGAAACTGGAGAATATCATGCTAAGTGAGATAAGCCAATCTCAAAAAACCAAAGGAAGAATGATATCGCTAATAAGTGGATGATGACACATAATGGGGGTGGGAAGGGTTAGTGTTGGGGTTGGAGTTGGGTTTAGGGAGGGGGGCAGGAATGGAGGAAGGAAGGACTGTATAGATGGAGGGGAAGGGTGGGAGGGGAGGGGGGGAAGGGAAAAAATGGCAGAATGAATCAAACAACATTACCCTATGTAAATTTATGATTACACAAATGGTATGCCTTTACGCCATGTACAAATGGAGAAACAACATGTATCCCATTTGTTTACAATAAAAAAAAAAAAAAAAAAAAAAAAAAAAAATGAAATATAACGAAGGAAATAGAAACCAAGGAAGTAAAAGACCTTTACACTGGTGAAAGACATTGAAGAAGATATAAATAAATAGAAAAAAATCCCATGTTCATGGGTTAGAATAGTTAATATTATTAAATGTCCATACTGCCTAAAGTGATATACAGATTCAATGCAATCTCTATCAAAATTCCAACCTCTGACAGATGGTTATTAGGGCCTCCCATTCTTTGTGGCCCCATGAGAATGACCACATGCAAATCTAAACCACTGGGTTTTGTGCTGGCTTGCTTGTGAACTTCAGCCCTGCTCATGACTGATTCAAATGTACCTCTTCCATCTTTCTTTGGGTATGGCTGGGCTATTTGATCTTATGACCTGGTCAATGTGCATAGACCTCACAAGGAACAATTCTGTTTGGGGATCTTGAGCTACCATGATTGGGTGTTCTACCTTTAGCAGAGACTATAGCACACCAAGAGCTGGTTTCAAATTGAATCTAATTCTCATTGAAGCTAGTGTAGTCTTTCTCCAGAACACACAGGACACACTCTGGGATCTGTGAAGGCTGAGTACAAATGCCACCTGGCAACTTTTCCCACCATAAAGACTGCTAACAGGATAGCGCCTGTCAGGCCATACGGGCAGGATCACAGAACCTATTGTGGTATCACAGCTCAGAGCTGGTCTGCAGCCATTCCTGATCTGAGTGCTATCAAGATGGCAGCCTTTGATGTCATTGAGGAAGTTGGTTACAACAGTACTTCCCAGGTGTGGAATATGCTCTTTAGCAACTAATGAAGCCGTCAGTACTTCCTTCTCAGTAATGATACAGGAAGCAATAATTTGTCTTTACTTTGGAAAAAAAACTTCCTCAGCTTCTTTAGGCGACCGTTTCTCAAAAATCTTGCTGACACAGCAGGTCTCTGGTTCATAGAGTTCACTGCTGATGCTTTGAAGGGCATGTTCTTTGCACGGCCTCTGAAGCACTTGCCCCTTCTTGCTCCGTCTGCCTGATCAACATGATACCATTGATGTGGTAGACCAACGTGATGCTTTGTGAGCATCCAGATGGTGAAGGGGCCTCCTTACTACATTATGATTGCAGGCAGCGGCTTTCTGTCCCAGGTAAATGTAAACCGTTTCGGATCCTCCTTAATCTGCTCTGGTGAGTGGGGCAAGTGACACAGACCTGTAATCCCAGCTATTTTGGGAGGCTGAGATAGGAGGATGGTAAGTTCCAGGCCAACCTTAGCAATTTAGCGAGATCCTGTCTCAAATAAATAAATAAATAAATAAAGGACAGGGGATATAACTCAGTACCCAGTAGAGCATCCTCTAGGTTCAATCTGTACTACTAAAAAAAAAAGAAAAAAAGAAAAAAAGAATATTTCTCTGATGCTCTGATGAAGATGGCACATCTGGTGGGATCTTTGCCACTGAGTTACTAGACTGAGACTGGCCTGGTCCATTGTTACCCTCAGCATCTGTCAGGCTTTTGTAGCGTCCAGGCTGGTCTGTCCAATGGGCTATGATCTGCCACCTACCACACTTCCTTTGATGGTGTAAGGAGGGCACTGATCTCTGCCAGTTCCCCAGGGATGGGGCACCTTCTATTTACTGTGTTGACCAGGGGAGCATGTGCAGAGCTTCTCACTTGACTTTCCCCAGTATGCTAGCTCTTAGCCCAGAGGCCAGGAAACCCATGTAGCTGCTGGTACTTGGCCAACTTCCAAGTGCCTCTGTTCCAGCTGAACATTCGGGAGACTGGGAAAGGATCACAGGGTGGGTCCATGGACTCAGGTCACCACTTAATCCAGGCCTTGGCCAGAGCTCCACTTACACCTGGCATGTATACCTCACTCCAATGGGGGAGATCATCGTGAGTCTTGAGTTCTTTGGGTATGAATGTCAACTCAGAAGACATGTCCAACATTTCTCAACATGTTTGAATATTCTACTTTTAAGTGTATGATTGTCTAAATAAATGACCGTAAATCCTTGTGGCATAAATACCTTGTTTCTGTATTCACTTACTGAGGACCTGACCTCTCCTTTAATTAGTGGGTTCTAGGTCAGAAAACTGGCTCAGGAAATAAGATTTATTTTTTCAGTTCTTCCATCATCTATCACAACAGTGCTGGCATTTCAACTTTATTTAGTACAGGCTATAATTTTTTCCAAAGTTCCCAGAGTCATCTTAGCAGCATGATAAAACTATCCTCCAGAGCCCTTGCCAGGTGGCAAATCATCCAGCGCAGCAGGCTGCCCTCATATAAATAAGCTCACCCATATCCAGCTTTATGCTTTGCCCCATTGCCCCGTTGCCCTCAGGATCTGGCCACATAAACAACCTCAGCTC
This sequence comes from Sciurus carolinensis, assembly GCF_902686445.1. Lineage (NCBI taxonomy): Eukaryota > Metazoa > Chordata > Mammalia > Rodentia > Sciuridae > Sciurus > Sciurus carolinensis. Next base: position 5,619,709 of record NC_062217.1, on the reverse strand, counting down.
GGCTGGCACAGGATGCCGGGCCCTGCAACCCCCAGGACCATCGTCCTTTTCTTCCTGGAATGCACCCAAGGCTTCTGAGCCATGTGCTGTTCTCACCTGACTCTCATTGGTCTCGTAGGAGTGGGAGATGATGTGGATCCTTGGGGGCCTTGAATTACCTTGCAATGCAGGTTGAAATATCATGTTCAAGTAATGGAAGAGCCAAGTGTTTCACTGAGAGGACACGGCCACTTCTGGAAACCCAGAGGTCTCCAAGAGGAGTTTTTAAAATTTCGAGAGCATTAATCCTGATGTTCTGTGTGCAACCGAGTGGTAGGGTCCCACTCATTCAAACTAGGTCCCTGATGTCACAGGAGGTTTGCCAGGGCTGGGAATTCAAATTTCTTTGGAGGGCTGCTATTCTTATAATTAAGTCCTGGACCTTATCCTCCTGCTATAGAGATAAGAGTCTCTTTAGATGCCCCCAGAGAGGCTTTCTAACTTTTACACTTTGCTTTCAATGGGTGATTCATAGCCCTGAGCCTCACATTGTCTTTCTCTAATGCATCAATGACTCAGCAAGAGCCATCAAATGCCATTGTTCTCATAATTGGTACCTTTTCTGAATCTCTCAAAAACCTGGGATATTGCAGTCTCTCCCACATACATCCTCTTGAGTTCATCTCCAGGGAAAGTTGTGACAATCGGGCTTCAGCAGCGGGGTGATGGTGCTCACAGGCCTGCAGGAGGGGTCTTCATTTCTAGCTGTAAGGGGATGGTCCAGGCCCGCAGGTTCATTTTAGAGTCCCTTTCCTCTGAACTCTCCTGGCACCAACTACTGGCTCTTGGAGAAACAGATTGGAGGTGAAAATTCACAGGAAGAAGTTTCTGGGGTGTGGCCTGGCAACTGCCTCCAGAGGAATGCAGGAAGTGGCACCGGGCAGGAGGCGCTGGTCTTGGTTGGAGCCAGTCTCACCCAGAGCCTGAGTTGGGGTGACCTTCTGGGTTGTCCACCCACGACGTAAGGGGCCAGGTTTCTTCCTCACCTTCACCACCCCCCAGTCACTGGATGTGGGCCATCCAAGTATGGCCATTGTGACTACCTTCAACCAAGGGCAGTGTCCAGAGAGGGACTTAGAAGACAGCCTAAGACACTCACAGCAGCTGCGGGACGGCGACAGGGGCTGGACAGGGCACCATAGCAGCCATGGCCTTCCCTTTGAAAGGCTCCTGTCCTGTTTCTGTCTTACGAAGCACTGATCCTTCCCAGGTTTGCATTCTTGGGCTTTTTCTTTGCTACACATTTTTATGGGCTTATGGGACAGAAGAGGGGGCACTGCATGGCACTCCGAGGATTTAATGACACCCTGTCCTTGGATCTGATGATCCCCGCCCCCCCTGCAATGCACACCTGCGACACACACGCACCGGTTTGTGCTTCCGTTTACCCCCTTCTGGGCTCTCGTCCCACCCGCTGCAGTCCCTGCCCACTCCCACTTGCCTCAATGCTGCTCCTGTTCGTGGGCTCGTTGCCTCCTGGCCTCACCTGCTCTAGACCCAGGCCCCGCCCTTCATTCCCAGCCCTGCTATCACAGCCCGTCTCCAAGTGGACATGTGGCACATGACTATGCGTTTCCTGCTGTTTGCCCTCCTATCCAGTTTTGTTTTATTTCCATGCTGCCCCGTCTTCTGAGTCCATCATCCACCCTCATTCCAAGGATGCTTTCTAAAATACAGACCTTTAACATGCAGGAAGCCTTAGGGAGTGCTTGCAAAGTCCTACCTCAATTGTCTTCTAGGCATAGAGTGGTAAAATTCTGGCTCTTAAGGAACTTGTATGTTAGTGGGAAAATTTAGGCAATGAAAACAAACAGGGAGAACCTGGGTTCAGTCCCAGCACTGAGAAACAAACTAAGAAAATCAGATGAATAAGTGAATGAATGGACAAACACTGGAAGTGCAAATGCTATGCCAAGAGTAAGAATGACACTAGAGAGTGGCAGCTCGGCTATTTTATAACATCACTTGCTGATTAACAGCCTTCAAAGGATACCCATTGTTCTCAGGGTAAAGTGCAGAGGAGCTGGCAAAAAAGGCCAGGAGGGTGGATGTGGATGAGATGCCTTCGCTTTCGGGACCCTGGGGTTTAGCAGCTTGGGTGGGTGGCTGGCTTTCCCGGAGGGCCAGGCCTTGTGCCCATTACCCTCTTCCTGCTCCCCTTCCATCCTCCTCAGCACAGCATCCCCCCTGCTGATCACCAGCCAGAGTGACAAAGGCCCAGCATGCTCCTTATGGGTGTAATCAACAATCCATCTCAGCAGTGGCTTCTGCCACTGTTTTGGGGAAATGTGTTGAGAGGTGACACTCCGGAGAAGAGATCTGCGGCAGGTTGTGTTTAAGCGAAGAACTGCAATGCTGATTTCTGCCGCTGAGGCCTGTAGCTGGGGCTTGAAAGCCACCACCATGCATAGCACTGTCCCCTTTCAGCCCAGACCCTCCCCCGCCCCGCCCTTCAGCTCTGTCTCAGCGAGGCCATGGAAGGAAATTTTATTAACAAGGAAAACAAAACATAAAATGCTTTCCATAAGTTAGGTGGCTTAGGAGATTACTCCTCGGCTGGGGTTGTAGCTCAGTGGTACAATATGTGCTTTGTATGTGAGGCCCTGGGTTCAGTTCCCAGCACGCTCTCCCGCCCCCACCCGCCATCCCCCTAAATTTTCTCAGGGTCCGTGACGTCACCTCATTGCACTCATCGCTGGTAAAAACCGGGAGCAGAAAATTCTCCTTGACGGAAAAAGAAACTCCCGGCCGATTTGCAAAGCCAGGCTCCTACCCACTCCCACCTCTTTACGAGACCGCCTAAGCATCAACCTGGAGAAGCCGCCCGCTGACTCCCTGGATGTTCCCCGCACCCAGCGAAGCTCCCTCCTTCCTCCTCCCTGCTCCGCGCCCCCTTTGACCCTCCCGCGCTGCTCAGCACCGCGCGTCTCCCGCGGCCCGGACTCTGGCGTTGGCCTCGGCTCCCCCTAGCGGCGAGTCCCGCAAACCACCCGTTGGCGCGTGGGTGTCAACAGCTCCAGCCCTAACCCAAAAGAGAGACAAAGACGCGTTACTCAGAGGTTAGGATTTTGCTTTAACCATAACGATCTAGCCAGAAGGGGTGATATATTTTTCCTTTCGATTGCAACATACACAGAAAAATGTCATAACTTGTGCAGTAGAGCCTTGGAGGTTATTTCCCCATTGTTATACACAGAAATATAATTGATGGAAAATGGAAACGATTGTTATTGCTTCTGTATTGCATTGTAAATGAAGTCGATACTCTAAGGTTGATATCAGTCACATTGATTGTCCTTTTGAGTGAAATCAACATGCTTTACGGAAAAAAGTGCAGTATTAGAGTTAAACCTGTATTTTCGAGACCGAAATAGTCTCAAGAAGGGTGAGGCAGCCGTTGAAGTCTGAGGAGGGGAGGGAAGACCTTATGCGACTGAAGATCTACCCTGTGTCCTGTGGCCTTGGGTACAGTCCGTGCTCAAACCGAGAGAGGCAGGTGTCGTGAGGGCAATTACCAGCTCTTTGCTCTTTCCACACCAAACCTCTGCGGGCTTACTCCTGGTCCTTGAAGAAAGGGTGGAAACAGTGCCACGCAGAGCTGGGTCAATTTTCAGGATACTGGCAAGTGAAAGAACAAACAGGGAGGGAGAGAGAACAGGGAACGTCTTAGGAGGAGGGAAAGGTCATGAAGGGAGAGCTCACAGCATTAGTTCAGGCTGTTCCCAACACAGTTTTTAAATTTTCTATTTTGTGAGTCCTTGGGAAACATTTCTTTGCAAGAACAGCAGTAGAACAGATCCAGGGCGGAAAGACTTTCCTTCTTTATTTGACATAGTAAGTGTTAACTCAAGTCCTCCCAATAATGTCATGAGGCAGATGTATGACCACATTCACTGCACAGAGAGTCTGCGGCACAGACAGGTTAAGCAGCTTGCCCAGAGTCCCTCAGCCAGTGAGCAGAGTCCACCCTGGAAGGCAGTCAGCAAATGTGAGCTCAGGCACCCCACTGCCTTTTGTGCATGCTCCCCAGCTGCTTTTCCAGGGAGAAGAGTGTGTGCCGAAGTTCAGAAGCATCCTCTCCTCTGGGGGTAGGACCTTGAGCCCCAAGACTGAGCATGCCGCTCTGTTCATGCTTTGGATCTACTGTGGTGGTGTGGGCAACACTGACTGCTTACCAGTGCAATTAGGTTTGGAAGAGGACATTCTCATTCGGAAGCTTCAGGTAGCTGTAGAATCACATCCATCCGTCAGAATTCTAAGCTTACTTCCGCACCAATGAGTTGGCATCCAGGTGGCCTCAATTTGTGTGTGTTTACGTGGTAGAGATGAGAAAATTCTTTACTCCCCCCAGGGAGGTTCGTTTTACTAATTTCTGTAATACTAAGACAAGATTTTTTTTTTCAAAAATTTCTGTTCACGTGGTTAAGTGTTTTAAAAATAATCAACAGAAAATTTTCCCAGCAGCAAGAGTCGGGAGTACTCAGGCTACGTGATCTGGGTTCTACTAGTCACTGGAGAGCATATTTCTCGTGGCAGGGACTGAGAGATGGTGACAGGGAGCAGCTCTAGGATGGACACCCAGACTCACTTGTAGGCAGACAACAAGTTGAGTAGAACACTGAAGAGCTATCAGACTCAGCCTTTGTTTGGTGATTGTTCATGCTCTTATTTTCCCATCTGGGATCGTATCTTGCAGTAGCACAAACCTCTGTGGTCGAAGCTGGTACCAAGAGGTAGAAGATCTAACCGCATGTTGACAGCACAGATCTGGTAGCTTAAGCCACCGGTGTTTGCAACAGCTGGGCACATCCCACAGTGCTCCTCGGGCAGGCTTTCCTACGCTGTTTTTGAAAAAGTACTCAGTTTTCACACGGTAAAAAGCAAATGTAGGGCTAATTCTCAGGGTGGTGGTAGCTTAAAAAAAAAAGTGTTTCCAGTGCCTGTGTTCTTAAAACAATTGAAGTAAACATGTTAAGGAAGATGTCAGACCTTTTGCCTCTTGTCACTGGTCTGTGTAATATGTCATCCGTCTGGGATGGGTGAACAGACAGTTGACATCCTTGGAGAGATCTGAAGTCTAGACTATGGGGCAGGTTGTTCTATATTTTTATACAAAAGAATTCTTCTGCTCGCAGAACCAGATGGTAGACAGAATTACTCTACTTAGTGCTGGAAGCTGTTCCTGAAAGAGCGCGCACTGATCTTCTGACAGAGACGAATGTCCTGGGTAGGACTTCAGTGGATCCCGGAGCTTGATTTGCAGTATAGGCAGCCTTGTCTGGTCCCTAAGTGACCGAACTTCAAGAAAAGTATGAGCTGGAAATAAAATCTGAAATCATGAAATAGTATCTTCCTTGAACACTTGGCAGTGTTATTAATATCTAGCTATTTGGCAGGACTGTTATAACAAATCACATCTTAAATAAACTTCTTATATACAACGCGTGTGTTAAGATGCATTTGCTTAACATCCAAAGATTAGATCTTTGCCAGTTTATAACAAAAATTAGCTAAGATTTGTGTTGCAAAGAGAAAATTAAGGGGGATATCACCAATGTGAATAATTCAGAATAATACTTTGCTTAAAAATCAACCAGTATTGGATCAGCATTTCACATTATGTGTCCATGTACAGAAATTCATGTATAGTATTTCTCTTAACCAGAAGCAATTAGGAATTCAGGTAAGAGCAATTACTTGTGAATGTTTTTATATAAAAGAGGTCTCTGTGCCCAGCCACACTCTGGGAGATGGTAAATCAGTGGTTCCTTCCAGAGTTTGTCATGTTTGATTATACTTATATTCCACAATATTTTACCCTTTTCACTTTGTGCTCATATTTTCAGTGGTTTATGAAGTAACGGTCTCTAGATTTCATTCCAAATGGAAAGTTGGCCTGAAAACAGTCTATCCAATTATTCCTGTGCACATTTTGAAACAAATCATTTTGGCCTTTTTTGAAAACTTTACAGGAGGTGATAAAAATAGGAAATTTCAGGTTTCAGATGTTTTATTGCATTCTTGTAGCATAATAACAGCTTCATTAAAAATAATTCCACAATACAATGTGAACCTTGTTAGATGTTTAAGCCATTTATACTGGTTTTCTTTTTAAAGCTTTGTAGGCAAGAAAGTTGGTGTTGCTTCCTAGTTTACGTTCCATTCTACTCTGCTAAGCTTGTGCGAGAGATGGACTGGCACTCCTAGTGCAGGGCCTCGTGAGTGACAGGGCTTGCCTGCCCGGGGTGCTGCTCATGACACCTCCGAGAAGAGACCTTGCCTGTCCCAAGGTGCTGAAGTCAGCCTTGGGGCTTACTCAACCTCCCGAGCCGACTCTCCCTCAGCTTAGGGGATGCACTAGAGGTAGACTTGTGGGGAGGTCTTCTCTAGAGATTTCCATACAGTCACTGTAGGAGAACCCGAGGGGATGCAAAGGTGACTCTGCTCTAACTCTGCAAAATGACTGTTTTACAGATAATGCATTTGAGGGAGGTAGGAAGGAACCTCAAAAGGCATCTAATGCAGGAGTTCTTTGCAGGTCTATTCCCCCTCTCTGAAATGCCCTTTTAAACAATGCTCAAATCTCTCCGGGCTGGGAAACTTAGTCTCCACAGGTAGCGTTTTCGGCTTAGGAACAGCCTGCCATGTCATGAGTCCTTCCTGGTCTCAAGCTGAAATTTGTCTTCCTGTGATTTCCAACCATTGTTCCCAGCGGTATGCCTTGGATCCAGAAAGTTCAGCTCTGAGAAGGAGGGCAGGGGCAGAGAGGAGAGGAAGAGGCTTTGTAGGCGGATGGGTCCTACTCTCTCTGGTCCTTGGTCTCCTCTTCTGCCAAATGGGGATTATGAAACCTGGTGCACAGGGTTACCATGGAGACAGGCGTGAGTGTGTGCAAGGCCCACACACTCACAGCAACTGCTGGATAGAGAGGTGTCTTAGCAACACATAATCATTACTATTCCTGTTGAAGGTGCTTCGTAAATTTCCTTAAAGTTTTCATTCCTGCAAGTAAAGTAGCTTCTCTTTAGTCAGCTGTTTAAGTACCTTATAGTTTGGGGTTCTGCTTCTTCCCATCAGTTTAGTCTTGTCATCCTTTTTTGATGAGTTGTCTCCTGGGGAGAGTGGACACACTTCCCTAGAACTGGTCACTGGGACAGAAGTGGTGTCCTCAGAGAATGTTTCATTTGGAGACTAAATGCTCAGCAAATGCCTGTGGTGTGCATGGTAGGTGTTGCAGGGAATGAGAAGAATAAGGCGTTAATGAAGTTAGAATTCACACTGTCCAATAGCATGCAGTTAAATTATAGCATGCTCCTTTGCCAGTCTTTGCATTCTCTTGCCTACTCTTTTTTTTTTTTTTTTTTTTTGGTACTGGGAATTGAACCCAGGGGCACATAACCTACCGAGTCACATCTCCAGATCTTTTTTATATTTTATTTTGAGACAGGGTCCTGGTGAGTTGCCCAGGACCTTGCTAAGCTGCTGAGGCTGACTTTGAATTGGGATACTCCTGCCTCAGCCTCTCTAGCCTCTGAGATCACAGGTGTGTGCCACTGCGCCTGCACTCTTGCCTACTCTTAACAGCAACTCAGTGACATAGAGATTATCCCAGTTTTCCCATAGAGGAAGCAAGTTCAGGGAATTTAAGCACTCTGCTTAAGTGAGGGCAGTACTGCAGATCTGAATTTGTTTGTTCTAATCAGGTCCTTTCTCCTTATCAGCCAGAGAGTCCACAGGTTCATCTGGTGAGATGACTGTTCTGGATCTTATATTCCAATATTCCCCTTACTGCCACCCTCCTCCTGTCTCTGATGTGGCAGGAACAGAAGGTGGCAGCAATGAAGAGGAAGGATTTTTGGCTCCTCTGCTGAGAGCAGGAATAGGGTGCTGGCATGATTGAGATAGCCCTATCAGCAACGGGGGGAGGGTGTCAATCTCCTGAAACCAAATGAGGAAATTGTCCTGTTAGTCCTGTGCTAGTCAGGGGTCGCCAGAGACACAGAACCAATGGGTGTGATACTTACATATGATCTCATGTGTGTAAAAGTAAAGGAAGGCTCTTTTGAGGAATTGGCTCACGTGATTATGGAGCCTAAGAAGTCCCACCATCTGCCACATGCAAGCTAAAGAGCCAGGGAAGATGGCGGAGTGATTCAGTCCCTGTCTGAAGGCCTGAAAATGAGGGGAGACGTTGGCTGTGAACTCCACTCAAGGGCAGGGCAGGAACTGCTCCGCCCACAAGGTCGGGCAGGAAGCACAGAGGGGTGAATCCCTCCTTCCTCTGCCTTTGTCCTATTCATACTCTATGGGTCAGACAATGCCACCCACAGTGAGGAGGGCCACCCATGTGGCTGAGTCCCCAGGTTCATGTCCCGGGCTCTTCTGGAAACACGCTCACAGCCACACCCAGAGTGCAGTGAGATCTGGCCATTCCATGCAGGTCATGCTGACAGAACAGAATCCACTCTCCCAGGCACTTAGGAGGCAATTCCAAGGTGAACCCAACTCAACCCACATGAAAACAGAGGAAAAATGGTTTCCAGGCACTGGGAGACCAATGCTCGGGAACTCTTATCATTACCTGGTACAGATCTTCTCTGGGGAACTGAGGACTCCCAGAGGGGAGCTGACAGCAGTTCTCTCTGCCGCGTCCACTGTCATGCGCCAGTGAGAAATGGCAGGGAGACCACAGACCATCCCCGTGGCCTGCCTCCAGAAGGCCACACACAGGCAGCTTAGGGGCCCTCCCCACGTTGCCCCCAGCTCCTGCCTTGTGTGGATCCCACGGTTACATCCAATTCTCTTGACTATTCTCTTGACTATTAACTCTTGACAAGTTAGCACCTGGCACCCAGCCCCACAGGGCCAGTTCTTGACAGAATCGCCATCTCCTGCTTAAGACTACGGTAATTACAGTGTCTGTAGAGTCCCTGAACATTGCTCTAATGGGGATTAAGGCTGAAAAATCCAACAGAATCTCAGTCTATGGTTAAACATTTAATATTATATAGAAGGCAAGTGATTATAAAGGAAGAAACATGCCTGTGGCCAACGTTCCATACAAAAACAACTCTACAGCAAGATGCTCTGAACAGTGGCCTAGGAATGCAGTCGGAGGCCGTGCAGCTCATAATAAGATTCCTCTCCTCGTCATGCTGTTTCTTTCCAGGTCACAGATGAAAACAAGTATAATAATGTATTTGCCTATAGGTCCCAGGACTTATATTGTTCCCTTTCGTACAATTTTCTTTATTGTGTTATTTAAAGTCCGGCTACAGCTTGAGGAAGAGGCTGCCCGGGGACAGAAGAGGAAAGGACTCGATGTGGAAACCACCCTACCGACGTTCAGTCATCTCACGAAGGTGCTGGGGGATTCTTTGCTTGATTGGGACCCGTGTTCTTCCAGTCACGTGCTCTAGTTTTGGAAAGCCCTCATATCACCTGTCACCACTGGAAAGAGCTGGCATCCCCTATTAGGATGGTAAAGAGAGTATTTACAGAGGTGTGAGCAGGTGGCTGGTGAGGGGGTGTCCAAGAAACAGGGCGAGGACCCAGTGTTAATAAATGAGGGCCATAAGCACCCCTGGACCCAGAGAGTCAGATGATGGGGTGACTCCTGAGGCCAGGGGAATCTTCTAGAGAAGGCCACTCTTCTACAAGGTTGCTTAGCAACCTCCAGGGTGAAGCCCATAGCCAGCTGCAGGTGGCCCCACAGGGAGAGGGTCAGAGAACCAGAGATTTCCAATTCTCCTCCCAGGCTCTGTCAGGGCTCTTCTCTGGCCAAATAGGTGGAATTCAGAGGACGGGGGAACCCTCTGTGATCCTGCCAGGCCCCCTTTCCGCAGCAGAGAGCAAGGTGAAGACAGGGGCGGTGGATGTGGAAGGCCAATGGGACCTACCAGGCACTGCCCGAGGAGCCCGGGAATCATAGGGCTTACAGGAGCAGATGCTGCATGTCGCACTGATCAGCGTCCTGTGGAGTGGTATAAATTGTCAGCCTCACCAGGACTGTGTTCTTGCAGAATCATATACAATGATTTACTCCCTTCAGTCATGATTTGAAGTGCTCCATGCCTGAAAATTATTGAATATTCTTGAGAGTGCCTGTGGGTGAGTGTGTGTGTGTGTGTGTGTGTGTGTGTGTGTGTGTGAGAGAGAGAGAGAGAGAGAGAGAGAGAGAGAGAGAATTTGTCTAAGTCTTTGGATGGTAAACTGGAACCTGGACCACAGTATGAGGTACCAGCAGCCTTGATGATTTCTTTCCTTGTATGGGAAGGAAGACAATGAAACTGGCTCCACACAGAGTTTCTGGAACTGGGCTATTGGATTCCCACACATGGTGTTATTTAAAACTGAGTGAGCCAGACTATTGCTCTGTGCATTATTGTCATTGTTTGGTCCAGGCCTTTTGAGTTAGACCCTAGAATGTAGGGAATGGGCTACACCCTGGAGGAAACAGTTGTGGCTCCTCTCACTGAGGTGAGCCCAGGACCGAGAGAGGACCTTTCTGGGGCTGGGAGGAAGTAAAGTCTGAAGTCAGATGTGTGGAGCTAACAAGATTCCCACAGAGGGAGACAGACTTGGATTCTGCCAGTGGGTACCCTGGGCAGGGAGAGCTGGATAAGGGAGCTGAGGTCAGGGGGGGGGCCCTGGATCTGAGTTCCTGCTTCTGGGGCTTTGTGCTGCATGGTGCTGTCTTCCTGCTAACCTTGGGCCTTGCATGCACACTTGTTAGAAGTCACAGTTGAGGCCACTTGTGCTGGTGTATTAGGAAGGCCATCTTTCCTCTCCAGGTAGTGCAGCCTGTCAGGGGCATTTATCTTTGGAGGATGCTTTTTCCTGAAAAGCAGAGGCAGCAATCCGGCTGCAAAATGTCAGGAGTGTGAACCACCAGGAGGTCATAACCAGGTAGGCATGTAGGCCTTGGGGGGCACAGCATGATTCCGTAGGTGTGACCTCATGGATGCAGAAGAAATGTCATCAAAGCATAACTTATCCAGCTTTAAATATCTTCTGCGTCTACCAGTTCCTTGCTCTGCGTAACAGGCAATCCTCCCAGACAGTTAGCTCAGCTCAGTAGCTAACACATCAGGAGACCAACCCTCTTAGAATCAGAGTGATGGTGGCTCTGCAGGCGAGGCCACTCCAAGCCTCAGTGTCTAGGACCTGCAGGGTCAGGGACAATACGGTACAGGAGCTCAGACTTATCACTGACCACAGGCAAGAGTGTTGGTACTAGGGTCTGGCTAGATGGGGGATCAACCCTACCCTGAAAAGGCCATTGAGCTTGATGGCCTCACACGTTTGATTTCTGTATAGTCTCTTCATCTAAAGGCAGGCATGGCAATAGTCGCCATCTCGTTGGGTGTTTCTCAGCATGAGAAGAATTGCCATGTGTGAAACACTTGGGGAAGTTTTCAGTTCATTGCCTCATGTGCTCAACTGTCATTCAAGAAGTATGTGTGAGTCACGTGCCACACACAGTTTCAGGCGAGGTATGACACTGGGAATACCTGCCCGCATGGAGTGTGGGGCTCACGGCACAGGGAACTTCACAGCTGAAACCTTCTCCACCTGCCCGCTGCTCCTTCGTTGAGAAGGTGGGCTGCGAGCGCACTGGGCCCCCAGGTTTGCTCACAGCAAGCACTTCTGGTTTCAGGCAGACATGGAAGCAAGAAGTAGGTTTCTGCTGACATTGTTCGCTTTTTTCTGAACTGCTCACGCTTCCTCGAGGGCTCAGGGTTCAACACCACCCGTCCTGGGAATGGGAATTGAACTGAACGGCTGGCCTGTTTCACCACTGTACTGGAACAAAAAGCCTGGTTTCCTGCAGAGTTGAGTTTGGGGGTTATGCAAGGGAACTTATCCTCTGACCTTAACGGTAGGAAGGGGTAAAAGTTGAGAACTGCTTCGAACATGGAAGTTTTACAGGAATTTTTAAAAAACCATATTTTTCAGAGAGAGGGCCCATCCTGCAAGGGCCTAAAAGCTCCAATTCAATTTAAACACCAGAGAAACTGCACAGCTCCAGGTCACATGGCCATAATTCACTCCAACACATGCTTTTTGGCATGGTGTCTCGGGCGGGTGACAGGTTTACAAATGCTGTACTTGTAGGGTTGGATTTCAGAGTCCAGATTTCAGGGACTTCAGTGGTATTAACTGATTCCAGGAAGAGAAACTGGGGAAAAGACAAAAACCAAGAAAGAGAACCAGAAAAATGTTCTCCTCACTTCATCATGGAGCTCAGCACGGGAGGGGGGCAGCTTTCTTGTGTCGTCATGCAAGGTTTATTCTCTCCCTTGTTCAGCAGGTGCCCTGGGAGGGTCTACTTGGTGCGAGAGCTTGCACTCCATGTCAGAGAGAGCTCAGTGAGCGGAATGGCAGGGGTCCACACGCCAGGGGTGTGGCTTGGGTGGAGCTCACGGCTCACAGCGGGAGAGATGGGGTTACAATGAAATAGATTTTGATGATGCGTGCCATTAACAGCTTGGGTGTTCCCAGGAGGAGCTCTGTGGTAAAATACCAATGAACCACTAGAGGAATCCTGACCAGGAAAGTCAGGGGCTGCTCTCCTAGGAGATGGGTCCAGTGAGCTTGGAAGGAAGATGAAGGTGAGCCAGACAAAGAAGGGGAAGCAGAGGGCTGGGGGTGGGCACAGCAGTGCAAAGGCTTCCTGCGGCCACTCAGGACCAAAGGACCCTGGAGCCAGCTGAACAGAGCCCTCCAAAGGATGACAAAAACTGCCGCCCACACATCACAACAGGTATCTCTGCAGCATGGGAAGTGACCTTTCTCATCAAAAGAAAATAGTGCACATACACACAGCTTGCCTCAAAAATCTACAAAATTATCCTTGATACCATGCAAACGTTTGGTGCTTTAAGTAACAGATGTCCTGTTGGAGTTGATATCTGCCAAACTTGGCATGAAAAGTCGGATGTGTTTTGCTTATTTATATTTCACATTAGTTTTTTTTTCAATAAGTGAAAACATTTATACATTTTTAATAATAGTAGGGAGAAATAAATTTTAAAAACTGGAAAACTGAAAAATGATGCTTGTTGTGACTTCAAATCTTTTTATTATATAATTTAAGAAAGCGATCTATGGAGAATAAAATTATTAATAAAACAATAAAATACAAATTGTATTATTTCCCATTATGGTGCTTAAAGTAGATGACCTAATTTATCCTCAAAGAGACAGCCCGGGTGCCTGAAACAGGCCCTACTCTAGGTCTTTCAAATTCACTAGTAAATACTATTTTAAGGTGACTTGCAGATTAATGCAAAATTTGGAGTACTTTTTTATTTACTTCTTAGATTACTTATGAACACTTGGGATTAAAATACATGCTAAGAGGTCATGATGATTTATCATTATTCTAAATCAATAAATACATTGAAAAGTTCTAATCAACTGCCTGTGTGATCAAGTAAATGCCACAGAAATAGGTCACTAAGCTGTAAAATCAAGCATCTCCCTAGTAGAGGATTTTCTTTGAGTTCCAAATTAAACGGCTTCCCCTGTTGGTGTGAAAGACCTTCCTCAGAATCATGTGAAACCTGCCACCGTTTCCCGGCTGCCCCTCAGGACTTCCTCCCCATCTCCTGACCCACCCGGTCATCCAAGCCAGAGACTTGGAGGACCTCGGATCTTAGGCCCCTCTGTGTCCCCCTCAGATCCCACTGGCCTCCATTTCCTGCCTTTTGAAGCAGCTCAGACCCGGCCTCACCTCTGCATGCCTGTGAAGCTGCCTTCACAAGGATCTTCTCCCTCAACTTCCAGGGACAGGAGCCTCTGACTCTTACCTGACCTCCCTACCTCCAGAACTATCACTGTCCATCAAAGTGCTTTCAAAGCAATTTTCCTGAACCAAAAATAGCAACCACAAACTAGTTAGACATGGGAATTCTTGGGCCCTATCCAAGACCTACTGAATTAGAATCCCTGGGGGTAGCTGGGCAAACTTTATTGCTTTTTATAAGCCGTACAGGTGACGGTGATAGTAGAAAAGATGGAGCAACTCTTCTCTAGTGTTCTCAGCTGTGAGTTCTTCAAAATCAGCTGATTTTCATTTCTTTTTTCATATAATACTCCAATACTTATGTCTTGTCACCTACAAGATAATGTCTACATTTAACATGAAGCAACTCCACAACTCTTCCACTGGTCACCTCTCCCAGGTACAGCTTAGTTTTGTCCGCCATGTTCTTCTTGCCCACTTAGTAGAAACACATGACTTTCCCTACACTTTTTTTTCAATCTTCTGTGGCCTTTCCTTTCCTATAAAGGGTGAAGAGACCATTGCTTCCATTTCTCTCTTCCACTCTCTTCCTGAACTTCCTTCATTCTTCAAACACTGCAAAATTGCCAGTTGTCCGTGCGGGTCCAGCCCTGGGTTGGGCTGGTTCCTCTCTCTCCAGGACTTCCAGTGTCCCATGCACACATCTGCTCCCTCTCCTTGGAGTTCTCTGATCAGGCAAAGAGGCACCTCTATTCCTATTTCTTGCTGATGTCTCCTGGGTTTAATGATTTCACTTGGTTCTCAGTAAATGTTTGTTGAGCCACGTGAACTGAGCTGTCAGGTTTCTCGAGCTCCCCGTTCTTCCTGACATTTGTACCGTTGCTGACTTTGGACTTTGCATTTGGACTGGCCCTTGGCAAGTCACTTGCACTCTTTCAAAATTGAAAATGGCAGTATCACTTTGTCAGACTCCCAAACATTTTGAAGATCAACTGAGAAGCCCAGAAGGTTTCAGCTGAACTCTAGTCCTTCAGACCCAGGCCTGAGTCAAGTCTTCGCTTTCTCTGCCTTTCTGGGCCCTGTAATTTGGGCAACTTGCAACCGGATGGCCTTTCCCATGCCCAGGCCTGTTATATCCCTGCTCCACCAAGACCAGCTCCTGGGAAAGTTCTAATTCCCACTGATGGTCTAAATGGAGGGGTGGAGTGCTGAGGAAACACTGGGAGAAGTGGAGGCTCAGGAGGCTGGGAAGGGCACCCAGAGCAGCCCATGAGGAAGAACATCAGCTCAGCACGTGAGCTGGGTGCTTCAGAAGTAAAACAGGCAGAGTGACTAAGGACAGGGCCAAGCCATCCTGGAGCCTGGCTGTCTTTCTTGGACTCCTCATTTCTCCTGGGTGCCCGATGAGACAGGGACTGTATTTATTCTCTTCAAAAGAGAAATCAGAGGTTCTCAGAAATTGAGATATTTGTCAAAGTCACACAGCCAAAAGTGTCTGAGCCAGGATTTGATTGTGGCTGTCTGTGCTCACATCCACCAATGCCGTTCGTTAGCTAATGGTTCTGCAGTGGCCTTCGACTGCATGAAACAGAAGCAGAACCGCAGCAGAGGTGGGCTTTGGCACCAGGACTTCTGCTGGGGAAGACTGTCAGTCACCTCATCATTTGCTCCTTCGTCTTCATTTCTAGAATGGTGTAACTTAGAGTTTGTACTCTCCGCAAATTCACACAATGAAGGCTTAACCTCTAGGTCTTTAGAACAGGATCATACTTGGAGGGTCTTTACAGTGGTGATCAGGGTAAATAAAATGAGATCAGCAGGGTGCACTTGAATCCAGTGTGACTAGTGTCCTTATTAAAAGGGAAAATTTGAACACAGATAAACGTGAAGGAAGAAAATGTGGAGCTGGATGGTTGTCTGCCAGCTATGGAGACAGGTCCAGAACCAATCCGTCCCTCATATCCCTCAGCAGGAATTGACCGATTTGAATTTCTGTGCTCCAGAACTGTGAGAACATAATTTTCTGTTTGAACCATAGTTGATAGAAATGTGTTCCAATAACTCTAGGAAACTACATGGTGGCGAGAAGCATGGATTCCGGGACCATGGATCCCCCAGCGTTGTGACTAGGAGCAAGGAATTCGATTTCTCTGTGCTTTAGCTTCCCCATCTGTGAGATGAGTAGTATGTACCCCATAAAACTGTTACAGAGGCTAGATGAGCGGACGCAGGTAAAGCTGGTCTATAGTGCTTAGTACTGAGAAGGACTATCTAAGTGTTCCAGTGCTGCACAGAATCTGCATACCCCTGGCTGTTTTAGGTGTGGTCTCAGTGACCCCTAAGGGCCCAATATAATTAAAGTCTTGGTCCCTAGGGTGGAGCTGTTGGGAAGTGCTCTGGAACCTTTGGGAGGTAGAGTCTAATAGAAGGTCCTTAGGTCTCTGGGGTGAGCCCTTGGAAGGCAGAGCTCCTGGGAGGACTGAATCCAGTCTGCATTTGGCCCTACCCCTCGTCCCCTTTTCCAACTGAGATGTGTCCCAGGCAACAACACTCTAGGCTCTGCCTCCATATTCACACGCCCTCCTCCATGTCTTCTCTTCTGCCTCTTGTGAGGACATTTGTGATTAATTTGGGGCTCACCAGGGTACTGCAGATGATCTCATTGCAAGGGTCTTGATCACTAGGCAAAGACAACTTCTCCACATAAGGTCACATTCCTAGGTTCCACAGGTTTGCAAGTGGACCCATCTTTTGGAGGTACCGTGATTCAACCCGCAACACCAAGGGTATTATACAATCTAATCTAATCTTCAGAACAACTCCGCAGTATCTCCATCTCCTGGATACAGATACATAGGAAAAGAGGTGGACTGTGTGTATTATCCCAGGGAGATGGCAGAGCGTGGATTAAAACATTAATATTCTTGACCTATACGCCCATGCTTTGAATGAAGCCCACTGTTAAAGCCCTAAAAAGGGCAACATCTCATTTTAGACCTGGGCACCCAGTGCAGGGCTTGCAACTGAGAATGCAGGGAAGACTTGAGCTCGTGCCTTTTTGGTAAGATATCAACTGTACGAGAAATATAATCTTTGGAATTGATGGTTTCATGTTCTTGCATTATGTTTGTATTCACAACGAGGCATTTACTTCTAATGTGTAACTTACAACTGGTAGGAAAAAAATCTTTGAGCTCTCAAGGTTTGTGTCAAATATTTTAAGATTCAAAGGCCGAAAAAATATTGCAACTTTGCTTGGCGGACTCGCTCCTCCTGCATTATTGTCCAGTTTATTCACACTTGAACAATGATACTTTCACAAAATTGTGTGTGTATGTGTGTGTGTGTGTGTGTGTGTTTCCTAGAAGTCTCTCTTTTCCCATCATTCTTATAAAAAATCCAAACCAAAACAAAGCTATATGGTCTTCAGTTGGAGTCTCCTGATTGTTCATCTCCTGAGCAGATACGTTTTAATCAGAATGTCAGAATTGTGCTCTTTGTGGCTTAGCTGAAGAATTCTGAAAAACAAAACAACAAAAAAAAGAACAACTGGAGTCTGGAAGAGTTCTTCCACATATTAGCTGCAGGAGTGGAGCAAATAAGCTCAACTCTTTGTGTGTCTGTTTTATCATCTGTAAAATAAAGCTTGATAATATTTATTTCATGGGCTTCCCATGAGAATTAAATAAGATGCAACCTTTAGATCAGCTTGGATGTTGCTTGGTGCTTAATCAGTGCACGCCTCCTCCTTCCTTTCTTCCTCCTTTCTTCATTTGGTTAGAGTTTCCGCTATTCTGTCTTTTTACTGAGTTTTCCATTGTTGGCAAACAAACACTCCCAAGCTGTTTTGAATTCTAGAACAATCCTTGTTATTTGGCCTTGGTTTCTATACTTTTTAGAAAAGTCAGCCCTTTTCTTTGGACTCTGTCTTCTTAATTTTCTGTCCTGGCATCTTTATAGTTTTACTAACTCTAAACTGTGTTTCTGGGATACATTTGTCTGTAAACACCAGGCAATTTAAGTCGGCTAGGATCTGTTTCACTGGAGGAAGGGGAAGGGGCAAGGGGGAGGTTAAGAGGAGCCAGGATGTGTTTTAGTCTCTTTTTAACATTTTGAGTCAAACGCTTTTCTGGTTTAAAATGCTTCCACAGATTACACAAGCCTGGGATTGGCCCGACTGGACTCTTTTGGAGAATGTTGAGCTACCTTTATACAACCTGGGTGGGAAGAGCTGGAAAAGCAAGCCAGTTCATCCCTCTCCAGGCAAGTTCGCAGTCTTCCTCTGAGGCTGGCCGGGCCCAGTGGGGGGCTCTGGGAGGCAGCGTGCTAAGCGCTTGACCTTTAGGCAAGGTTTTCTAATGGACTGTCTACAGACTCTATCTCGGAATTAATCCAGACACTCAGACAACTGTATATTTGCCACAGAATAGTTTGGAGGCCATCTTAGTTTCCCAGGGTGGCCGTAGCAAACCTCCACAAACAGCAGACTGGGTGGCTTACAGTGGTCCATTTATTCTTGCCAAATTCTGGGTAGAATGTCCAAACTCACGTCAGAAACTGTGGACTAGCTTGCTGGGAACCCCAGAGGTCCCCTTCTGTGGTGCCATGGCGTCTGTCTCTACTTGGTGGCTCCTCTCTGTGCTTGTGCGCCTCCTGTCCTCATAGCAACAGCCGCCACCCAGGATAGGGACCCACCCTGCAGCATGACCTCACCTGAATTCACCTCTTACATCTGCAAGGACCCTAGTTCCAGAAAAGGTCACGTTCACAGGCACGAGGGCCAAGCACTTCGACACGCGTTGGGGGACACCGTGTAACCAACAGCAGACACACAGAGAGCACTAGAGGGAGCAGCCTGGGAGCCCAGGTCCACATGGAGACAAGGTGAAGAGGGAGGCACACTGGGCGGGGAGGCCAGGGTTTGAAGGCCACGCCTGCAGCTCATGGCTCTGTGGTTTGGCCTCACAGGTTCCTGGTCTGTAAAGGAGTGACGCGGTCTCTCCCCCCATACTAGATTACGTGGGTCATATCACTTTTCCCTGTGTCACATCCAAATCTTCACAGTCTGGCTCCAACCACCTTTGCTCGGTGTTCTCCGCTCTGATGGAGGCGTGAGGGCTGCTTGCTTTTCCGCACACACCTCACGGGAGGGACATCTGCAACCCGGCTGCTGCAACTCCTTTGACTATTAATGTCCTTGGCGTCTTGCTTTCCTCCCGAGACACTTCATCTCATCCCCTGTGCCTCCCCCTGCCTGAAGTAAGAGTTACTTCCACCACCGTTTTACGGTGAATCCACACGTGCTGTTATGGTTTGGATGTGGGGTGTCCCCCAAAAGCTCACGTGTGAGACAATGCAGGAAGGTTCAGAGGAGGGATGAGTGGGTTGTCAGTCTTAATCGGTGAATTAATCCCCCGATAGGGATTAACTGAGTGGTAACTGAAGTGGTGGGGTGTGGCTGAAGGAGGTGGAATTGGGATGTGGCTTTGGGGTATTTTGTATCTGCAGAGTGGAGTCTCTCCTCTCTCTCTCTCTCTCTCTCTCTGTCTCTCTCTCTGTCTCTCTCTCTTCTTCTCGATCACAATGTCAGCAGCTTCCCTCTGCCACACTCTCCCGTCACGATGTTCAGCCTCATCTTGAGCCCCAAGGAATGGAGCCAGCCTTCTATGGACTAAGACCTCTGAAACTGTGGGTTCTCAAATAAACCTTTTCTCCTAAAATCGTTCCGGTCAGATCCTTTTAGTCACAGCAATGAAAAAGCTAAGACACGCTCACACTTCCCTTCAGCCTTGTGTGGAAGTCACACACCCGTTTCCCCTGTAGGACTCTTGGCTCCTTGTGGGAAGAAGGGTTGTCTTGTTTCTTCCCATCTCCTCTGAGTTACTTCACAAACTTGCCTGGGATTAATATTTGGTCAAGTGAAATTGTGTGCACATAAATGTATCACAAATGGCAAAGCAGAAGGCACAGTCGTCATTATTATTATTGTCACTAGGCAATATAATTTGAGAGCACATTGAAAGACCACCTGATGGAAATTGTGCAGCTAGCCTGATTTTGTCCCCAAATCCTGCTGTTGGAGCATCGCTTCAGGCTTCTGGAGATTTATGTTTTCAGTGGAGTATTCACATTTCCTGGAAGGATGGCATTTATCATTCATTGTCTCCCAGCTGGTGGAAGAGCTCAGAGAAGCAGGGAAAAAGTCCAGCTTGAGAAAAGGGATAAAACAGAAAATGTCCTAGGTGAAGGTGGTGCCAGGCCCTGCCTGTCCCTCTCATGGTGCCGGTGTCCTTCCTGGGTGGGAGTGCCTTGCCGGCAGCATGTCTTGTTTCTGGACAGCACCCATGTGTGTGCCCCAGGACAGTGACAAGATGAGCAGAGGTCTGGACTCTGTGTACCCCCCACTTCTTTCACTCCCAGCCCCTTCCTGGGGGTCTCCACGGGGCCGCTCGGTTACTCTAATAAATTTTGGTGTGACGTTTAATCTAAAGCATAGACATGTGCCAAAATTTAATATCTGTTGGAGCCCAGCTGGGAAGACCTTCTGAGGCTGGAGTGTTGTGGGCAGATGTCTGCATCCGTGCATCCGTGTTTCTTCCCCCGTCTCACACTGACCGTCTTCTCTCAAAGCCACACAGAGTAGTCAGAGACAGAGAGGCCGAGAGCAGGGTTTCTTTCAACTCAAGAGGGTGAGAAAACATCTTTTTCTCCCCTCAGCAAAACTGGAGGATTTGCAATGACTTACTGATTGCAACACAGAACAGAATTTGTCTTCACATATAAATAAAATTCCCATGCTATAATTCCCTGGGCCCGGGGATGCTCGGATGGCTCTCTGCCATTCTTTCCCTTCTTAATCCTGATACTTTATTTCCCATGTCTGTTTACCAAACAGCAATGCTATCTGATTTTCTCCATATCCCTCCTTTCTCCAGCTCTCCTAATACAAGCCTTGCTAGTTTAACTTTTTAGTATGCACAGCACATCTAGGTTGTTGGAAAATTAGAATTTTGTGTGAAAGCATTTATAGCCATTTTCTTTTTAAATTGTTGTGATTTTTTTTCTAGCTGAAAGTATTCTATTCCTTCCTTCAAAAATGTATAAATGAAAAATGAATATACTCTCTAATTCTAATGCTTTGCCCACTCAAGAAATTAGCGGTGTAAAATGCTATTGCTATTGATGTAGTCATAATTTTTTCCCCTTCTTTTTGATTCCTTTAACACATGATCAGGGCTTTTGCTATATCATGGTAGGGTTAATTAAGTTTTAGGCTTTTAGCCTAAATTGTGTTACTTGCTTATTAGGTATTACTAAAATCATCTTTTTGCTGCTCTCTATGCTTCTATACCAATTTAAACAGCACAAAACAACGATATCACCATAAATAATCATCTGATTTTAGAATTACCTTGTTACTTGCACATCAAGAGCCATGTGTACATTTTTCTTTCTGTAGTGCCCAAGTTCTCTCTGACATGATTATTGAGGCTTTTCAACAAGGCAGAGAAGCAGACCTAAGGCAGAAGACCACAAAGGTGACTGCTCAATTTGCAGCATGGCAGGAGCGCAAACCCGTCCCGTGAAGATGAGCAGGAGGTTCTGGGCAACAGGGCGGGGAGCTCTGGTGTTCCCACTGCCCCTCCTCCCACGTTGCCTCGGACTCGGCACCATTTGTAATTATCCTTTCTCCTTGAGGTCTGGCTCCACCATGCAGCAGGGCGGATGATGGACATTGCCCCTCTCAGCTCCTGCTTGCCTGCCTCTCTAATCTGCACCCCAAGGGCTCCCCTCTTCTCTGCATCCTGGGGTCAGTTCCCTTCGGTGAGACCTGGAGCTCCACGTGCACCGAGGGGCTGGGTCTTTGGATATCCTGCTGGCGGGGGTCAGCCTGGTTATCTGGGTCGGCCCAGTCTCATCATGTGGGTCCCTGAAGTCAGAGAACCTCCCTCAGCAGGACCAGAGAGGTAGGAGAGGAGAAGAAGGTGCGAGCCCCCAAGTGGGGGGGACTCCGCTGCTGCTGTTGGAGGGAGCGCCCACAGGCTCCGCGTGCAGACGGCCTCGGGACGCCGGAAAGGGCAGGAGAGATGGCCCTGAGGGCCTCCAGTAGAAAACGGTGTGCGCGACACTTGACGTCAGCCCACCTGCCTCGGAGTCTCTTCCACTTTGTCTCCAGAGTCCTTCCTGCACGGCCCTGACCGCGGTGGGCACGTCTGTGTTGGGACCACTCCCTGGTAGGTCGGACTCTTCCACTAGACAGCCAATTGCCCAGTGAAGACGAAGATGTGGAGCCCTTGTTCAAAATGTCGGGGAGAAGGTGCAACTACAGGCGTTAAAGTACCTTTCTCTTTTTTCCTGTGGTCTCTCAACTGGCGTTGTTTTAAAAATTGAAATGTCAAAATAGTGTGGATTTTGTCATCATCTTTATACTTGACTGTTTATTTATTTATTTATTTATTTATTTATTTTTTATTGTATACAAATGGGATACATGTTGTTTCTCTGTCTGTACATGGCATAAAGGCATACCATTTGTGTAATCATAAATTTACACAGGGTAATGTTGTTTGATTCATTCTGTTATTTTTTTCCCTTCCCCCACACCCCTCCCACCCCTCTTTTCCCTCTATACAGTCCTTCCTTCCTCCATTTTTGCCCCCCTCCCTAACCCTAACTCTAACCCTAACACTAACCCCTCCCACCCCCTATTATGTGTCATCATCCACTTATTAGCGATATCATTCGTCCATTGGTTTTTTGAGATTGGCTTATCTCACTTAGCATGATATTCTCCAGTTTCATCCATTTGCCTGCAAATGCCATAATTTTATCATTCTTTATGGCTGAGTAATATTCCATTGTATATATATATACCACAGTTTCTTTATCCATTCATCAATTGAAGGACATCTAGGTTGGTTCCACAATCTGGCTATTGTGAACTGAGCAGCTATGAACATTGATGTGGCTGTATCTCTGTAATATGCTGATTTTAAGTCCTTTGGGTATAGGCCAAGGAGTGGGATAGCTGGGTCAAATGGTGGTTCCATTCCAAGTTTTCTAAGGAGTCTCCACACTGCTTTCCAGAGTGGCTGCACTAATTTGCAGCCCCACCAGCAATGTATGAGTGTACCTTTCTCCCCACATCCTCGCCAACACCTGTTGTTGCTTGTATTCTTGATAATCGCCATTCTAATTGGGATGAGATGGAATCTTAGGGTGGTTTTGATTTGCATTTCTCTTATTACTAGAGATGTTGAACATTTTTCCATATGTTTGTTGATTGTTTGTAGATCTTCTTCTGTGAAGTGTCTATTCATTTCCTTAGCCCATTTGTCAATTGGATTATTTGCATTCTTGGTGTAGAGTTTTTTGAGTTCTTTATAGATTCTGGAGATTAGCGCTCTATCTGAAGTGATTGGCAAAGATTTTCTCCCACTCTGTAGGCTCTTTCTTCGCATTGCTGATAGTTCCCTTTGCTGAGAGAAAGCTTTTTAGTTTGAATCTATCCCAGTTATTAATTCTTGCTTTTATTTCTTGTGCTATGGGAGTCCTGTTGAGGAAGTCTGGTCCTAAGCCGGCATGTTGAAGCTCTGGACCTACTTTTTCTTCTATAAGATGCAAGGTCTCTGGTCTGATTCCGAGGTCCTTAATCCATTTTGAGTTTAGTTTCATGCATGGTGAGAGATATGGGTTTAGTTTCATTCTGTTGCATATGGATTTCCAATTCTCCCAGCACCATTTGTTGAAGAGGCTATCTTTTCTCCATTGCATATTTTTGGCCCCTTTGTCTAGTATGAGAAAATTGTATTTATTTGGGTTTGTGTCCGTGTCCTCTATTTTGTACCATTGACCCACCTTTCTATTTTGGTACCAATGCCATGCTGTTTTTGTTACTATTGCTTTGTAGTAGAGTTGAAGATCTGGTATTGCGATACCCCCTGCTTCACTCTTTCTGCCAAGGATTGCTTTAGCTATTCTGGGTTTTTTATTCTTCCAGATGAATTTCATAATTGCTTGCTCTATTTCTGTAAGGTACATCATTGGGATTTTAATTGGAATTGCATTGAATCTGTATAGCACTTTTGGTAGTATGGCCATTTTGACAATATTAATTCTTCCTATCCAAGAACATGGGAGATCTTTCCATCTTCTAAGGTTTTCTTGAATTTCTTTCTTTAGTGTTCTGTAGTTCTCATTGTAGAGGTCTTTCACCTCTTTTGTGAGATTGATTCCCAAGTATTTTATTTTTTTCGAAGCTATTGTGAATGGGGTAGTTTTCCTGATTTCTCTTTCTGAAGATTCATCACTTATGTATAAAAATGCCTTAGATTTATGTGCATTGATCTTATATCCCGCTACTTTACTGAATTCACTTATGAGATCTAAAAGTTTTCTGGTGGAATTTCCTGGTTCCTCTAAGTATACAATCATATCATCAGCAAATAGGGATAGTTTGAGTTCTTCTTTTCCTATTCGTATCCCTTTAATTTCTTTGGTCTGTCTAATTGCTCTGGCTAGAGTTTCAAGGACGATATTGAATAGAAATGGTGAAAGAGGGCATCTCTGCCTTGTTCCAGTTTTTAGAGGGAATGCTTTCAGTTTTTCACCATTTAGAATGATATTAGCCATGGGCTTAGCGTAGATGGCCTTTACCATGTTAAGGAATGTTCCCACTATCCCTATTTTTTCTAGTGTTTTGAGCATGAAGGGGTGCTGTAGTTTATCAAATGCTTTTTCTGCATCTATCAAAATAATCATGTGATTCTTGACTTTAAGTCTATTGATATGGTGAATGATATTTATTGATTTCCTGATGTTGAACCACCCTTGCATCCCCGGGATGAAACCCACATGATCATGGTGCACTATCTTTTTAATATGTTTTTGTATGCGATTTGCTAAAATTTTGTTGAGAATTTTTGTGTCGATGTTCATTAAGGATATTAGTCTGAAATTTTCATTCCTCGATGTGTCTCTGTCTGGTTTAGGTATCAGGGTGATATTGGCTTCATAGATTGAGTTTGGGAGGGTTCCCTCCTCTTCTATTTTATGGAATACTTTGAGAAGTATTGGAATGAGCTCTTCTTTAAAGGTTTTGTAGAACTCAGCTGAGAACCCATCTGGTCCTGGACTTTTCTTTGTTGGTAGGCTATTGATGACTTCTTCTATTTCATTACTTGAAATTGGTCTATTTAAATTGTGTGTGTCCTCCTCGTGCAGTTTAGGCAATTCATATGTCTCTAGAAACCTGTTGATGTCTTCGAAATTTTCTATTTTGTTGGAGTATAGATTTTCAAAATAGCTTCTAATTATGTTTTGTATTTCAGTCGTGTCTGTTGTGATATTTCCTTGTTCATCCCGAATTTTAGTGATTTGGGTTTTTTCTCATCTTCTCTTTGTTAGTGTGGCTAAAGGTTTATCAATTTTGTTTATTTTTTCGAAGAACCAACTATTTATTTTGTCAATTTTTTGTATTGTTTCTTTTGTTTCAATTTCGTTGATTTCAGCTCTGAGTTTAACTATTTCCTGTCTTCTACTACTTTTGGTGTTGGTCTGTTCTTCTTTTTCTAGGGCTTTGAGCTGTAGTGTTAGGTTATTTATTTGTTGAGTTTTACTTCTTTTATTAAATGCGCTCCATGAAATAAATCTTCCTCAAAGTACTGCTTTTATAGTGTCCCAGAGATTTTGATATGATGTTTCTTTGTTCTCATTTACCTCTAAGAATTTTTAAATTTCCTTCCTAATATCTTCTGTTATCCATTCATCATATAATAGTATATTGTTTAATCTCCAGGTGTTGGAGTAGTTTCTGTTTTTTACTCTTTCATTTATTTCTAACTTCAATCCATTATGATCTGATAGAATACAAGGTAGTGTCTCTATCTTCTTGTATTTGCTGACATTAGCTTTGTGGCATAATATATGGTCTATTTTAGAGAAGGATCCATGTGCTGCTGAGAAGAAAGTGTATTCGCTCTTGGTTGGATGGTATATTGTATCAATGTCTGTTAAGTCTAAATTATTGATTGTGTTATTGAGATCTATGGTTTCTTTGTTTGGAAGATCTGTCCAGTGGTGAGAGAGGCGTGTTAAAATCACCTAGTTCTATTGTGTTATGGTCTATTTGGTTTCTAAAATTGAGAAGGATTTGTTTGACATACATGGATGAGCCACTGTTTGGGGCATAGATGTTTATGATTGTTATATCTTGCTGATTTATGCTTCCCTTAAGCAGTATGAAATGTCCTTCTTTATTCCTTCTGACTAACATTGGCTTGAAGTCCACATTATCTGAAATGATGATGGATACTACAGCTTTTTTGCTGAGTCCATGTGCATGGTATGTTTTTCCCCATCCTTTCACCTTTAGTCTATGGGTATCTCTTTCTATGAGGTGAGTCTCTTGCAGGCAACATATTGTTGGATCTTTCTTTTTAATCCAATCTGCCAGTCTATGTCTTTTGATTGATGAATTCAGGCCATTAACATTCAGGGTTATTATTGAGAGATAATTTGTATTTTCGGTCATTTGGTTCATATTTAAAATTGTATTTATTTATTTATTTATTTTTTGACACATCTTGGTTCCTCCTTTATTTGACAGTTTCTTTGCTGATATGCTTCTTTGTTTTTTATCTCTTCCTCATGAAATATTTTGCTGAGAATGTTCTGTAATGCTGGCTTTCTTTTTGTAAATTCTTTTAGCTTTTGTTTATCATGGAATGATTTTATTTCATCATCAAATTTGAAGGTAAGTTTTGCTGGGTATAAGATTCTTGGTTGGCATCCATTTTCTTTCAGAGCTTGAAAAATGTTGTTCCAGGCCCTTCTAGCTTTTAGGGTCTGGATTGAAAAATCTGCTGATATCCATATTGGTTTCCCCCTGAATGTAATTTGGTTCTTTTCTCTCACAGCCTTTAAAATTCTGTCTTTATTTTGTATGTTCGGTATTTTCATTATAATGTGCCTTGGTGTGGGTCTGTTGTTATTTTGTGTATTTGGAGTCCTATAAGCCTTTTGGACTTGATTTTCCATTTCATTCTTCAGATTTGGGAAATTTTCTGATATTATTTCATTGAATAGATTATTCATTCCTTTGGTTTGTTTCTCTAAGCCTTCCTCAATCCCAATAATTCTCAAATTTGGCCTTTTCATGATATCTCATAGTTCTTGCAGATTCTGTTCATGATTTCTTACCATCTTCTCTGTTTGTTCAACTTTGCTTTCGAGGTTAAATATTTTGTCTTCAATATCTGAAGTTCTGTCTTTCAGGTGTTCTATCCTATTGGTTATGCTTTCTATGGAGTTCATAATTTGGTTTATTGTTTCCTTCATTTCAAGGATTTCTGTTTTTTTTTTTTTCAATATCTCTAACTCTTTATTGAAATGATCTTTTGCTTCCTGAATTTGCTCTGTTAACTGTCAATTGGTGCTATCATTCAATGCCTGCATTTGCTCTTTCATCTCATCATTTGCTTCCCTAATCATTTTAATTATGTACATTCTGAACTCCCTTTCTGTCATTTCTTCTGCCATGCTGTCGTTGGATTTTATTGATGTAACATCTAGATTTGTTTGGGGCATTTTCTTCCCTTGTTTTCTCATATTGTTCAGGAATCAGTGGGTCATTAAGATATTGCAGATTTCCTCTATTGACTTATAATGTCCCTGAAGATTGCTAGTATATCCCCTCTTATCCTTCAGTAGCCTGAAGTCTTGGAGGAAGTTGATAATGCGGAGCTCCACGAAGAAACTGCCTCTCTAGGGGTGGTGACCCTCAGGTGGCGTATATTCCCTGCTAGTGGGCAGAGGTGCCTCCACTTGTTGACCAATGGTCATCCAACGGGGAACTAGGCTGCGGGCTGAGGCAACGCCTGTTTGTGCCTGTGTCTCTGGTTTTACCATCCTTGTGGGAAAACCTCACCCGGCAGGGAAGACTCACTCGGTGGGGATGTCTCGCTGATAAGTTCCCCTCCTAGAGGTTCCCCTCAATCTACAACTACCGCCTGGGCTGGGCTGTCTTCCTCTGCAACGTTCCCAGGGGCCCGGACCTACCTCCTGGGCCTGGGAGCCTCACCCTTCGCAGGCGAGTCTCCTTAGGCTGCCTCTCCCAGAGAATCTGCCCACAGTCCTGGGAACTTCGCTACGCCCCTAGGCATGTCTAGGTGCGGCTCTTCCAGCAAGAAGCCACCTAGCTCCTGGGACCCTGCTCTGCACCTAATTGCCTGGCTATGCGGCCCCTCCTCTGAGCTGCCACCTGGAGCCCCGTACAATAGCTCCGAGACCCAGAGACCCGCCACACACCTCCTCCTCCTGACAGCAGCCGGGTTTCCGACGCAGTCACTAGGAGCCCAAGCAACTCACTTCGCGTCTCCTCCTCCCGCCAACCGCCCGTAGCCCTAGGCAGTCACTCCAAGTCCAAGTGACCCGCCCTATTCCTCCTCCTCCTCTTTGGGGTAGCCCCCAGGGTGTTCAGGAGCGGTGGCTCCGAGACCAAGTGACCCACCACGCTCCTCCTCAAGGCAGGCCACCGGTGTTTAGGAGCGGTCGCTTTGAGTCCAATCAACTCACCACTTGCCTCCTCCTCTGGCAACCGCCTGTGGCTCTGATGCAGTCACTCCTAGACCAAGCGACCCACCGCTCTCCTCCTCTTCCTCCGGGCAACCCCCTGGTGTTCAGAAGGGGTTGTTCTGAGTCTAAACAGCTCGCCACGCAGCTCCTCCTCAGGCAGCCGCCCGGAGCCCCAGTGGCTGCTCCGAGTCCAAGCGCTGTGCTGAGCCGCCTCCTCTACGATGATCCCAGTTGTCCGTGTTCACCGCTCCAGCGGGGGGAGGGGTGTCTCGCCAAGCAACCCTACTTCACAAAGTTCCCTGCGTTCTGGGGCTACCGCCCCATCCGGGACGCCTCCCCAATGGGAGAAACTCACCCAGCGGCTTTGAGTTGGTCCCAAGTCTCTCACTATCTCCTCTTCTGAATCCTGCGTCCTGGGGCGACGTGAAATGCAGCCGTCCCCTAGTCCGCCATCTAGAAACTCTCTCTACTTGACTATTTTAAAAGAAAAATGAGCATTTAACACGTACAGAGAATCACCAGAACTGTACAGTGACTGCTTCACAGTGCTTGTGTGTCTGGTTCTACGGCCACAGCGGAAACGCCGCACAGAACCCACGCGGCAGTTTTCATGGCATGTCGTGCTGTGTGCGCGTGGTAGCAGCACTCTTCCTTCAGCTGCGGGCGAGGTAGGCCTGAGAGCAGGAGGTCGTCCTGTGTCCATTCCCCTGTGCGTTGCCGCTCAGTGCGAGTGGTTGGCCCGTTAGGGAAGCAGCACATGAGGAAAGCATGTGATATGGTTCTGCAGTCGCTCCTGCCTTCCTTCTGCATGAGAGGCAGCTCTACTTGGAATGGAAAGCGGGGCCTGGACTTACGCATCATGCGTGTGACTCTTACCTCATACTGACTTTGCATGGCACTGGACAGCCGGGCTTTTGGTCCCCTTGTGATTTTCCTAACCTTGTATGTGAACCAGGAAGTTGGGCATGGAGATCAGGCCGCTCTCCTCAGCACCTGCACACACGTCTGGACTTCACTCCCAAAACACAGCTGCCAAGATAAAGTCATTCATCTTCCGAGACGGGGAGAGCAGGGCATTACCGCAGGCGTGGGGGCCCTTCCTTGTGGGCCCAGTGTGACTGCACAAGCCAAATGGCCCTGCCTCTGTATATGCGTCTATTCAATTATTTTTGTCTATATAGCATCCAAGTCTGGTTCTTTGCTTTCTAAGAGATTTTGAGAGTTACATAATGTCTTTAAATACATTTCTTTCTGTTTTAATAGCGAGAGGGGATTCTATGTTCGCTCTAACAACTGTGGCCCATCTGACAAACCCAGGTGTCTTAGTCAGCTTTTTGCTGCTGTAACTAAATGATCTGATGAGCATAATTATAGAGGAGGAAAGGTTTATTTGAGGGATTATGGCTTCAGAGGTCTTAGTTCATGGAAGGTCAGCTCCATTCCTTAGGGCTCTGGGTGATGCAGAACATCATGGCCGAAGAGTGTGGTGGAGGGAAGCAGCTCACATCATCAGGAAGCAAAGAGAGAGAGAGAGAGAGAGAGAGAGAGAGAGAGAGGGAGAGAGAGAGAGAGAGAGAGAGAGAGAGAGACTACTCTCCAGTTACAAAATATACCCCAAACCAAAGCGGGGCCCCAGTTCCCACCTCCCCCAGCCACACCCTACCACCCTACCTGGGATTAATTCACTGATTGGATCAAGACTTTCACAGCCCAATCATTTCTCCTCTGAACCTTCCTGCATTGTCTCACATGTGAGCTTATGGGGGACACCTCACATCCAAACCCTAACACGAGGTTACCTTGTTGTAATGAGTTGAATTATGTCCCCTCCAAAAAGGTTGTTAAACACGAGCCCCGGTCCCTGAGAATGTTGACTTATTTGGAAATGGGTCAAAAGAATATGACCTAATCCAATATGATTCGTGTCTATGAAAAATAAAATGCAGACACAAGAGACACACCCGGAGGAAGAAGGCCACAAGAGTGAAGGTGGAGGCAGAGATGGGGTGCTGTATCTCCAAGTCAAGGGCTGCCAGCCACCACCAGAAACTGGACGAGAGGCAGGGGACAGGTTCTCCTCACAGTTCTCAGGAGGGCCCGATCCTGGTGACACCTCCGTTCCAGATTCCTAGGTCCAGAACTGTGAGACAATAAATCCCTGTTGCAGCAGGCATTGGTCTGTGGTCCTCTGGTACTGCAGTCCTGGGCATGAACACACTTAATATTCCCTTCTGTTGCAGAGATAGACTGTATCGAAACTTGGAGAGCAGTTCAGATGCCTGTTGTTTTTCAGTACCATATATCTGAATAGGACATGGCAGATACTAAATGAATAGACCAAACTGTAAGTAAATGAGCAAGTGTGGTTGGAAGTCCAGGACTTTTAACAGGAATAGCTATGATTGTGACGCAGTGAAGAAAGCATTCCTCTTCACACTCAGCGACTGCACTGGCAAGAAGTTTGCAATACACATTTTTAATGAATGGTTAGTAGATTTGTATTACCAAGAAATCTGGCAGATCAATGAAAAAAAGACATCAAGAGCCTAGTATGTAAATGAACAGAGGGCAGAAACAATTTTAAGAGGAAATATAATCATATTAACATATGAAACATTCCGCCACATTCAGCCATATCAGATGCTTTTTTAAAAGGAAAGTTTCACCAGTAGTACTCTTTGAGTTTTATTTTTCAGCCATTGGTTCACTTTGCAAAAGTGCAAATTTTGCACATCTGCATTCAATTAAGAGGACTCTTTCCATCAACATCATCCAATAGTCTATTTTATCATGTACAATTTTCTCAACAGTTTTTTTTTTTTTGCTGACTTTTTTCTATCCATGATTTTCATTATAAACCGGATATCCTTTTATTTCTTCCAAAATCATCTTTTTTTTATATATGAAAGAACACAAAAAGAAAAAAGAGGGAATCTGTAATCAAACTATGAAGATGGGTCTCAATGATATTTAAAATCATAATCCATGCACTTGGTGGAAAGTTCCAATAGCACAGAAAGATGTAAAGTAACAGTTAAATTCTCACCTTTTTACTCTCCTCTGTTTGTCTCTTCAAATGCAAACACAGTTTTCCCCATATCATCCAAAAATAACTGAAACTTTACTTCTTAACTCACGGGTTTAGAAAATCGTGAATAATTGTGTGAGACAATGACAAAAGGAGATGAAGAGACAGACAGGCAGAAGGAGAACGTTTCTGGAGCCTGACACTTCCCCAGATAAAGCCTCATAACGCCTCACAGTGGCATGTTGGTGTTTTCAGGTTCAAACTGGCAGGCTTGTATTTTCCTTCAAAATTAGTAAATGCCATTTTTTTTTTTAAATCAAACCTCCAAAGCCATTCAGATTTTAAAATGTAGGAAAAAACAAAACCTTAAAATTCAAGTTCCTTTGATCTTGAAGTTACACTTCTAGGATGCTGTTAGGGAAATAAATGGAAATGCAGATGGAGATTTATGAATGAAGTTGTTTAGGACAGCATTAATTATAAGGAGACAACCCAAATCCCTGACTTGGTAATTAACATCAGGTGTATTCATTGAAGAAATATTATGCAACCATTCAAAAGGCTGTGAAGGGTGTTTACTCATGTATTCTTTGCTTTAAGCAAAAAAAGTAGCACATCAAATTATACATAAAATACGATGTAGGATGTAGGAAACACAAAATAGAATAAAGTATGCCTATCTGCAGAGAGTACTTTCTAAGAGTTAAGATAATGTGTCTTCTGAATTCTCTGCAGTAAAAAATAGGATAGTACTACTAAATAAAATTTCTAGGAGGCTACTGATTCAGACTGAGCTCTTGCACGAAGCTCTAACAGACCAAACCAAAATGGAGTCACTCATGATAAAGTTAAATGCCATCAAACCAAAACTGGCTGTCATCTCACCTGAGAAATGCAGAACTGAATTCTCTGATCCTTTTCTGGTTCTGAGGGCTGCCTGATTCTCAGATTTTCTTTGCTCAAATAAACTCTGTTGGGGGATGAGGGTATTCAAGAGCTCATTAGTAGAATATTTATGTAGCATGTGTGAAGCCCTGGGTTTGATCCCCAGCACCACAGAACAAAAACAAAAAACTGTGTTAAATTCACTTTGCCAAAAAACTTATCAAAATCCAATATTAATGTTTAATTAAGATCCATATTTGTCTTTAAGTACTTTCTACCATAGTGTCCTTTGGAGAGCCAAATGGGCTACAATGGACATGGCAGCAGGTACCCAAAGATCAGGACTGAAGGAGCTTTCCCAGAACAAGATGATGATCCTCTGCTGGGTGTGAGGAGGGGAACAGAGTTGCAAGTAAAGTAGTTAAATTGCACCATAAAAATTCAGGTCAGGTGCTAATATATCAAGCTGTTTTTCTGAAATACTGAATCTTTAATTCAAATTCTAAGCGGTAATAAAAACGGGCATGAATTGCCTACATCACCCACATCTCTTCAGAATTCAATCACTCTTAACTGTCTCTAGGGATGAAGAATGAAATAAAAAAGCACATTTCCTTGAGCTTTAAGAGATTCAGGAGACACCGAGAGAACCTCACTGACTTGTGTATGCATAGACTATGAACACGCAGGAGAACGGGGAGATCAAAAGCTTCAGACTTTGATGAGAAAGTAAGCTCTCTGTTTAGTTGGGGGTAAAAATACTGCCTCTACTGAGATGACTTTTAAAGGGGGCTTTAAAAGCATAAAGCAAGCACAAATCACAAGTTCTCCACAGATACACAAACAATCGTAAACATAGCTCCCCCTTCTCCAACTCCTACTTTCTGCATAAATGAAGATAAAAGCCACCATCTTGGATTTTCTCTGTTCTTCTCAGGAACGGCCCATAAGGAACACTAGTCTTTTGTGGTTTCCTTGGAGTCCATGTGTTTCCTAAGGAGGGAGAAGGAGCAGCTGGGGTGCCGAAAATTTTGTACCAAACAGACTTTTTCTTATTTAGGTTCTGATTTCTGGGAAGGATATGTGTTTATGTTATGGTCTATTTTCAGAAATGGGCCTATTTGTAAATGGGTTGGTTGTGCTGAAAAATGATATATAGGACTCCCTCAAGTGCAAAGAAAAGTTGATCCAGGGTTTGTAAAAAGGGAGTTAATTTTAAAATGATGACCAAAAAAATCCTTTATTGGTTCGAAGTGGTAGATTCCCCAAAATTTTATTTCTTTTCACTTAATGGCTAAGTAGGAATTTAATTGTTTTTCAAATGTTATAATCTACCACTACTTTAAAATTCCTTTTGTTAAATTGGTTTTTGAATAAATTCACTTGATTTAAAAAGAACTCCAAATTATGGGCATGTTCTTGACCAGAGAAGTTTGGGGCCCTACAGAGGGACCCTTGAGCTAGTGACCTTGTTCTGTGTTTGGGTTTTTATGTGGTGTATTTAAAAGCTCAGTGATGTACTCAGAGTGAGAGGTATACCAGGTTGGCAATACTCACTTCTGAAATTCTCATTTTATTATTGTTATTATTTTAACCAAATGCATTGCCATTCTACAGTATGTCTGTTGCTTTCATATGCTATTTAATTTTTATAATATTGACTTCTTTTTTTTATTAGGATATACAACTTTCCCTGAATCCTCCAGACAAAGTATGGGGGTCCACAAAATCAGGTTGTTCTCCACAGACCCTTTGAGCCAGCTGAAGGGCTTCAAGTAAGAGAAGTGGGCAGGGAGAGGGCCTCCTCACTGTCTTAGAGCATGAGATCATGTGGTTTTAAAACAGGCACGAGAAGTTAGAAAAGGTTGTCTTTAATGTGCTCCGTTCAGTAGAGGTAGATTATTGGGGCAGCGCAGGCTGGGGCACTGCTGGCTCACCTGGAGCTGCCCGCTTGGGTACGGGGCCACGTGATGCTCATAGGGATGCCAGCCAGATAGCTCAGGCTCTGCAAGAGGCAGGTGATGGAAGGGAGACTGGTGGGTCCTGCTGAGCCCTGCTCATTCCTCCCCAGCCAGTCGTTGCTGGGGTTCCCCTGTCCTCGCCACACCCCATGGCACCTGACATTGGCTCGTGCTGCTCACGGAGGCACACCCTCCCCGCCCTCCTCCTCATTTCCCCCCATGGTGTCCCCTCCTCACCTCTTTCCTGATCACTGCAATACCACCCAGCTGATTTTTCTTTGGGGGACTTTTTTCCATTCAGCCTGAGCCCATGACACCATCTAACTGGATTTCCTGAACCTCTTTGATCATAACCCCTGAGATTTCACAATGTTAATAGCCCCTCTGTCCGGTTGGACCGAACAAAGCCCTTTAGCCCTGCATTCCAGGTGCTTCTGCCCTTTGCCTTCTGCTTATTCTTCTGGACAAACTGCTGGACATGCTTGACATTTTTACCTCCACATTTTTGTTCACACCCTTTCATGTGGCAAAGTGCCTTTTTTCCTCTCTGTCTTATTAATCATCTCAATTGTCAAAGTCCAACTTAACCTTCGCCATCAAGATGTCTGGTAAAGCTTAGGTGCTTGGCAGTCCAGCTTGGAGAGGGGCTTCCACTCAGCCACCAGCCACAACCAGAGCAAGGGAACCAAAGAGAGGTCACAGAGGCCATGCACTGGAAGGCAGGACTGGTGGGAAGAACAGCGAGCGCCCTGCAGGCTGCCCCATGGACCATGGGCCTCAGTGATAAGAAGGGAGGAGAAGCTCCAGAGTGGCTTGACATCACAAGAAGTAAAGGGACCGGAGGGGAAGGGTTGGGAGCGGTTGGTCTGGCCTCCAGGGGATCCTTTTCAGTTCAGTGAACTGCACAGATGCCGCCCACCCGCGAGAGCAGCGAGGAGAACCTCCATCTATCTCTTCAGGGTTCTAGTGTGAATTTGCCAAGAAGAGGACCATTGTGGAGAGTCCAAAATGCCTTTGAAAACAGGAGGCTTCTCGTAGCTGTGTGATCACCACTTCCACTTGACGGTTATTCCCGCTCTGTGCAGGTCCTGACCACTCTCCGGGCCTCCCACAGACCGGTCAGCAGGGACTCTGGTTCGATCTGCAGTGCCACCTTGTCATTGGCACCAATTCATGCCACACACGGGTCACGTGCAGGGTGAGTCACAGTCTGTCTCCGGCACTACGGGTTCTGGAGCCTTGGCTCATAATTCTGAACTTTCAGGACCACATGTAATATCAAGGACGCAGCATTTGTGACTAAACAATATATTGGAAGAAACTCATGGTAATGGCATTTGGCTGCAGTTGAAAGCTTAGCTTTTAATGTTCATGAAGATCTGAAAGGGCCTTGGTTTTTGTTTTCCCCAACGCTCCTTCTCAGTTAACTGCATCATACCCAATTATGCATCTTAGAAGAATTAAGGGTTGAGAAAACCCAGCTTCTATTGGAATCTTTGATTCTATGGAATACATTTTCCCAAAACCAGTGCTTACACAGCTAAACTCTTTCCTCTGGGATTTAGTTGATTGTCATAACTTTTGAGTTTGCCTTGCAAAGCCACAGACCTATTAGAGTAAAACGCTGCAGTTTAAGATGTTTTAAAAGTCTAGTGTTGTAGCTGATTTTGTTCATTACTTGATCAAGAAACAAAAAAAAAAAATCCCACAAATCTTTTTTTCCTCGTGTCTTACATGTACTGAGGTTTTAATATTTATTTTCTAAGATTGTAGCATGTTAAGCACATCATTTTTTAGAGGTGTGGGAATCAGAAATCACGGAAACGTTTTGATCTTAAAGAGGAAAAAAAAAAAAAACCCTGCAATTATCATTTACTGCCAGCAAGCAGGGGACACAAGGCACTTTGTTTAGTCTCCTTCTTCTCTGTGGTGGGGGGAATGGCAGGCTACCCTTCCAGTCACATCTCTGAAACAAATTTGCTAGGTCTGCACGTGTTGTGCTCATGTGGGAAGGTGTAAGTTGTGGGTCACGTGTCTGGATTTGCAGAAATACCTGGGCCACGGAGTTTACATATACAGCCTCCCTTCGTTTGCTGAGAACACCATAGAGATAGCTCATGGGCCCAAGCCAGAGCTGGGTTCCTTTTCCTCTCAGTGGGGGGATCACATTCTGCATGCGGTGAAACCCTCAAGGACTTATCAGTTGAACCACGCCCTTAGTGACGGAAGGCCGGTGCTCTCCGTCGATGTGCACAGCTGCAGCCGGTCACCTCTGGCTCTGACGGTTCTCTGCCGTGGGTACTGCTCTCTGCATCACAGAATGCAGCACTGCAAAAAAAAAAAAAAAAAAAAAAGAAAGAAAGAATGCCGGCTGTAGTTTCGCCTCTGCCATTAGAAACTGAGAACACTCCCTTCTGCTGTCATCATGATAAAAATGTCCCCAGACACCGTTGAATGTTCCCTGGGGGCTGGAAGGACATCCCCCTACCTGAAAATGACTGCTCTAGCTTTACTTCTGTTGGGGGTGCTGGGCATTGAACCCAGGGGCACTTTATCACTAAACCCCATCCCCAGACATTTTCATTTTGAGACAGGGTCTTGCTAAGTCACTTAGGGTCTCACTAAGATGCTGAGACTGGATTTGAACTTATGATCTTCCTGCCTCAGCCTCCCCAGTCTCTGGGGTTACAGGCTTGTTGTCATTGTGCCCGGCTCTACCTTTATATTGGACATTCATTTACTACAGCCTAGTTTTAGGGCCGCAAATACTCAGTGAGCCTCCTGGAGGAGGGGTCACGGAGGAGAGGAAGGGTAGTTCTTGGTCCGACGGAGCAGGCATTGTGATTGGGCATAAAAGGAGTCACTGTGATGTCTAGAATGGCCCTAGGCAGCCATGGTTCCATCAGGCCAGAGCTCAAGGCATTCATGTGTTTTGAGAGATTTTAGGGAATTCACAATAGTCACCTTTTTCCAAAAGTCAAGTTTACGTTCACTTTTAGCTTCAGGTATAAATACTTATTAAAAAAGACAGGGGCTGTAACTCAGTGGTAGAGCACTTGCCTGCCATAGCCAGAGTGGTTGCAGAGACTGTGAGCTACTATCCCAGAACCAGGACTGAAAAAAAAAAAGAAGAAAAGAAAAAGAATAGTCGGAGAGGGAAGGGGAGGAACCATTATGATGTTAGAAAACCCATCATGGCAAAATCCTTCCCAGGGCAGACGTCCCTGGAATCACCACACTGCCTGACGCTGACTCCCACGGCAAGACCCAGCAGCCTTCTCAGCACAAGGCTTGGAGCTAGAACTCACATGGAAAATTCATTGTCCCTCTTGCTCCTAAGATGTTGCTGTGTATTTTAAGGACCATGGTAGCCAGTGATGAAATAAGTTGGTTGAAACATGACATGCAAATAGAGTATCAAAGTCTAAAATGGAAATCCTTACCATAAATACCAAAGGAAGTGCCTCTGACAACATTACAAGTTTTTATTTTATAAATTACTGATTTGTGCCTTTGACACTGGTGACACAGTAATTTCTTTTCCTTAGTCAGGTTCCATGGTCATTTCGGCTGAGTGAGAGATCCTTGTGAGATTTTGTGGGCGGAGCAGGGATGGAAAAGGGTCTGAGCTCCAGTCCGGGGATCAGGGTGCCCAGTAGCTGCCATTTTGTGTGAGTTCCTGAAAACTGAAGTGAAGGGCGTCCTTGAAAATGGGTGGGGTTGGACCACTGCGGCCAAGGTGAGAAGGGCCTCGGGTGTCTCGGGGTGAGAGTCTCTCAGAGAAGTTGGAAAATTCACTCTGAGGCAAGAGTTAGCTGAGAAAAAAGGCAGCTCCAAGGGTCACTGAGTTTGTGGAGGAGGCTTCCCTCTCTTCCCTTCAAGTCTGGAGAGGATCTAGCCAACTTCTCAGACTTCTGCCACAGAGAGTCAGAGTAGAAGGCGTCAGATTCCTTCAGGGGCCTAGCCACAGAGTCGGGTCCCGCAGTCTGTCCTTAACCTCGCTTTTCAACAAAACCCTGGGTGGTGTCAGGCATGCTTGGTTGGAGAGCATTGCTCTGAGGCATGTTTATTCAGTTTCAATCTGGACAGCACCGTCCCCAACCCCAGCCTGGTTGTTAAAAATGCCCTGATTGTGAGGGGGGTCTAGTGTGTCTTTGGTTTGGGGACACAATTGGGTACCTGAGCTCAATCAAAAGAATGGCAATTTCTCAGAGAAAAAAACAGAAACAACCCCACTGCTCTTAATGGGAGGCTGTGGGGGAGATGCCGGGGGAGCCGCCCCAGAGCAGAGAACACATTTCCATGGGGTGGAGAAGCGGAGTGCGGTGGCCTAGGGAGGGTCACACCAGGGTACAGGCGAGCAGTTCAAGCTTCCTCGATCAGCACGTCACCTGCTCCCCACTCACCAGGAGACTCACGATGCTGGGGACGAGGTGGCCAGGAAACTCACCGTTGGAAGGGGCCGGTGGTCTCTGTGCCTGATTGGCTTCTTGATCCTGCAGTGCTTTCACCAAAGAACGCTTCCTTCAGATCATCTTGGACCAAAGCGGTCTTCCCCACCTTATTTAGCAGGTTGGGTTCAGTTCCTTCCGGCGGCCACATCACTCTCACTCTCCAAGGAGGAAATCCCACTGTCACAGAGCCTGTCGAAGAAACAAGACAGGGTCTCTGAAGGCAGTTCCCCGGAGTTACAGTGCGACTCAGTTTTCTGATGGCTCCGAGAAGGGCTGAGCCATTCTTTGAACCCCCAAGCTCCGCATACAGACCATTGGCTCGGTAGCTGATCTCGCAGGGTTTGATGTAAACACGTGGACTCAGGGAACAGGTACCCTAGGGACCAGAGGTGGGCGCAAGGATGCCGGGCATCTGGTGAGCAGAGGAGGGAACAGAGTGCCTGAGACTCGAGTGGAACCGCTGCGTCTGCATTTTGTGGAGGCCATCTCTTCGGCCTTTGGTAAAACCGGAGGGAGAGGGAGGAGGTTGCGATGCCACTGTGGTTCCTGAGTCAGCCAGTGCCCCATTGCCAGGGAGCCAGACTCCATAAAATGTTAATTATCTGTTGGGATTCTTTTTAAAAAAGAGTTTGTTTTATACAATGTTGAAAACAAAAAAAGTGACTGACTCCGTTATTTGACTCCCTCAACTTGCATTATATACACTCCATAAAGGTACAAGGAAAAAAATAACACAGTGGTCTTTTTAAAGGTGATAACATATGTTCTTTACTTAAAACCATAACACCTCCACACACGGTGATTGAGTTACAGTCAGAAATGTGCCATAAATGACATTTCCTCCCTCTAATTTTACATCGCCTATGCAGTTCTGGAGAATAGTATTAATCTTCAATACAAAAATGTTCTACTCCTTTCTGGCAACATCACATCACTCTCATATTTTCTTTGGTTACTTTATCAGCTCCGTTTCCATTGTTTGTTCAGTGATAAATTGCGCTCCTATTCATTTCTTTACTTTATGGAGTGTGGAGTCACAGTAATTTCCTTGTCCCAGTTCCATTAACTTCCTGGTAGTATTGTTTGGAGTCTCCAGATCCTGATGTGTAATCCAACTGTTTCCCTAATATGTGGGAAGCAGCAAATTGCTTATGTCATAAGCAATTCTTGCTACTGTTTTCCTTTTGCTTCAACTCTCTCCCCTTGGCAATTCTGGCAAGGGATGTCGGGACGAAGCACAAACCTGGTATACAAGGCAATTGGAGTGGGCTTGGAATGTAGTGCTGATTCCACCAAGCGAAGCCTGAAATTTTGGAAAAGTTATCACCAAAGAATTCTTCTCGTGTTCTCTCCTTGTTGGGTTCCTCAGAATGTCTGCAGCAGATATTTTTTTCACTTTTCTCAAGTCCTTGATTCCACCCACACCTTTCTTTTAACGTTTCACAAGGTAAATTCCATTGCACTTCATAGTAAATGGAGGTTGTTATGGTCTGTATGTGAGGCATCTGCCCAAAGCCCCTGGGTCGAGGTAGGAACATTCGGAGGTGAGGTGACTGGATCGTGGGACCCAATCAGTGCATCCGAGTTTGAATGGACTGTAGGCAGGTGGGCGGCTGGAGGGGGTGGCTCTGCCCTGGGCACCCGTCTCCCTCTCTCTGCTTCCGGGCCTCCAAGCGCTGAGTAGCTTTTCTCTACCGTATGCTGCCTCCTGGAGTCAGCCGTCCGGGGGTTGAGAGCTCTGCAACCAAGAGTCCCATAGAACCTTTCCTCCTCTCAGTTGCCGAGGTCAAGTATTTGGTCACAGTGATGAAAGCTGATTAGCACAGAGGTCACCTGATTGATGCCCTTTCAGTTTTTCCTCCAGCTCATGTCCTTTCTCCCTTGACTCTAAATCTGGGGTCAGGGTGGCCTTTCTTTCCAAAGACACCCCCACACCTGCACCTGAGGTGAGTTCCCACCTCACACTGTTAGCTTCTCCCCTTTCATCTTAGTGACGAAATGATCTATGAATAAAGGATTCATTCAAATACATGTTTGCTTCAACAAATGGGCTATTGACCCTTCCCTGCAGCTCTGCCACATTCTTCAACTGTTTAATGAAAATTTCCCTTTTGGGGAAGCGGCCTATGGGTTCCACCTTTATTTCCTTATCTCCCGGTCCTTTTTTGAGCACACTATAAATCTCATCTGTCCTCAAACTCCTCCATAAATGTGCGAAGCTGAGGTTCTGGCTTATTATGAAGCCAGCAGCGAAGTGGGGGCGGGAGGAAAGCAGAGGAAGCCTGGAGGTGGGAAACCCGTTAAGGCAATGGTGTCTGAGGAGGCGAGAGGTGAGGAAGATCGGCGTGGTGCGCGTCAGGTGTCGGGCCGGGAGGCTGGGCAGCCGGGCGGCACTGAGCCGTCTGCAGGCACTTGCCGCTGACGAGGTAGGGCGAACGGTGAGCTGAGTGTTTAAAAGCAGGCGGGCATCGTTTGCAAATGGAGGAAACACGGAGGAGAACCTGAGTGCAGGTGGCATGGGTCAAAGACGGGCTCAGTGTTAAACAGGCTCGACGGGTGGACAGCTGATAACGGGGGACAGAGGTTAAAGGCCTGGATCCATGCTTAGAGGAGAGTTCAAAACACACACTTCCAGAAGGAGGTCCAGAAGGACATCTTTTAGCTGTGGCTGTGGGTTTTCTGAAGAAGAATGGCAAATAGAGAAACGATGGGTTAGGATGAAGCCATAGCTTTTCTGTATGTCCAGGAAAAGGCACCAAGGGAGAAAGAGAGGGAGAAATTCAGGCTCCTGGAGACCAGGACTAGTTTCCAAAGAGGAAGCGCAGTCAGCGGAGCAAGAATGACAGAGATCCAGGAGCGGGAAGGCAAAGCTCCCCAAGCCTGCCATGAGGTCGGCGTGGCCGGCTCTCCAGGGCTGTCCCGAACATGGGAGGTGACCACCTTGCGAAGAGAAAAGCTTTCTTCTTGCACAGTGTTGCAGGTTCCTGTCCATGGTCAGTTGGCCCCATTATCTTGGGGCACCTGGTGAGGACTTGCAATAGGACAGGATCAGGTGGCAGAGCAAAGCTCCTCACCTCATGGCTGGGTCACCAAACAAAAGGAGAGAAAGAGCGGGAGCTGGGGTCCCACGGTACCGGTGAGGATGTACCCCGTGGCCTGTGCGCCTCACACTGGTCCATCTCTTAATGGTTCCACGGCCTGCTGACAGCGCCACTCTGGGGAACGAAGCTCTGATGTGTGGGCCATGGGGGGACAGACCAGACCCTAACCACAGCAGAGTCATCTATTCTTCTGTTCAACAGAAGATGAGCAGGCGTGCCCAGTGGGCCAAGCACTGTTTCAGGAAGCAGACTAGAGATGTCAAGAATGGATTCTCTCCCTGTCTCCAGGGAGCATACATTCTCACAATACTGGCTGAAAACTCACAAGGAATTGAAATTCAATCTGCTCAGTGCTATAACAAAGAGGAAACAGGGTGTCCTTATCTCTGTCACCCAGTGGGTGGATTTGGGGACCTGCCAGATCTCCCTTTACCAGTGAGGGCTCTGGAACCAGCCTGCCTGAACCTCAGCTATGGCTGAGCCGCTGGCCGGCTTGCAAGCTGCAGCCTTCATCCATCTGTCCGGGCTTCATTTCCTTGTCAGTTGCAAAAAATGATGACAACCACAATTACTGTATGTGCTTCCCGGGTCTGTGGTGAGAATTAGATGTGTCAGGACAGGTGACGTGTCCGGGCAGCGACTGACTTGTCAGAAGCTCTTGAATAACAACCACTAAGCGTCTGTGGTGCCTCTAGCGGCTTCAGGAAACACGTTCTATATGCTTCTGCACTTTTGCAGACAGGGAGACCAAAGCTCAGAGGTGCAGTGGCTTCCCCAAAGTCACACAGCTGAGATGGCTGTTTTATCCATCTTCTCTGTATCCTGCTAGTGAGAAAGGCATCCTTACATTAGGGTATGGGAGTGACCAACACAGGACACCTGACAGTGGATAGCTGGATAGACAGCCGTGGGTCACTATGTTCACAGGCTAGACGGAAGGACCCTGCACAACTACAAGGAGGACCAGGAGTGGAGGGTACAAGCGGGGCCTGGGAGAGGTTGATTTGTAGGAACCACAGGGAGAGGTGGCCTCTAGCTCTGGCTGGTGGGTGTGAATGGTGCTTTTGAACAGCTCTGCAGGCTGGCAGGGAGCTCACACCTGATCCCCGAAGTCAAGGCACTGAGCCTAGTGCCCTCAGTAGGAGTGCAGTTGGGCTGGGGGACCTTTCCCAGCAGAGCTGAGTCAGGAGGGGAGCCTGTGGTCTGGCCTCTTCAGGCCTCCTGATCTTATCAGCGGTCAGAGCAGCACTCCTTAGTGGACCCTGCTGTAGGTCTCAGGTCTCAGTGGTCAGGAGGGGAGTAGGTCTGGGCAGCGGGTCTGGGTCCACGCTGTTCTGCATTCCATGCAGGCAGACGAAATGTCTGTTTCCTCGGCATGTCGAACACTTTCCGTCTTGACACTGTTTATGCTCAGCCCTTTGACTGGGCTTCCCTCTTGATTCCAAGCTGCCTGCTGCAATCCTGCCTGTCTGCCAAGGCCCAGCTCCAGCGCCAGTTCCTGTCCAGAGCTTTCCCTTCTCCTCAAGATGTAGTCCCACCTACATCTCAGACAGCACTGTGTAGGGGACCACCAGGACATCATGGGCTCAATTTATGGCTTTGCTATGTATTTGTGACATAATCCTGGAGAAATAAATTCAGCTTGATTAGCCTCAGTTTTCCCATTTTTCAACTGAGGATAATAATGTCTCTTTGGATTGGGATTAAAAGACTGTGCTTGAAAACCCTTGTGTACTGTGTTTGGGAGGCCGACCACAGAGGGGAACTTCCTGCTCCTAAGTTACTTTGTACTCCACCGAGCCCCATATTTTTGTGCATCATCCTGTAATTGCTTGTGTACTTATTTTATTCACTCCTTCCCATATCACAAATTTTTAGAGAGCAGATATTTTCGCTCTCATTTTAACATCTTGCCTTGGTTCTATGATGCTGACCAGAGCTTCCAAATTGTGTTGTTCTTTTTTTTTTTTTTGTATTGGGTAGTGAATCCGGGGCAGTTAAACACTGAGCTGCATCCCCAGTCCTTTTTTTTATATTTTATTTAGAGACAGGGTCTTGCCGAGTTGCTTAGGGCTTTGCTAAGTTGCTGAGGCTGGCTTTGAACTCTCAATCCTCCTGCCCCAGCCTCCTGAGCTGTTGGGATCACAGGCACGCGCCACCGTGCCTGGCCCAATTGTGATTCTTTTAGTCCATGGTGAAGGAACTCTGCCTGTGCTGTATGTTGGAAAGGCTAATGAGGACCTGACTTTGCCGTGCCTCTTGTGCAACTGTGCAGCTGCTTTACTGCCAAGAGTCTTTTATTCCTAAAGCAAACATACCTGAGGGACACAGCATGGTGATATAAATCTCATGCCACATCATATCATGTTATCTCTGTTATGTGGAAAATGACCAACATAGCCAATCCCAGCAGTCCATTTACCAGGCCACTGTTTCCAGAACCTAAGAGGGTAGAATTGACAGTAAGAAGAACAGCACTTG
Source organism: Sciurus carolinensis (assembly GCF_902686445.1). Taxonomy (NCBI): domain Eukaryota; kingdom Metazoa; phylum Chordata; class Mammalia; order Rodentia; family Sciuridae; genus Sciurus; species Sciurus carolinensis. The sequence continues at coordinate 5,575,436 of NC_062217.1, read as the reverse complement.
AAAAATGTGACCTGGGCTTCTAAGGCAAATTTTGCTTCTTCATAATTTTAACACATAGATTTGGGAATGGGGAGAAAATAAAATTTAGACACTTTTGTACTGTTTGCCCATGAATAATGTAAATAGTGTGCTAATGGGGAAAAGATGATAGTCTTATGAAAGAAATGCTTGAATTCCTAAGGACTGAAAAGATGTTTTCCTTGGTGGGGGGAACGGAGGTGCCGATGTGCAAAGAGGGAGTCAGGATGTGGGGGGTTTACTCGGTCCCTGATAAGGTGTCTGACTCCGGATAAACAACGCATCCTACTTCTGCAGATCTCCTGTTAGATGTAGACGACAGAGACTGCATTGGCCGTCTCTAAGTGACAGACTGGCTACCACAAAGGGACCAAGGGGCTTGAGAGAAGTGGGCACTGGGTACTGAGGCTGAAGCTTGTCTCCAAATAAGTTCAAAGTGAGTGGGATCTACTGCCTCATGATGCCAGGACCCGGGGCAGGCGGGGAGCCTCACAGGCCAGTGCAAACGCTGCTCGGTATTATGTAATGCTATCTCTTTTGCAGCTGTACTGAAAAAGTCTCAAATGTCAGAAAAACTACAATAATGAAAGTACTTACAGAAGTCTGAAGGAACCCAAACCATCTTCAGAATCCCTTGGTTCCTCTCCAGTCAGGGTGTCCTTCTTGCTGGGTCAGGAATTGCATAATTTGCTCCAAGTGTTATGAGTATAATTTGTGCTGATTTCTACTCAACAACTCTGGAAGTTAGCAGTTAAAAATTGCCTCTTAACGAACTGAGTATACTTTTGAAATTACTGAAGGCACCTGAAATCCTTTTTGAAAAAAATAAAAGCCAAGTAAATAAATACATAAGTGATTCTCTCTGCTGCCATAATTTACTACCTATTGAGTTACTGTTAGGGGACAGAAAGATGTGAATCTTGGGAACACAAGGTTAAGAGACTATTTCTCTAAAATGGGCCCATGGTGCTGACCCCTGCATGCTTTCTTTTCCAAGAAGCAATTTACCTGCAGCGTGGGCCAGCCTAAGTGGACAGGTTATGTCACCTTCCTCAGCAAAATACCTGTTCACTGAAGGAGAAATGCAGGCCCAAAATAATGTTGATAAGATGAACACAAGTTACCCTGAAGGAGACTTTTGTGACCAGATCCCAAAACTCTGAGAGGTAAGGATAGTTCCTCCTAACCATAAAATCTGTAAGAATGTATGGTTAAGTATCCAGTTAGAACCAGTCAACATGGGTCAAAGTGACCTAGAGTTGCCATGACAGCGGGGACTTGAAAGTCTGATGTCACTCTGCTGTCAGTCAAAAGTCAAGAGGTGGACCTGGGTGGGACTCTCTGGAAACTTCCTTGGGGGCCCCAATAAAACTGGAATGCAGGAGAGACAGGTTGTCCCTCTCCTCTCTGAAAGGACCCACTCTCTCCCTTGAGACTGTCTCCTTTCCCCTTTCCTATCCCTTCAATAAACTCACTCCTGTTACTCTGAGCGACATGTAGAAATCTTTCTGACTTGATAGCAAGAATCAGGGTTTGAAGAGGATCTTCGCGCTGCCTCAGTTTCTCAGATGTCCCCAGCTCTGTAACGCTACTGTCATTTTAATGATGATCTTTATTTTTGCACTTGTTTTCTATTTTGCCAATGACAGGAAGGAACCAAGAACATTTGACTTGATCGTGCAAATGCATGAGTATTAATCCTTTTAGAAGTTGGTGTGTTCTTTAGCATCTACACATTAGTATCTGCTGTTTCTGGAGGCATAATAGATGACAAAACTAGAATACAATTATAAATAATAGATAAAAATACATTTGAATTATAGCAAGTAAAATTTAAACTAGGAGAGATACAGGACATTCCCTTTTGGTAGAAAGTTGCTGGACCTTATAGTCCAGCCAGATAATAAACAGAAACAGAAAAGAAGTGGGGCGGGGTGAAGCTTATTCATGAATTTTCACACTTTTTCTTTTCCTGGGAAAGGGAAATATCTAATGTTGAGAGCTGTAATGCAATTTTGGGAGTTTATCAAGGATCTTCAAAATCATTTTTCTAGAGCTGTCTTTGAGATGAGGATCAGCAGTCTTCTCATCCGTTGGGTGTGATCAGGAGGGGCGGGCTGCAGGCGTGAGAGGGGAGGGTGGTCTGCGTGACTATGCTGTCGGTGGGCCATGCCAGATCCATGCACTCAGATCCCCTGAACAAGCATCCTCAATTCCGGTCTGAGGATGGTGGAGAAGAAACCCGCACATGATATGCTCAGGAATTCTCTTGTCCAAAGAGCTTTGTATAGTAGTACGGTTGTGGTAAGTCTCTCTGGGACTTAGTATTCTTAGGTAATTAAAACTGGGAAGATGTGGCCAACTTAATATTCTGATTAATACCAATTTTGAGTATTAGTAATAGAGTTTTAGTAATAGAGAATGAAGGCTGCATTAAACTAATTTTAATGAATTCATCATAAACAATTATATTTTTGGAAGGGGAGATGTTCAAAGTGGTACAATGGTGATTACAAAGACTAAAAGTCTACCTGTTGATCTCAGCAAGCTAAACCCAATCTGACTGGCCTTCTAGGATCGGTCATGAGGAAGGGGCTCTACCTCTATTCAGCTCTGTGTCCCAGGATTCAGCACGAGGGGCAGATAGCCAGGACTCCATCAGTGATTGCTAAGCAGCTTCAAGAATTTTAAATCATAGAAAACCCAAGCCTGATTCTAGGCTAATAGTTCCAACCGCAGTTCCTGCTAAATCTTTTATTCATGCACTCAATACCTATTTCAATTGACTACTTTGAATTCCATGTCTTTTTGACACTGTATTTATGAAGTCTTTGCATCAATTATTTTGTTCTTAAAATGCTTTTTTGATACCAACATCCATGGCAGTGAAAAAGAAGGAAAAATGAGTATTAAATGATTGGTTTTGTGAGAAGGCATCTGCATGCTGAATCCAATGGAGACCTCGTCTTAGCACCAAGGGTGCAGCATCAGAGGACAGCGTTAAGCTGCCCTAGCACGCAGGTTACTCCATGGCAGACACCAAGGCTGCAGGTGGGACATCTTGCTCTGGGTGACTCATGGGCCCAGGTGGGTCCTGCGATGTCATGCGATAGTGACACCCAGATTCTCCCGTGCCGTCAGTTTTGGCTGTGTCTTCTCTGATGAGTGCCCAAATCTCTTACAAGGGTTCAGTGACTAGGCTCCATATGGTTCAAATTCTTTGTGTCGAATGAAGAAACAGCAGCTTGGGGACTAAGTTTATACTGAACATCTTATGAAAATCAAATAAATGGTGCTACTTTGAACAATGTCACTCTGAGAGTTTTAGTCAGTAATAAAGGCATTATCTTTGTTTTCTGTCCTTATTGCTGTCTGGTTTTGAGGAAAGGTGGAGAGGAATGATCCTTGGAGGGAGGGTCTGTCCCATCATGCCCATTGCTGTCCTCCCAGGGGCTTAGAGGGCAGGCACACTGATTGGGGCTGGTGCATCTAGGGAGCTGGATGCCGAGAAGCACGTGCAGCAAGGCTGGGGCACAGCTGTGTGGTCATGCTTTGAGGTTCCTTCTCTTCTTTTTGTATATATTTTCTCTAATATTTTAAACCTGTTTTTGTAAATACCATACATTGTGATATGCATGATATTTATAAAATATACATGTGTGTGTGTGTGTGTGTGTGTGTGTTTATCCACTTAACACACATTTGTTATTCCTTTTATAAGGTAAGGATCACTGTTGAAGTTTTCTCCCTCACCCCCAAATGGTCCTGTTTTATATGCAATCCTCTAGCGAAACTTGTAGTTTGGAAGCAAAGACCAAGCAGTAAAAAAAAGTGTGAAGATCTAAACTGACCAGAAAGGTGCAATAATATGGATCATTAATCCCTGAGAGTGGAGTGGTCCCTGAGGCGTGTTAAATTGTAGAATGAACAGGCCTAATAAATACCACCTTAGATACTGTCAAAGAAAAATAGCTGATACCAAATTGGCTAAAGGAAGATTTAGTCATAAGATCTTCTGAGAATAAAAAGTTTGAAGAGATAATATAAAAATACAACTTTTAACTGATTTGATTGTGGGAGCTGATATAAATGGTGAGCGGCAGCCCAGTGAAACGGGAGCTTTCCGTCTTTAAGTTCCATGGACTTTTATGCTTTAATACACTTAACAGCTTAAAACATTTGACTTAACCAATATCAAGTGCTTCTTAATGAATATAAACCATTCAGGAAGAAAACATGAATCCTAATAGATTCCAGTTTGAAATGGGAAGGAACATTAGAGTCATTTTGTCCAAATCCTATCTTCTATAGAGGAAATTGAGGTCAAGGGAGGGCCAAGTGACTGATGTGCTTCTGCACAGCCAAGGTGCGTGACTTCCACTGTGACACCCTTCACACGCTGCAGACCCACCTGCGGTGCGCGTTGATGAATTATCTTCTGGAGGAACACGATCGTGCTTGATTTTGAACAGCCTAACAACAGGAGCTCGCCACATAATTCCCATGCAGACATTCATACCCAACGCTGCCCCAGAATCGCCTGGACTCAACCTGAACCTACTGATTTTTTGAATACCCCCAGATGTGTCTAGTTTGAGAACGATGTGAATTTAACTGTGATTTGAATAACTTATGTCCTTTCAAATAACATTACTGGTGTCCAGTCAGTGAGAGAAAGCCCAACATTATTAACCAAATATTTGAGTATCTAACACTTGAAATACTCATTAGGCAAGTTTACCCTTATTTATTTAGCCTAGGGAACTATGATACAGATGAGGAAACTGAGGTCTCAGAGCAATATGTGGTAGAGTTGTCATTCAAATCTTAGTCTGTTCTCTTCTCTTATGACAGCTATCTTTATGTTAGTTTGACTGAGCTCTGGTACCGAGCTGTTTGGACAAATATAAGTCTAGTCATCACTGTGGAGGTATTCTACAGATACAAAACTGATGTTTAAGTCATGGGCTTTGAGTGAAGGAAATGATCCTTCATGATATGGGTGGGCCTCTGGTTAGTTGAAGGCCTCAAGAGAAAAGAGGGATGTTCCTAAGAAGAAATAATTCTCCTCAAGACTGCAACAGAGAAGCCCTGCTGGAGTTTCCAGCTTGTTGCTCTGCAGAATTCAGACTCAAGACTGCAGCCTTAACTGTCATGGAACTTTCTAGACTGCGGGCCTGATGTATAGATTTTGGATTGCCACCTTCACAGTCATGGGCATGAATTCTCTAATGTTTCTCTCCATCTCTGTCTCCTGTGACTCTTCCTTTGGAGAAGAACATTCCTCCCATGCTCCGTGTTCTTCTCATGTCCCAAAATCCAGCTTTGGAGAAAGTAGGAAATAGGAGCCTCTAGGGCAGTCTGGCCCTGCAGCTGGAGACTCTATTTTGGAGAAAGGTGTTTGGAAGTCCTACAGAACAAAGGGATCCTGGCAGAGCAACAGAGCAGGTCTGTGACAGAGGAGGCTGCTGACACCCACAGCACCCGCAGCGTCAGGACAGAATCCCCAGAGCCATCCAAGGAGACCCACTATGGACAGCAGCCATGCTCCTGAGGGAGGGGTTTTCTGTAAGAGTCCCTCACACTTCATAATAGGGAATCATAATAGGGAATGGATTGGAAGATATTTTGCAGGATGCCTTTTTAGAAGGAAAAAAAACAAAAACAAAAAACATTCTTCTATCCAAAGTAAAACATCAACACTTTCTTGAATAGGAAAGAATTTAGATTCTGAACTAAATGCTTTAATGAGGGACAGATAATAAGTGTGAATTGAAGCTAATTGATGTTTCAGATCACTAAGCTGGTTGAAAAACCATTTGCGATGAGGACTGTGTAAGTTAACAGTCACTTTTAAATGCCCAATTAAACATCCTTTGTCCCTCGTGAGAGTAGAATAACATATGGTTGCCCATTGTGCTGTAGTGACCAAGTGATGAAAGTGGGCAATCTGAACAGAGTTATTTTTTGGATGTGTGGCAAGAGCTCTTTGCCCCAAGGAGGCTCATGCAGGTAGCCCTCAGACAATGACGCATTGCGTCACATACAGACGAGAATACTGCCTCGCAGTGAACACACATAATAGGCTGATGAGAGAAAAAAGCCACCAGACTCTTGCTGAGCAAAAGGAAGAACAAAGAGACAAGGTGAGAGGTGTCTCTGTCATGACCATTTATTTCTTCTTATCCTGGGAATAATAATTAAAAAGGTATCAGTAAGAGGATTTTAAAGATGATGATATTTGGGCTCTCGGGATTGAGGGCAAGGGTGTCAACCAGGCATGATATCAGGGGAGATGAAGGTTTATTGCTTGATAATTCATTTCACTTTGAGCTGACACCCCAGAATTCAACAACAAGGACGTTCCGAGGACAGAGAGACAGATGGAGTACAGAGAGGGGTCAGCAGGGCTTCGTGGGCCATCTCTGTGGAATCATTTTCTGGACTTGGAGAATGAAGAGCTGGTCTGGAAATTGGGTAATTTCTTAATGCATGAGCCCAGGAGTACCGTCCACAAGACAGAGCGGTCTAACGGGGCATCGGCTCTCCCGGTTTCCCTCCTTCCAGACCCCCTCTTCCCTCCACTACAGCTTAACGCCTGGGAGAAGCAGCAATTGCAGTGTGGCCTGTTTGACACCCATGGCTGCATGTGCTCAAGAGAAACAGTGGCATTTCTACCATTAACTTCCCTCGGTGGTGTTAGGGTAGTTGATATCCCTCTGCTTGAGCAGACGTTCAGCGGAAGGTCTTTCTACAATTTCAGAAAACAAAGCTAAAATCAATGCCACAGACACTAAGACAAAAAAATTTAGGATTATATGAATGAATAAAGAAAATGTGGTGTATATATATATATATATATATATCATGGAATATTACTCAGCCTTCATTATGGCATTTGCTGGTAAATGGATGGAGCTAGAGAATATCTTGCTAAGTGAAATAAGCTATCCCAAGAAAACAAAGGTCCAATGTTTTCTGATATGCACCTGCTAATTCACAATAAGGGGGCATGGCTAGGGAAGAATAGAGTTACTTTAGATTAGGTAGAGGGGAGTGAAGGGAGGGGAGGAGGTGTGGGGTAGAATGAACCAGACGCTATTACCTCATGTACATACATGACTGCATGACCAGAGGGACTCTACATCTTGTACAGCCAGAAGAATGGGAGATCATACTCCAGCCATATATGATGTATCAAAGTGCATTCTACTGTCACGTAAAGCTAATAGAACAAATAAAATAAACAAATAAAATGTAAAAAAAAAAAAAGATTATATTCTGGCCAAAGCTCTACATTACTTGTGCAGCTCTTTCTGTGTGTGGAAATGTCCTCTGAGGCCGCAGGTGACAGCAGGTTACCTCCTAGGAGGGACTTAGAGAGGGCACAGGGAAAGAGGGAGATGGTGAGGTCAGGAGCGAGCTGCAGAGACAGGAGGAAGGGAGGGGACCTGAGGAGGACGGCAGCCGGGGCGCGGCCAGCCGAGTCTCGACCAGGCGCACCTTCCTTTCCGTTCTGCTCCCTGAAAACAAGGCAGAGGTGGCGTGTGGGGCAAGGGGAGGATGAGGCTGCGCGCTGGGCTCCTGCAGAGTGGCAGGCACGCGTGCACGTTCGTCTCTCCTCAGTGGCACTTCCGCTCTTCCTCTCAGCAGCCCCCGGGTCACGGGTAGCACTCGGGGTTTCTTACCTCGTGTTTGCACTGACACCTGTGGAGTGAACGGCCGGTGACAGTCCTGGGTCCCGAGACCACATTTTCTTACAGCCTAGACCGTGCCAGCGCGTTCCCTGTTGTGAAATGGATCCGGACGTCATGTTGGTGCTTCAGCCCTTCCCACCTTGTCCCCTCCCCCACTTTCCCTGTCCTTCCTCCTTCTCTTCATCTTCCTCCTCTCCTCCTAAGCTCCTGCTTCGAGCATGCTAGGCCTGCGCTCTACCTCTGAGCTATCCCCAGGCCACCTTCTTGACTACACTGGGTCAGACCAGCCCTGCCCAGGTGCCTTAAGCCAATGGACCTACCTGTTCGGGCATCTAGGCATAATTTTTCTTTGAAAATTGTCAAATCCTTCTCACTTAAGCCCATGTTGCTTGACTGGACATCCCCCAACAAACTACTCCTGGAAAAAAGTTTCCCCCGATCAACTTATCGCTCTCTCTCTTCGGTACCAGGGACTGAACCCCCGGGTACTTCCACACTGAGCCACATCCCCACTACTTTTTATTTTTTATTTTGAGTCAGGGTATTGCTAAGTTGCTTAGTGCCTGGTAAATTGCTGAGGCTGGCCTTGAATTTGGGATCCTCCTGCCTCAACCTCTGAGGTGCTGGGGTTACAAACATGTCCCACCTCACCCAGTTCCCAATCAACTTTTCAATTAAATTCTTTCTGAAGGTTTATTCCCATCTCCCCACACTCGAAGTCACTTTGGATGTCCCCAGCGAGGTGAACAGAAGAGAGAGGCCAGTGAAGCGGGAGAATCTCCTAGCCCTAAGCCCAGAATGCACCCAGGCCTTGCTGAACTGGGAACCTTGGGCCATGTGGAAGGACACTTCTCACTGGCCTTCCTGAGGACACCCCCCACCCCCCCAGATAGAGTGTTACAGAAGCCCCAAAGCAGACTGGATCCCAGTCCCATGCCATCCTGGGCCAGGCTTCCAGCTGCACAAACATTTTCTCGGAGTGAGAATGGTCTAGAGATGAGATTACCTTCCTAAACAGCTCTGCAGAGTGATCAAGTCTTCTCTCACAGAGCTGTTTTGAAATAAAGAGGACTCGGGTCGACTCAGTTGCACTGGGATTAAGTGCTGGACGACAGTTCCGATTTTATTCCATGAATATTTCATACACTGGGTAGAGGGTTTGAAGGGTTGGCAGGTCCCTGCAGGTGAGGCAAAGGGGCCCCCTGACCCGCCCTGCACCGGCCTGAGGGGATCCGCCCTGTTGCTGTTCACCTGTGCATCTCTCCTGGGCTGGCCCAGGTGTGGCATTCAATCTAAATGCTTCCCTTCCAGGTGACTTGCCTCGTTGACTCTCCTTCCTTCATGATGGGTACCCTGCTGGTCTTTCTCCAGACTCCAGGAAGAGTTGAGCAGGCTTAATAAATTATTAAAACATGGAGAATATTTGAAGCAAGAATGTCACAATTTGACTACGTATCTGCCCACCTAGAGGGAAATTAAAATGCTAAAATAAATGCCCTTTTATCTCCCTTAACTTCTTTTAATTTTGTTTTTAAATTAAAAATGGGTAGATGATGAGGCAGGTATGAAGAATTTCAAATTACAAAAATAAAAATATTTCTTGTATATTTTTATTATGATATTTAAACATCTTTTATTCATATACTATAATACTTAGGATTATTTTTATTATAAATCTGTAAACATATTAATTTCTAAATGTAAAATCAGAAATCTAAATATGACCTAGTTGGAATTTAAACTTATACATCGTTATTATAAACATTTATCTAAGAACAATAAACAGCAACTGTACTTAAATCTCAATATTACAGAACATTTCTTTTTAAAAATAATGTTAGCAGAGATTCTTTTAAAAGTTATTAGAGAATTTTAAGGTCGCTAGATAAGAAGGACCTCAATATTTGTGAAACTGAGATTTGGTGATAATAAAGTCCATGTGAAAAACATTTTAAAAAATGAGAAACCAAGACAAAGTCCATGTTGTCACTCTTTTTTATAATACTCTGCTGTGACAGGCTGACAGACCTGGCTCAATGAGAATGTTAGAGGCCAGAGAGACTCCATTTTGCTCTGAGACTCCATGTTATGTAGGAAATAAGCTTCTCCTAAGGGAACACCCCGCCTCTGTGCCCATCATCAGTTACTTAGCGAGACATGTTTAGCAATACGAAATGACAATTCTATGTAAAGAAAAATTACTCTCTTTTGATTCCTATTGCTCCTAAACAATGTACCGTGTGAACGGTGATTGTGTGGATGTTAGCAACCATTCTTTAGTTTGTACCTAGGTAAGGGTCATTCTGACCCACTTCCCCCTCTGTCGATGATCTCATGATGTCAGTTTGTAATTTCGAATCATAGTAACAGACAGTTATGATTGAAGGGATTTTTGGTATAAGAACCCCTACAACCCTAAGGTCGGGGCTGTTCTCCCAATAGCCATTTTTGGGGACATTGTGTGAGACAGTCAGCTGGCCGGCTTAATAAAGACTCTCAAATTTGGACTTCTCAGTGGTGATTGGTCTGTTCTGAAGTTGTGCCCCATAACAGGGCATTTTTGCTGATTAAACATGGTACTATAGAGAGACAGCACCTGTGAAATGGAAAATAATTCCTCTTAATTCCTAATCTTTCCTTAGCAAATCGTTTAGAATACTAGGATTCCATGTGAGTGAATCAGTGTCAAAGAACCCAAGTTGACATCTTGGGGTGAAAGCTATTTCTGAATTTTGAAGTTTAAGCTGATATGGGGAGAGCTGAGTCTCACAGGTGGAAACTTCACACACAAAACACATCTCTGATTATGTCCAAGGAAGCAATCATGCAAGCTTGGAGAAAGCACTTGACACAATAAATGGAGACTCATATTCTTAAAAACATTAATGACACCTTTCCATGCTGGACCCGAAGACTGGCCTTGCACATGCCCGGTTCAGTGGTTTCCTTCGACCCTTCTGTAGCTGCTGGTGTGTCTTCCCTCTTCCCAAGGCTGCAGACCGGAGTATTCTTATCCAAGGACAGCGCACGTCTCTTTGTGTCATGGGACATACATGACTTCTTCAATGGCCCTTGGTAGAATTTTGTGATTTTCAAAACTTTCTCTATAGCTCATAAGTGAATTCTTAGTTATTTCATGATTAGAGCTACCCTGGTAAATGTGATTTTTCCTTCCATTATGGTCTCCAATTGCTTTATTCCTGGGAAACATTTTTTTTTGTTGTAAACAAATGGGATACATGTTGTTTCTCTGTTTGTACATGGCGTAAAGGCATACCATTTGTGTAATCATAAATTTACATAGGGTAATGCGGTTTGATTCATTCTGTTATTTTTTCCCTTCCCCCACACCCCTCCCACCCCTCTTTTCCCTCTATACAGTCCTTCCTTCCTCCATTTTTGCCCCCCTCCCTAACCCTAACTCTAACCCTAACACTAACCCCTCCCACCCCCCATTATGTGTCATCATCCACTTATTAGCGATATCATTCGTCCTTTGTTTTTTTGAGATTGGCTTATCTTACTTAGCATGATATTCTCCAATTTCATCCATTTGCCTGCAAATGCCATAATTTTATCATTCTTTATGGCTGAGTAATATTCCATGGTATATATATACCACATTTTCTTTATCCATTCATCAATTGAAGGACATCTAGGTTGGTTCTACAATCTGGCTATTGTGAACTGAGCAGCTATGAACATTGATGTGGCTGTATCTCTGTAATATGCTGATTTTAAGTCCTTTGGGTATAGGCCAAGGAGTGGGATAGTTGGGTCAAATGGTGGTTCCACTCCAAGTTTTCTAAGGAATCTCCACACTGCTTTCCCGAGTGGCTGCACTAATTTGCAGTCCCACCAGCAATGTATGAGTGTACCTTTCTCCCCACATCCTCGCCAACACCTGTTGTTGCTTGTATTCTTGATAATCGCCATTCTAATTGGGGTGAGATGGAATCTTAGGGTGGTTTTGATTTGCATTTCTCTTATTACTAGAGATGTTGAACATTTTTCCATATGTTTGTTGATTGCTTGTAGATTTTCTTCTGTGAAGTGTCTATTCATTTCCTTAGCCCATTTGTCGGTTGGATTATTTGCATTCTTGGTGTAGAGTTTTTTGAGTTCTTTATAGATTCTGGAGATTAGTGCTCTATCTGAAGTATGATTGGCAAAGATTTTCTCCCACTCTGTAGGCTCTTTCTTCGCGTTGCTGATAGTTTCCTTTGCTGAGAGAAAGCTTTTTAGTTTGAATCTATCCCAGTTATTGATTCTTGCTTTTATTTCTTGTGCTATGGGAGTCCTGTTGAGGAAGTCTGGTCCTAAGCCGACATGTTGAAGCTCTGGACCTACTTTTTCTTCTATAAGATGCAAGGTCTCTGGTCTGATTCCGAGGTCGTTAATCCATTTTGAGTTTAGTTTCGTGCATGGCGAGAGATATGGGTTTAGTTTTATTCTGTTGCATATGGATTTCCAATTCTCCCAGCACCATTTGTTGAAGAGGCTATCTTTTCTCCATTGCATATTTTTGGCCCCTTTGTCTACTATGAGAAAATTGTATTTATTTGGGTTTGTGTCCGTGTCCTCTATTCTGTACCATTGACCCACCTTTCTATTTTGGTACCAATACCATGCCGTTTTTGTTACTATTGCTTTGTAGTAGAGTTGAAGATCTGGTATTGCGATACCCCCTGCTTCACTCTTTCTACTGAGGATTGCTTTAGCTATTCTGGGTTTTTTACTCTTCCAGATGAATTTCATAATTGCTTGCTCTATTTCTGTAAGGTGCACCATTGGGATTTTAATTGGAATTGCATTGAATCTGTATAGCACTTTTGGTAGTATGGCCATTTTGACAATATTAATTCTTCCTATCCAAGAACATGGGAGATCTTTCCATCTTCTGAGGTTTTCTTTAATTTCTTTCTTTAGTGTTCTGTAGTTCTCACTGTAGAGGTCTTTCACCTCTTTTGTGAGATTGATTCCCAAGTATTTTATTTTTTTCGAAGCTATTGTGAATGGAGTAGTTTTCCTAATTTCTCTTTCTGAAGATTCATCGCTTATGTATAAAAATGCCTTAGATTTATGTGCATTGATCTTATATCCCACTACTTTACTGAATTCACTTATGAGATCTAAAAGTTTTCTGGTGGAATTTCCTGGTTCCTCTAAGTATACAATCATATCATCAGCAAATAGGGATAGTTTGAGTTCTTCTTTTCCTATTCGTATCCCTTTAATTTCTTTGGTCTGTCTAATTGCTCTGGCTAGAGTTTCAAGGACGATATTGAAAAGAAGTGATGAAAGAGGGCATCCCTGCCTTGTTCCAGTTTTAAGGGGGAATGCTTTCAGTTTTTCACCATTTAGAATAATATTAGCCATGGGCTTAGCATAGATGGCCTCTACAATGTTAAGGAATGTTCCCACTATCCCTATTTTTTCTAGTGTTTTGAGCATGAAGGGGCGCTGTATTTTGTCAAATGCTTTTTCTGCATCTATGAAAATAATCATGTGATTCTTGACTTTAAGTCTATTGATATGGTGAATGATATTTATTGATTTCCTGATGTTGAACCAACCTTGCATCCCCGGGATGAAACCCACATGATCATGGTGCACTATCTTTTTAATATGTTTTTGTATGCGATTTGCTAAAATTTTGTTGAGAATTTTTGTGTCGATGTTCATTAAGGATATTGGTTTGAAATTTTCTTTCCTCGATGTGTCTCTGTCTGGTTTAGGTATCAGGGTGATATTGGCTTCATAGAATGAGTTTGGGAGGGTTCCCTCCTCTTCTATTTTATGGAATACTTTGAGAAGTATTGGAATAAGCTCTTCTTTGAAGGTTTTGTAGAACTCGGATGAAAACCCATCTGGTCCTGGACTTTTCTTTGTTGGTAGGTTTTTGATGACTTCTTCTATTTCATTACTTGAAATTGGTCTATTTAAATTGTGTATGTCCTCCTCGTTCAGTTTAGGCAATTCATATGTCTCTAGAAACCTGTTGATGTCTTCGAAATTTTCTATTTTGTTGGAGTAGAGATTTTCAAAATAGCTTCTAATTATGTTTTGTATTTCAGTCGTGTCTGTTGTGATATTTCCTTGTTCATTCTGAATTTTAGTGATTTGGGTTTTCTCTCGTCTTCTCTTTGTTAGTGTGGCTAAAGGTTTATCAATTTTGTTTATTTTTTCGAAGAACCAACTATTTATTTTGTCAATTTTTTGTATTGTTTCTTTTGTTTCAATTTTGTTGATTTCAGCTCCGAGTTTAACTATTTCCTGTCTTCTACTACTTTTTGGTGTTGGTCTGTTCTTCTTTTTCTAGGGCTTTGAGCTGTAGTGTTAGGTCATTTATTTGTTGAGTTTTACTTCTTTTATTAAATGCGCTCCATGAAATAAATTTTCCTCTAAGTACTGCTTTCATAGTGTCCCAGAGATTTTGATATGATGTTTCTTTGTTCTCGTTTACCTCTAAGAATTTTTAAATTTCCTTCCTAATATCTTCTGTTATCCATTCATCATATAATAGCATATTGTTTAATCTCCAGGTGTTGGAGTAGTTTCTGTTTTTTACTCTTTCATTTATTTCTAACTTTAATCCATTATGATCTGATAGAATACAAGGTAGTGTCTCTATCTTCTTGTATTTGCTAACATTAGCTTTGTGGCATAATATATGGTCTATTTTAGAGAAGGATCCATGTGCTGCTGAGAAGAAAGTGTATTCGCTCTTGGTTGGATGGTATATTCTATAAATATCTGTTAAGTCTAAATTATTGATTGTGTTATTGAGATCTATGGTTTCTTTATTCAATTTTTGTTTGGAAGATCTGTCCAGTGGTGAAAGAGACATGTTAAAATCACCTAGTATTATTGTGTTGTGGTCTATTTGGTTTCTAAAATTGAGAAGGATTTGTTTGACATACATGGATGAGCCACTGTTTGGGGCATAGATTTTTATGATTGTTATATCTTGCTGATTTATGCTTCCCTTAAGCAGTATGAAATGTCCTTCTTTATCCCTTCTGACTAACTTTGGCTTGAAGTCCACATTATCTGAAATGAGGATGGATACTCCAGCTTTTTTGCTGAGTCCATGTACATGGTATGTTTTTCCCCATCCTTTCACCTTTAGTCTATGGGTATCTCTTTCTATGAGGTGAGTCTCTTGCAGGCAACATATTGTTGGATCTTTCTTTTTAATCCAATCTGCCAGTCTATGTCTTTTGATTGATGAATTCAGGCCATTAACATTCAGGGTTATTATTGAGATATGATTTGTATTCCCGGTCATTTGGTTCATTTTTAAAATTTTATTTATTTATTCATTTATTTTTTTGACACACCTTGTTTCCTCCTTTATTTGACAGTTCCTTTAGGATAATTCCTCCCTTTGCTGATTTGCTTCTTTATTTTTTATCTCTTCCTCACGGAATATTTTGCTGAGAATGTTCTGTAATGCTGGCTTTCTTTTTGTAAATTCTTTTAGCTTTTGTTTATCATGGAATGATTTTATTTCATCATCAAATTTGAAGGTAAGTTTTGCTGGGTATAAGATTCTTGGTTGGCATCCATTTTCTTTCAGAGCTTGAAAAATGTTGTTCCAGACCCTTCTAGCTTTTAGGGTCTGGATTGAAAAATCTGCTGATATCCATATTGGTTTCCCCCTGAATGTAATTTGGTTCTTTTCTCTCATAGCCTTTAAAATTCTGTCTTTATTTTGTATGTTCGGTATTTTCATTATAATGTGCCTTGGTGTGGGTCTGTTGTAATTTTGTGTATTTGGAGTCCTAGCCTCTTGAACTTGATTTTCCATTTCATTCTTCAGATTTGGGAAATTTTCTGATTTTATTTCATTGAATAGATTGTTCCTTCCTTTGGTTTGTTTCTCTAAGCCTTCCTCAATCCCAATAATTCTTAAATTTGGCCTTTTCATGATATCCCATAGTTCTTGGAGATTCTGTTCATGATTTCTTACCATCTTCTCTGTTTGTTCAACTTTGTTTTCAAGGTTAAATAATTTGTCTTCAATGTCTGAGGTTCTGTCTTCCAGGTGTTCTATCCTATTGGTTATGCTTTCTATGGAGTTCTTAATTTGGTTTATTATTTCCTTCATTTCAAGGATTTCTGTTTGTTTGTTTTTTTCAATATCTCTAACTCTTTATTGAAATGATCTTTTGCTTCCTGTATTTGCTCTTTTAACTGTCGATTGGTGCTATCATTCAATGCCTGCATTTGCTCTTTCATCTCATCATTCAATGCCTGCATTTGCTCTTTCATCTCATCATTCAATGCCTGCATTTGCTCTTTCATCTCATCGTTTGCTTCCTTGATCATTTTAATTATGTACATTCTGAACTCCCTTTCTGTCATTTCTTCTGCCAGGCTGTCGTTGGATTTTATTGATGTAACATCTATATTTTTTTGGGGCATTTTCTTCCCTTGTTTTCTCATATTGTTCAGGAATCAGTGGATCATTAAGATATTGCAGATTTCCTCTATTGACTTATAATGTCCCTGAAGATGGTAGTATATCCCCTCTTATCCTTCAGTAGCCTGAAGTCTTGGAGGAAGTTGATAATGCGGTGCTCCACAAGGAAGCTGCCTCTCTAGGGTTGGTGACCCTCAGGTAGGGTATATTCCCTGATAGTGGGCAGAGGTGCCTCCACTTGTTGACCAATGGTCATCCAAAGGGGAACTAGGCTGCGGGCTGAGGCATGGCCTGTTTGTTCCTGTGTCTCTGGTTTTATCGACCTTGTGGGAAAAACTCACCCGGCGGGGAAGACTCACCCGGTGGGGAGGTCTCGCTGGTCAGTTCCCCTCCTAGAGGTTCCCCTCAGTCCACAACTACCGCCTGGGCAGGGCAGCCTTCCCAGGCAATGTTCCCAGGGGCCCGGACCTACTTCCTGGGCCTGGGAGCCTCACCCTTCGCAGACGAGTCTCCTTAGGCTGCCTCTCCTCAGAGACTCTGCCCGCAGTCCTGGAAATTTCGCTCCGCCCCTAGGTGTGTCTCTGTGTGGCTCTTCCAGCAAGAAGCCGCCTAGGTCCTGGGACCCTGCTCTGCACCTAATCGCCTGGCTATGCGGCCCCTCCTCTGAGCCACCACCTGGAGCCCCGTACAATAGCTCCGAGACCCAGAGACCCTCCACACACCTCCTCCTCCTGACAGCAGCCGGGTTTCCGAGGCAGTCACTAGGAGCCCAAGCAACTCACTGCGCGTCTCCTCCTCCCGCCAACCGCCCATAGCCCTAGGCAGTCACTCCAAGTCCAAGTGACCCGCCCTGTTCATCCTCCTCCTCCTTGGGGTAGCCCCCCGGGTGTTCAGGAGCGGTGACTCCGAGACCAAGTAACCCACCGCGCTCCTCTTCCAGGCAGGCCACTGGTGTTCAGGAGCGGTCGCTTTGAGTCCAAACAACTCACCACTCGCCTCCTCCTCTGACAACCGCCTGATGCATTCACTCCTAGACCAAGCGACCCACCGGGTTTCTCTTCTTCCTCCGGGTAACCCCCCTGGTGTTCAGAAGCGGTCGCTCTGAGTCCAAAGAGCTCGCCACACAGCTCCTCCTCAGGCAGCCACCCGGATCCCTGTTGGTTGCTCTGAGTCCAAGCGCTGTGCTGAGCTGCCTCCTCTAGGATGATCCCAGTTGTCCGTGTTTACCGCTTCAGCGGGGGGAGGGGCGTCTCGCCGAGCAACTCTACTTCACAAAATTCCCTGCGTTCCGGGGCTACCACCCCATCCGGGACACTTCCCCAACGGGAGAGACTCACCCGGCGGCTTTGAGTTGGTCCTAAGTCTCTCACTATCTCCTTTTTTGAATCCTGCGTCCGTGCTACCCAGGGAGGGGTTCATATGGCGTTGCTCTTGATTTCAGTCCTAACTTAAAGGGAAACCGTCACATTGTCTGGAGCCCTTGATGTCCTGCAAATGAAGGAAGAGGTTGTCTTCAGATTTCTTGCAGCAGGAACCCACTTAGGTGGCACCAACCTTGATTTCCAGATGTAACAGTATATCATTTCTTGGTGCTCAAAAACCAGGCCTGCTCCCTGGGGATCTTCAGCACCCCCACAGCAGAGCAACTGGGGACTACAGAAAGTGAGAGTGAATCCTAGTGCCAAAAAAATCAACATTTTTTTTTTTTAATATTTGTTTTGTCCACGTGTATCTAGGGTTGCCTCTCCTGTATGGCCGAGTTCATCTTTTTGATGGGAAAGTGGAACTAAACTGATCTGTAAATATGCGGACATGCTTTAACCTTCATGGTGACCTCTGATCATCACTTCAAGGCCCAGGCCTCAGACCTGCACTCCAGGAAGTCAGTTTCCAAAGAAAAGGATGGGACTCGTGACTTTCCCCTGGCTGGGCCTCCCAGCCCTCTGTCCATGCCCGGGGGTGTGTGCATAAGCAGCAAGGATTTTGTTTTCTGTTCTTCTTTTCTCCAGCCTCATCCACGAGCGAGCGAATCACTGGAGCATTCCAGCAGCTCCGTCGTGCGCATGAGCCTGGGATCTTACCTTCTGGTTCCTGCTGACCTTGATTTGGCCTCAAAGGCTTTACATCTTCCCGACCATCCTGTGAGTTTGAGTCCTGACAAGTTTCCTTGGGTTAACAGAGATTAATTGTGAAAGAGAGACACCCTAATCCCTGGACCCTGTGAATATGTCACCATGCAGGCAACATGGGCTTTGCACAAGTGGTTAAGGGTTTGGTCCTTGGAATGGGAGAGCATGCCGGATTTTCAGAGTGGCCCCACCTAGTCACACGAGTCCTCAAAAGGGCAGAACCACTGGCAGCTGTGGGAGGGAAAAGAGAGCTGGCATCATGGAAGCCGGAGAGAGCTGGAGGCTCAGGACGAGAGAGGGGCCACCACCAGGTGTGTGTCAGTGGATCCGGCAGGAGATGGATCGTTTGCTACAGGCCTGCTCACACCTTGATTTTAACCCAGTGAGACCCACGTCAAACGCGTGACTTACAGGAGGGTGTTTAGGCGCTATTCCAGTATCCCCAGTAAAACTCCAGGTCTTCAGGTCCACCATGAAAAGGCGTCTTTAATGCTTTTAAGAATATTATCTCCATTTATTGTGTCAAGTGCTTTCTCCAAGCTTGCGTGATTGCTTCCTTGGACATAATCAGAGATGTGTTTTGTGTGTGAAGTTTCCACCTGTGAGGCTCGGATTTATTCTGGCCAGGTCCGGAGAAGCAGCAAGCGGACAGTTCTGCAATCTCCGACACCCACATGGGGGTTGAGTGCTGCTTACAAACTGGAAAACCACAAAGAAAGGGGGAGAGAGGGGGTGGCAGTTAAAACCACAAGTTACATAAAACGTCCTTTCTTAGAAATCCTCAGCACGTGTTCAGAAGGGCAAGCTGACATTCTGTAAGTCAAGGATCCTGTGGTCAGGGTGCGCGGGAGCGGGGAGAGGTCAGCTTCCATGTGAGTGGACTCATGAGGAAAGGGGGCCCGATTTCGCACGGGGTGAGATGTCTGAACAAAATGGGGTCAGCCTGGCTTAATTTTCAAGTCTGCCCATAACAAGGGTAATACAAAAAATTTGCAAGTCCTTTAATTAGGGGTAATTTGACGCAGCAGCTGGAGAAAACAAACACATGGATCTATCAGTTGTTTGGACTGCCATAATAAATACTGCAACTGGGCGGCTTACACAACAGAAACTGGTGTCCTCACAGTTCTGGAGACTGAGAGGAGAAGAACGAGGTGCCCACATGACCCAGTTCTGGTCGGGGCTTTCTTCCTGGCTGGCAGACGGCCACCTTCTTGCTGTCTCCTCACCTGGGAGAGAATGAGAAAGACAAAGAGTCTGCTGTCTCTTGTGAGGACACTAATACTATTGGATTTCAGATCACGGTTTCACCCTATGACCTCATTTAACCTTAATTTCCTTCTAAAGACCCTATTTCTCAATAGTCGTTTTGGGACTAAGGCTTCACATATGGATTTTGAGGAAACATTGCAATTGACATCACATTTTTAAAAAACAGATTTATCTTTATTAGTGTGTGTGTGCACATTTCAAGGGTGTATGCCCAGGAGTAATTAGTATTTATGATAATATTACTCTTGAAATTTATATTTTATGTTTTAACTTTAATTTTAAAATAGTTTTAATTTTCAGAAAATTTGCAGGTATCAAGAAGAGTTTCCTAGCTCTTCTTCCAGTTTCATCTGTGGTAGCATCTTGCATAAGTTTAGCGTGAGCTCCAAACGGAGGAAACTCAAGAGGCTATAATACTGTAGCTGATGTCAGATGGTGTTAGAATCTGTCCAGTTATTCCAGGATGTCTGTTTTGTGCTCCAGGACCCAATCTATGATCCCAAGCTACATCTAGCTGTCTTCCCCTCTTGTCTTCCCTAAAGTGTAGTCCCTTCTCAGTTTCTGTCTTTCATGTCCTTAATATTTTTGAGGAGTTTTGGTCAATTATTTTATTGAATGTCTTCAATTTGGTTTGTTGTTCCTTTCATAAGAGGAAGGCTTCCTCAGTGTTTGCCACTTTCTGTTGTGACTTATAGACATCAACATGGCCAAATGTCGGGCGGCCAGGAGATCTGATGTTTTACCTCTGATCAGCTTGACTTAGATACCGAGTTTTCTAGCTCCCTGCTTTTCACTGTGCTCACCTGAGGATCCCAGCGTTATTATTGTGACTGTAGTTTTATTACTTGACCCAAATGTCTCAAAACAAATTCAAAACAGCTGGAAATAACTACATGCCTTAGAGTGGGAGAAATTGTTTCAGTGGGTTGACCAGGCCTGGGATTGATTAGTGGACGGATGCCTCATGGAGACAATGATTTGGGAGATGGGGTAAAATAATAATGGCTAAGAGCAGCAGATGTTATTTAGTGATAGCCATGTGTACCATGCACCAGGGGATATACCAAGTGTGTTATGTAAGTTATCTAATTTATTCCTCTCAAACATCCTTGGATGTAGATAGGAAATTGTCGACCTGAGTAGTTAAAACAATTTTCTTGTGGTCATGTAGTTTGATGAATATGAGATGATTTGGTGGTTAATAAATAGGAGTAAGCCATACTATTGTTATGGTTTAGATGTGAGGTGTCTCCCAAAAGTTCATGTGTGAGACAATGCAAGAAGGTTTAGAGGTGAAATGACTGGGTATGGAAGCCCTAACCCACGTAGTGAATTAATCCCCTAATAGGGATTAACTTGGAGGTCACTGTAGGCAGGGTGTGGCTGGAAGAGCTGGGTCATTGGGGGCTGGCCTTTGGGGTATATATCTTTGAGCTGAGCTTTGTCTCTCTCTTTTTCCTGGTGCCATGTCCCCTGCTGCTTTCCTCTGCCACATCCTTCCACCATGATGTTCTACCTCACCTTGGGCTCAGAGCAATGGATTCAGCCATCGATGGACTGAGACCTCTGAAACTGGGAGCCCCAAAATAAACTTTTCCTCCTCGAATTGTTCTTGTCAGGTATTTTGGTTGTAGCAGTGAAAAAATGGACACTATACCAGTTAGTTGTCACCTAAGGGTATGAAGGAAGATGGAGTCAGGAGGCAAGTAAGTGAGAAGAGAGTAAGAGAGAACTGCTGAATCAAAGACTCAAAGAGTTGAAAGATTCCTCAGCCATGGTCCAGACTAACTCCTTCCAGCTGAGGTATTCCTCCATCATTTTTCTACCAGATAAGTAACCAGCCTTCATTTAATTCTTTACTAGACAACCATACTTCTGGGCAACTGTGATTTTTCCTTCCCTGGGGCTAAAATCTGCTTTTTGAATGTTGTCATCCATGGGCCCCGTCAAGCTCTCTGGAGTTAACGAGGTAATTATGAATGTCTCTTTCACTTGAAAGTCCTCAAATATTTGAAGATAACAGTACTGTTCTCCTTAAGTTTCTTCATTTCTGTTTGCAAGTTCTTTAGCAATTCTTCATACATGATTAACAGTCTTCTTACCAAGTAGGGTCTCTATTATTTAGTTAGAGGTGAGCAAATACTGGAAGAGCATTTCAATTTGAACTTGACATGAAAAGTAAAAAAAAAAAAAAAAGAAATAATTTCACAATTAAGGCAACTTAAATGCCAGGAAAAGAAAACCAGGGCCTATACTGAGCAGCAGTTGAGTGTGGGAAAATAATCCACAGGAGAATCTTACGTGTGTAATAAAAGTCTGGAAAAACTCAGGGTAATATCATTTCAATCATTATTCCTTTCAAAATTTCCCTTAGAAGCACACGTAACTTGGGTTTCCTGAGAGCATAATCTGGAGCACATCTGAACATTTATAAACTGACTTCTGCTTGGCACTTGAAATGTTTCCTATCAAGGAGATTTGATTGGCAGATGAGACTGTTGTCTTTTGATGCTGTCAACATCAGAGGAGGCTGGAGAGTGGATTTCTTCACAACACATGGTCATTCTGCAATTTTGCCCTTCTTTCCTTCTCTTCTCTTGCTGTACCTCTAGTTGAACCCATGACACAGCTTACTCCAGCAGTACACTCTCCAGTTGTTCTTTTTGCACAGGAAACCCTGTTATTGCAGAGGTTCAAACTATAGATTTCTCTTAAAATGCAAAATAGTTAAAATACGAAAAGGGCTCTTGAAATATGTTTAAAGTGCTTGGTATTTACACTGCTATTTTTAACTAGTGTCTTGTTTTAGAATCCTACATCCACTCCTCCTGCAAATATGGCAAAACAATGCCATTTCTTTTACCCAATGCTAATTAAATAACCTCCAAACTTAAATCTTAAAAATCTATTAAGAGATTGAGTTGACCGAATTCAACCTGAATCACATTCAAGTCTTTTCTCACCTTTAAGTCCCTTTATAGTTGTCCCGCCAGATGTCCTGAGCTGCTGGTAGTTGCAGTAACTTGCGGCCACCACATTCCTCTAGGACATTTTATAGCAGTGCAGAGAATCACTACTGTTCATAAGACAGTGAGTTATATCTGTCTCCAGACAGGTAAAGTTGATGTTTTGAAATGCCTTTGAGATTCAGGGACCATCAAAAAAAAGAGAGGAGTTTTGTCCCCCACGAAACTAGGAGATGTCAAAATTTTATCAGAATACAGTTGAAATGAAGAGTTCATCTTAATGATATGATGCAGAGAGAATGAACATTGGATGATATGTTAATCATTTGAAAGGTTATTTTTAAAAAAGAGACATGCCCAGAATTTTGTTCTGGGGTATTTTTAGCAAGATCAGATGTCATAACACTTTAATAAAGTTGTTTGTTCTATGTAATTAATCATCGATCAAAAAATGACTTAGGTTTTGGGGTGAAAACAGCAAATTCAGTTCAAATATTCTGCTTAATGACTGTACTTCTAAACCTATTTTTAAAAAGCTAATTGTTCAGCACAGGACTCTGATTTTTTGAGTACTATGGCTTCTTGGAGTCTCATCAGAGTAATTCAGTTGGAAAATATTAAGTAAATCTTCTAGGGTTGAAAATGTCCCCCTTGTCCTTCTCCTGTGTCACTGACATGTGTTTTAAACAAAGACAGCCCCGCTGGACAGCACTGCCAGGTGCCCGACCCTCACCAGGATGGTCTTCCAGGCCTTGTGCACACTCAGGTGCTGCCTCAGGAGCTCCTGGCGATATTTGAAGACAGTATCACAATACCAAATTTTATTTTTTCCTGGAAGATGAAAAAAATTGAGCATATTAGATGTTCGCCATGTTTGTTGACACTGATGCCTTCCATCTGCTTGCTCTGGATGGGGTATTTCCTCTGTGGTGTCTAATGTGTGCACAAGCACAGGGGGCTGTCCACAACATGGAGGAGGCACATTGCAGCCACTCCACTTTGCTCTAACCCGAAGAGTGCAGGGTACTCCATCTCCCAGGTGCTGGGTAAGCAATTGCAACTATCGTCCACCTTAAAGTAACCGTTGAATAAGGAATGTCAACCGTTTCTGCAAAGAAGCCCGAGGTTGAAGCTAGTATGGCTAATGCAAGCGTCAGCACACATCAGGGCAGCTGCAGAACAAGCAGGGCTTCTATTAGCCAGCTCTTTGTCAGTCATATTATAGCAAATAATAATAATAATAATAGTAATAGTGATTATTGATTCAGATCAATAAGTTATTCCTCCAAAACTCAAAACTCATAAGAAATTTCTTTTACCCCATTTTTTGTTTAATATATAATATCATATAACATATTGCATTTATAATAGATAAGTTCATCAGAATTAACAATTGTACCTTCAGATATATTCACTAATAATGTGCCCATTCAGATGATTTATTTAAAAAAAATGTGTTGTGCTAAAGAGCCAACCCTTTCTTTATTGATAAATGAGGTTATCAAAGCATTTTTTTTCTCCAAAACCAAAAAGATATTTATTTTAAAAAGGAACCCATATCATTCATTACCAGCAGCACATTGTAAAATTTCAACCCTCTGCCTTTAAAATAGTTATTGTAGTCATCTTACAGATGGACAGGATAAGTCTCTTCTTATTTATTTTGCCAATATTTATAAGGTACATATACATAGCTTGCTTGATTTTAACCTGAAATTGATTCTGCTCCCTGCTTAACTGAAATTTGGGGCAATGCAGCTAGCAGGAATATGCAAATGTAAATCTGGGTTATGCAGTGGAATGGGGCCAATAGACATTATTTAATTTTCCAATGTCATAAGAAATTGAGAGGTGAAATAGTAAGCCCTATGTGTGTGGAAGAGCTGACTTTAGCTATTTAAAGACTCTCTAAAAAACCTGAACATTTTTCTTATTTTATAGCTAAAAATATTGAAATCATGGGAATATACTTAAACTTTAGAAGTAAATTAATTCAGTGTTTAGGTAACAAGATCAGCCACTTATTGATCCTGTTTTTATCTTTATCTTTGACAAATTAACTTCTGCTGTGTTCTTTTTTATTTTATTTTCTCTTTTATGGGGTCTGACAGTAACATTGGGAAGAACGTTAGATTCTCTGCGGTTCTGTGTATTTCACATCACTGGGCATGCGTAGGATTTTTTTGGTTTGTTTTTGTTTTTGCCTGAGCAGCACCTTTTCACTCTTCCTTTGGGAACAAAACTCCTCTTTAATTTTGGAAACATCCTCTCCCATTACAGGAAGGGCTGTCAATCACGCATCCTTGAAACCTGTGTCAATGTCAAGGCTGTGGACTTGAGCTGGGCCACAACTTCAGGCCAGGATTTCTGCCAAAGATATCAAGAAAGGGCTCCCTGTTTGCCCGTGTCTCTGACTATAAGGACTAAGGGAAGTTGGGGTTTTTGGTGGCCACCTTTGCTCCACAGAAAGAGGGCTTGCCCAGGAAGGAAGCCAAGACAAGGCAAGTCCAGATAAGGAGGAACGGTCCCAATGTTGGAACCTCTGCTCTGTCCGTGCCTCATGAGCCACACTGCAGGACTCTGTTGATCCAGCGATTAAATTTCCTATTTTTGTTTAAGCTTATTTATGTCAGTGTGTGCCACTTTTACCAAAGCTTTTTGAGTCAGGCAACATTTTATAGGGAAAACCATATGCACCTATGGATTGATTTACAAAAATGGCAATTTCTTATGGTTCAAGCCAACCTAATAGGAAATTTAGGCAGTCAGAAGTTTGTGAAGTCCCATTTCCCATTACTCTATGTTCTTGGTCTTTTTGAGTTTTAGTTTCCTTATATTGAAAAGTCAGGGATAAGTATGGACCAGATATTCACACAGAGACTGTGAAAGTTGATTAAAGCAAAGTACGTGGATACCTACACACTAGCTCTTTCAACACATGACTTGCGTTAGGAGCAGTTATGGCTGGAATATGTGGTATCCCCCACAAACTCATGTGTGAGAAAATGCAAGAATGTTTGGAGGTAAAATCATTGGATTACAAGAACTATAACCTAATCAGTGGATTAATCCACTTGAGTGGATTAACTGGGTGGCAACCTTCGGTAGGTAGGGCATGACTGGAGAAGGTAGGTCTGGAGGCGTGCCTTTGGGATTTGTATTTTGTCCCCTGGCGCGTGGAGCTTGCTCCCTGCTTTCGGTTTGTCATATTCTGAGCTGTTTTCCTCTGCAACCCCCTTCCACCATGATCATCTGGAGCACTCTGGGCTCAGAGTTATGGACTTGGCTGACCGTGGGCAGACCTCTGAAACAATGAGCCACAATAAACTTTTCCTCTTCAAAGTTGTCCTTGTCTTTTGGTCACAGTGACACAAAAGGTGACTAAAGTGCTAACTGAACATCTGATTCCCTGGGATCGACCACAAGGCCATCCTACCAGGGGTTCTCAGGCAAAATTCTGGGCTTGGTGGCACTTATGAGACAGTGAAGAGGCCTAGGTTCATCCCAGGGTGTGATAAAACCCTGACTTGTGGCACTTAGTCTTCCCTCCACTGAGGAGGAATCAGAGGACCCGTCTGGCTTCAAGTGGGGCTGTTGACAACTGATGAGAATCAGTTTTTCCTGTTAGGACAGCATTCCATTTGTGAGAAGCCCGAGGCTCTGTTAATGAGGCCGTTCTTAGGAGACGGGAGGACACCAAGTGGAGGCAGGAGGGAAGTTAATACATAACCAGTGTGTATTCTAGAGTGCTTTCGGCCAGTACAGCCAGTCCGACAACAACCTCAGGAGATAGGTGTTCTTACGTTAATAGATGAGATGGGTTAGCAATTTCTGGGTGGTGCGCTACCCAGATCCCATCCAAGGTACAGAGGCGAGATCCCAGCCCAAGAGTGTCCAAGTCCAAAACCCAAGCTCGGTTCCCTCTTTCCTATTGTCACATTGAAAGCAAGGACTGGGGTTCCTCTGCTACCCTAAGTCAACTGAGGGGCAAGATGGCTTGGCGGCCTGTGGCTGGCTGAGCCTTTCCAAGCACCCAGGGAAATCCTACTTCATGTCAGAAAGCCTGTCAACCAGGAGAATGTCTAAAGGAGTACCATGCTTCTGGAAGCGCGACTGGTCTGTGAAAGGCCACTTTGCTGCCGCGTGTAAGCACACATGCAAACTCGCTCACTACACGGGGCATACATTACATCTGGGTTCATAATTAGGACTCCATGATGTTTGACTCAATAATTAGGAAATGAAGTACACTGAAAAGTAAGAATGGTAAAAGTCATGGAGAACACTGCTTTCAAGGGCATAATGAGTCCCATTTGGGAGAAAGAAAAACAGACAATAAATCAGTTGAATAAATACAGACTAAAATCTGGATGGAATTATCTCAAATGAGTTAATAGGTTAATTCAAAATAATATTTTAGGCTTCCAGCCATGGGCTCACAGATTCACCAAGCCTGTCCTCGGCATCAGTTTTCCGAATCTGTTCTGTATTTATTTTAGTGGAAATGAGTGAAGAATGAAGACATAGCAAAATCACTTTTCCATGATGCATATGCTGCGCTGATACCATAAAAACAGTTTCCCCAAAGTTTGACTTACCAACTGAAGTGTAAGATCAAAGCAAAGATACTCCCTGGACATGTACAAATACACACAAAGGCACACAACCTTGCATTTCTCTCTCATGAAGCTCTCTGCAGCACTGTGGGTATAGAATAAAATGTCACCAAGAATAGGATTTGTTTTATGAAATGATTTTTAAACTTAAGAAGTTGCTAGAGGATATTCCACTGGCATTCTATAACAGTCCAAATTCAGACTTGGCAGACTCGGAATCTGCTTTCCATTGTATAAATCGATTTGAGTAATATTTGTAAACATTAATAGGATGCCAAGATACGAACATTAAAGATCATTATGACATCTTTTGAAAGTATGCAGAAGTATA
The DNA here is from genome assembly GCF_902686445.1 of Sciurus carolinensis. NCBI lineage: Eukaryota > Metazoa > Chordata > Mammalia > Rodentia > Sciuridae > Sciurus > Sciurus carolinensis. The sequence goes on along the minus strand of NC_062217.1, from coordinate 5,547,979 downwards.
TGCCATATAATGTTTCAGATAAATATATTCAGCTTTATGCTCAGTCTTGAGAAGAACAAAACTTTACCCAAAGGAGAAACATTTCCACACAGTTCTGTAAGTCACCTGATATTGGCATTGTAACCCTATCCTAAGCACTGGTTCCCTGTAGTAATGGGATAAGCAGGCTGAGGAAGACATTTACAACCTATAGAGCAAAGACTCAGATCCAGAATACAGGGAGAATGCTTACAAGTCAATGAGAACAAGTTTTAATACGGGACAGGAAAAAATGGCAAAGGATATGAAAGAAGAACTAATGAACCAAGGACTATTCAACCACAGTGGGTTTAGAGAGATGCTAAATTAAACAGCAGTTTCACATTTATTCTATGGGTTGATGAGGCGGTTGGAAAACAGGAATGTGACTATGTACCTAGTGGAACTGCAAAACAGCATCACCTCTCTAAAGAGAAGCTGAACAACATCAAACTAAGTTGAAGGTACCTCTATACCTTTGATTCAGTAACTCCATTTCCAGGTATTTGTTCTAGAGAAATCACACAAATGCACAAGAAGATGTATAAATGGTTATGGTTGTAGTATTGCATGTAACGGTAATAGGAGAAAACAACTTGAGCATCATGTTTTTAGTGTAATGGACAAATAAGCTGTGACCTAACTATCTAGTGGGTGGTATGCAGCATATGTAGAACTAGATCTGCAGGTAACAATGGGGGTTGAGCTAAAAAACCCACGACAGAGTGTAAAACGCATTCTAAGAAAGAACAAAACAGCAGGAAAACATTGACGTAAATTTCGTAACATAGAAGTACTGGTGTAGGTATTTCACATGGGCATTCATATGCGGACAGAGCACAGAAGTGAGCGTGGGAAGACACAACACTCTGGAAGACACTAGGAGACACCGTGGGGGAGAGAGAAGAGGGAGGGAGAACGACATTGCTTTGATTTAGTGTTTACTCTCTTAAAAAGAAAAGATGGGAAGCGAACGTTGCAAAAGGATATTGTATAGTTAACCTCTATGGTAGGTCCTAGTTATACATAACACTTATGTGTATTTTTTTTACTGGTTTGAAATATTTTTAAATTAAGTAATTTAAAAAGTAACTAACTGGATATGACTGGATGTTGCCTCACCTGTTTGCTTTAGCTTCCCCGTTCCCTTTATCCTTCCATAGTAAATCCTGAACAAGCCTTGTTTCTGCACAGCGACGGATGTGACGTTTTCATGTCAACTAAGCAAGTGCATCATGGGGTCTTCTAGGCATCGGGACTCCCTTAGAAAGTTCACGACCTGCCCATAGATGACAAATGCAGTGGGAGTCATGAGGGGATCAGACACATGATGAGTCTGCAGATCGTGAATTGGAGATGCCTGTCTGAGGACCCAGCAGCCACTTTGGGGGTGGCTGAGGAGGAAGAGGTGAGTACATGAAAGGGGCGGCGCTGGACCTCATGGTCATACCCATTGCTGCCTGCGTGGAGGGGGCACCCGCCAGCCGGTGTGCACGATGCCATGACTGTGTGGGGTTTTTAGAAATGCACTCTGTTCTGATTTCACGAGGCCAGAAGTTGGTACCTCGTGACAAAAAGTGGGTGTAAACAAGAGTGGAAGACTGGGCTGATAAATCTAGCAGAACCATGAGGCGAAATGCTTGAATCGAACTCTTGCGTGTTTATAAAATAATAAAAGGAACTAAATTTGGGAAACTGTTAGACATGTAGGAGTTTTAAACCTCTACCCCCAAATCTCCTACCTCTTTTCTTCCCAACGTTTTTATGACAAAGCTTTTATTTGCTGTATGTCCAGTTAGGTATCTATTAGCTCTTTGCAGGACTGAGTAAACTATTTCATATCACTTCCTTTTAAACTGAGGCATAATGTTCTTTTCAGCTACATATCAAAAGGTAAACAAGTATAGAAACTTCTCTTTGAAGATTCTACATGAGTCTGTTGCTAGTTAAATTTTCCTTGTACAAATCAAACAGGGTTTCCTGTTGCATGTTTACCAAGCCGTTTTTCTCTTATAAAGTACAGAATGCAGGGCTGCAATTTTCCCATTTGTTAATTTTTCCCATTGAGCTCATTCCTTCCTTTTAAATATCCTCTTACTTGTAGTCCACCTCATTTAGCAGTAAATATGGAGGATTACAAACATTCTTGTTAGATATAAAACATAGCAGGAAATTTAATTTCTTTAGTCATGGGTTTTAGCTGTAATGATACTGTGCATTTGTATAACATCTCTGCTATGAGAAATATGAACTCCTCATTCATTATCTGGAGACAAGCACTATTATCATAATTTTGTATCCTATGTAACTGAGTCACAGGAAATGAACCAGAAATAAATCATACCTGGAGTGTAGCTTACAGAAGAATGTAGCAGGAAGGACGGACGACTGGACCGTGCTGCGGACACTTGCACGCTGGTGCGTGATGCAGGGTACACCACTCAGAGAGGAGAGGGCCCATTGTCTGGGTCTGGGGTGGATAAAGATGGGATGGTGGCGAAGTCAGGCTAGCCATTGCTGACGCTGGATGACACTCAAGTCTTCCTTTATCCTCCTCAGACTCGCCTGTCCCTGTGACCTGGGCCACCGGCCACCTTTCCCCAGGCCATGAAGCCCTGTGGGTGCTGAGCTCAGGCACAGCTGTTCCTCTGGAATGTCTCCAAGGCCATGTGAACCGCTGTGGTCTTAAGCCCAGTTACTCACTGTCCTTTGGATCCACAATTCTATGGTTCTAGCAACCTGCGCAGAATCTTAGTTGTTTAAGTCTTTTCCCCTAAGGATTTTCTCAGATCAAACCAGCCTCCAAAAAGAGAGCCAATGTTTTTGATGGAAAAAAACAAAATAAAACAAAAACAAACAAACAAACAACAAAACACTAGATAAAAACCACTATGTGAAGGAAGTTCCTGTGTGTCTTTTTTGTCTCCCAAAGTCTCCTTCCTCTGTGTGAGTTTAAAGCAAGATTCCCCGATGTAGAAACAGCCCATGACTTGATGGAAGTGGCAAAACAGAGGAAGCACAGTAACTCTCCCCTGGACTGGGACAAATACCTTCATATTTCCCTGTACATGGGATTTGTACCCTGACTGACTTACTTCCATTTGGATTACCACTTATTTTAGTGTAGAAATCAATCAATGGATTCTGCTCTAGAAAAAAAATGCATGATAATCAGCCCTGGAAACTGAAATCATTAATCATCACAAGCATAAGGAATGCTATGTGACTGGCAAATTATGCAATTGGGGTATTGCATAAGAAAAATTAGAGTTATCTGTTGCGCTTAAAAAGCTAGATATTCAAGCAAGTCCCTGTAGCTTTGTTGATGCCTACCACAAAGGAGAATGTAACCTCCCTGGCTTAGTCTCAAAGGACTTCTGTCCTGGTTCAGTAGTAGACCCATGTACCATGAATTTAGAGTGAGTTGTTAGAATTTTGAGGGATTTTCTGCCTTGCCATTTCTCCGTTTATTCATTTACCACTGGTTGTAGCCAGGTTGCATTGGCCAAAAAGGCAAGCAGAAGAGAAGCAATAAGAGGACCTGCAAGCACATTGCCTTTTTTGGTGTATGCTGAACACAGTGTAAGAAACTCTCATGAGAACTTTAAGAAAGGAAACATACCATGTCTGTCATTAAAAGGGGAAAAATGTCATTGGGCCAGTAAGCATCCACTGGAACAATAAGAACTTCCTGGTGCCAGGAGTCAGAACAAATGTGTGAATGGGAATGAAGGGACATTACCATAGCGAGCCTTTCACAGGACAGCGCTAAATAAATGGAGGGATTCTTGTCAATATTTGGACAGGGAAACATGCCTCAGTCTGATTCTAAGGCACTGTATAAAAATTTCTTGAGAAACTTTGTACAGTAATCACAATAACAACAAAAATAATACACTTGTAGTTTCGGGTGGCTATTCTCATGGAAATGAAATGTGTTTCTACAGTGATCTCTTATTGTGAGCTTTGGGGCTACACGTCTCGGGCCCTCACATTGTGGCCGCAGCTGTGAGGTTCTCAGACCTTCAATGGACGGGCAGGGCACACTGAATTAGGAAAGATCGCTGCTTCATTTATCCACTACACAATTGATAAACAGCAAGTATATTACTTGTTTCACATTTTATTTGTTAAGGTCATTTTTAGCAAAAGCCAAACACATGGACCTACATATAGGGCAGCTGTGCCTCCAGTCAACCCAGTGGGGAGAAAATTGCAAACATTATTGGAATGAAATTGGACGGACGGTTGCTTTCAAGGAGCCAGCTCCCACCTGCTCCCCATGAGCCAGCCGTTTGGGGGAAGTGGGTTGTTCTCTTATCAGCCTTGCTTCCCCTGACTCCATTTTGACCATCCTTTAAAAAAGACGCTCAAGATTGAAAGGAAACTGCAATGATCCAAATCCTGGGTCTCAGGTTCTGAGCGATTTCTGCTATACTGGGAATCTAAAAGGAAAGCAGAGAAATTCAATTGAGAGAAGAAAAAAAAAAGAAAGCTTTCTCCTTTCTCTTAGCAATAACAAAGAGAAAGAGAGAGAGAGAGAGAGAGAGAGAGAGAGAGAGAGAGAGAGAGAGAGAGAGCGAGCTGCAAGAGAGAGAAGGGAATAAGACTCTTTTCTATTTTAACACTTTAGTGTATAATGGCATATGAATAATATCATCATTTTTCTGCCATTTATTCAGATGTGAAGGAACTCAGTGAATAATAATAGCTGCTGTCAAAGGTATTTATATTTAAAAGGTCTTTATGTAAAAAAAAAAAAAAAATTTTGTCAGGACTGCTTTTTCTCTGAGAGGATCCCTCCATCTCCTAGCAACCAATATGGCTATCTTCTGAATAGATGCCACATTTACAGTGGGTGCGTAACCTTTATGTGGAAGCATTTGCAAATTTAGCAGTCAGAACTCATATGAATTCAAAGCGAGTTGTTGAACTGATCCCAGAGCCAGACTTGTGATAGAAGTCTCAGGGGGGTCTCTTCTTTTGGCAAAACCGAACACATGTGATGTACCCGAATCCCCTTCTGCGTTGCTCTAGCCTCGTGTGTTCTGCAAATGAAAAAGGCCCCTTAAATAACCCGTTCATAGAACTTTTATCTATTTTAAAAGAAGAAAAACAAGCTAACCTGAGGACATACCAAGATTTCACTTCACAGATTACTATCCTAATGGAAAGATTATCTCTCAAGAAAGAAAATGTTTAGCAGGAGTTCATTTATTTAAAAAAATGTTTTTTTTTGAACAGTCATGGAAACATTTGGGATTCAATTCTCTCCTTTGCTATTGTATTTTGATTATTTGTAATGTATTAGTGTTATTTTCATTCCTGATAAATCTTACAGTAGGGACTTTGTGCATATTCTAAAAAAACATTAGCTAAGACTTCTAATCTCACTATCAGATAAACGTTGTAATAACTAGATTATGAACGAATCACTAAGCAAAATTCTTAGGAGAGGCAATAGTGAGGGAGAGCCCTTGACGTCTAGTTCTTTGGGTTATGTTTGATGGCAGAATGGACATTGTCATTAAAATAATAAAATGTTTATCTAATATGGCAGATATCCTGTCAAAGGAGCACATGGTTTTGAAAGAAGATCATTTAAATAATTTTAAGAACTCTTTAAACTCCCTGAGAAGAAACTTCTGTAGGTGAAGTTCTCATTGTAGAGAAAGGGGTGTATAAGAATCTGGGCCAACCATCAACCTGTAGTAGAATCTCAGACTGGCAGCCAGTGCCACAGCACACAGCCCTTTGTCCTGCGACACCAAACACTAAAGCAGCAGGCACCAGGCAAGCTCGCCATCAGCCACAGCCCTTCCCCTGCCCCCGCAGATTTCCACCTCTCTGCCAGGAAGCACTCAGAGAGCCAGATATGGTACTTGTTCATTTATTGAGTCATTTTAGTTAGTTTTAACTCACTTTCCTTCCATGTAACTTGCATGTCATCTCTTTCTTTGTTCCCTCCAAATCTTGTATCCCTTATTAAAATGTTCCCAAGAATTTGTAATAGCATTCTCAGAAATTTCTGGAGTGCTTTGCAACCCCCACAGGGCTTTGCTTTATCTCACTGATCTTGACAATGACCCTGTATAGGTATGTTATTTTTAATTAATGCCACCATTTTTATACCCAAGGAAGCTGAGCTGTGTAGTGATTACCTGGCTTGTGGAGCTCATAAAACTAGGACCCAGTCAACTCTAGAGCCTCGGGTCACAGCTCTTCTCAAGAGGAAGCTGGGAAGGGGCTTCTTGAGGAGGCCTCTGTTAGAAGACAGAGCAGAGAGTAAGGGTGACCTGAAGGGAACTCTCCTTCAGTCACCAGGAAGTCAGGCAGAGGATAAAGCTCCTTCCTCCAGATGCCACCCTACTCAGGAGGCTGACCGCGGGCAGGATCCCCAGCCCCAACAGCCTGTCCAAGGGACTCTGCAGGCCTCTTGCAGGTCCTGAGAAGGTCCCTCTGTTGGTTAGGTCTTCTTCCTCAAGCCAGAGGTGCCAGCTTCAGCTTCATCTGCAGGTCAAGAAGTGCAGCATCTCAGATCTCACTGTGGACACACCAAGTGAGCGGTTCATCTGTGCTGCAGAGAATTGGTGTTTTACAGCCTTTTGGAGATTCTTAGGCACTTTAAAGGTAGGAGAACACTGCTCCAAAATTCTGCCCCATATGGTGCCTAATGGGAACCTTAGTGTCTGAAATCTTCACCCTGTGTGGACTCTTCCTTTCCTGTCCCAAAAATCCTAGATCCAGATGTAGCATCTTTTCTAGAGGGATTTATTTTATTAGTTCTTAAAGTGGATGATCTCCTCTTAACTGACTTTCTAAAATCATTGACTTTACTCCCATAATCATTTTATCTTTAATGTGACATTCCTAACTAAGCACTGGGAATTAATAAGTTCCCAGGCTTCTGAAAGGTACTTTACTTTTTGAAATAGATGCGGAAAGAGAGAGAAGAGTGATTCTGAGAAAAGAAAAAAATTACAACAAATAAATTGGGAAGGAACATGTTTTGAAATGTGTGTTAGATATTGGTATTGATTTGTTCTGGAAGTGTCTTTGCACTTCCCATACAGGACACAGAAGGATGGTTTATAGAGTCAGTCAAAACCCCAAGGATGGCTGAGGTGTCTTCCTGTAAACAGGAGACAGTAAGTAGATCAATTTAGTCAAGAATCTAGTTAAGGCAGAGAGAAAAATCAGATTGACTATCTGTGGTTGCTGGGTCAGTCTGTCCACCTAACATTGCAAGAGATGTTCCCTTTTAATGATTTATTTTGATGTTGTACAGAAGATTTTAAAATAATGTCTTTGTGAATTATTTATTCATAGCTACAGCTTTGGGAAGGTGGACTTATTGTCCTTCACCAAGGGAGCTTTATGATGCTGGAAAAAGACACCAGTCATTTCAACATTAAGTAGACATTTGAGTCATTCTTGCAGGTCCTATCCCTAAATGTGTAGCATGCGCGCGCGCTCACACACACACACACACACACACACACACACTCAGATAAACCGCCTTTTAGTCAAATGTGCTACAAAACTTAATTCCAAAGTATAGAAGAAAATGAGGCATCTTTCCTGTGGTTTCCCTCCCTCCTGAAGTCTTTAAACGTCTGCACAATGGGAAACCCAAGGAAACTCAGCTCCAGGGAGCAGCTTCACCAAGCCAAGTGTGTCCAGCAAAGACTTCCAGGGTAAAGCGTCCACTCTAATCAAGCTTCCCGGTTCTGTCCAGAACTCCTCCACACAGACAATAAGAAGTGGGTGGGGGCAATGGGAACACAGCTTCCCATCCTCCAGAAGCATTCCGCTGAAGCTTGAATTTCAGCTCGGCTCAGAGCATTGTTTCTGCCTGGTTCTATTTTAATAGCTCCATATGGAGACAATAAAACGACATGACAAATAGCCTGTGGTTAGGTTCCAGTGCTTTCTCTCTGATCCCCATTCATTCTCCCTTGTCAGGGTACCAATCCCGTCCCCAGACTCTTCTCCCAATTTACAGTGCTTGAACAAAATACATTTTTCATTTATACCTTACTGGCAATCCGACTGAAAATAGCAAAGCCACCACTAAGAACTTCTTCTTAAGTAGCTTTTCTTTGACGAGAAGGAAAAATATTGACTCAACTGGGTTAGGAAGATGCAGAATGTCGTTACCTTTATGTGATCCTTTTCATTTAATTCCTTCTTAGGATCCATTTTGACTCTATTTTTAGTTTGCCATCAAGTCTCCTTCTTTGGGTGTTGACTTTACTGCCATCTTTCTGTTCCCTAAAATGCAGACAGTTTTCCGGGCATTTTGTGGAGGAAAGTTTTATCTTGATTTTCAGACAGTCTGATTTTTTTTCTTTGTAGAAATAATTCAAAATACTTCAAGTAAAATGTATTCATTGTGGTATTCAATCTGATTACTTATCATCAAGGCCGTTTAGAGTTTTCCACTTTCCTACCCTAATGTGCTACTCGGCAAAACAAAATTGCAAAATTCACAGTTTCAGTTTCTAAAATGATGGTGGTGGATAAGGAGAAAACTTTCCTGAGACTAATAAGAATTTAACTAAGACAAAGATCTGAGGGACACATCAATCTTTGCCACCCAGCAGAACTGGGAATTGTTGAATCAAACAGTTCAGAAAGAAATAATCCCCATCCAGTGCTGAGCAGAACCCTACCTGACACTGGACTCCCAAGGTCTCCACCTTGAGTTTAGAGTCCCAGGGGTAGAATTTCTTTGATTCCTTGGTGGTCACACGACTGTCTTTCTGAATAGCTGTGGCATCTGTCTTCACAGACTTGTGAAGCCCTTGTCACTCTCAGGGCTCAGAGAGTGTCTAGAGTGAAGGAGGCTGATCCCTTTATTATTTCTTTGTGGCTCCTGTATAGTTGGGGCCAGAATCTCTGTCCCACTATAGGGTTTACAGGAAGCTTGCCACTGTGCCCTCTCATCTCAGTGAAGAGCTCTGGAGTAAAGCAAGACTGGATGTCACCTTTCCTCACTGTCTGCCAGGGACCATTCGAATCTCTCCCCTTTCACATCCCCAGCCTCACACCCATTGCCTAAATGCACACACTATTACCTCTTTCTACTTTCTAGTCATCTTCCAGCCCAGAATGCCTCCTGGGCTCCCCTTTGCTAGGAGGACAAACACCGAACCCCATACCAACACGAATGACCCCCTGTGTGTGGCCCCAACTCCCCTCTCCACCCTCATCTCCACCCACAGAGTTGGAGGGGGTGCCCTTCCCAAGGTCCTCCCTGTCCTCCTGCATCTGCTCCACTGTGACCACCATCCCTGTGTGTGGTCACTGCTTACTCCTGGGCCCTGCACCAGATTCTATAAAGACGAAAAAAACCTTGTTTAGTGGCGTATTCTCAAACCCAGTTTGTCACCTGGTTCACTGTATGCCACCAGAAATCATCTGGCAGCTCCTAGCCCTAAACACTTCTCAGATTTTTGGTAGAAAAGAATGGTCACCGTAGGCTGGATGGACGAGGGACAACCTCAGACCTTGTACATGGTACATTCGCCATCACCTCTGAGGCCTAAAAGATACTCTTATGGGTGCTACTTGGACTGCGGGCTGTAAAGATGCAGGGTTGTCATTAGTCTGCCAGACTAAATTCACACAAGAAATTCATACCAGGAAGAAGCATGATTGAAACACAGGTCGAAAGAGGGCCCTACGTTCCACATGACTAGAACGAGAGTCTTCCTTGAATTTGCAATTTATGGGACAGGATTCCTTGATTACGATTTCCTTAATTTATGCGGGCAGCTCTCCCAGACTTAGAGGTGGATGCCAGGGGGACTGGTGGAAGCCGAAGGAGGGGCAGCCAGGCTGCACCGGGCCTGCAGTGTTGGGGGTCAGAGATGTGTGTCGGGGGCAGATGGAGCATTTAGCGGAGTGGTACAAAAGACAAATGCTCCCCAAGCCGAATGAAGCTGGTGTGAGCAGCGGTGGTGGGACCCGAGGACACGGGAGAAGAGGCATCGGATGGTGCGGGGCCCAGTGAGCTCCTTGGAAAAATTTCAGACTGTACGTTGGGACAAGGAGGAGCAACTGGAGGATGTCGACATCAGAGGTCCAAGGCAGGTTTGTGTTTTTAGAAAGACAATTCTAGAAAAAGGAATGGAGTGCCCAGAGGAGAGACTGGAAAGGCAGGTGGGACATTTAGGGTTCTGGAGGGAGAGGTGTCCAGGATAAGCAGAAGTCTGGAGAGACATGTAGGCAAGAGAACGGACATGACCTGCGGATTGGTGGGGTGGGGGGAAAGGAACAACAGAGTGAAGCTCCAGAACGCCTCCGTTGGAGCGTTAGGTGAGATAGCCGTGAGTCTTTGGCGGTTGGGGAATTACTGAAACTCTTGGAGACCAGTCACTGAGACGGGATGCAGTCAGAAGAGACAGACTTCAGGACAGAAGCTCACCACCTTCCAACATCCACGAGGTTGGTGGGAGGACTGCTACAGAGGAGGCCCAGAAGGTGAGTCAGTGGTGGCCAGAAGACAGGAGCGTGGCAGGGCTGGTCGTGGACACCCTGAGGAGGAGTGCGTGCTCAGCTACGCCAGCGGACCCAAGGCAGATCTGATTTTTTTGAAAATGATCTGAGTAGAGAAATCAGGCTGCAGGGCAGATGCAATGGATCAAAGGCCAAATGGAAGATATGGAAGCTGACCAGGGGGAAGACCCTACTTCCAGAAAGCGGGCTGTGAAGGAGGCTTCGGCCGGGCAAGGAGATGATTTTGAGCCCAGGCCTCCCTCCCGCCCTCTCTTTCCTTTCATTGGGACTGGCTGACGTTCTTGAGGTGCACCTGGCTCGGTCTCAGCAGAAGACTGGGGTTGGAGGAACTGACGAGTATGCCCAGCGTGCCCCACAGTGTGCCCCTGGGGGCAGGCCACAGAGCCCTGCGTGAGTCCAGAGGAAGGGATGGCTTTTTGTGACTTGCCTTGTCACCGGATGCTCAAAGGGGCCTTAGGTGGCGTCGGGACTGGGGCCGAGGGGAGTGGTGCTCCCAATGAGGCGTCGGCTGACGAGGTCTCGAAGATGCAGAAGGGAGGGAGTCTGGAGGGGAGCAGAACAGGTGACCCTAGGAAGAGGGGCCTGTCTTCCAGACCCCAGGCAGAGCCGGGAGGGCGAGGCACGGGACGACCCCGCTGTGCTCCAGACCCTCCCAGGTCCCCCGACGCAGGCCTGGCTTCGCCAGGAAGAACCGTGTTTATGAAACGTAACGAGTTTGAACGTTTGCTGACCCTCGTCCAGGGGTTGGTTGCATCTGGCCAAACGGCCGCAGATACATGACTGTGAGTCGCCTTCTTATCTCTGCTTCCCAAGCCCAAACAGGCGGCAGCAGCCATGGAGCTGTGGCCGCAGCTCTTCCTGTTTACCGTCGGGAGCTCACGGCCTCCAGGCAGGCTCAGGAGGTACGGGGAGTCTTGGGAAAATACTAGGAAACCGGGAATTTAAAAACAAGAAGGTGGTTGACATGAGAGCCCTCTGAATGCTGGATGCCGGGAAAGTGGGAATGCTGAGTGGAGGTCCTGGGAGTGCTGAGAGGCCGGCAGGAAGCTGTCCAGGGACCTGGGGACTCAGTGGCTGGTGCTCAGTGCCTGGAACTGCCGGGCCTGATGGCTTCGGTTCTTTTCTTGTTCCTGCTTTATCAGGTTGATGGCGGGAGCGTGGCCAGTCAGCCTCTGACCCAGCTTCCGACCCCTCATTAATTTGTAATATAGTCGATGTTGTCACTAAATATAAAGCAGTTTACCTGCACTTAGAAAGGAAGCGGCTTAATAGGCTGTGCAGCCACAGGGCTGTGTGTCTGTCGCACTTCCCCCGCTGGGTCTCTTCCCCAACCCGCACTCAGTGAGAAACCCCTACCTGGCAGTGGCCCTGAGAGGCAGGTTGGTCAGGTGGCTGCTCCCTGCCCTTGGTGGCGCCTCCTGCCTGCTTGACCACTTAAAAGGAGCACACTCACTGGCTCCCAGCTATTCCTCATCAGGAGCAATAGATGCCTAACCTTCTACATGCATCCAAGATTTGTCTCGATGTGGTCCATTTATTTTAATTTGGGACTGTCAGTGAGGAAAAAAAAAAAAAAGAAGTAATTAAACTTGTGACGAGCATGGAAAACGTTTCAAGCCCTAAGGCTGCAGTGTGATCTCTCTGGTTCACTCTATTTCTTCTACTTGTCAGATCAAAGTCCCGACCCTTAAAACTCAGCCATGCTTTGATTAATTACTTCATACAATGAATTTTGCAAATTATAGTTCTATGTGATTTATTTCATTTTTAGCTTCAATTGGAGCCTTTTTTTTCTTTTCTTTTCTTTTTGGTTGTTCAGTCAGCCTTCACTTGGGGGAAAGCAGGCTTTAAAAACTGCATCACAGGGTTTTGTGTTTACAGAAAAGTCATACGTAAGTGTTTTCAATAACATGTTGCGTCGTAACGAGAATATAAAAAAACCTGTCGCTACTTGGAGATGGGATTTGAAGAAATAAGAGTTCCTTTCTACGATCTCCAAGTCCACTGAGCCCTGCCCCACCGTCTCCTTCACCTACTTTCCCACCTGAGTAATGCATGTGGGAAACGGAAAGTCTCTCTTTTAGGTTTCTCCCTCTATTTTTTCCTCATCTTCAACTTCTTGTCAAGATAAATTAGGCTGAACTTATTCAAAATTAGTAAAAGGTTTTCTCCAAAGTAAAAATTGGGGATTGAGTTAGATATTAGATAGAGGAATATGTCTCAGAAAAATTCTCACAAGATTTGTGGGTCATCCTTTTGAATATGAGATAGGAAACCTGGGCTCCCAGGTCTGCCCATCCAGATCCCTCAGTGGAAATGCAAAACCCCTGTCTGTCCCTGAGGCTACCTGACGCCTGAGTCCTTGCCCTTGGAATGTGATTTTAGGCCGGGCTGTTGGCCTCTTGACCCTCTGCTCTGAAAATGTTTGTTCAGCGAGGGTACAGCTCATGTCTCCCAGCACCTGGGGTCTTAGTTTTTGGATAGGAAGGGGTTTCCTGAAGTATTCTGTGCAGCCATACTGAAGACTGGTGACCAGGCACGAATGGAGACAGGCAAAGAAATGGAAAGTGATGGTCTTTGAGGTGACCGTCAGCTGTTAGCCAAGCAGAGGGGACTCATGCATGTGGCTTACAAAGCTCCATGTTTACAAGTGAAGTAAAGCCCAGAGAGTCTTGCATTCATTTCTTTAAGAAAGCCCACGCATCATACATATTAACATTTCCCTTCTCATTCAAAACACTTGCGACAGAATTATTATCCATATTCCCAAGAGAGAATAATATTGCCAAAATTTCAATAAAATATTTTTTCTTATACAAGGGATGCAAACCATATTAAAGCTAATGCAGAAAAGAGAGGGAGCACTCGCCTGCCATTCCACCCCCTGTTAGCATCTGCTTTTATTTTTTTGGGTACATTTCCTTCCAGTCTCTTCTTCTGAAGGGCAGACAAACTTTACATTGTATTCAGAGTTTTAACATATTTTTATTCATTATTACTTCCTATTATGTCATAAACACATTATTTTACATCCAGTCTACATAATCTTTTAGTGAATATACTACAATTTACTTAATCATTTCACTATTTGCAGTTATTTGAAATTTTTCTCAATTTTATTCTACAAACAATGCTAAAATGAACAGCCCGGGGTGTACAAGTATTTAAGTGTAATTTCTTAGGTTAGATTCCCATAAGTACAATTAACCAGCTCAAAGTTCTGGATATATCTCCTGTCAAATTGTTTTCCCTTTAAAGAGTTGCATCAATTTCTAATGTAAAGAGCAAAATATAAAATACCAATCTTTACTACACTTTGGCTATCATCTTGCTATTTTAACTTTAAAAAATAATTTATTAATATTTTTGGTGAATTTCTTTTCTTCAATTTTGATGCCTGGACGATTCCTGAGGGTCGATATAAACGCTTCCTGAGAAAGAAGACCCCTTGGTTGTCACTCTGCCTTCCTGCTTTGGCTATTCCTGGTCTTTTTCACTTAGTGGCTTGTCTTGAACTCACCCCTCCTTTCATCAGATCTCACACATCTGATCACTCCTCTTTTTGAATCATTTTCTTCACTCGGCTTCTCTCACTCTGCCCTCTCCTGTCTTCTAATCAGTAGCTTCCTGTCTGCCTCCTTTGGAGGCTTCTCTTCCTCTGCTGCACCTCAGATGTCTGGGGTCCTCTGCTCTGCACACTCTTCTCCCTCTTTCGAGAGCATCCCGTCGTGGCCTTGGCTATTGATACAATTCACGGACACATGACTTAGACTCAGCCAGCTCTCTTCTTGCCCCCGTATTTCTCATTATCTACCGTAGGTCTCAAACTTGACATCTAAAAGCTGATGGAGTTGAAGCTGAATCTCAATCTCCCCCACACGTGTTCCTGTGTCTCGCCCGCCTCAGTCACGGCATCTGCACTCGCTGGACGCCTGTGAATCCTACCTCTCTCCTTCTTTCCCCTTCCCCGTTCAGCAAGTCCTGTCCCTACCCCAGTTCACTCCCTTCATCTTCTCTCCCTCGGTAGTCGGGCCGTTGCTGTTTGTCTGAACGACTGTAGTTTTTAGCTAGCTTCTTTTCTGCTTCACATTTAATTTGTCATTATGCAGAGAGAAGGCTGTTTTAATAACAAAATTAGACTGTATCTCTCCCCTGCTTATAATTCTTCAAAAGCTTTCCACTGTGCTTGTAATAATATCCAAGTCCCTTGATCTGACTTGTAAGACCAGGCATGGTTTCCCACTGCCTGTGCCACTAACCTCTCCTCCTGCCTCTCTTCCCTCTACTGACCAGCCATATTGATCCTTGCCTCAGTGTGCCAAGCACTGTCCTCGTTTGGGGATTAAGATGCACCTGGATCATGCATTGCCTGTGCTCTCACGTGGATCTCCCCTTTTCTCAGTCAGATCTTGCTTTGACACCATCTTCCCAGAGAGAAATTTATGCACCTCATCAAAAACATGTCCCCATCCTTCTGATTTCTGTAAAGGCCTTTGTTTCCTTGAAACTTCATTGCCATTTGAAACCACACCTTGTCACTTTGCGTTCTCATGGTCTCCCCTCTGGACAGGGAACTCCATGGGACGAGGTCCGTCTGCTGCACGTGGTGTCCCCATGCTGACACAGTCCCTGGTGCAACGTGCACATTTGGATGAATGCACACTAACAACATTTCACTTTGTCTTTTGGACAGCAGGGAGCCACTGAAAAATTCCAACTGTTGACTGGTGTTTGGAACAAGAACACCATTGGGTCACCTGGCACAAGCCTGGAGAATGGACGACAGGAGTGCATAATTGGAAACCAAGTGAACCACTTAGGTACTTATTGTAATCTTGAGGCTAGAGATGATGAGCATCCAAACTAAGGAGATAAGACATCTCATACCCTAAGCCCAGTGCTGGTGCCAACTCAGTGGAGTCCATTTTGTCTGGCAGCCAGCAAACTCACTTTGTAAAGGCTAATTATTGTACTGGCAGCGACGGAAGATGCATTACCTGAGACTGCAGACCAGAGGCGAGGCCAGAGGCAGGCAGGTACTGGGTGTGCTTTTGGGTGCTGGGAGAGGATGCAGAGGGGTGGCAAGAAGGTGGGAACGAGGGAAGGGCTTTCATCCCAAGGGGACAGAGGGACCACATGCACGGATCTAGGACAGAGGGAGAGGCCAGACACAGAAGGAAGAAAGAGACCCGTAGGTGAGCAAGCCCAGCTGGTGAGTATGTGTGGAGTGCAGGTTGTGTCCAGCCTTGGGCCTGAGGGGGCAATGCTCCTTCTTTAGACTGAAGTAGGTGGGGTGGCGGCTGCTGCAGAAGCAGCTGGGCCGTCAGCGCCGCCATTGATGGTGCTCCTCACCTTCCAGCTCAGCGCAGGCTCCTGGAGGAAGGGATGTGAGCTTGGTTTCTCCAGTATCTTCCCAGGTTCTGACCTCAGTTCTGAGCCTGGAGAAGACAGCCTGGCAGGTGGCCGTAGGAGCGGGGATTTAACCCTGCCGGGGCAGTCACCTGACTTGCTCCAACCGCAGAGCTCAGCTGACTTGTGTGGCTGGGTTTTGTTACTTGAGAAACCACTTACAAGCCAAATGCACCACACCTTTCACCAAAGAGCCAGCCTCACTGGTGCCTGTAGCTGTGTCCCCTGCCGTGGGTCTCAGCATTCCAAAACTCCACGCCCCCCATTCTCAGTAGAGACCGGCTCGCCCTCCTGTCAGTTAATTTATTGAAATAGGAAGAAGGACAGCCCATCAGAGGGGATGGCTGCTTTGCCTGTCCTACCCCAGTGACAACACTGTGTGGTCAGGGCCTCATCACATCGGCTGCCCACCAGGACCTTTCTACAGGGCCTTTTGCTCCTTTTCAGCCTCTGAGGCTCAGGGTGAAGTGGGGGGCAGGGATGAGCCTTCATCGTCTTCACAGTCATCGGTACACAAGTCCAGGTTCCAAAACAGCAACCTGCCCACAGAAGTGTCCCTGTAAGCGAAGAGACCTTCTGGACCAGCTCAGCGCTCCGGGCTCTCATTCTGAGGCGGTTGGCTCCCTCTCGTTGCGACACCTCCGACGTGGGAAGAAACACAAAGAACACAGGGGTTTGGCCTGACTTGTGCCTGTGCTTCCTTTGCTCTGGCTTCCTGTTGAAGAAGGAGGATTTTGTTCCCACCACGAGACTCACTTTATCTAGATCCCATCTACAGAATTGTGTTGGGCGACCTCTGGTTAATCTTGATTGGCTGTTATTACTGGCTGAACAGGCTCGGGCAGGAAACGGCAGCTCGAGGAGGGAAGATTCTTTAAATGATAAGTTTCAGCAAAAAATACGAGTATATGCAGTTTTATTTGCATGGTCTTGTATTTTACACTGTGAATGTATACAGCGTCTAATATTTATCCTATTTCTTTATGTCTCTTAAGCTCAGAAAAACTCCCTTTTCCTTTTCTTGTTTGCAGTTGGGCTTTACTGGGAGTTGCAGACTTCAAAGTGGAAGGGGAGCCCTTGGAGATTCATCGTGCAGAGGTCCCGACCTGCCGCAGATCTGCACGCTCACCGAGGTCTTGCCCAGGACAACAGGCACGCAGAGACCGGACACACGGTGGAATCTCTCTGTTTACAAGTGTACATTTTCACAGACGAGGGAAGTTAGCAAGCAGTTGGAGAACGCAGTGCTGACTCAGATATGCTAATTGTTTTGCATTTATAACTTGCATCAATATGCGAAAATGTGTTTGGAGATGTGATTCAGAGTGTGGATTCTACTTGTGGACTTTTGAACACGTCTGCCTGGGGTTAGTTATCCTTTAGTACTAACAAGACAGCCAAAAAGAGACAAGCGGCTGGCAAGCCCACAGCTCCACAGGCAGATTCTCCACCAAGGGCCTTGGCACAGTGAATCCCACCTCTGTCCACCTGCACTGTGGGTATGAGGTCATTCCATGGATCTCAGAACTAGACGGCACCTCTGGAACATGCAGCAGAATGACCCAGGCAGGGTCACAGTGGCTTCTGTGCCATCCCAGAG
Source organism: Sciurus carolinensis (assembly GCF_902686445.1). Classification (NCBI taxonomy): domain Eukaryota; kingdom Metazoa; phylum Chordata; class Mammalia; order Rodentia; family Sciuridae; genus Sciurus; species Sciurus carolinensis. The sequence continues at coordinate 5,530,428 of NC_062217.1, read as the reverse complement.
TACTAGTCACCCCACGGGTCTGGGTACTCACTCCGGAGTTCACTGATTTACAGGGCTCCTAAGAAAAAAGTCCACCTCGGATGGCTATTGTTAACATTGTGCTCATTTCCTCCTGGTCTTTTAATCGTGGATTGACAGAGCCGGAGCAGAGTGTGTGGTTTTACCATTGTTCACGGCTTATTCCTTCTTAGGCACCTCCCACTCCTGAGGATGGGCTGGGGATGCCTGCCCAGCATGATACCAACAGCCTCTGTCTGCTCTCCTGGTGTTCGGCATTAACCATGCTTTACTGCCAAGAGCCCTTCTGTTCCCAGCATGCTTCTGCCTGCGTGTTTGTACCCCTCTCTATTTCCTTAAGGTAGATTTTGGAGAAGTAAAATCAGTTTTAGTACAGATTTATTAAAAAGTTATAGGAGAAATATACCAAAAAGAGACCAAACTTGCTTCTTTTACTTAAGCAAGATAACCCAGGACATTTCACCATTATAAAAAAAAAAAGATTTTTTTAAAAATATTTTTTAGATGTTAACAGATAGACCTTCATTTTATTTATTTATTTTTATGCAGTGCCGAAAATCGAACCCAGTGTCTCACACATGCTAGGCAAGTGCTCTCCCACTGAGCCACAACCCCAGCATAGAAAAAGATTTAAAAAAAAAACAAAACCTTTTTGTTAACTTGATAAGAACTCCATGCCATTCAGTCCGTTGAAACTGTATTTCTGTTTACAAGTGAGAGTGACTATTTGTCATTATCTATCTGAAAATGTCTATGGCTGGTTCACTGATGCTCCTCATTCTTTTATTTTTCATTCAAGTGTTGGCATGTATTTCCTGTGACCTATCCCAATCGTTCACGTGTGTGGTGCTTCTAACAAGCATGCTGACCCCAGACCTCCCCTGGAATTCTGCTTTGATTACGCTGGGTTGGGCACCCACGCTGGTGATCTTTCATTCCTCGGGGACTTTGGTAAATGGTCGGAGGTGAAGACCACAGAACTAGACTCTCCACATGCAACCTGTTATCTGTTAGTTTCCTGTTGACTTTTATAAACTTTACAGATACTTGCAATTTTTCACAGAGTCTAAACATGGATGCTATGGAGTCTGAGGTGTGTACTCAGAAGCCAACTGCTTGGGCTAAAGAGCCCTGTCCTTTATAAATATGTCATCCCGAGCAGGCATGCCCTCTCCCACTGCCGCGGTTTCCTCTGTGGTCATGCAGGATTAGCATCCTCACCTGCTGTCTTTGTTAGACTGTTGTGCTGGTGGTTGGTGTCAAGTATTTACAATGTCTGGCACATCATATGCATTAGGTAAGTACAGAGGGTGTATTTTCTTTTATCAAGTCTTTCATTGGTTTTATTCTGAGTCTTTTTCTTCCCCCAAGATCAGGTCAGCACGGATGCATATTTTACCTTAAGTTCTATTGTTCTCTTTCTCACTGCTACGCCGCAGATCTGTATTTCACTCAGGCTTGGAAGGAAGTTGATGTAGAAGGAGAAACAAGTCCCTCAGAAACGTAAGAGGCTGACGTTCAGTGTCCCTAACTCCTAGTTCCATCTAAACCACTCTTTTCTGATTTCAGAATACAAGTAAATTCCTTTTTTTGATATCTCCTGGCTTTCACTGCCCATGTTGAATGGTCCTGATGGGCACCTCATTGCACTTTTGGAGCAAATTCTCTGCTTTACTTTGCTTTATCAACTCATGCTCATTTGCACACATTTCTTTTTTCCTTTTTTTTTTTTTTTTTTTTTTTTGGTGCTAGGGATTGAACCCAGGGACACTTAACCACTGAGGCACATCCTCAGCTCCTTTTTATTTTTTATTTTGAGGCACTAAGTTGCTTATGACCTCACTGAGTTGCCTAGGCTGGCCTCAAACTTGGGGTCCCCCTGCCTCAGCCTCCTGAGTCTCTGAGGTCGCAGGTGTGAGCCACCACTACAGGCTTATACAGGATTTTTGAAATGAGCCTCAATACCACTCTGAGAAAGTCGGTCCTGGTAGATATTGCTCCCTCCTGTCAGATGTTCCTTCCTTCCTGATTCTCACATATATAGGACGTCAACCTCATTGTCTGAGCTCATGAATCATATTCTATAATACCTTAAATGAAATGAATTGGATAGTAGCAAAAACAACAGTCAAATTTTATGAATTCAAATTTCTGGGAAGAGTGCGAACACCTTCTTTGTCTCTGTCAATTTCCCATCAGTTCTCTAGGAGCAGCCTGTCATCTGTAACTTGCTTTCAGCAATGGCAGCATCTGCAACCATGGAACAGGGTGGGTGGTTGATGCTGGTGGCTGTCAGGATGCCAGATACTGGCGGTTTGGGTTACATCTGAGTAGCCCTCAGTTCTGTGGTCCCTAGTTGTACATCCCCAAATGCTCTAAAGGTCAGTAAATAAACAGTTATCAAATATATGACAATCTTAAAAGTACCAGGAGACGACCCAATTTAATAAGGCTGTGGGTATCTCCATTCTTTATATAGTGTTAATTGTCACCAGAAGCCTTCATGGAGGGTGTAATTTTTCGCTACGAATCTCTGAAATATATTCACAGGGCACACTTTTTGACATTTTTCGGCATGGGATTGTTCAAATCATAAATGCTCATATTTGCAAAGGTACCGAGAGGTCGTACACTAGAATGGAAGTCCACTGCTGAATTAAGCTCCTGGAATAGAGAAATATCTGTTGAATGAAAGAAAAGTTATTTGCTGTATTAGACAAGAGTAAATGCATGATCTGGGTCATGGAATCCTGTGACAGGGCTTTAGTAAGTCTAATATCCAATCTCTATGAAAAGACTGGACTGCGCTCTTCCCAGTATTGAGTCAGACTTCTGGTCATAAGAGAGCGACTGTAAGCGGCATTACCACTCGGAGGCCACAGGGGTAGCCTTCGGTGCAGTGAGACAGTGTTGATTGAATTTCCGCTCAGGCAGCTTCTTTAAGTCTTTTACCTGCTCCCGGGATCATCTGAGCCTCAGGGAAACCTAACTCTCTGGGTCCTCTTTCCCATGGGGACAGGCAGTGATGGGGGTGGGGTGGGAACAGAACAATTATTTTTCACCGACTTCAGTGCTGCAGGAAGCTGCCTGTTACCACAGGTCACGTTTCTCTTGTTTACTGGCCGAGGACCTTTTTGTTGCGTAGATCTTTTGTTTTCTCCAAGTGTAATCTCTGTTGCACATGGAGTTCAGACAATGCAGATGACCCTGTCTTCAATGCACAGAGTTCTCTGTCAAGATATTGTTGTCCCTCACTGGGCCCAAGTCCCATTTTAGTGCAAGGGAGAAAAAAAAAAAAGAAACAATAGAGACAAATTTAGACACTGATGGGAAAAGAAATGCTGCTCACTGTCCACCCTGCCTTTGAAGTTACGCCCACCAGGCCACTTCCTTTCACCTTCCCAGGGATTCCCAGCGACCCAGAACAGCCTGTGTGAGCCAAGGCAGACGACATGATTAACATGTGGCTCACCCTTCTGTGGTAAGTTCACGTCCCAGGCATCCCTTCCCATAAAAAAACAAAACAAAACAACAAACCTTCACGTATTCCAACAGAAGCAAAATTCATCTCTCTGTTAGGCTCTAGACTAGATCCTTATCAACTTTTATTTTCCCAGCCATTACTGACCAGCAATAAACCGGAGCATCTCAGGCCTTTCTGGGCTCTCTAGCCTGTGTCCTCTGACCATGCGTAGGGCCTTTGCCAGGCCTGTGCTCCCCGCTTGCTCCCACAATGAGCTGACAACACAGTCTCAAGTGCTGTCAATGTGCTAGGCAATGTAAATTGACCCAGTGATGTGCAGAGACATTTATCAGCGTGTAAGATGGATGACCAATTTTGAAAGTATCCAAACTGTGTGCTATTTTTGGTGGGATATATGTGTCTACTACAGTGGCCTAGATAATAAGTGCAATAAGCAATAACAGTGCAATCTCTTCTTGGACTGCCTTGTTAATGAACTGTGAAACTAGACAGATGCAGTCATAAATACATAATACTATTTCACATGGGAACAATGTCTGCTTTGAAATCATCTATCTTATCACTCAGAGCTCTCCTTTTGGTAGGTCATCACTGAGTGTCTTTTACTTTTTAAAGTTTTTGAAGATTATGTACATATTTATACATAATAATGGATAGGTGCATAGTATTCACACAAATATCATGTATCCAATTTTTAAGCACATTTAACATCTCTTAAAGCAGGTTATAAATATGTATATCAGACACAGTTATTTGCACATACATGTGGACCGATGTGCTCTGTTTTACCTAATTGAAGTGGGCGTAGCTTCTTGAGAAGTTTTCTGTACCTGCAGGTTTCTCCCTAGTATCATTGCTAGTGAGGTAATTTTCCTCCAGGATTTTTCTCCTCAATCTCCTCTTCTTCCATGTAGGAGAAAGAGAAAAGGTGGAGGCCGGGAGGAGAAAGGTAGGTAGCAACCTGAGGCACGCCACTGAGTGAGGAAATGGTGAGGCCGGCCCTAACAAAAAGAAATCCCATGTTTGCATGTTTCTTCTTGATCCTGAAGAAGAACACAGCTGACTGACTGTAAATACTAGACACACTTAGTCACAGTTCCTACGTCTAAAATGACTTAACAGCAAACGAAGGGGGCTAGGAATGCCAGCACCCATGTGTTTGCCTTTTATGATTTTCCTAAAATACAACCACTTTCTGGTTTCTCAAAAAACCTGATCCCACCCAATCCTAGACATCTTTTACAGCAGAATTGAGTGCATTTCATTTGACAGACATTCAAAACTCTGTATAAAGAACACTCAAAAGTTTTAACCTCTGAATTTCTCCCCTGCTCCTGCCTTTAGCCTTTCTGCAGCATTTATTTGCTTCCCGTCCAACATAATCTTGCCAGGACACTCTGTAGCTATGTGCTCAGCCAGTGGTGTCTTCTAGAACTTTCTAGCTCTGCTCTACCTCTTTGCACCCTGTGCCTCTTCTCATTTCCAGGCTCAGTGGCTACATCTTTTCCCCCATTCTTCAGCCTGTTGATTTTCCTCTCCCTGGGTTGTTATCAACACTTTTAGTTATAAGTGTACTGTTTGTTGACAAATTTTTGAAAATTAGAAATGAAGACATTACGTTATATCACAGCAGCTAGGTTGGGAGAGGTGACTTAGAGAGAGTTCAAAGGGGTGAGAACTGGCGCTGGATTTACACTGCCTAATGCAGCGGCTAAAGGCGCTATAAAGGTAGTGACGCACCTGTGGTAAGCTTTTTATTGCATGTTCCTTTTATAAGTTACCTGTCCCTCCCTAACGACAGCATGTATACAATCTGGGGCAAAAGCCAGGCTGTTGTCTCTTAAGTTCTCTTCTCAATCACGGGCTCCGTAGTCACGGGACGGGAAAGACAGGGCAGGGGACAGGAGTGGAGAGAAAAGTTGGGAACAGGGCTCTGCAGCTGCCGGCACTGGTGACCGTGGCCTGCATACTTCCTTCTGTGGGGCTCCTGTGCAGCACCAGTAGCCTCTACCCTCTTGGGGCCAGTGCGGTTCACAGCCCCGGTGATGATCAACACTGTCTCCAGATGTTGCTAAACGTCCCCTGGACAGCAGAACCTGTCCCCAGTTTCAGAACCACTGGGCTACCATGGCCTTCTTCCTGCGCAAGGGGCTTGTTCTGCCTCAGAGCCTCTGGTCCCCTGGTCCTCATTCCAGACAGTCTTCCTGAGCCCTTTGCAGACTTCCCTTCCCAGTGGTTCTGCTCGGGCATCACCTCTGTGGACGGAGCTTCCCGGGCTCCTCTTCCCGGGTATCGTTCCACCCCGGCCTCCCCCGCCTTCTTCCCCTCCAGCTCCTTTTCTTTCACAGTACTTATCCCCCCGGACTTGGGTTCTTATTGGCTTGTTTGCTCTTGACCTCACTCTCTGGAACCCAAACTTCTTGGGGGGTGCAACGGTACCTCTTCACGAGTGCAATGTGCGCAGTACCCAGCATGCAGGGGCGGCCCGTGAGCCCCTGGTGGGGGAATGAGCGAGGACCCACCAGGCTGAGCCAACCAGCCCGCTGCAGGCAGCTCCAGATGGGAACTTCCCGTCGGAGAGAAGAACATGAGGGAATGTGCTCACGTCCAAGGCTGGAGCGTCCACAAACCTCTCAGTTTCTATTCATGCACGATTATGAACTCTTCCTACGAAAAATAATAGGTTCTCATATTCAAGCTGAATAGGCCTTTGGTAGTTGATGTTTCTTTCCCATGGAAAAGAACATCGTGAGACCATTGTTCTTCCCTTTTCCTTTGCTAAATCATTATCAAGATGCTTAAGGAAGTGATGCTAGTGATTCAGTGATTCCCTCCCTTAGTCACCCTTATTCTCTAATAAAAAATATTTATATGTACGCACACACGAGTATAACAAGAACGTACACATCTTTTTCCTTTTCTCTTTTTGTTCTTATCAACACAGTTTCTCCCTCAACGAAATGACCTGTGGAAGCTGCTACAGAACATGCTAGAACTCTCCCCACTGGGGGCATCACCAGGAGGCCTGCTTGTAAGTAGAGGGACGCTGGTTTTGCCTCCATCCTCTGTGTGGAGCCTGGGCACACACTTTTATAATCTTGAAATGTGCAGTTGCTGGGGATGAAGTGGCTCATGAGCAGGTCTACTGTGGGTTGTCTTCAAGCATTTACGATCTATGTGCTGCCCTTACTGTCTCTTGACGGGCAGATGGCTCAGTGGTTAGGGATAGGGTAAGGTCAAGTATGCTGAGCTCACAGCCAGCCGCTGCCATCTGCTAACTCTGTTAATGGGGTGAAGACACCAAGTCCCTTGGCCTCAGTTTCCTCATGTGTGAAATGAAATTGCTGGATTATTAAACAAGACTGTACTCATGAAGTCCTGATACAATGCCTGGCATGCAGAAAATTCTCAAAATGGTGACCTTTTCTATTGTTGGGATGCAGTTGAATCCCACTTCTGAGATAAAGGAATCCTGTAAATACTGACTAGGAATATTTTTTTGGTTTAATGGAGCTCAATTTTAATATCTAGGTAGGAACTGGAAGAAAACAATGGGAAGTTCTTATTTTTTCCATTTTACACAATATTTATCACTCTTATTTATGTAAATAATATTTCTGCTTTATAGAAAATTTGAAAAAAATTTAAAAATATAAAGGAAATAATAAATTAATCATACATCTTCAGCATTTATGTGTATTTCTTTCTCTGTGCATGTGTGTAGAGACACAAAGAATTTAAACTCATTTTTTATTATTTTCATTATTAATTAGTAGCCATTTGGTGAATACACGCATATGCACGTATTCTCTTGCACACACAAAGAACACAAAATAAATCACTTCTGTGCTACCGGCCAGGACTACATTTTTAGCACAGCGTTGTATTTCTTTTTAGGATTTTTCACACACCAGTCTTTCGGATTTGCTCTAAATTTGATTTTTGTATTGTAAATTTTATATTTGCAAAAGAAACGTACAGTAGGAAATGGGCACCACATGGAGAATGTCCCTATAGCGATTCAGGTGTGGTGTCAACGATTTGTGAAGTAGGAAGAACTTGCTGTGGATGGAGCCAGCACTGAGAGCTGCCACCGCCGCCCAAGCCCACCCACTGTGCAGCATTCAGCATTTAACTTCACCAAACCTCAGTTTTCTCATCAGAGAAATGGGGCTAATGATGGATCAGTTGTAGAGATCACATGTCTACAGCAGGTAAAGCCGCTGTCAGAAGCCGGGCCCCAGTGCATCTTTGGTTTACGTCAGTTCTTTCACACCTTTCCCCAGGCAGGGACCTCCAGGGGAAGCAGATCCCAGTCTGCTTGTAGTGAACCAGCAGAGAGGATCCTTCTCCACCGCCCTCTGCTGTCTAGGTCTGGAGGGAACCTGGAGGGAGCATTTCCAAGTGGACAGTTGAAACTCCGAGTTTGAGGGTCCCGAGAAATGCCTACTATCTATCCAAGAGCTGCAGACAGAGTTGGGGATCTGCAACTCAGGGTGGGAGGGACCCAGAGGTCAGTAGTCTCTCCTTAGCTGGAGGAGGGAAGTGCAAGGCTGCAGCCACCAACCAGAGACCAGGGCTGAGCTTTGTGTCGGCCGCTCGGGGTCAGCCAACCCCAGACCTGCCCAGTATTAGATCTTCTATGTTGGGGTCTCTTATTTGAAAAATAAGATTCTTTTTGTGAAAAAAAAAAAAAAAAAACAACTCAGAAACAACAGCTGTAAACAATATTATTGTTATAAAGATCTCAGAATCTTGAAAGCATTTCCATGCGTCTGGTTAATAATGCTGAGATACGTCTCCTGCGCTCTCAGATGATGTTCCAATATGCTGTCTGCCTGGGAACTTTTATAGAGCCATCAAAGCCCCCCTTTCCATTTCATATCATTACTGTGTGTTTGCGTATAGCGCTTTCTTAAACAAGGAAAGCTTTAACTCTACTGGGGTTTTCCATCATCCTACGTGGGTTGCTCCTGGATGTCTCCCATTTCCAACTTTGATAAGGCTAACGGCCGGTGCGGCTGCTCAGATGAGACGTGTTTCTAAAAAAGTGTACGTATGAGGGGAAAGTGCATGATTCAATGCTACGTGAAGAAAGCACAATGGCGCCTACGTGAAATCATCTCAGCTCCACATCTGGAGCTCTCCACACCCCAGAGGAAAGCGCTCTGTGCATCGCCATTGGAGTGGAATGAATTAATCACTCGGCTGTAGGGTGGGGCTGCAGCTATTTCACATGTTGACCCACAAACTATCCAGTATTTTCCAAATTTCCTATAATGAACATGCAGAAATGCCGGGAAAGAAAATAACTTTATGGAGATTTTTTTCTCATTTCCCACATGATTAAATCACTTCTACATTCCGTAGAAATCATATCTATTTTATTCACTGAACTTGTTTGTAACACAAAGGTCCTTTTTTATATGCATTTTAAAATTCTTTGCTGGATTAGAAAGAATTTGAGGTTGGGAATGGAATCTTCTGTTGTTGAATTACCCCTATTTAAGAAATGCTTAAAAATATTATAAGTGACCCACTCAGCCAAGTCAGAATAAGGACAAAGATGATAACCATTAATAAATAGTTCTTTGCTCTCCCCATCAAGTTTACAGTATTAGTCAAAATTGATCTTCCACTATTACATATAAAAACTATATGAAGTCCACCCTAGCCAAACTCTTAATGAATTGTTGTGGTGATATTGATGTGAGAAAAGTTCTAAGTGTGGAAAGAAGCCATGTCCTGACTTCCATCAAGATATCCACACATAAACGGTTCTGGTGTTTCATTCATTCATCTCAGATAATTTTACTTCTCTGCTATTATTAGTTAACAAATAATTAAACCAGCTTTGATACGTGCTTGTATGGTATTGTTAATTAAATGCCAAAAGTTCCATTTACCTCCAAATGCACTTGTCTACCCCCACAGTTCTGTCTGGGTGTTGGAATCCTTATGAAATTAAGCTGATGTTTGTGGTTCTAAACATATTGCCTGTGATAGGTCCTATAAAATGCAAACACGACACAAGAGACGGAAACTGTCAATACATTTGGACCCAAATCTTAGACTCAAGGCACATATCAGATTAGTTGTGAGAGGAGCCGAACAGCATTTGGTGGGAATACCATAGGTGCATTTTTGTGATAGGGTAGAGCAGACCTGGGGCATGGGGGAGCTCCTTAGGGAAGGGTGCTTGGAGAGTCTAGAAAGCCAGGCATCCGGTGTCGGGTATTCAATTTCTAAGGATTCCCCAGAACTGGAAAGCGGCCTCCCGGGTGAGGGTCACGTGCAGTCATGTGGGCATGTAGGTGTGCTCACGACCCCCTTCATCACGGGCTCTGGTCCAGGTGGAGGGACTGGGTGCAGTGTAAGCGCTCAATACTCCCCTCCCTGCACCAGGAACAGCCCTCCCGAGAGCGCGGGGGTGAGCCAGTCTGCCAGCAGGAAGCCACCAGGGGTCCTAAAAGTGCTCCCCATGTAATGGAGAAAGGATGTGAACAAACTGCAACCTCAGATGAACTCCCAAGGAAGATGGTCACAGGGCGGAGAAAAGCCGGTGTTCCTGTGGGATTGGCTTGTCAGAGGATGAAGGGCACATGGGACAGATTAGGGCAGTTCTTAAGGAAAAAAACAGAAGTTGCTGAGATGGAAGCCACAAAGGTAGACAGAAACATCAAGGAACTCCAAGAAAGCACCAGGGGAAAGAAGCAGCATTTGAATAGAATACAATGTTGTGAAATACATCAACAAGGGTCCAGTCGAGGGACAGATGAAGGCGTATGTCTCACTCCGGATGTGGCGGCACAGCAAGGACCCATCTGAGTGGAGGGTGGAGAATGGCCATGAGCCATCCCGCCCTCAGCGCGCCCAGGGAGCTGCTCCCTTGCTGCCTGATACTTGCTCTGCTCTTCAAATTCAGTGCTTCAGCTCTTGCTAAAAGCTTGGTAAAAGTGTCTGGCAAATGGTCAGGTCTTTTGCCAAGTAACTAGATCTCACTCTTGCTAAAGGAAGAACATTGTTCACTAAAATAGTTTGTCTTTTGATGCCAAAGGAAATCAAATTGTAATCAAGTGCTGAGAACGGACTGAAGTCATCAAGGCTGTCTTGCTTCAGCTTTGGCAAACACATGTTCCCAGGCATATTAAATATAATTTATGTTTACAAAAGGGGAGGCTTTATTACACTGGAAATTTGCTTTAAATAATGCCTAAGTGAACCACTGTCGGAGCGGCCAGCATCAGATCCACGATGGCTCTGGTGAATCTCACGGACACTGAGAGGTGCACACACAGGAGGAATTCAGATTTTGTCATAACGACCCAGGAAACTCACAAGGACCTAAGTGAATCTCCAAGCCACGGTCCCATCATATTAAATATCTCAGAAACACCACTGTGGTTTTTGCTTTGCTTTGTTGATGGTGTGGTAAGATTGGGGACTGAGTGGGCACAACCCTTTCTTCACAGACCATGACTTACTTCCCTGTGTTGTCCCAGTAATTCAATTCAAATTCAAACTAGATGACAGTGATTGAATGCTTGCTTTACAGAACTTGCTTTCAATATACTATTTCAGTTAATGCTTATGCCAATATTTAAGTTATTTCCCCCGTTTTAGAAATACAGAATTGAGGCTCATATGTTTAAGTAATTTACCCCAAGTCTCACGGCTAGTAAGGTGCAGAGAGATGGAAGTTCAGGTTGAGCTCAAAGCTGAACTCTTTCAGCCAGGCTCCCTATGCTATCAAAAACTAAAGGAAGAAATGTTTGTGGCTACTACGGAGCCTTTCCTGGGAGCTGCTGTACCAGAATGGCCACTTTTGCCCTTATAAAATCAAGCAGAGGGCTGGACGATAGGCTCATTGCCCCAGATACTTTCCCTTAGTTCTCCCTTGCAGAGGAGCACGGAGTCTCAGATTGGCCTCAGTCATCCACATGAGGCTACAGTTTCCCTTTGCCTTGGTGGAGCTCGTGGCCAGCATTGACAGTGGGAACAGGGTTTTGGACTGGGCAACACACTCTGAGTAAGCACAGTCTCTGGGCTAGATAAAGCTTTTGAATATGCAAGTTAAAGACCTCCCTCTAGGTTTGTAAGGACGTTCTTATATCTGCTAGAACAGAGAAAGTCAAACTCAGAGAGTAGAAGGAATTTCTTCTCATCTCCAATATCCATAGGGAAAGCATTTTCCAGAATAATCCTGTGATTTCTGATTTATTGAGAGCATTACTTTTGTCTGTAAGGAAAGCACTCATTTTTGTCAAAATAGAAAACTGTGCAGGAGAGAGAGCCTTCACCTTTTTAGGTTGATGTTCAGTTGGCCTTTACTTCGGTGAAGCTGTTGTGATCATCCACTTTTACTCACAAGTGATGAGCATAAGGAAAGTTGACCATTGCGATGGTTAGATTAGGTAGAAGCCATAAGGTATCTGTGAGTCTGTGCTCATTTGTTTCTTTTGATTTGATTTCATTTGGTTTAACATAAAATTCAGTGCCACACTAGGAACACAACTCACTAAGCTGAAGGAAGGACAGCAAGGAAGCCACATTCTTTGAGGATAATGGGTCAGGATGTTTCCTCATAACGTCATAACAGGGTTTGTATGTGGAGCCCACTTGGCTGGTTGGCATGAAGTCATGAACGCTGGAAGCAGGCTACTATAAAACAAAATCCCTCACATCAGCATCTGCAGGCGAGGCTGTCCCCTGCCCTTCACCCGCAGCTTTGTAGTATTTTGGTGAATGGAACCAATGTACTTTCCTCTACATAAAGGAAATTATGATTCCACTGGAGACTTGAAGGGGAAAATTAAAGTCATCAAAGGTCTGATTCAGCCAGGACTTTTCTTTGAAAATGTAAAGCACGCTTTGATTCCTCCCGACCCCTCACTGAGGGTGCTACAGGGAGGGCAGGTTTAGCTGTACGTTCCAAAGGAGTCCTTCTATATGGTTAATCCCACCCTCCAAAGATGGGGGGGGGGCACACTTTTTGGCAGAAGGAGGTGTGAAGGACATGCAAAGCAGGATAAAGAGTCCAAGCTGGAATTCTCTGCAGCTGGTCTAAAATGGAATAAAAAGCAGCTCCGCCATCAAACAGGGCAACTGAGGAAGCAGAGGTCAAAGGTGGGGGAACCCGAGCGGTGCTGGTCCAAGGCTCGCTGCAGACCTGAGCAATCTAGCTTCCTTCTGTGGGACACCTCTGACCCCTCCTGCTGGAGGAGGCCTGAGCACCTCTGCTGCTGGCCTTGGATCAAAAGAAGGCATCCCCTGGGCCCGGGCCCCTGAGCCGCACCGACGGCCGCTTGGAGGAAAAGGTGAGTAAGCTTCCCCTTGTGACACACATTGTCTCCATGCCTTCTCTCCAAGTTCTAGGCCATGGCTGCACTTTGGGACAGTGAGGTCAGAGTGCATCGTGGCTAATGTCAGGAGTATTTCTCCCCCTGGCAAAACAACTGCTTCTCATCTCCCCACGAGAGCATCCTCAGGAAAGACATTCTGGCAGAGACTGACCCGAGAAAATCTTTATTCAGACAAGCTTTAATAGGAGAAATGTACACCTGAAAAAAACCTTCTGTTTATAGAAACCCTTTATAGCTTCATTGTCTGACAAAGAGCCAGGAAACTCTAGCACAACAAGCAGAGATTTTCCAGCACTGCTTTCCTTGAATTTATTAAATAAGGATTAGCTTGTAATCCTGTGAAATGTTCCCAAATGTAAGTTGGTGGCTGTTTACCATTACACAGGTAATGGCTGTACTGGGTAATGCCGTTATTATGTGTGAAAAATACAATACAGTTTCATTGTTGGTGTTCACGGTCAGCAAGCTAGGCACGCCCTGCCTCTCAGGAGGGTCCAGATCCAAGGGGTTGCGACAGCACTTCCTTTGTATCATGATCTAATGCAAGAAACAATGCAGTGCAAATAAATAGATTTCCTCCACTTGGTGACTGGAGTTGTCCCCATTGTGTGTCTTCCAGGGGCATTGAAAGCTGGGAAATGTCCTCACAAAGGGTTTCTCTCCCTTCCAGGCTAGAAGCCTCTTTCTCACTATTCATTGTTTCTCAGATAAGTTCAAGCATTGTTTTCCCCACTCAGCCAAGGCGCTGACTAAGCTTGGGGCACTCGACACCAAAGTGCGCACCAGTGGAGGGGAGGGTCATCAGGCTGCTGGGACCTAAGAGCACAGAACCGGTGTGCACTCAGGTACGGCTCTGGCTTAGCATGCCCAGGCCCGGGGTTCACCCCAGTACTGAAGAAAGAAAGGAGAGGGGAAGGAAGGCAGAGGAAGGAAGAAGGGAAGGAGGGAAGAAAGGGGAAAGGAAAGCCCCGAAGGAATGGTGAGCTCTGTTTTGCAGGTATGGAGAACTTGGGGCCCTCCTTCCCTTGCTGGGAGGAATGAAGGGTTTCTGGAACTGTGCTCAGGGCTTGGTTGCGTTCTCTCTGCAGAGGTGGAGCAGAGAAGAGCCATCTGACTTCTGCCAGAGGGATGCTTCTGACCCATCTGGCCGGACAGACAGCAGATGCCACCATGCGACTGCCCTCAGACAAACTGGAGAACACTGATGCGTTCACTCCATGGACATGTTTGTTATGCGCAGAGCATTGCCAAGGAGGCGGATGAGTTCAGGACCTGGGCTTGCACATCAGGGGCGCATCACAGTCTGCTTTAAACTCCCTCCAGGTCTGAGCGACGGCACAAGGAGGGCCAGCGCTGTAGCTCCCAGCGCCCTGCCCGTTCCTCCCTGGTCAGCCTCTGCACGCCATCTCTACTCTGCTCTTGTCCCCCACGCCTGGAACACATTTTGCGGCTGGCTGGGTCTTCTTGTGAAGGCGGCCTGAGCTTCTGGCTCTCTTTCTTTGTCTCAGGGAGGCTGTGCTGCGCTGCGCTGCCGTCTGGATTTCCTTGGTGACTGTCCAGAGTGGCTGATGCGGCAGCGTCCAGGAATCTGCTCGAGGGCCACTTTCATTTATCTGTTGACATATCGCCAAACAGGCTTTTGAAAAAGTGGTCTCCCTGCTTTCAAATTATGCATCCTCAAAGGTGCACAAACCTAAACTACAGCTGTACGGTTCTGATTGACTAGATAGTGACTAGAAATTCTCAGAGTGAAGGTGCAGACTGACCTGCGAGTGTATTCTCAACGCGCTCCTCCCGGCAAGCCCTGGGGGCCAACACCAAACCCGTGGGAACCTCCAAAGGCACTGGGTGTCTTCTGAAATCTTGTTTCAGTCTGACTGCAGTGCTGTCTTCCCAATGGCTGCAACCCAGCAAAGCTGGACCTCTGTCATTTACAGGCTAGCTGGTGCTTCTGCTCTAGGTCCTGGTCATTCCCAGGTCATTGGCACCCTACAACACTCATTCATCTCAAAACTAAAGATTTACCCCTTACCGTGCTCATTATGCTTTACTGTGTTTCCTGTTTTTGTGTGTTTATTTTTTGCAGAAGTAAAAAGCAGTCGTTTCTCATACTTTCACAGTTTTATGCAACTATGAGTACTGCCTAACTCCAAAATATTTCTGCCTTTCCCCACCCTCAAAAGAGACCCTCGTGAGCACCCATTTCCCGTTCATCCCTCCCTCTTAGCCTACTTCTGTTCTGGATTTGCCTCTTTTGGACATGTTGTGTGAACAGAATCACATAGTACGTGATAATTTATGGCTGGATTCTTTCACTTGTGTGAACTGAGAGGAAGTTTCACTTATGTTTTTAACTATATCAGTACTTTATTCCTTTTCATGGCTGCCCTCATGGGTAAGCCACCCTTTGTTCCTTCATTTGTCGGGGCTTTGGGTTGGTCCCGCTTTCTGTCTGCCTTGAGTCACACTGCTTTGAACACTCACGCACGTGTATTTTTAATCCTCTTGAGAACACTCCTGAGAGCAGAGTTGCTGGTTGAATGTCACCGGCCGTCTTCTGAGGAGCCTCCAGACTCGCCTCCGTAGTTGCGATGTCATTTTTCTTCATTGCCAGAGGGTGTGAGAGCTGACTTGCCCAAGTCCTTCTCAGCACCGTCCGTCGTCCGCCTGGTCAGCCACAGCCGTCTTGGCGGAGGCGAGGCTGTAGCCCGTTGTGGTTTTGCATAGCACTTCCCCAATAATCATGAACACTTCCCCAATAATCATGAACACTTCCCCAGGGGCTTACCGGCCAGTCACCTCCAACTTTGGAGAAGTGTCTTTTCATGTCTTTTGACCATGTATTAAGTGACTGATTTCTATTTCCATTGTTGAGTCCTAAGAACCCGTTATGTATTCTTGACACTAGAAACCTGTCCAGAGGTTTCTTATATGTTTTCCCATTCTGTGCTTTGAATTTTCGCGTTCTTTCTAGAGTCTGGAAGTATAAAGGTGTTTAATGAAGTCAATGTATCCTTTTTGCCTTTTGTCCTAGTTGAGAACCATGCCAAATCCAGGCTCACGTGAGCCTAGGTTTTCTTCTAAGACTTTCATAATTTAGGAGATAATTTTTACTGTTAGGAGATAATTTCCACAATTTATCTCCTACAAATTTTGATCTAGTTTTTTTTAAAAAGAAATCATATAGAGGTCCAACTTTGTTATTTAAATTTGAATATCCAGTTATCTCAGCATTATTTATTGAAAAGACTGTTATTTCCATATTGAATTTTCATGCACGTCTTGATAATAATCAGTTGACTACAAAAGTAAGGACTTAAGTTAGGAGCTGACTTCCTTTCCATGCGTCTTCCTGTCTACTCTCACAGCAGCACTGTCTTAATTACTGCACCTCTGTAGTGAATTGTGGATTTGGGAAGTGTGTGTTCCCCAACTTTCTTCTTTCTTTTCAAGATTGTTTGGACTATTGTGGTTATCTTGCATTGGCAGATGACTTTCAGGATCGGTTTTTCAATTTCTTCAAAAAAAAAAAAAAGAGCCAGCTAGAATTTTGGTAGGAACTATGTTGAGTCTATAGGTCAAATTGGGAAAATTCATAAACATGAAATTCTTTTCTATTTATTTAGATGTATGATTTCTTTCAATGATGTTTTGTAATTTTCAATGAAGTCTTGCATATATTTTTACATTTACTTCTGAATGTTGTTTTTTGATGCTATTTGAAATGAAATTTTTTTAACATCACTTCATATTGTTTATTGTTAGTATATAAAATACAATTGATATTTGTATCTTAATCTATTATCATGCACAATTTCTGGTTTCACTTTATTAGGTTTTATTTATTTATTTATTTTGGTACTGGGGGATTGAACCCAGGGATGATTTACCACTGAGCCACATCCCTAGCCCTTTTTATTTTTTAATTTGAGAGAGAGGTCTCACTAAGTTGTTTAAGGCCTCATTAAATTGCTGAGGTTTGCTTTGAACTTGGGATCCTCCTGCCTCAGTCTCCAGAGTAGATGGGATTACAGGCATATACCACTGAGTCTCCTTTAGTTTTTTTTGTTAAATTTTTCTTTTTTTTTAGTTGTAGATTGACACAATACCTTTATTCTATTTATTTATTTATATTCATGTGGTGCTGGGCTCGAACCCAGTACCTCACATGTGCTAGACAAACACTCTACCACTGAGCTACATACAGCCCAGCCCCACTTATTCATTTTAATAGTTTTCTTTTTCTCTCTCTACCCTATGTATATGTTCTTCAGGATTTTCTCTAATATCTCGTCATCTGAGAATAGAAAAAGTTTTACTTTTTCTTTTCCATCTAGATGCCTTTTATTTTTTTCTTGCTAGAAAAAAATTTTCCCTACTCAAACCTCCAACACAAGTTGCTTACAGGTAGCAAGAGTGGACGCCTTTATCTTGTATATCCTCAGGAATGAAGCTCCTGTGTTCAACCATGAAATGTGATGTTATGTCATTTTTCTCCAGATGCCTTAACCAGGTTGTGTAAATTGACTTCTACTCCTATTAAGTGTTTCTACCAAGGGTGGATTTTAGAATCTACCAAATGCTTTTCTGGAACTGAGATGCTCATGTGCTTTTTTGTCCTTGGTTTTGTGATGTACTTTTGATCAATTTTCATATTTTGAACTATGTTTGTGGTGCCCCATCCCCTCAGAGTGTGATTATTTGCATTTGAGCCTTTTGCCACTGAGGATTCTTGGGTCTGTTCTCATAATGTATACTAGGGTATAGTTTGCTCGTGATGTCTTTGATTCTAAGAGGGTGATTGGCTTCAGAAAATGGCCTGGATATCTTTCCTTCTATTCTCTTGCTCAGAAGATTGTGTGAAAGATGGGTGATAATTCTTTATTAAATGTTTGGTAGAATTTGCCAGTGAAAATATCTGGGCTGGTATTCTTTTTTTTTTTAATTTATTTTTATTGTAAACAAATGGGATACATGTTGTTTCTGTTTGTACATGGAGTAACAGCATACCATTTGCATATTCATACATTTACATAGAGTAATGATGTTTGATTCATTCCGTTATTTTTTCCTTCCCCCCAACTCCTCCCACCTCTCTTTTCCCTCTACACAGTCCCTCCTTCCTCCATTCTTGCCCCCTCCCACCCCCCATTATGTGTCATCATCCGCTTATCAGTGAGATCATTCGCCTTTTGGATTTTTGAGATTGGCTTATCTCACTTAGCATGATATTCTCCAATTTCATCCATTTGCCTGCAAATGCCATAATTTTATTATTCTTTATAGTTGAGTAATATTCCATTGTGTATATATATATATACACACACACACACACACACACACACACACATATATATATATATATATATACACACCACAGTTTCTTTATCCATTTATCAATTGAAGGACATCTAGGTTGGTTCCACAGTCTGGCTATTGTGAATTGAGCAGCTATGAACATTGATGTGGCTGTATCTCTGTAGTATGCTGATTTTAAGTCCTTTGGGTATAGGCCAAGGAGTGGGATAGCTGGGTCAAATGGTGGTTCCATTCCAAGTTTTCTAAGGAATCTCCACACTGCTTTCCAGAGTGGCTGCACTAATTTGCAGCCCCACCATGGGCTGGTATTCTTTGTGGGAAGTTTTTGACTTCTAATGCAGTCTCTTAATGTGTTACAGGTCTATTCAGACTTATTTCTTTAGACAGTTTTTATATTTTATGTCTTCCTAGCAATACCCATTATATCTATGTTTGATTTGTTTGGCATACAGTAGTTCATAATATTACCTCATGACCCCTTCCATTCTGTTAGGTCGATAATAATAGTCATTTTTTCATTCCTGATTTTACTTGCTTGAGACATCTTTTTTGCTTTGTCAGTGTTAATTTTGTTATCTTGTCAAAAAAGCAACTTTTGGTTTCATTGATTTTCTATATTGTTTTTTTCTACACTATTTTATTTTTTCAACTATAATTGCTATTTTTTTTACTTCCTTCGCTTGCTACTCATTCTCTAGTTTTCTTAGGTGGAAAATTAGTATATTTACTTGACATCTTTCTTTGGTTTGAATGTGAGCATTTACAGCTATAATTTCCCTTCTAAGCTTTGGTTACATCTTATCATTTTAGTGTGTTTTCGTCTGTCTGCATCTGAAAGCATGTTATTGTTTCACTTAAGATTTATCATTTGATTCTTTATTTAGTGATGTGTAGTTTAACTTCCACATAGTAGAGAATTCCCCAAATTTGATTCTGTTATTCATTTCTAATTTCATTTTGCTTTGTTTGAAGAATGTAGTTGGTATGATTTTGATTCTATTAAATTCATAGGGATTTGTTTTATGGAAAAATATGAATTACCCTGGAAAATATTCTTACATGCCCTTGAAAAGAGTGTTGTCATAGGCCAGACTGTAGAAGTTTTTTAAGTCTAGATTTTTGTAGTGTTCTTCAAGTCTGGTATTGTTGAACTTCTGACTAGTTCTATCCATTAATGGAGATGTAAAATTATTGTTTAATGTTTATTTGTTCCTTGAATTATATAGGTTTTTTACTTCATGTATTTTAGGACTCTCATTATTAGGTGCATGCATGTTTATAATTGTTATTTCTTTTTTACATATTGAATATTTTATTATAAAAATATCTTTTTTGTCTCTGGTATCTAATTTTAAGCTCTTTTGTCTGAAATAGACACTTCAACTACTTCTTGTTGCTGTTTATATGATATACATTTTTCTATTCTTTCAATTTCAACCTCTTTGTATTTTTAAACTTGTGTCTCTTTTGAAGATAGTATATAGTTGGATCACTTTTTTGAAGATCCATTTTGCGATCTCTGCCTTTTGATTGAAGTGTTTAATCTATTTACATTTAGTATAATTACTAATAAGTAGAACTAGTGCCTTCTGGTATTAGTTTTCTAGGGATGCCATGACAAAACACCCCATACTGACTGGCTTAAGCAACAGGAATTTATTTCCCAGAGATCAAGATGCTAGAAATCTAAGATCAAGTTATTATCAGGTTTTGTTTCTTCTAAGACCTTTCTCCTTGACTTTCAGATGACATTTCACTATGTCCTCTATGTTCTTTCTCATCATATACATCCTAATGTCTCTTCTGTTTGTCTAAATTTCCTCTTATAAGGACACTAATTAGATTAAAGTAGGGCCACCTCAATGATCTCATTCTAATTTAATAATCTTTAAAAACCATGTTCCCAAATACAATCATATTTTGAGGTACTAAGAATTTGTTTCTGTTAGTTTATTTAATAACTTTCCTTAACTGCTTTTGTGAAGTCTGTGCTTTTTTTGTTGTTTATGGCCACTGAAGACTTTACTCAGTTGGCTTTGTGGTCAGTCAATGATTCTACTGAGACACTTCAGCACAGAAATTTTGAAGGGAACAGAATTCATCCCATAACATTATTATTTTGCTATTTGTTTTCTGTCTGTCTGATGTTTATTTTATTACTTAATCCCTCTACTATGGATTCTGCATTAAGTTAATACTGCATTAAATTGATACTTTATTTTGTAACACTTAGAATTTTCTGTCAGTCTTTTACTACATTTTAAAATTTTTTTTAGAGGTTTCCTGAGGATGACATTTTATGTCTTAGCAATCCAGCTTATATATTTGTATATTATTATAAGAACATCAACACAATTTTATAATCATAGCTTAGTGCAATTTTAATTTTTAATTAAAATTTACCTTTTGTTTTAATTTTTTATGAAAAAAGAAGAGTTACCAAAAATACACATTTAGGGTCTTTTACATTTACCTGTGAGTTAACTTTATTGATATTAGTGCTTTATTTCTTTATGTGGCTTTGATTTACTGTATAGCATCCTTTAGTTTCAGCCCAAAGGAATTTTTTTAGTATTTCTTGAAGGATAGATATACTAGTGCTTAAATGGAGACATCTTAGTTTCTTCTTCATTTTTGAAGGAGAGTTTAAAAGGTTGATTGACAATCTTAATATGCTATCCCACTGCCTCTAGTTTCTATTCTTTCTGGTGAGAGCACCCTGTCAGTCTTGAGGATCTTTATATGTAATGGGTCACTTTTTCTTTTTCTTTTTGACTTTTGGCAACTTTATTGTTGAAATGATGTGTTTAGGTGTGAATGTCTTTTAATTTATTCCATTTGGAGTTTGTTGGGTTTCTTGGAAGTATGCATTAATATTTTCATCAAATTTGGAGAGTTTGTAGATATTATTTCTTTAAATATTCTTTCTGTACATCTCTCAATGTCTTACTCTTCTGGAACTCTCATTTTGAGTATTTTGGGAAGCTTGATGGTGTTGCACAGGTGTCTGAAACTCTGCTCACTTTTTCCTGACCAACTTTTCTCTCTGTTCTGTAATTGGATAATCTAATTGAATGTTCTTCAAATTAGTTGATTCTTTCTTCTGATAGCTCAAATCTAATGTTGATGTCATTAGTGAGTTTTTTTATATTTGTCAGTGTATTCCTCAGCTCCAGAATTTCTACTTGGTCTATTTTTAAATTTTTTGTCTCTTTATTCATATTGTTTGTTGGTGAGACATCATTCTCATAGCTTCCTTTAGTGTTTTAGACACGTTTTTATTCAGTGCTTTGGCCGTATTTATAACAGTTAATTTAAAGTTCTCGTCTAATAAATTCAACACATGGACTTCCCTGAGGAAAGTTCCTAATGATATATGTTTTGAAAATGTGCATGCCATACTTTTTCTGTTTCTTTGCATGTCTTATGATTTTTTTGTTGCAAACTAACATAAACTAATATAACATGGTAAATCTGGAGATCAGATCCCCCATCTCAGGATTTGTTGTTGTTACTATTTGTATATTTAGTACCTTTCCTGAGTTAATCTTGTAAAGTCTGTGTTTTTTGTTGCTTATGGCCACTGAGTCTACTCAGTTGGCTTTGTGGTCAACAATGATTGTACTGAGATTTCCGGAAACAGACTTTGCCGTGGGGCTCTGTGTGTAGGTTGAAGCCTGTCTTTAGCACTCCAGGAAGATTACTGTCTCTGAAAGCGTATACTTCTTATTTTGCAGAAGCTCAATGTCCACCAGAGGTGAGATAGTAGGGCCTTTCCGTGCCTTTCTGAGCTTGCCCTCAGTTCTGAACACACACATGACCTTCTTGATTCCCAGGAAAGTGTCAAAGTGCTTTAAAGACTCCCCCTTTCTCTCTCTCCCCAGATTTTCTTTAGGTTCTCAGATTCCCATTTACCGCACATGTATCACTGACTCAGGCAGCCCTAACGCTAAGCCATAATATTAGAGAGATTGCTTGCAGGGTGGTCCTTGTTGCCAAATAGACAAGCCTAGCAAATCAGGTATCCCAGGGAACTGCCAGACAGACTCAAGAAGGATGACTGTCTTGGAGCAGACTCTTTGGATAACTCCGAACCCTTTCTGTACTTTCTAGTAGCTCATAGGCTGCTGATTTCATGGCTGCCATGATTATAAGGCTGCTGGTTTTCAAGGCTCTGCAGAACTGGGGAGTAAAGGCAGGTTGGAACAAATGAGAACACATGGAGTCGCTGCTGCGCTCACTGCTTGGGATTCAGCTGTGGTTATTGGTTAAGCACTCCTCAGGTTGTTGCAAGTCTTCAGCTAATTTCCACAGTTCTGAAAAAGTCAAAATGTTAACAACCCTGTCAATATCCTCATTGCTTCTATGGAAGAGCGGGTTTTCAGAGGTCCTCATTCCAGTGACTCCATTATTTTGTCTCTACTAACTCTTTATCAATCCAGCTTCATTTTATCTTTTCTTTTTTTTAATGTTAAGACAGCTATAAAATATAACAGATCTTTTGTTTTATGAGTTCCTGGTACTGGTATTTTGAAGAGAGAACTTAGTACTAGAGTTTCTTTGGAAAAGAGGAAAAGAAAAACTTTTGAAGTGCAAGCAGATTTTGACCTTGACTTCCAGTTCTGGAATTCACAATTTTGGGATCTGACCAGTTATTCACTTTGGGCAGAATAACTGGTGGAACATCTGGCAGAGAGGCCATTTTTTAAAAAAAATAATTTTTCAGGTGCTCTTTCATCTGAATCCAGAGAGTTCCTATGGATGTGAATGCACAGGGAGAATGGAGCTCATTTCCTGTTAAATGATGGTACTGTTGTTAAAATAATCAAATTAAAAGACAAATGAGAGCAAAAGCTGTTTAGTAATGGGAGTTAAGATTGCAAAAGAAATTTCCAAAGAGCCCTGCTCTATTATCTCTACACTTCAGCAACAATATGCAAACACGTATATCATTAGGAATGGGATTCAATCTAATTAAAACATAAATAGCAGTCCTCATCTGTGTATCATGTCAGCCACAAATGATAATTGGAAGTGCCAGGCAAGTCATTCTCTGTTCCTTTTGCACACGTGAAAGTATATAATGAGGGAGAAATGGATTGAGCTGATGTGATTCCAACCTGCTTTACTAATATGTGATTTCTTTGAAGAGCTAAGCATTATCCCTTAGTAACTTGAGGATTGATTACTCACAGGAGGATTGATTACTCGCAGGGGGAGGCCTTCATTTGTTTATTTACCATTTTTGTTTCCATATGTGGAAAAAAATGGTATCTATGTTTCTATGCCAAATTTAATTCAATATATTGAGGACACACATTAAGAACTAAGTTGTATTTTCTGTTACTACGTTTTTGATGAAATAGTCCTTGCTCCATGATTCTTTAAATACCAGAAAAAAAACTTTTCCCAAGGTAATGTAAGTGTCTCATTTAAGGAGAATTGTCATATTAATAAAAACAGTTACTTATCACCACCTTCAAGTACTAAACTCAGATACTTTTCAGGCACAGGTATTTAAGTTGTGACAGGACACCCCTTGTGAGCTCCTGCTCTGTGTGAGGTGCCATATCTCCAGGCCCTGCAGGTGTAATGGCCAGCCAAGCTGTGATCCCTGCTGGGATTTCACAAAGAAGAGGAAGTCAGTACATTGCCACAAGCTAAGTGCTGCCTGAAGTCCATTTTTTTTTTTTTTAAATTTTGAAGACCCAGCAGTAAGCAGGATATAAAGGTTGGGAAAAAACTAAAGTAGGGTTTTCAGCAGGAGGAGATCTGGACAGGTTGAGTGGGACTTGGGAAGTTAGATGGAAATAGAACCAGTACCTCATATGGAATAATTTATTGTGGAGTTCTGGAGCTGCCCTGTCCAACAGAAAGGTGATGGGAGGGACAATAAGCCACCTTAACAAATGTGGAAAGAAGCCAGGCAGTAATGGTAAAAGTAGCTTCATTTTACCCAGTACACTCAGCCCTCCACACCCACAGCTTCTGCCTTTGGTAATTCAAACAACTGTAGAGAACATATTTGGGAAAATAATTTCCCAAAAAAATATTTGGGAAAATATGCTGCATCCCCTAAACAATATCATCACATATCATTTACATCATATTAGGTATCATAAGTATTCTAGAGATGATTTAGAGTACGCAGGAGGATTGTGTAAGTTATATACAAATACAACCTCATTTTATGTAAGGGACTTGAGCATCCACAGATTTTGGTACCCATGGGTGGGGGAGACCCTGGAAATAATTCTGTGCAGATAACAAGGGATAGCCAAGCATCCAGAAAGTTACCTCTTCAACATACAACCCAGGTAGACTGCACGTTTTCAAAGGGTACACTCTTACAGTACATCTCAGTCTGTACAGCAAGTTTTCATTGGAAATAGCTGATCTATATTTAGATTTCATGAAATTAACAGTTGAAAATTAGACTCACTGCTCAAGTTGCTCTAAGCATACTAGAAGTTTTCCAATAATTGAATGAAGTATCAGTTTTAAATTTAAATTTAAATTAATGGAAATGCAATTCAGGATCCAACCCAGCCACCCTTCACCCTTTATAGCCACACCATGGACAGCTCCGGTCTTGGGGTAACCTGTGTAGATCCCTACCTGAACTTGCAAGGTGCTTGGGTGACAGCAGGCAGTGAATGTGTGTCAGGTTAGCTGGTACGAAGCAGCTGAAACCAGTCAGAGTAAGTGACCTGCTCAGCAATCCCCAGGTAATAATGGATGGTGAGTGAAATTGGAACCCAGGCTTCTTGCTGACTATCCTACAATAGGACCCAGTCATAGAAAATGGATTTCAGGTGCCTGGATAGCAAGGGATTTTCTGAAAATGCTTCCAAATCTGCTTGGGTCTCGAGTCTGAAGAGGGCGCTCCAACAGGTAGGGTTTGAGCGAGAGCTGCCCTTACTCTACTGACAGCAAGGGAAGTCCAGGACCGAAGACCAAGCGGGCAACGCACGTCAGCGTGGCCTGCCACCCGGGGTGTCATCCAGCAGTCTGCAAGGCAGCTTCCTTCCTAGAAGGCAGATCCGTGGATGGGTGCCACGTGTGAGCAGCATCCAGTAGCAGGGCTGCTGTGGAAGAAATTACCCTGGGTGACAGGTGGCCCGGGGAGGCTGGAGCTCATCTTGCTGGTTTCCTTGGACAGCAGGTACCCCCAGCGTCCTATCCATCCTCAGCGTTAGTGATTTAAAAGCTACAGAAAGCCACATTTGGGTGGAGTCTTTCCTGGAGAAGAATATGATTAATGAAATAATGAAATGAGGAGTTTACATTATTTATCTTTTCTGCACTGAAAAAATTGACTCTATTGAGCTTATTAAGAATCCTTCCCTTTGATTTTTTTTGGGGGGCGGGCTGTAAACAATTGAGTAAGTAACGTATTGGCTAGAAGTAAATCTTTAGTTTAAAACTTTTTTTGGTTCAGTTTGATTAGAATATTTCTTTCAACATATTTTAAAATGAAAACAGTGGCAACACACCACATTAAAAAAATAGAGCCTGTTTGCAATAAATCCTGTCAATTTTATTTTAGAAGGCTGCAGGCTTTTTGCATCACATTTATTTATTTACTCATTTATTTATTTAACTTTTGGAATTTCACAATTAGAGAGAAAACATTACCATTTCACAGAGGAGTCCATCTCCTACAAAGCAATCAGGACACACGACCACTTGAACGGGACATTTCATCATTCTCTCCCAGGAACTCCTCAAGGTGTCTCCACGGGTCCCAGGGAAACAGACCCATCTGCTATCGATTCCTGTTCCTTCCAAACCTCTCCTACTTTGCCACAGTGTCACACCCAAGTTCGGCCTCCTAGTGTATTCTGATGAGGCAGATGGCGGTTGGTTGTGAAGCACTCTAAGGCAGGCTACACGACGGCAGGCTCACGGCCCGGTGAAGGCTTAAACTGGCCAAAGGTGCGAGTTTAATTTGGGAGCAGAATGGAGTACCCCAAAACATCTAAATCACCGTGGCCACTGATGTGTTACAGCCTACTGGAATGGTCACTGTTGACCATGATGAGACCAGGTGGTGCCTTCAGTGGACATTTGAGGCATGTTGGAAGGCTGAGATGAGTCACTTACACTGGTGGCCATAAACTTTGAGAGTTTCCCAAGCATGCTCCTTATCCTACCCAGTTAAATGTGTGCAACTTCCTTCAACTTTTTAAATGAATATTTTGATTTCTATCATGAGCTAAAAATAAGTAAGTGGCCTGCACTGATAAGAAATGGTTGTCTCTTCAGTAGAGGTAAAGAGATCAAGGTCAACCAAAACTCTCATTTATTTCAAGGAAACCTAGATAAAATCATCTGCTTAAGTAGAGTTTACAAATTGGACTAATTTTCTAATAGGGTTTTAGAATAATAAAAATTCTGAAATCTAAAATTGACACAGAAATCAGTCTTGATAATGCTTACTGAAGTAAAATTATTGAACAGAGATACTTTAAAAATGATGCTGGAATTTTGAGTAGAAGTTTGCTCTAATTGTAATCAAGGTGTACATAATGAGATTAGTAACATCTTTGCCCTGTGGACTGTTCTTCCTTCAATCTGAATTGCATGTGCCAGGTTTGGTGATCTTTCCATCCTAACCAGCTGACCTTCCCCAGCGATGCCAGAACCAGAGTGGAAGGCCAAGGACTAGTCATACATTTGCCCAGGTGGACAGTTTGAGACCGTCAGGCCCTGGACTGGTCAGAGGCGTCAGGTTTCAGGAATAGGAATGCAGCGTGTAACTCTGCAGAAAGCAGACTAGATCTCACTGATACTACAGCATATGTTCTTAAAACTGAGTTTTAAGAAATCCTTGTATTTATATGGGACAGAGAGTAAAAAAATGAGGTTATGGGGAAAAATGTCCAAGATTTCATATCATTTTGAGCATGTAACTTCTGCTTATATTTTTATAGTTTAAAACCCACAAACATACTTCACTATGGATAGACACTTTCAGCTTTTTATAGAAGCAAATATAGTGTTAGGTTTTATAATATAGTGGATAAAATTATATCTTAAATACAAAGCAGACATTAATGTAGTAACAAGTCCTTTACCCAACCGAACCAAGGAATGAAGTGTTTCACATAAATGAACTTTCCTAACAACTAAAGATTTTCTCTTTGAAATGAAATAATCTTAGAAATAAAGCTTTAATTCATTTCTTTGGAAATTTTTAAGATAACAATTTACAGGTGTATACATATGTGCTTCTTAGCCTCTTAAATAGAACTATTGAACACTTTTTAATGGTTCTTAATGAGCTAAGCACATTAATAGAGAATTTTTAATGCAATAGCTCTTTTGGTATAGTAAGTCTTGAAGTCCAGTGCACATAGCCAAAACCTTAGAGCTTGTCCGTAATGTGTTCTCTCAGGACCCAGTGGAAACTCATAGCACACTGGGCATGTTAAAAAGTCTGCATCTGTGACAACCCTTCCCCCTGATTCTAAGGTTTTGGCTATGTGCACTGGACTTCAAGACTTACTATACCAAAAGAGCTATTGCATTAAAAATTCTCTATTAATGTGCTTAGCTCATTAAGAACCATTAAAAAGTGTTCAGTATTTCTATTTAAGAGGCCCCCCTGATTCTAGTACAGGGGTCAGTGGGCTGGAATTCTAGTCCAGTCACACTTTAAGAAGTCTTATCTTCTGGAGCAGAAAATGACAGTCCTCAGAACTAACCCTCTCGTTGTCAACCTCTCTTCTCCATTCTTGCATGGATGAGTTCATGGAAAACTCACAACGACCAGTGCTACTATTTTCACTGCCATTCTTCTGATTTGGAGCTGAGGGCTAGGATGATGTAGAAGCCTTACCAGGGGTGTCCAGCCACTAAGAGGTGAACTGGAGTTCAGAACCAGGGTTTAGCCATCCTGCTACACCACATGACACAGCCACACAGAGATGAACCTTTCCAGGAGGTTTATAGACATGCAGCTTCTGTGAGAACCAGGTCAGGTCCTCTGAGTGTCTGTGCAGGGTCACAGGTGCCAATGGGCATGAGGTCTCAATCCAGTGTGGCGGGCTCTCGTGAAACTGATGAGAACTGCTGCTGTTGAACCCACTTCCCTCCGCTTCCTCTTCGCCTGACCCTGGTCAGTTATGCATCTGGAAACCAGGTGGCCATTTGCAACAGAAGTGAATCTAAAAGGTGAGCTACCGGGCTCTGAGGCAGACTGAAAAATAATTCTGTTCAGTGAGTCATTTTCTACACATAATATATAATGCTGAATATTTGATAATAATATGAGCTTATTGTGAAAATTTTGGAAAAAGAGGAAAGTACCAACGGGAAGTATAATATGCAAATTGGACAGAAAGAATATTCAATATTGGAATCCTTTAAAATAATTTACATATCTAAATATAAACAGGCAAATATAGATTTGTGTGTTGTACAAAATGTGTATGCATTATTTAGACATTTAACATTATAATCTGTATGACATTTTATTCAATTGTACTTAGTGTTTTAATGTATTATTTACTCTTGAATTAATATTGTTCAATAAGTACTTTCTCAGAATAGCAATAGTCTTTTTTAATTTTTGTTTTTAGTGTCAATGGACCTTTATTTGTATTTATTTATATGTGGTGCTGAGAATCGAACCCCAGTGCCTCACACATGCTAGGCAAGTGCTCTACCACTGAGCCACAACCCCAGCCCAGCGATAGTTTTTCAAAACACTTTTTATTTGTTAAAATTAAAGACATAGGGCTGGGAAGTGTAGCAGAATAGTAAAGTGTTTATGTAGCCCATGTGGAGACCTGAGGTCTATTCCTGCCACTGCAAAAAATAAAAATAAAAATAAATTACAGGCATAATTTTTTATCATGACTATACTATTTATTATGTACTATTCTGGATCTATATTTGAATTTATCTTGTTTCCTTTTTTAGCTCTTATAAATAGTGCTGGGAGAGCCATCTTGTATATACATTTTTGTCCACAGTTTGGATTGTTTCTGTAGAACAGAGTCCTAGAAAGGGAAGCACTTTGTTGAAGAGGATACCTATATTTCCTAAATTGTTTCCCAGAACTGCTGTTCAGCTTTACATGACCGTCACCAATGCACAGAGAGAAAACTTGATTTTACCATCAGACACAGTAAATATTGCCATTAAAAATTAAAAATAAATACTTACTAATTTAACAACTTCAACAATATATCTAATTTTTATTTACTTTCATTACTACTATTGCAAATTTTTTTCCTACATATTTCTTGGCAATCTATTTTTTTGTCTCATGCAATTGTATATAGATGTTCCTTCTTATTTTTTTGAATCCATAATAGCTTTTTATATGTAAGTTTGGGCCACTGTTTCTATTAATTTTGCTAGGAAACAAGTATCAGGACTCTGGCTTTATTACAGCACTTTTGGGTGTTCAAGAGCATTCTCATTTATTTCTGGGCTCTTCACTCTTTTAGAAGCACTTAATTCTAGCTTGCTCATGAAAAAGTGACTTCTGTAAATACTTGCTCTACTATGTCCTGAATAATACCTGAAGGTTAGATTGGTGCTCTACTGAAATCATTGATTTTTCAGAAATTCTTTCATAGATACAGAGTTAGATTGGGTTTTCAGCTTCCTCTTTTTTCAACTGGGTATTTTCAGTTTCTACCTATGATGTGCCAAAACAATTATCACAATTTTGGGATGAAAAATCAGGCTTACAGAGGTAGGACCAAGGTGTCCTCGGGTACCTGTCTTCAGAGAGTTCACTGTTACTATTGCATCGATTTCCTTATTCTGACAAATATTAGTTCACGTTATATGCTTTGACATTTCCGACAATTTAAATGTATGTTTTAACAGTATGACTTAACCTTTTATAAAAGCATCTTACAAACTACTTTTAAATAACCATAGAAACAAATAAAAAATATTCCCAGGTTTGAAGTTACAGTTGAATAAGAAGGAAGAGTTCTTGTTCTGGTTCAGACTGACTTTCAGAGATTAAAATCATACACTTTGAGTTGAATTACATTCAACTTTGTAATTAAAAATAATTTCTTTATTTAGAAAATGATATTTTACTCAGAATAAGAAGCAGACTAACCAAATTCTAAAATATCTAATAAAATTCTCACTGGTTCCAATTTTATAGATCTATTTGAACACTACATGAACTGTGCTTAAAAAAATAAAGATATACAAAAAAGGAAACATGTTTTAAGTAAGAGAACTTATCGACATGTTGATATTGACTTCAATACCTTTAAGATATTTTAGTTAGATATAGCAAAAGATAGAAAAACAAAATAACTTTAGGAAGAGAATAAATTCCTGATTATAAAAACCCCATACAGCAGAACGTGTGGTATGCAGAGACTTGGATAAATCTGGTTCTAGTGAACACTGCCCAGTGTTAAGAAACTTCAAGGTCAAATATGGATGGCACAGAGGTCCCAAGTGCCTGGTCAGTTTCCTGAAGGTGGCATATCCCCATCCATCCTCCAGACCCTTCCTCCTCCTTTCCTGCCTCCCCTTGAAGCTATGTCTGATTCTTTTGCAAGGCTTTGCTTCACTCACCAATTGATGACCCTTGACAGGATTCTGTGGGTGCCTGGGAGCATCTGGTCTCTGGGGCTTCCCTGTCCCAGACCATGTCCCCCACAGAGAAGAGCACTGCCTGTCTGCGCTCAGGGCCGGAGCTGCTGGGCGTGTGTACTCATTACTCACAGGCAATCAGGGAGCCGGGGAGGCAGGAGAGCAGCTCTCACCTTGTCAATCTCAGGAGGAAACACCTGTGACTGTTAGATCAGGTCTCATTAGGCGGACTCAGCCAAGGGTGGGCCCCTCTTTCCCTCCTCCAAGTCCTTCCCCAGATGCCAGCCCTGTCACCCCAGTGCCACTTTTCTAAGGAAGTCATTTTTGGTGGGGAAGCAAGTGCAGGAAGATTCTAGTTAGCAGTATTGTTACCACGCAGATCTGAAGATCCTCTTTCTCCTGCAGAGCTGCACACCAAACCCTGCTGGGTACTCAGTGCAATGTTAAGTCATCTTCCTTTTTATTTTTTTAAATTGCATTCACACTTGTTGCTTTTAGCACAATATGGCACATATTTGGTCTGTGACTTTCTGCTCTGGATGTACGAAATTTGCAGTTAACCATGTGACTCATCTATTCACAGCTCGTCTGTTTGGAAGGAGGCTCAGGGTAGTGGGGGCCAGTGGGTATTGGATGGATGCCAATGTGGGTGAGTGCTATGCACGTTGTGTGTTTGTCAAGGGCTGCTGTGGCCCCTGGCCTCCCTTCCAGGGTCCGGTGCATCCAGCTGGGCCACCTGTTCCCTCACCTTTACAGAATCGGTGTAGTAGCTGGCAGGAGGGAATATCCATGAACATGAATCATCCCACCCCACCAACAGGGAAAAGGTTCTGGGGGGAGAAGCAGGAATAGGAGTCCTGGAAGGGGGACAATGGAGCAGGCAGAGGGAAAGGGAAGGGGAAGGAGACAGACCTGCTCTTGTTCAGGGGTAGATTAGAGAGGGGATGGATGCAAAGCCCATCCCAGGGTCGATCGCCTGGACTTCGGGATAGAAATGGTGACTTTTCCTGTTCCCCTCCATCTCCTTTTCAGTTCCTGGCTGCAAATGTACTCCGTGGGGGGAGCAGACAGCCAGAAGTTCCTTTCTCACTAGCCCTGTCTCCTCCCTTTATTTTTGTTTGCATTCCTGTTGACTGTGCTCTCTCTCTCTCTCTCTCTCTCTATATATATATATATATGTATATATATATATATATATATATATATATATTTATAATTCATTAGTTCTGTTTTGCTTTCTGTCCTCCTGCAGCACGACTCCTGTCATGATCCTGTTGCGAGATGGGCCACCTCCTCCACGCCTTCTGGGTGGCCCTGCCAGGGAAGGCTGACTGGGGCCTTGGGAACAATGTGGTGTTTAGCCTCATGGCTTCCCTTGGGTTTAGTCATGAGGCCTAATTTATGGAAAATCTCTGAGGCATCATGGCACTGTTCTACCCAAGAGCTTTCTGTTTTAGACTTTTATAGGATTCCCTTATGGTAATTTTTTTGGAGAATTTAAAAATTGTATCTGACCATCTTTTTCTGTTGAAATCCAAAATGTTTACTATTGAGGGAAAATAATATTAAAAAGCACATTTGGGATTTAAAACTTGGGACTATTTCTTTAGAACCCTCTCAGGAGTTGATGCTGCTGGGTTTTGAGGTGCTGCCAGGTGTGGAGGGACTCCTCGGCCTGCCCTGAGGATGGGAGTGTGCATTTCGTCATCAGCTCTGGCTACAGTTGGCTGTCCTGGAGTGCCACCCACGTCCTCTCAGAAAACCCACCACAAGTGTGATTTTAAAAGGAAAACTGCGTGTTTGACCAGAGGGAAGAATATGGCAACCGGCTGGACAGCAGGCGAGGGTGACACAGGCCAGCTGAAGTGTAGTTAGAATAAACCAAGCGTCGCCGTCAGAGCAGCCATGTGCAGTGGGGCAGTAAGAGCACACTGTAGGCCTGGCTGCAGGGCCACCTTCCTGCACCTGTGGCGGTGACCAGGCTGGCCCTGAGGTATATAGATGGGCACCAGAGCCACACCCACCACGCTCCCATCCTGTAGTTGGCTGCACACCCCAATGCTTCTTGGTGCAAATGGCAACTGTGGGTGAGGGGCTTTGGCATGTTATTCATTCACTTGTTAAATGCCATAGGTCTAACCATATTTTCTAAACAACAATGAAATTCAAGTGAAATCAAATCAAATCAAATCAGTACCTATCTGTGGAGGCCACGTACGTACTGAGCTCCCATGAGTAGTTAAAAGATAACTAAGGTACTGGTAGCAGCAGAGATAAGACTGAAATACAGGAAACAGCATGATAAAAATAACACTACAAAGCTCAAGTGACCTTAAAAAATACAGTCACTGATTTAAGAAAATCTAACAAATCTCTATGTCACAAGCTGTCACCTTGACATAGAAACCACTTGGAGAGCTCAAGGAACCCCACAGAGATCCCCGGGGTCCCCTTGATGAAATCATGGAGTCCTGTAGGAAGTCTTTGGAGTCTCTTAAGGAAGGAAATTTCTACTTCTGTTGGGGATTGTGTGTTTCTGGCATATGAAACTGAAACTCAGAGAACACCTGGGACTTTCAGGAAGAACCAGACCCCAGGAGATGGGAGCTGAAAGATCTCTAGGGAGCCCTGCTGCCACCTTCTAGATGGCTGTGGAGGTAAAGTACTCGGAGCAGTGCAGGCCCCAGGGGTAAGAATTTGCAGAACTCAGTAGCTAGCAAAGGGAGAAAGGGAATTTCCCTTCCATGCCAGGGCGACTTTCATTTTACCATACTTTTCCTTTAAAAATATACCCAGCCCAGGAAGGGTGAAAGTCAAACAGCAAGGGTTAAGAAAGGACCAGGGTCCACTTTTAGAGGCAAGTGACCCAGGTCCAAGGTTTTGTATTGATGAGTTTTCTAAGAACTGATGATAACAAATATAAATAACTCATATAATCAATTGTCTGGCACTCCTGGCCCGGTTCTCCCTGGGTTGTGAATTACAACTAGTTATGAATCACAGATGCAGGCTCCAGCGCGCCTTGGTGCCGCTGGCTTTCACACACGCCTAGTGGCCTAAGAGTGAGCAGGGAGCCCTCTGCCAGCCCATCCCTTTTTTCCTTTCTCACTCTCCACATACAGCACCCGCCCTGACACGTCTCCCTATCCACTAAGGCAAGAACTCGCTCTTGCGGCGACAGTGCACCTGCATGTCCCTCTCGCCCTCACCTGACTCAGCAGAAAGAAGCGTTCAGAGCAGGTGCTTCTTATCCCCTTTGCTTGGAAACCCCTTCAGAGCACAATTCCAAGCCAGCAGTGTAGATGTGACAGGCGCTGCTGCCCAGGGCTCACAGGCTTGCTGATCAGTGGCTGCAGGGCTGAGTTCCACCAAACCACGTGCTGCACAGTCTGGCCTCTCAGCCGCGGCCAGGTGTGCCCGGCCACTGACAGCCCTGCAGGTTTTTGAAGCGGAATTCCTCGTCAGCAGCAATGATGTGACAACCCTCTGTAGGGCTGACATTTAAAATGAGATTTGTGTCTGTTTTAAAAATTAGTTGGACAACTTGACTTATATAAAAAGCTGCATCTGGGCTGGGGTTGTGGCTCAATGGTAGCGCACTTGCCTAGCATGTGTGAGGCTTGCCTAGCATGTGATTCAATTCTTGGCACCACACATAAAGGTTCATCAACAACTAATAAAATTAAAAAATAAAAGCTGCGTCTATAGCGTCCATGGCCAAAGTTTAAGTCAAGTTCTTTTCTAATTGCCTCCCAGGGTAAGTGCACAAGGCATCAGCATCCTGATCCTATGATTTGTTTTGCTAAATGTCAAAGACTGTGGATAAAAGAGTAAATTCTGTAGGAAAAATACATATTTCTGTAGGAAAAATACATATTTCTGTATACATATACATATGTGTGTGTGTGTGTGTGGGTGTGTGTGTGTGTGTGTGTATACAGTGGTGCTGGGCACAGAACCCAGAGCCTGCCACCTGCTAGTCAGTCGCTTTACTGCTGAGCTACACTCCCAGCCCAGGAAATGGATTTAAATGAAGAAATCCTAACATGTTTTCAGCCCTGACCTACTTAGCTATAGTATCGTATGGCTGATGCGTAGTGCGGAAAAGCAGGTTCACCAGCCATCTGAGACTCACAGAGCTTTCAGGTTATATTACTGGTCACCACTGCTCTGCTGGTTGTGGGAATGCCGTATACCTAGTGACTACTTTGGTGGGAGATGAGGGGAGCTTGATCAAGGGGCACAAGTTGCATTTGGATGGTAATGAGAAGTTCTGAGGCGCTATTGCCTCTAGAGAGGCTGCAGATAGCGATCGAGTACTGGATACCTAAAAAAGCTAGAAGAAAGGGTTTTGGATGTTTTCACCACAAAAAGGCCATGTTGGAGAAGTTAAAGATGTTTAACCTAATGTATACATTGCACAATGCATACATGTATCAAAACATCATATGGCACCCCATTAATGTGTACATTGCTATGATTTTATATATCATTTTAAAAACATTTGAATTTAAAATTAAAAAAAGTTACAGAATGTTACTTTAAGGTCTTTTTTTTTTTGTAAATAATAATTATTAGAGTTTTTCTTTTCAGCTCTTACCACAGCAACATTTTGCTGCAGAAAATATTTCCATAAAATGGCCAACATACTTCACTCCTACTAGTAGCTAAGGATAAAAAAGAAATGCAAATGTGACTAAATTGTGTCACTAGGTAACTGGAAGTGGGCACATTTGGGCAGGAAAAAAAATAGTTGCTGAGAGCACCCGTTTTGGCAAGTTCCCTCCCCCTGCTGACCTGTTCGTGTGAGGTTCAGACTTTGTTTTGAGCTTAAGCATCTGCTCTGAGGTGCACGTGGGGGTGATTTCCCGTTGGGCAAAGCTCATTTTGCAGAGTACTGTGATGGTGTTACTTGCAGTGTGGTCTGCGGGGTTCTCAGGGAATTGACAGAGGAAGAGGGCTCATGAGCTGCAGCGGCTCTAATTAGCTCAGCCTTCGCTGGTGTCATAGCTGGGGGTCCTGGTAGGACAAATAGACATGGTTCTTATGCTTCCTTCTCATAAAAAAGAAAGGAGCAACACAGAGAACACTCCAGGCTTTTCTGGACGTTAAGATTAGTGCAGCAACAAAGTCTAATTCTCACTGCGAATTTAAATTATTTCTCGTGTGGCTTAGAATTTTGGCACCATCCCCATAGATAAGGCTAAACCGAAGAGTGTCAAAGCCAAATTGACCTGCGCAGAACATCCCGCAATCTTGCTCCAGGGAACCTCGTGCTTAGGTAGAATTTGGAAGCCCTGTTCCTGCTGCTTTTTTAATCTTCACATGATGCAAGTCAGGCTGCCGGACAAAGTTGGAATCCTGGGTTGGGGGGGCCCAGTTCCACGGGCCACAGTAACCGTCACAGCCAAAGTGTGGATTGAACAGGAACTAATACAGAAAGACATTAGTAGGCCTGACATGTTTTTACCAGGTGTTCATATCGATGGGTTAATCCTCATAACATCTGGAGCGAGGAACACAGAGGAGTCTTGTGGAGGCTCTGCTACGCTGGGCCTAGAGTAGCCCCAGTGATTAGTCCACTAAGCCCAAGTAGGTAGAGGGGTGTTCCTTGCATTGCACTTGGTTGATAGATGGCAAGTGATGCTTCATTTGTGGGAGGATGAATTTAAAGAGTTTTACACCCAATTAAGGTACATCTTT
This sequence comes from Sciurus carolinensis, assembly GCF_902686445.1. Taxonomy (NCBI): domain Eukaryota; kingdom Metazoa; phylum Chordata; class Mammalia; order Rodentia; family Sciuridae; genus Sciurus; species Sciurus carolinensis. The sequence continues at coordinate 5,493,957 of NC_062217.1, read as the reverse complement.
GCATTTTAGTAAGATAAGCAGGCGGCTTCCGAGCCTTGTTTCATGACACTCTTCAGATTGGGGTGCTCTTGGGTCCTTTTTATTTATCCAATGCTTCTAGTGTCCTTTACGGATGCACTCAAGTGTTATTTCTTCCATGAAGGCTTTTCAGCTTATAAAAGTGGCGATGATTTGCTGCTGAGCACTTTATTTCTCATCTTTATAGCAACTCTGTAAACATTCTAAGGATAAAAAGATCTGGCTGTAGTTTTTTCTAATGAAAGACAGAGTCAGAACCAAACCGGCAAATGCTCTAGGCTAATGCGCTTGTTTGCTAAAAAGAGTCCCCCTTCCCCACTAACCCTGTATTATGCTGTATGTTTCCATCTTAATCACTGTTTGGGTATTTTTATATTACCATTGCAGTTCATCAATATTCAATATTTTTGAAAACATAAACTAATGTTGTTTCTAATGGAAACTTCCTAGTAGTTTGCATTATTTACAAAAGTTAGAAATTAAAACACTGATGATATGACTTTACTATTTTTAAAAAATGTGGGAAGGGGGCTTTGGTGCTGGGAAATGCTTTTCCTTGCTACCACCAGGGTGGCCCTTGTGACATAGGGACAGGCCCTTGGTCCTGTTCCAAACATTCCCGTTGGGGTCTTTGTAACATTGCCACTCCAGGTCAGAGGATTGTCCTGGAGGGGCTGCACAACCCTGTAAAGAGATACAGGTGGAAAAATAAAGTTTATTACGTAAATAAGTATTTGAATGCAAAAATAAACCCCCCACGAGGAGACCACACTCACTCATAATGGAGAAAGATCTTTCCTCTGTCAGCAGCGGTTTGCAGCTCCGTGCACTTCATCTCCTTGTGGAGAAATTCCTGGGTAAACAAGTTTAATAACAGTACTCATCTGCCCTGCTTTGACAGCACATATGATCTGGTGGCTGGTGAGGTGGCACTGCTCTGCTGTTCATGTTCTGCTTCTGAACATGCCGAGGGTCATCTGCTTTATCTGGGAAAAGAATTTATAGTGTTTGCTTCCAAGGGAACCACCCCTCTCAGAGAAGTGCTATTTTGGTAGGATGATCTGAGCTTCTACAAATGTCAACATTTTCTTGGTAAGGAGACATCAATGAAGTGCCTGATGTTGAAAACGACAGAGGACCTGGAAGAACGGGTTAATACCACCACCAAGGTTAGCACAGGGTTGACGCGAGTTTGGTGTTCAGACGAGCAGGAAGGATGGATGTAGAGTGACACTTGCCGTCCACGGGAGAGGAAGGGACTCAAAAGCCTGACTGAACAACGTAGCTCTGCAGCGTAGATGGCTCATTTGTTTCACCAGCATCTAGGACACAATTGAAAAAATGTTTGCCCAAATAATGCTATCGCTCCATTATTTTTCGTATACCCCACATCAACATGGACAAAGGGTCATAGGAGAGGGTTCATTGCTTAGACCACTAAAAGTCATAAAATCATACAACATCAGAATTGGGAAGTATTTAGAAACCCTTGAGGCCAGCTGCCTTTTGTGTGGGATTGTTACTCTTGCCTCCTGTAAGACTTCTTGATTGTGATAACATTCTAGTACAAGGTGATCTAAATAGCATTGGTTCAGAGAAGTGGATTCATTCATTACTCATCCATTCAGTCACCCACCCACTCATCCAACATACTAGTGTCCGAAGGTGGCTATTAGTTTCCAGGGATGTCGCAGTGAATATGTCAAAGGCTTTCCCTTGGGAACCTTAGAGCTGAGGGTGGTAATACCACATGTAAACCTTTAATTTTGATACTACACAATTCTTGCTGAAAGCCAAGTGTTTATAAAATGCTATGGAAACAGAGAAGGGGATCATTTCTTTTGATCGACATAGCTAGGGAAAAATGTTTTTGAAGAGGTGGTGCTAAGCTGGGCCCAGTGACACAGTGTACTCCCAGTGGCTCTGGAGGCTGAGGCAGGAGGACTGAAGTTCAAAACCAGCCTCCGCAACTTAGCAAGACCCTGTCTCAAAATAAAAAAGGCTGGGAGGATGGCTCAGTAGGTAGGCATCTCTGGGTTCAAATTCCTGGTACCACCACCAACAACAAAAATAGGTGGTCCTGGAATTAGAACTTAAAAATGAATAAGTGCTCATCTTCAGAAGAGAGGGGATGGTGTTGCAGATGAAAGGTAGAGGTAAAAATGACATGGGGAGTTAACAAGTGACGTGGTTGCCTTAGGAGGGAAGCAGGAGGGTGGGATGGCATCTGTTACCTAACCTAGACCGGCTTGGGCAAACCACAGCAACACTGAGTGCACATGAACACGCATATCCCGTTCTGCTTCCAGTCTTGAGCAGGAAGCAAGACCCATGCAGGATGGATGTTATGTAAACAGCCATGGCAGCCTTCACAGTACACTGATGTTCCTTGAGTTAGGTAAACAGGAACCAAACTCTGACACATTATCAAAAGCAAAGACAGCTGGCAATAATCACCCTCTACAGATGCATAGCACTTTTGACGTTTTAAGAAAAAGAATAAAGGATAAGAAGTGCCACTTATCCCAAATAGACACTCTTGATGCTGAAGTGTGTTGCATTTGCCATCTTTTCTTTATAGACATTAGAAGCCCCATCTCCAGTTCATGTGGGTACTTCACTTTTCATAAATCCTACGGAGAGAGCTCCATAGTTCCTTTTGACACTGAACTTTAAGTTGATGGTAAAGTCAAAAAAGGAACCAAAAGGTACTTAGCCAAATGCAGACAGCCCAGCATAAAGCAATTTCAACTGGTCAATCTTAGAGATGTGTGAAATCACCATGGCTTTTAAGGACAAGTAGCAAATATAAAAACAGGAGAATAAAAACTCATAACATTTTTTTTTTTTTTTGAGACACACGAGCACACTTGGGAGCCATTTACATCTTATTTTTGTGTTCACATTTTCTCTTTGGAAAATATACTGGAAAAATGCCTGCAGAATAGGACCTGGGTAGAATAATTACAACCATTTCTGTCAGCCCTTCTGTAATCTAACTGAGCCATCCATTCTGATTAGATTCAATCCTCTGCCTGCAGGACTTCTGCAAAGGTCAAGGCTTTGCCCAACAGGACTTTTTATTTAAACAAAGCCACAAACTTATTTATGCATCTTTCCTTCCAACCTTCAAAAGCCCAGTGGTTCTTACCTTCTTTAGCGCTAGATCTTCCCATTTCCCAGCGATCATGGAAAGTTCACGTTGGCAAGAAGATTGTTTGACTCCACCAAAAACTCTTGCTCCAGAGTTACTCCTGTTTTAAAATGACTTTGAGAAGCACTGTAGAAGAGGATAACTGGCAGAAATGGAAACTTAAGAGGCGAGGAGGCATTGACCTACCCACACGGCCCAAGCCCCCCACTGGAATAAATCACAGAAGTGCAGCTCTCACGTACTGCAGGGTCTGCAGAACTACCTTGGATTTCCAGTTTGCTTTCTCCCACTAGAACCTTCACGTCAAAACGTGTTATCTTTTTGTTTTACCACCTGTTGGTTGTATTGCTTATTCTTTAATCTTTCCTTTTATTTTCTTTGGAAAAAAACTGTATGTGACTTTACACCAGTTCCTTCAATGTAGCCATCACCTGCTTCTGGAGACAGCTGAGGCCAGGTTTCCAGGACAGGATGGAATGAACCAGGAACCTTGTCTACAGTTGTGTGTCGTAGATGCTCATCGGCTCACTAAGGAAAGGAAAAGAACCCTCTGTTCTCTGCAGAGGTTCTTCCCCATCCCTGAACCTTTGTTTCTAAGGTGCCGAAAGTCTGGTGCTTTTTGTGTATGGTAACTAGCAAATAGGAAAACCTGCATTTGTCATTTTATTTTTATCATTGATTTATTTCTTCATATATATATATATGTATATATATATATATATATATATATATATATATATATATACATATATATATAAATACAGAGGTGAGGGTCTCATTACACAGCCCAGGCTGGCCTTGAACTCCTGGCCTCAAGAGGTCCTCCTTTCTCAGCTCCTGAGTGGCTGGGACCACAGGTGTGTACCACTGTCTGGCTTATGTTATTGTATGGTGATGTTACCAGTGAACGACACCAAGTTTGTTCCATCTAAGCTTCCAGTTTTTCTCAGGTCGAGTGAAGTTCAAGACAGGCGTCTGTAACCACAGTCATGAACTGGGAACAACTCTGGTAAAACCACCTCTCCCCACACACACATAATTTGGACCGCACTTACTTCTGGTAGCGGTCCCTTCTGCTGAAAAACCTTGAACCACGCAGGTGGATCTGCCAAAGCAGAGTGGGCAGTGCCTCCCCCTTTGGAACTCTGGTTTTGAAAAGGGTTGATGTTTAAAGTCATTTACGCTGTCATAATTTAGAAGACTGGATTCCAAGGTGTGTATTTAAACCAAGAGATTAGAAATTCTCAAAACCTGCAAATAGACATAAAAAGACCTTTCCAGAACAGACCACCCATGAAGCAGTGCTTGTGTTTCTGTGGTGTTCTCTTTTCCCGGGGAGAGGGGCTCTGGCCTGGGGTGCTGGGGGCATTTCCCTTCATTCAGGCCCATCTGTCACCCCGAGTTTCTAAGTTGTCCACTGTCACTCTTCTTTTTTTCACCCCGTCTGAGTTCACCTTCTCTGTTAATGTGCTGGAGTTGCCCTTCACCAAGGTGCTATCTTTCACTCACCTAGGGCGGATCTCATTTTCTTACATTGGCTTGTCAGGGCACTTCAAACTGGAGAGAAGCTCATGGAAGCTCTGAGTTAGCACAGGTGAGTTGAGTTCCGTTACTCCCATGTGCTGCTTGTCCAAGAGTCATTATTGTGGTCTGATTGCCCCTGAGTCTCTCTTTTTTCTTAGGTGAGCCATGAGTGACGACTTGTTCCTCTTCTCTAAGGGCACCTACCAACTGGCATGATGCAGGAAGCACATTCCTGAAGACTGAAGGGTTGAGGAAGAAAGTATCTCATCCAGTCAACTCGGCTTCCGCAAACACGGCAGGCAACCTAAGTCCTCTAGAGATAAACCCAGAAGAGTCAAAAAATTCCAGGCACAAAGTGTCTTCAGCACAGAGAAGTTAAACCCTGGAGAGATGCGTCTCTGGAGTAACCCTCCCTGGAAGTTACCGCAGGCTGGAGCTGAGCCTCAGCAGGCACTCTGAACCACTCACGCGGTCGCCAGCCACCATGCACGCACACGGGGAAGGCTGATTTGGTTATTCGTGGTATTCCAGGGCGTGGGATAGAAGGCCAGTTTTAATCTCCAAAAACCAGAGTGACCATTTCTTTGATATCCATTGAAGTTTATGACTGATTATACACTCTAGCACATTTGGGAACAAAAGTGACACTTGGCAGGGGGAAAATCATGTGACCTCAAAAAACAGGAAGTAAACTTAAGGAACTTATAAAGGACTTTGACTGGTTGTCTCATGATTTCCTGGTGATAACCTGCCTGTAAAGACCAGTGGCCAAGGGTAGGAAAGAGAAGGGTGCAGCTGGGTACTGCTGGCAATCGGTTCCTGCATCAGAGTTGGTGTAGATCGGGTGCTTTGCTTGACTTTGTTTTAAAAAATCATTCCAAGGGAACCAATGAAGGGATGGTTCTTCTGAGAACTCTTAATCTGAATATAATTGGGTTTTGATTCATCTTTCTAATATTTAATAAACAGAGTATTTCACTTTGCAGTTTGGGAACATTTACAACCAAGAAAAAATATACATACAATACAAAATAATACTTCAAAAAGATTATTTGAGTCAATTATCAATGTGATCAGGTAATTATTACCAGTTTATTTCAAAATGCCTGCCTATACCCAATACACAAATGGAATCGGAGGAATAGCCAATCTCTTCTGTGAGAGATTGGAACAAGAGCAGTTTGCTTCAATAAAACCTTTCCGTTAGAGTTCTGTGCAAACATTCAAACTGCACCTGCATCTGCCTCGTTCGCTGATGTAGGCAGTGTGATGCCTACTTCCTGGATTAAGGGGAGCACACTCTAGTGCTCCAGCTCAGTGACCAAAATGTTCCAGTGAGACAGAAGGAGACTAAGGAATTAAGCAAGTGGCAGCAGTCCAAACCTTCCTGACCTGTTTCAAAGAATCTTGAACATTTATAGGCAGACCCTTAATTGCAAGGAGGACTGACAAAATTCGCTCTTAGTTTTGCTGGCTTGGGAACTGAGTTTTGAGTGTCTAACAAACATAGCCAAAGTTTTTAAGTATTTTTTGTTGTTACAGAAAAGGAGCTTTTCCTTAATCAGCATGTCTAGAGAAGTCAGCATAAGGTCACTCTATAATTATATCAGGTATAAAACAGTCAAGGTATAAAAAAAATTTAAAAAAATAAACTAGTGGGGAATAAAATCCAAAGGGCTGTTCCTGGGTCAGTGGAGAAGCTCTTGGTACAGGCAGCTGGGCGTGCACAAGCCAGGAGTGAAAAGGCTCGGGAAGGCACCCTTCCAGGTGTGAGCAGCTTGCCTCGGGTGGTGCCTTTGACACTGGCACTGGGGGGGTCCCTGCCTTGAAGATGTGGGTATGGGCACTGCTTCCTGGGGACCATGCACAACACCGGCAGGGGCGGCACGGAGCTGCAGGTGTCTGGCACGGTTTCCCTCTTCTCCCACAGCTGGTGACCCGCGGGCCAGCTATACATAAGCAGTTTGCTTTGGTCACATTGTACTCTTCTATGCAAGGTGGAATGTTAATTGAAAGGACAGGCTTCTACATTTCAAATTCTGTCCCTTATAGCATAAGGGTAAGAGCTGAAGAGTAAAAGATAATTTTGAATTTCTACCTTTTTCTCCTGAAGGATATTTAACATCTTTATTCGTGATAATTCAAATTGTTTTTTGCCCTGGGTCTTTTAGGCAGTCACCCATTAAGACCTCTTCGAACTCTCAAAAATTAAAAGGAATCTGCAGCTTTTAATTAACATTCAACCCGGCTTACTGCTACAAAGGAAAAAAAATCAACAAAACCAGTTACAATTTAAAATACTATTTATTATTTATTTGTTACCTATATTTAGTCACTCACCAAAAAGATATTATACTGTATCTAAAAGGGAGCAATTAAAACACAAAGAGAACTAAGTTAATGAAGTAATGAAATAATGAATCATGCTTTAATAAAATATAGTAATAATTTAGCTTTAAGCTTCTACAAACAAGTTTTAGGAAGGATTAGATTGGATTAGAGAAGATGAGAGTTGATCCTTGATGTCAGATGAAAGAGAAAAGCACGTGACAATGTCGTGAAACACATTCTTAATTGACTTAATTCTACAAAGCATGCTTCATACGTGGATCCCAATGGAAAGACCTTCTGCTGGGCGATTTTGACCACCAAATGCAGGAGGATTTCCTGTCTGGGTCAAATTCCATTTTTAACCATCTGTCAGAGCACCACTTTGCTCTCCTTCAGTGCTTATTGGAGTATAATTTGTGTGTGCTTATTATTAGCATTCTGAACAAAACATGAGCCCTATGAGAGTAAGACCAAATCTATTTTTGTTCAGTTTTGGATTTTGGATTCAGAGCTGGCATGAGGAAGCACTCAGGAAAAATTTGTGGAATGAGTGAATTCTTCTAACAAGTGTGTTGTGTACCATGCCCTCACATTAAGTTTTACCCTGGGTGAGGAATTTTCTGTAAGAGAATAAAGACAATATAATTTTGTCATTTGGGTCTTTGATGATATGCTTATTCAGGTAAATGGCTTAGAAAGTTTAGTGGAATTTGCAAATCAAATGTGTCTTAGCTTGTCCCTTCAAATATTGGTTGATAAGTTCTGGCAATTGCTGGCCCACAGAGAATTCACTGTTACAGTTTCTGAAAATAAAATGTTTGAACTTTTAATTCTTTTGAGAAATACCTATAACAAGATTAAGTGGAACAGCACCCATTCTTCTGTGGTGCAGGTCTAGGGTGCACCCTGGCCTGGGTGGAGAGCTATGTTCCTTTTCCTGGGACACAGTGGGGTTCACTGTAGAGAGAAGGGGGCCAGCAAAACCTGAGTTCAAGTCCCAGTTCTGCCACTTGATATCTCTGCCACATTGGCTAAGGAATCTTGCCTAAGCCACAGGTTCATGAATTGTAAAGTGGAGCAATGACATCAGCTACTTCTCAGAAATGTTGAAGAGGTAAGCGACAGAGGATGAGAAAAGTCCAACACACAGTGGGTGATTTATAGATTTTATAAATGAATCCTTTCTTGCAGGCTATCTAGTCCATGGAGCTGAATAAAGCCGTTCAACTTTCCCAAAGGTATACCTGATTCCTGGGGGCATAATGGAACCAAGGAGACTTTGCAGGTCCATAACATATTAGTGATAGTCTTCCAGATGCTTCCATAATACCTTCTAGAGCTCAGTTACTAGTTTATGAATTGGAAGTAAATGAATAAATCATCAATTTTGCATCTGAAACTCCTTGATTTTGGTTAAACTGTGACTAGAATAAATAAAACCCTATGGTCAATAAATATTGGAATTTATTTTAGCATTCACCTTATATTCTTCCAGTCTGTGGGCTCATCTCATGAAATCTGGACTTTCAGATACCCTTGAAGATTAGTAAATTGACCATTACATTAGTTATGCCAAAATCATGTCCCATCCCTTTCTTATCTTTGTTTAGCACATCTGAAAACACTTCTCTGTGTGCTTAGGCTTAGGTAATACACCATAAGATTTATTTGCCCACAAATTTAAGTATTTAATGGAAAGAAAAATATTAGTTATTATCATAGCATATTTTCCAGTAAATCTTTGTATTCCTGGAAGCTAGCAGGCATGCACTGAACTTGGTGAATAAATGAGCAAGAACCTCCTGCTTCATATCATTCTGAATGGCCCTGAACAGTCTTACCACCTCAGTGTCCCTTCCTTGCACATTTGCCTTGTCCCTAAAATTGAGATATTCAAAATTTCCTTTATAAGAAATCTATGTTTCATTGAGAGGTAAGCAATTCTTTTTTTTTTGTTGTTCAGAAAACAAATTTAGATTTTAATAACCTAGACTCTCCCATCTGCTCCAGCTACAGATTGTACATACAATTTATCATTGTGACAGGAGGGTGTCAGGCCAGGATCACTGGGCAGGAATAGCATACGGTGTCCACCATCTTCTGAAAAGTCATCAGGTCCTTTGTCACTCAGAGTAGGTCACTTTGTTAGCCTGGAGAGCTACCCAGTGATAGGGAGAGAAGGGACACATATTCCCAGTAGATCTCAGAAGTAGCCTATTTTAGAAACTATATAAAATAATGCTTTTACGCCAGTATATCCTTTCCTGAATCTTCAAGGAATTTTCCTAATTGTCTAAAAGCAGTACAAATAAAACAACTCAAATTTAGGAAATAAAAGGTTTTCTATGGAAGACATTTGAAGATAAAATGTGTGTCTATATCTCTGTTTCAAAATGTTTGAAAATAAACACAGGTCAAGGAAAATAGGAATTTTGGGTTCTAGACATTGACTGTGCACCCCAAACAGGGGAATGGAGGAATGGAAGACCATTAGCGGACCTTTCAAGTCTGCGATTGTCTCTTAAGAGGAGCATGCCAGAGTCTACCCTGGAAAACAGGTGTTCCCATAGCCTCCTGGGGGTCCCGCTGTGCTTTACAGCTGCGTGTTACTATTTGCTTCTTAATTTCGATAAAATGGGAGTTGCACTATGCTACTAATAAAAAGGACTATTTTGCTGAAATTTTCTACAAGATTGTGGATACCACTGCAGAAACAACAACAACAAATGAAAGCAAGAAGAGCCACAGAGGGACGTCCTGTGTGTTTGTGCACCTCCGTCTGGTACGGGGTAGAGGCTCCCTTTGAGAGCGGAATCCACCAGTCAGGGCCTCCACAGGCAAGGCATCTCTGTGCTCAGCCCCTTGGTGTGCAGGGTTCGTGGAACCCACAGCGGAGGACGCCATTGGCGTGGGGAGGTTAGGGGACAAGCGTGCCTGTGCTCCCCGGGCCTGGGGAGGCAGAGCCTCAGCTGGAGCATCTCGGCCTTCTGGACTGCAGCACAATGGGCCAGATCAGTGGCTTAGGTTCAACACCAGCTTCCAGATGTTTCCATTTCTATTTGGATTCCATCACAGAATTTACTAAGCATGCTCTTGAGAAGTAAGTTGACCCATAAGTACTGCTGTCTTAGTCAGCTTTTAGCTGCTGTGACTACGTGGCCTGACCAGCACGATCATAGAGGAGGAAAGGTTTATTTGAGGGCTCACAGTTTCAGAGGTCTCAGGCCATAGATGGCTGGCTCCATTCCTGGGGGCTCGAGGTGAGGCTGAACGTCATGGCGGGAGAGGGTTGTGGGGGGAAGCAGCTTACATCACGGTGATCAGGAAGCACAGAGACTCCACTCGCCAGATACAAATATATATACCCAGAGCCAGTGCAGCGCCCACCTCCTGCAGCCACACCCGCCTGCCTCCAGTTACCACTCAGTTAATCCCATCAGGGACTGATTCACTGATTGGTTAAGACTCTCAAACCCCAGTCATTTCTCCTCTGAAACTTCTTGCGTGACTCACACATGAGCTTTGGGGGACACCTCACATCCAGACCATAACAACTGCTGAAAGGAGAATGGTCATGTCCTAGATGGGGGACAGGACCTCATGTGTAACTGGGAAGAGACGGCTTCCACACAGTTGACTGAGGAGGCCCTAGGGTTTGTGGAACCATGCCCTGTCAATCTGGGGAGGATGAATCTGCGGTCGGCAAGATAACACCCTCTGGACACGCTGTACACATTGTTTTTAAATCCAGTTTCTGAAACGTGAAGAGTGAGGACCAGATGGAACCTGGTCACTCAGCCCTCCTGTTGCGTGGAGAGACTACTTCCCCTGCGAAGCCTCCCGACACAACAGCAAGACCAGAGCCGGACAGACCCACATGTGCAAGGCTTCTGAATGAGTCTCCCTGATTTCTAACAGTGTCCCTCGGTGCTCCTTACCACCTGTGCCTCTTCCTGCTGTCAGATGAGATCTGGGGTCCAGCTGGGAGCAGCAGGCGTGTGGCCCCTTCACCTGGGTGGGCTTCGGAGCTGCGCCCCACAGGGCTGCACTTGGCCTCTGTGCCTGAACCTCCTCCCGAGGGTACTGCCTCCCAGGGGTTTTGGTGGATTCGCTAAATGGAGCCTGACAGGTAGGTGGGGCAGTGCCAGGGGCTGCGTGAGTGTTGGCCTGGGTCTGTCGCTGGCCTGCATACGCTGGAAGAGATGCTGAGGAGGAAACTGAGGCACAAGGAAGGCGTCTGAGTCACGCTGGCTTGTCAGGACGGGAACCCTGCTCTGGGACTGCCTGGAGTCCTCTCCACTCCGCTGCCTTTAAGTTTAAACTTTATTACCAGTGGCGATCCAAGATGGCGGCCTAGAGGGAGACTGCACCCCCAGTTGCTCCAGAACCCTGGAGTTAAGAAGGGGAGGCATTGAGAGACTCGGACTGAAACAGAGCCACGGGTGAGTCTGCCCACTGGGTAAAGCTCGGCCCGGGTGGCAGGCCCAGATAGAGGTGGCTTATCGGAGCCGGGCAGGGCAGCTAGAGTCATCCACAGGCAGCCCTGCGCACTCCGGCGGTGGGCCCCCGCCCACACAGCCAGTTTCTCCAGGTTCTCGGAACGGAACTGGCCCGCTAGTGAGAGCCTTTCTGACCAGAACAAGCTCCGAGTCCCGGAGCTCCTGCAGCACAGCGTACTCCAGCAACGAACCAGCGGAGAGCCGCAATCCGCAAACAGCCTCTGGGATTAGGGCAGGGCAGCCAGAGACCTCTTCAGGCGGCTCTGCCCACTCCGGCTGCAGGCTCTCTTCACGGGGCGATCCAAGATGGCGGCCTAGAGGGAGACTGCACCCCCAGTCGCTCCAGAACCCTGGAGTTAAGAAGGGGAGGCATTGAGAGACTCGGACTGAAATAGAGCCACGGGTGAGTCTGCCCACTGGGTAAAGCTTGGCCCGGGTGGCAGGCCCAGATAGAGGTGGCTTATTGGAGCCGGGCAGGGCAGCTAGAGTCTTCCCAAGGTAGCCTTCCACACTCCGGCAGTGGGCTCCTGCCACACGGCCAGCTGCACGGCGCAGGCCCACAGTGAGAGCATTTCCGCACAGAGCCAGTTCCAAACCGTGGAACCAGTAGGGGGCTAGGGGCAGTTTTCTTCGGATGAGCTGCTTTATCAGATTCCTCCAAGACATCAGGCTACTGAAGGCTGGGAGGTGATACAATGGAAATCTACCGGAACACTATAAGCCAGTAGCGGAAAACTGCAATATCTCAGAGTCCCACTGACAACTGACCAATATGAGAAAACAAGGGAAGAAAATGTCCCAAACAAACCTAGATACTACATCAATAAAATCCAATGACAGCACAGCAGAAGAAATGTCAGAAAGGGAGTTCAGAATGTACGTAATTAAAACGATCAGGGAAGCTAATGAGGAGATGAAAGAGCAAATGCAGGCATTGAAGGAGGAGATGAAAGAGCAAATGCAGGCATTAAATGATCGCACCAATCAACAGTTAAAAGACCAAATACGGGAAGCAAGAGATCATTTCAATAAAGAGTTAGAGATACTGAAAAAAAACCAAACTGAAATACTTGAAATGAAGGAAACAATAAACCAAGTTAAAAATTCCATAGAAAGCATAACCAATAGGATAGAACACCTGGAAGACAGAACCTCAGACATTGAAGACAAATTATTTAATCTTGAAAGCAAAGTTGGCCAAACAGAAAAGATGGTAAGAAATCATGAATAGAATCTACAAGAATTATGGGATATCATGAAAAGGCCAAAATTTAAGAATTATTGGGATTGAGGAAGGCTTAGAGAAACAAACCAAAGGAATGAACAATCTATTCAATGAAATAATAACAGAAAATTTCCCAAATCTGAAGAATGAAATGGAAAACCAAGTACAAGAGGCTTATAGAACTCCAAACATACAAAATTACAACAGACCCACACCAAGGCACATTATTATGAAAATACCTAACACACAAAATAAAGACAGAATTTTAAAGGCCGCGAGAGAAAAGAATCAAATTACATTCAGAGGGAAGCCAATAAGAATATCAGCAGATTTTTCAATCCAGACCCTAAAAGCTAGAAGGGCCTGGAACAACATATACCAAGCCCTGAAAGAAAACGGATGCCAACCAAGAACCTTATACCCAGCAAAACTTACCTTCAAATTTGACGATGAAATAAGATCCTTCCATGATAAACAAAAGCTAAAGGAATTTACGAAAAGAAAGCCAGCATTACAGAACATTCTCAGCAAAATATTCCATGAGGAAGAGATGAAAAACAACGATGCAAATCAGCAACAGGAGGCGCTAGCCTAAAGGAATAGCCAAATAAAGGAGAAACCAAATCATGTCAAAAACAAATATGAGTCAATTGACTGGGAATACAAATCATATCACAATAATAACCCTGAATGTTAATGGACTGAATTCATCAATCAAAAGACACAGACTGGCAGATTGGATTAAAAAGAAAAATCCAACAATATGCTGCCTGCAAGAGACTCACCTCATAGAAAGAGACACCCATAGACTAAAGGTGAAAGGATGGGGAAAAACATACCATGCACACGGACACAGCAAAAAAGCTGGAGTATCCATCCTCATCTCAGATAATGTGGACTTCAAACCAAAACTAGTCAGAAGGGATAAAGAAGGACATTACATGCTGCTTAAGGGAAGCATAAATCAGCAAGACATAACGATCATAAATATCTATGCCCCGAACATTGGCTCATCCACGTACGTCAAACAAATCCTTCTCAATTACAGAATTCAAATAGACCACAACACAATAATACTAGGCGATTTTAGCACACCTCTCTCACCACTGGATAGATCGTCCAACAAAAATTGAATAAAGAAACTATAGATCTCAACAACACAATCAGCAATTTAGACTTAACGGACATATATAGAATATACCATCCAACAAAGAACGAATACACTTTCTTCTCAGCAGCACATGGATCCTTCTCTAAAATAGACCATATTTTATGCCACAAAGCTACTGTTAGCAAATACAAGAAGATAGAGATACTACCTTGTACTCTATCAGATCATAATGGATTGAAATTAGAAATAAATGACAGAATAAAAAACAGAAACTTCTCCAATACCTGGAGACTAAATAATACACTATTATATGATGAATGGATAACAGAAGACCTCAGGAGGGAAATAAAAAAATTCTTAGAAGTAAACGAGAACAAAGACACATCATATCAAAATCTCTGGGACACTATGAAAGCAGTACTTAGAGGAAGATTTATTTCATGGGGTGCATTCAAAAAAAGAAGTAGAAATCAACAAATAAACGACTTAACACTACAGCTCAAAGCACTAGAAAAGAAGAGCAGACCAATACCAAAAGTAGTAGAAGACAGGAAATAGTTAAAATCAGAGCCGAAATCAACGAAATCGAAACAAAAGAAACAATCGGAAAAATTAACAAAATAAATAGTTGGTTCTTTGAAAAAATAAATAAAATTGATAAACCCTTAGCCACACTACAAAGAGAAAGAGGGAGAAAACTCAAATTACTAAAATTCGGAATGAACAAGGAAACATCACAACAGACACGAGTGAAATACAAAACATAATTAGAAGCTATTTCGAAAATCTATACTCCAACAAACAGAAAACCTCGAAGACATCAACAAATTTCTAGAGACATATGAACTACCTAAACTGAACGAGGAGGACATACACAACTTAAATAAACCAATTTCAAGCAATGAAATAGAAGAGGTCATCAAAAGCCTACCAACAAAGAAAAGTCCAGGACCAGATGGGTTCTCAGCCGAGTTCTACAAAACCTTTAAAGAAGAGCTCATTCCAATACTTCTCAAACTATTCCATGAAATAGAAGAGGAGGGAACCCTACCAAACTCGTTCTATGAAGCCAATATCACCCTGATACCTAAACCAGACAGAGACACATCGAGGAAAGAAAATTTCAGACCAATATCCTTAATGAATATCGATGCAAAAATTCTCAACAAAATTTTAGCAAATCGCATACAAATATATATTAAAAAGATAGTGCACCACGATCAAGTGGGTTTTATCCCAGGGATGCAAGGTTGGTTCAACATTCGGAAATCAATAAATGTCATTCACCATATCAACAGACTTAAAGTTAAGAATCACATGATTATTTCAATAGATGCAGAAAAAGCATTTGATAAAATACAGCATCCCTTCATGCTCAAAACACTAGAAAAAATTGGGGTAGTGGGAACATTCCTAAACAGTATAAAGGCAATCTACGCTAAGCCCATGGCTAATATCATTCTAAATGGTGAAAAACTAAAAGCGTTCCCCCTAAAAACTGGAACAAGGCAGGGATGCCCTCTTTCACCGCTTCTATTCAACATCGTCCTTGAGACTCTAGCCAGAGCAATCAGACAAACCAAAGAAATTAAAGGGATACGAATAGGAAAAGAAGAACTCAAACTATCCCTGTTCGCTGATGACATGATTATATATTTAGAGGAACCTGGAAATTCCACCAGAAAACTTTTAGAACTCATAAGTGAATTCAGTAAAGTAGCAGGTTACAAGATCAATGCTCAGAAATCCAATGCATTTTTATACATAAGTGATGAATCTTCAGAAAGAGAAATTAGGAAAACTACCCCATTCACAATAGCATCGAAAAAAATAAAATACTTGGGAATCAATCTCACAAAAGAGGTGAAAGACCTCTACAATGAGAACTACAGAACACTAAAGAAAGAAATTAAAGAAAACCTTAGAAGATGGAAAGATCTCCCATGTTCCTGGATAGGCAGAATTAATATCGTCAAAATGGCTATACTACCGAAAGTGCTATACAGATTCAATGCAATTCCAATTAAAATCCCAATGATGTACCTTGCAGAAATAGAGCAAGCAATTATGAAATTCATCTGGAAGAATAAAAAACCTAGAATAGCTAAAGCAATCCTCAGTAGCAAGAGCGAAGCAGGGGGTATTGCAATAGCAGATCTTCAACTCTACTACAAAGCAATAGTAACAAAAACGGCATGGTATTGGTACCAAAATAGACAGGTAGATCAATGGTACAGAATAGAGGACATGGACACAAACCCAAATAAATACAATTTTCTCATACTAGACAAAGGTTCCAACAATATGCAATGGAGAAAAGATAGCCTCTTCAACAAATGGTGCTGGGAAAACTGGAAAACCATATGCAATAGAATGAAATTAAACCCCTATCTCTCACCCTACACAAAACTCAACTCAAAATGGATCAAGGACCTTGGAATCAGACCAGAGACCCTCCATCTTATAGAAGAAAAAGTAGGTCCAAATCTTCAACTTGTTGGCTCAGGATCAGATTTCCTTAACAGGACACCCCATAGCACAAGAAATAAAAGCAAGAATCAACAACTGGGATAGATTCAAACTTAAAAGCTTTCTCTCAGCAAAGGAAACTATCAGAAATGTGAAGAGAGAGCCTACAGAGTGGGAGAATATCTTTGCCAACCATACCTCAGATAGAGCGCTAATTTCCAGAATCTATAAAGAACTCAAAAAACTCTACACCAAGAATACAAATAATCCAATCAACAAATGGGCTAAGGAAATGAACAGACACTTCACAGAAGAAGATGTACAAGTAATCAACAGATATATGAAAAATGTTCAACATCCCTAGTAATAAGGGAAATGCAAATCAAAACTACCCTAAGATTTCATCTCACCCCAATTAGAATGGCGATTATCAAGAATACAAGCAACAATAGGTGTTGGCCAGGATGTGGTGAAAAAGGAACACTCATACATTGCTGGTGGGGTTGCAAATTAGTGCAGCCACTCTGGAAAGCAGTGTGGAGATTCCTCAGAAAGCTTGGAATGGAAACACCATTTGACCCAGCTATCCCACTCCTTGGCCTATACCCAAAGGACTTAAAATCAGCATACTACAGAGATACAGCCACATCAATGTTCATTGCTGCTCAATTCACCATAGCCAGATTGTGGAACCAACCTAGATGCCCTTCAGTTGATGAATGGATAAAGAAACTGTGGCATATTTATACAATGGAGTATTACTCCGCAATGAAGAATGATAAAATTATGGCATTTGTAGGCAAATGGTCGAAATTGGAGAATATCATGCTAAGTGAGATAAGCCAATCTCAAAAAACTAAAGGTCGAATGATCTCGCTGATAAGCGGATGAGGACATATAATGGGGGGTGGGAGGGGCTAGCATTAGGTTTAGGGTTAGGTTTAGAGTTAGGCTAAGGACAGCGGCAAGAATGAAGGAAAGAAGGACTGTGTAGAGGGAAAAGAGGGGTGGGAGGGGTGGGAGGGGTGGGGGGAGGGGAAAAATAAAATAAACATCATTACCCTATGTAAATGTAAAAAAATAAAAAAAATAAATAAAAATAAAAATTTAAAAAAAAAAAAAAACCTTTATTACCAGCACAGAGAGCAAACTATTTTTAAGGAGGATTTTTAAAAATTGTTGTTCCGGGACATTCCCATAAGCAAAATTTACTTTAAAGAAAAAGGTTAGCACATAAGCCACATTGTATCTTTTATTTCCAACTATAGGCCTATATTAAGGGTCGTGAATGGCATTAACACATTTTTTTGAGACTCAGATTGCATCCAAGTTATTAAAGGCGATAGGACATGATGAACATTATCTTGGTAAATCTCACTGTCTTGCTGGAGATAGAAGAAACCTTATCTGATGCTCATAGACCTAAATCTTCTCACTAATTTTAAAATAAATATTATTTATGTCCTATGGTTTGGAAACTTGGGAACACAGAAATATCAAAATAATAGCATTTTAAAAGAAGATGGTTCATTTCTTAGATTCCAGCAACATACATTTTAATTTTTCATCAAAAAAAATGTTGAACTAGTAGAAATAACATAATACTCAAGTAAAATCTCTTGTTATAGTGAGTTTGAGTCTCAAGTCTAAGAATTAGGGCTGGATCTGCCTTTTCATGACTGAAAACTCTTCAGCAGCTTTTTAGTTAACAGTATTCTGCATTTGCTCCAATATTTCTATTATATTTTTATTACTATCTACAAAATCTTTTATGTTTCCTGTTCTATCAAAATGAGTAAAATACTTTCAGGTTATTCGTCACGAATAACTTCCATAGAATCACATTTTTCCTTAAATACTTTTGTCATTTTTTTTTTACAAAATGATTAAAATAGAGGTTTAATATGTTCTTCCGAGACACCTGCAATTCTGCCTGAAAAATATCCGTTTGTTTCTTTACAGATCAGTGTACCTCCCCTCCCACATTCAACCAGGATAAAAAAGAATTGGTAATAAATCTACCCATTTCTAATAAGCTCCTCGGCAATTCCTCTGCTGAATGATATTATTTCTTCCGCCAAAGAGAAAAACCAACCGAATAAGTCAAGGTAGGACTGTGAACATGAGTGGCCATTTCCCAGGGGCCATTGTGTTCCAGTTTGTCCACAGAACCCAGACTGGTGGGAAATTGGAAATTAGATTTATGAGCAATCGATGCTGTTTCTTGACTTTTCTCATTTTGCAGTCTACTGTTTTCACAGGAGTATCTGTTTCTCCCGGGCAAAGCAGAGACTCTAGAGTGCGTGGTTGGAGACAGTGGCACGTCCTGGTTTGCTGGGCTTCACAGCCTGAGATGAAGCACAGGGGCCACCAGGCAGCGCTGAGGCTGAGCTGCTTCAGCTGTGGCGCAGGGGGAGGGGCGTTGCAGGGGCTTTAAAAAGCTGGTGCCGGAGGAGACAACGGGGCAACAGGGCAAGGACACTGGAGGGCAGGAGAAGCCAGCAGCTGGGTCTAAATGCCCCCACCTGCTGCCGCACGGGTGGCCTCTAGGTGCAAGCAGGAAGGACCATAACAGAATGATTGTGTTTCTCTAACCCAGAAAGGAAACCCAACACGCTGAGCTTTCACCCTGTGAACAAGCTTCATTCTATTCTGGGAGAAACAAGCTGACATTTCAGGGTATGCAAGATGGCTGTTCTGGTGACAGAAACATGGAGCATATCCCTAACAGAATGTAACTCTTCATCAGGGGTGTTTATTCACACTGGGGGCCATGGCAGGTCACGCTGTTTGCTTGGTGCCATTTGGTCTGCCTTGCCGCCTTCCCGGACAGGAAGTCCTTAAGATTAAAGATTATATTTTCATGGTCTCATGCCTGCCTACTCCAAGCTATTAACTGGAGAGAAACATAACTGGGAGTCGATTTGTAGCAAGGATATTAACAATCATTTGTATGTGTGTCACAAAGAAAAATAGGAGGAAGTCAAGGTGGAGGAAAAGAAGGAAGAATCCAGCTGAGTCATTGTTTGGAGTCGTGGAAATGTCTCTGCGTGCCGAAGTGGACTTTTCTCATTGGACACCAGTGTTGCATGTGTAATTAAAACAAGCCTGATGGAGAACTTGGGACATTAAGTACCAGCAGAGAAGCAAGAAAGGATCTCCTCTTCCCTGCCTCCGCTGCTTCTCACCAAGCACGTCTTTTCCAAAACAATGGCTTGGCAAATGGAAACAAGCAAATCTTCGCAAAATGTAGGATTCTGCGCAATGGCTTGAGGGCGGGAGGAAGAGGTTCCCCTTTCTTCCCCAGCAGCCTCCACGCTGCGGCTTCCTCTGCCCTGGCTTAACTGAAGCACAGCCTGAAAGCCTAGTTTCTCCATATGAGCTTGGTGGGTGACTTATGGTTTTGCCTTTCATGAGCAGGCCACTTGGGTTTACATTTTTCCATTTAATATTTGTCGAGGTAAGATGACAAGGTGCTGTGTATGATTAAATGACACTAGAAAAAGTCCTTCAACCTTTCAGAGAGAATCCTCGTTAGTACAATTGGAAATTCACATTTTTCCTATGCATGTTGATGTCCTAATGACTTTAAGACTCGTAACTCTAAGGGTACATTTAGAGAGATTTTTGGAATTCTGAATGTGTGTGTGTGCATATTGAATTATACATGTTCACATCGAATGGACACCAACATTAACTTTGTGGAGAAAGTTTTAAGACATTTGATTCCTTCTAATTCTCTGCCAAACTTCAGTGAGTTACAAAAATCTACAAATAATCCTTAATATGGAAAGGAATTTAGTTAATCTAATAAGCTAATTAAACGATTCCTGTATTTTCAATGAAGCAACTGCTTATGAACATATAACAGTAATTACAGACATTAACTTAGTGTTCATTTCAGAGGATTAAAATTTGGCATTAGTAAAAGAAATTCTTTCTAAAAGAATTAGAATACCAGATTCATGTTCTGAGAAGGAGAAAAACTATAAATTTTAAAAATAACATTTGATTTAAAAGCAGATACGTGTTCACTTTGGAACACTGGAGGGGAAGAAAAAGAAAAGCACAAAGAAGAAAATAACAGTCATTCAAAATCTCTTTGCCCAGTAATAAGCGCAAATAATTAGTTGTGCCTACTTTCAGATCCGGCTCTGTGTACTCATATATCTTCAAGTAGCTCTATGTTAATCTGCCAATGTCATGGGAATTTTATTTGTAATATTTTTTATATTCTTTAACAGGCACATTTTATTTAATCAGCTTCCTATTGTCACCCATTTAGTTCATATATACATATATGAACTTTAAATAGGAAGTTACTTTAGTGCTAACTCTGGGCTCCTGACAATGCAGTTGTGTTTGAGAGGCACTTGAATATTGGGGACAATATATTTTTAGATCCCTTGTTCCCTCAGCCTGTCCTCCCAATACTTCATTACAGATTCCTCCATCTAAAACCCTCTTGCTACACTCTTCTATTAGCTAACATGGAACAGCTGGATTTATCTTGTATTTTACACTTCGAACAAAATTCTGAACTGCTGTCTTGGATGTGACCATTCAGGTCATGTGGATTTTTCAGAACCGATACGAACTCCATCCGTTTTGGTTGCATAGCAGTGATAGTTAAACACTCAAATAGATCATCCTTGGGCAAATTTCCTGAGACACCCTGGATGTGACTTCCTTCCAATGGTAGAAGCCAATTTTGCATTTATCTGACAGAGCTAGGGATGCTGGCTTTCCTGTTAGTTTCCTCCTTTTTGTGTTGCTGTAGATTGATTTTCATAAACAGGAGGTGGACACCCTAGGTCAGGGTCTGAGCGGTTTGGGCTGGTGGGGACCCAAGGCTACGAGCCCTTGAGCCCACGTGGATGACAGGTGGGGCAGTTGCCTTGCCCCTGGGATGTGCTCTGCAGGGGAACGTGCAGACTCTTGCTGCCTCGGGAAGTTTGCCTTCACCCTTTCAAGGACAGGACGTTTCTCCTGGATCCTGCACATAGTCAGTGAAATGTGAAATAGGTTCCACGGTGTGCTGAAAGTCCCGCGGTGTTTTTAGCCTCATCCATAACAATTTCTGCTCTTGACCCCTGGATCAGCTTAGGCCAGCAGAGGAGCAACCCGGCATAGTCGCTCTCCTATGTATGCTCTCCGCTTTTTTTTTTTTTTTTTTAAGAGAAAATAAGCAGTCACTGCCCTTCACAGCTTCCCCATGTTTTTTTCTTTCTTAACGCTACAGTCATTAATAAAAAAGTAACACAGCACAGGTAAAAGACAAGGTGGCTGGCTTGGTTTAGGTTTAGTCCTGAAAAACTAGTCCTTATGTGAAATCTGTGAATACGCTGAATGGATTTTCACAGGGATCCACGTGGGCATGTGCATCCTTGCCAGGAGACTGTGAATCTACACCCCCCAATCAGACTGCTACCAGTGCCACTCCAAAATAGAAGAAGAAAAGCGCCCCATGACAAAAGGCATGTGGAATTTTGTTAACCTGAATGCAGTAACTTAAACAGAATAAACTAGCATGATCTCAGAGTGAAGGAAAAAAAAAAACAACTCAAACAAAAAAAACTACCCCAACTAATTAAAATAGTTAGGCTCCCCCCACACAGCAGCTTTGATTGACACTTCATAGTTCAGCTCATCCATTTGTTTCTCAGGCCAAAATTCCCACAGCATAAAAATAGCACAATAGCCCCTCTTGGCAGCTCATGGCCAAGTGCAAGGAGCATGGAGAAGCTGAGGGGTCCTTTGAGGAAGCAGCTGCTGAAGCTGCACTTCTGACCCAGGGGCGCTGTCTGGGGTGGCCCAGCTCCAAGCTGCTTGCTATTCACCCAGCAGGAGCAGGGCATCCTCGGTCTCCGTGGCTTCGCGAAGCAAATGCTGCGATTGCCTTCAGACGTGGGACCGAGCTGAGCTTTGCGCAGTGGCCGGTGTTCAGGATGGTGGTCTGTCCAGGGGAGACTTTTATGGCTGGTAATCCTTTTAGATCTCCAACACCATTGATCATCTTTACTTCTAGCTATTGTCAACACAGATGGCGCCGGGCTTGGAATGCAGAGGCGACAAATCCTGCTTGTGTTGATTCAGTTTGTACTTTTGTACTAAGAGATTTAGCTGTGAATTCTAGTGGAAGGGAAAGCATATTTTCATCTGATGTTATCTGCTCATTAAAACTGCTATGGCACCTACACAGACTCAGAAATGGGCTAATGAGAATACAACTAAGTAAATTATATGTGCGTGTGTGTGTGTAAATATGTATACACACATGTGAATATCAATATGTATATGGTCTAGCCATGAAAGGAAAGTTTATAAATTACACTTGTTTGTCAATAAAGTACTCACCTCTTTATGTAATAGCTACCTTACTAATAGAGTTTGAGATCCTGTTCTTATTTTAAAGCATGCATGGGTCAGTCTTTGAAAACAGTGTTAATGAACTTCCCGCGGATGAGACTGACAGGGGAACTCTATGAGAGTCCTGGATTCTCAGTCTCAGGGCTTGCAGAGGTCCCAGGATTTTCACCTGGAGGGCAGTGCCTGAGACTGTGATGCGGGATTGTCACCACCCTCAGCTCAGTCACCTGAGCCCCGCGACTTCTCTGCTGGTTCCTTCTTCCCTGGAGTTCTTAACTTGCAGGTCCATTCCTGCTGCCTGGACCTTCCTCCCCAACTTCTCCCTCTGCCCCCAGAAGGCTCTTCCTTCTGGAACTCACTCCAGGTCACTCTGCCCTCACTGACCCTTAGGCTTGGTCACTCGCCATTTCAGGAGGCTCCTTCCTGTATGTATGTCTCCGCCAAACACTTAGAGACTTACGGTTGTTTCTCTTCTGTCTGTCCTTCATTCTCTGAGCTAGCCTGGTGGCAGAGGCTGTTCCTGCCATCTGTGACATGCCCAAAGCCTCACTTTGACTCTGGTAATAGCAGGTGTTCCTTAAAAATGTGTTGAACGAAAGAGTAACACGAGCGGGGTTTCACCAAAGGGCAGAACCTACATTGCAAGAGACGAGCCTACTGGGGAACAGGCTTGCCCGTGTGGGGTGGCAGGAGCTGAGGTTCCCCTCAGGCTGCTCCTTCCTGAGCCTGCGCCCTCGCTCCCCAGCTGGAGCACCAGCCTGTCGAGGGTTCGTGGCCCAGTGCTTCTCAGGGTGTTGGATTCCCATGGTGGCCATGATTTGTTAGAGCACGAACCTTCCCCATGGAATACCGCAGGGGTGTGTTGTCTTTGCAGGAGTCCAACATCAGGTGGGCAGGGCACTGGCGGTGCCGCGTTCCCCAGGCGGCTAGGAGCCGCGCCTTCCTTGCCTCCTGCAGCCTCTGGTGGCTCTGGGCTTTCCTCACCACTGCATTACTTCCCTCAGCTTCCGTCTTCCTGAGGCCTTTCCTCTGTGTGTCTCCTCCCTGTGTCTTTTATAAGGACACTGTTCCTGGGGTCGGGGCCCTCCTGGATAATCTCCATGAGGTTCTTAATTCATTTATCTGCGAGGCGGGGGTCTTGGTGTTTCCTTGGCACTCCCTGCTGGTGAGAGGCTGCCGGAGGCCAACTGAGCAGAGGCTGGCCGGTGAGGGAGTGGTCGATGGAGCCGCCCAGGATTCTAGTCTAGCTCACTTGCAGGCTACCAGGGGGAGGCAGTGGACTCGTTTCTTCCTCCTTTGCTTCAGAGAGTGTTATCTCCGGCCTGTGGGCTCAGGAAGGAGTTTTATCAGTGTGCTTCCCTGGATGCGGGGTAACAAGAGCCTCCTGTGGCTGCTCATATCCCTCAGGCTTGTCTTAAGCAGAGTTGGTCTGGTTGGCAGAGTGATAGCCCAGCACCTGGGCCCCTGTTGTGGCCGTGTGGCCACCAGAAAAGCAGGAGTGCAAAAGTCCTGTTGGCCTGAAGCTGGGAAGCTCCTGGGGATGTTAGGCGGAAAGACTGCCAGTTAATTTGCCCATCTGGGTAGAGGGTGAATCACCAGCAGAGCTTTAGGGCACCACGTCAAATACACAGGGCCCGTCTCTCAGAGGTGACTCCTTTCCTGCTCCTACTTGAATTAAGCAAATGATGACCAAATTTGCTTTGGTACTGTATATAGTTCTAGTGTAGTCTAAACTCCTGATTTTCATCTAACCCATATTCAGTGGAAAGACAACTATGAAAATACTTATTCTGAAATACCTTATTTCCTACATAATATTCTTAGATATTTTATTTGTTCACTGGCTCTTATTGAAGGATCACTGTGTTAGCTTCTTGTCACTGTGATGAAATACCTGAGAAAAATCAACTAAAGGAGGAGTGGTTTATTTTGTCTCAATCTCAGTTCAGGTTGGTTGGCTGCATTACTGTGGGCCTGGGTGAGGCAGAGCATCGTGGTGGAAGGGGAATGGTGGAGAAGTGCTCACCTCACAGAAGTCAGCGAGAGCAGAGAGGGTGAGAAGGAACTAGCACTAAGATCGAGTTGCCAAGGGCACACCCCTGAGAGCCCACTTCCTCCAGAGAGAGCCCGACTCCTCAAGTTTCATCATCTCCCAAAGCCATCGACGATGAGCCCATAAAGGGATTAACTCATTGATGAGATTGAAGTCTTCATGATCCAATCACTCCATAAGAACCCCGCCTGTGAATATTACTGCATTCGGGGTGAAGCCTTCAACACGTGACCCTCTGGGAACAGTCCAGGTTCAAACTCTAACATGTTCAGGTGACCAACACGCAGATAAAGATGCACTAGGAGAATCATGCCAGAGTCTGACCTCCCAGTCAGTGTGCCTCCACTAACCACCCACAATTCTGACTTCCGTTTTATTTCCCATTATTTATTTTCATTCTTGAAGGCATACTGCATTGAGCATTGAACTCTTCAACATACATTACCTGTTATAATTAAGTATAATTATACCTTTTTAAAAACTATGATACAGTCAAGAGAAAGGGCAAATAAGGCTCAGAAAAGTTCAGCGACTTGCCCAAGTTCTCAGAGTTGGCAGGAGGCAGATGTGGAATTTGCATGTGGTCAGGGATTGCTGAGGCCAGTTGAGTCATGTCCTGCCTCTCAGTAATTCAGATATCAACCAAGAGAGCTGACGCAGAGGAAAGCTACTCGGTGGAGTTACTAACGCAGGTCAGAGGAATCTTTCCTAAATTAGATTTTCTTGGTACAGGAGACCTAGACCTCTCCGGTGAACTGGAGAGTGGTTAGCAGATCTGTAAGAACAGGACAATGGCTCCCAGCCAGTGCTACTCTGCCACCATCTCATACGTGTCACTCTTCTTAACCACCAGGTCACGACCTTCACGGGGAAGCATTCATGTTCCTTATTTTATAGGTGAAGAAGAGAAAGTACAGAATCATTAAATAATTCTTGCAAAGTCACCGCACTCGTGCCTGGTGCCTCCTCGATGTGAACTTAGGGCTTTTGCTCCTGAGCACACCCATGTCCTTTTCCTTTTCCACGACCCTTCAACATAGGAAAAAAGCATGGGATTAAAAAATCCAAGTTAAAGAACATTCAATGGAAGTTGAAGTTGAACAAGATGCAGATTCTGCAGCCTAAGCTGATTTTCACTTCAACCTGCCATCAGGGTCTAGTTCTGCAGAAGCGGCTGAATCGTGGGTGCGCCTTTTAGCCTTCCTGATAATTTTGAGTAGATGAGAGTTCTAGAAATGTAAGAATCAAGTGGCCAGGACCCAGGTTGTATTTACCATGAAGTCGACGTCCCAGTCAACGCCAGGACGCTGCGTCCTGCCAGACCCGCGTTTGGTATGTGGTCTAGACATTGTCGCTGTCCTTGGCTGGTGAGCCTGTCTTCACTTCCCACGGAAGCTGGTCTTCGGGTTCGCCCTTCCCCACCCCGCTGAGCTGGACCCCTCCTGCCCCTGAAAATCTTCACCGTCTGAACCGAAGCACCATCGCTACTGGACAGCCACAGGCATGTCCCTCTGGATTTTCATGGTCAACTATGAAAATGTCAAAAGTGCATGCTTTGCCCCTGAAGTGATTTTCCTCAAATGAAGCATCTCTCAACACAAAGCGATTCGTGTTTTGGGGAGGCAGGTATCACTACCCAGGCAGGGCCAAGCAAGTTAGAAGCCACAGAAACTATATTTGCACGATGTCATCCATTTATACACAGTGCCCCTTTCTACTAAAGCCGCTAGGCTCAGCCTCGCCGCTTACTGAGGATCAATTACGCTACTGGCTGAGAGTTAATTACTCCTGCGGCTCTGATTTACATGGTGAAGGTTGAGATTTACAAGAGAATATGCTAGAGTAACGCAATAAGCAGAGCTCCAGCTGCTCCTTCTCCCTAATCGATGGAGTATTTATTACACTTTGCTCGTGTGTGCACACATGCCCATGCACACACACAGACACACTCTCACTGAGCCCTAAGAGGAACGTGGCGATTCTGGTTAGGAAGCCAAAAGACACAGCACTCTGGGGGGAAATGGGGTAAAGGAATTCAAAGAAGTCAAGACAGATGTGACCGGGAGTTCTCAAAGAGACCTCTCGGGGAATGTGGAATGTGAGTTTGTCCTGGAGAATGAACAGGATTCGTGTGAACCCTGGAAGCAGCAGGGAGACTGTTGGCATGATGCAGAGCAGGTACAGGCAGGTGCAGGGCAGCGTGGGTGTGGGGCATGTCATCCCTGCTGGGACGAGGACCCTAGACTCCCAAGGGAAGGCTAATGTGGGGTCTTTGCTGAACAAGGTTAGGCTTATCAATTTGGGGCCAAACTCTGATGTTCCCGGAATTCTTTGATGTCGGGTGAGGAATCCGACCTTGATTTTAAGAACACAGAAGTAAGTTAGTACAGAATTAAGGAACGGCTTGGGACAAAGGTCACTTTTGATATAGATTTTCCAGGTCAGTCACATATCACAAACTTTAGCCAAAGAGGGGTTGGGATACCTATAGTTTTGTTGCTGACACTGAAGTTTATATTATTTTGATTCATGTGCCTTAATTATATTCCCTAGCCACCTGATCTAGTAAACTGATTTATTTAAAATTTCTTTAAAAGTTTCTTTGCTTTTATTTTTGTTGTTTCTGTGAATTAACAGTGATGATGAATAGAACTTCGGTACCACGCGGAGGGGTTGGCCTGCTGATGCTGACCTCAGCATCGTGTTCCATTCTTCTGGGTGTGGAAAAGCCCCACAGCTGGTCTCACCACTGCAGTGGACTGAGGGCCTGGACTGGCAGAGTTTTAGCTGAGGAACAAGGGAGGGGTTTCCATTTAGGAACTTACGGTACCAGGTACTTTACCCTCATTGTTTGGTTCAGCTCCTATAATTAACGTAAAGTGCAATTGTTCTCCGGTTTTACAGGTGAGAAAAGCCAAGACAAAGCATGTTGCTTGGACTCACGTAGCTCAAAAGGGCTGTGGCTGGACTTCATTCCAGAACTGGTTCTTGGTTTTTCGGGACTGGGTTTCCCATTTTCTGCCTTTGCTCGGACTTTGCCTGAGTCTGAATGAAGCTCAGAGATGAACGACGCCAAGATGATTTTCCATGACCTTCTCAGCAGGTCTGAAAAGGCTGAGTTTGGAGATAGCAAGATGTGATTCAGGGTTAGGTCTCAGGTTGTGACTCCAGTGCCACAAAATCTGCAACAGTATGAGACTTGTGGAGTTGGGGACAGAGGTGTCTTGGTTGCTGTGTCTCCTGTGACAGCCTGACAGCTGGTGGCAGCAGAAGTGGGAGGGCCAGGGACCACCACTCACCACCGGAGTGCTACTTTCTTCCTGGACTGGTGTCATTTTTTGAGATATAGAATCATAATTTTTAAAATCTGGGACAAACTTGCTTTAAAAAAATACTCCATTAGAGAGATAACCGCGGCTCATGGAGAAATAAGTGATACCGGAGTGATGGAAGGTGGTGGCTGTCTTTGTCCCTGTGGAGTGAACGAGGCTCAGGCCGAAAATCATTCTCCACCCAGGTCTGGTCGCCACGTTCCTGCTCAGCTTTTTTCTCTGGCTGCCTCCTCTCCTGTTCCTTATGAAGGCTTGGGGAGCCGTGTGTGTAAATGTGCGTGAGTGGACTGTGTGTAAATGTGCGTGAGTGTTGTATGTGTCTATAACAGTGTGAGTGTGTCAGAGCATGAATATAAGATTATGTGAGTACACTGTTGGAAGTGTAAATTAGTACAACCACGACAGAAATCAGTATGGTGGGTCCTTCAAAGACTGGGCATGGAACCACCAGGGCCCAGCCATAGCACGCCTCAGTATTTATTCTGAAGAATTAAGGTCATCTTACTTCAGTGATACGTGCACACCCATGTTTATAGCAGCACCATTCACAACGGCCCAACTATGGAGCCAGCCTAGGTGTCCACCAATGAATGGATGGATAAAGAAAATGTGGTGAACACACACAATGGGGTTTTATGCAGTCATAAAAAAATGAATTATGTCATTTGCAGGAAAATGGATGAAACGAGATCATAATGATAAGCAAAATAAGTCAAACTCAGAAGGTTAAGGATTCTATGTTTTCTCTCATATGAGGAAGCTAGAGAGGATAAAGGAAAAGAAAGGTTGGTGGGGGGAATTTTGTGAAAATCGAATGGGAATCTGTAGAGTTGCAGAAAGGTACCGGGGGAGAGAGGACAGGAGTGAAAGGGGAAACACTGGGGAATGAGATTGGCCAAATCATATTGCTTCATTGTGTACTGTACGCAGATGCAAATGTGTAACAACAAATCCCGTCAGTGTGGACAACCACATTGTACCAATAAAAATGTGGGGAAAAAACACCCATAATCAACAGCAACAAAAGATTGTGTGGCAGAGTACATATATGAGAGAGTGTGTGTGAGTTTGTATGTGCTTGAGAGTGTGTGTGTAAGTGTGTTCAGTGTGAGTGAATCTGTGAGTATGAGTGGGTGATGTAAATGCATGTGAGTGTGTTTGAGACAATGTGTGCAAGTTAGAGTGTGAGCATGATATGAGTGTGAGTGTGGGCATGGATGTGTTTGTCAGTGTGTCTGTGTGTGCATGTGTGAGTGTTGAGACAGTGTTGGTGGTATGTGTGTGAGCATGTGAAGGTGTGTGGACTGCATGTTTGTATGTCTAAAAGTGAGTGTGTGTAAGTATGAGTGTGTGGTAGTATGCCAGTTTGTGTGTCTGTGATTGTGTTTGAGTGTGAATGTGTGTATGTACATGACTGTGTGTGTGTATAACTATGTGAGTTATCTGAGAATGTGCATATGTGTGTTAGAGTTTCTGAGTATGGAAGTAAGTGTATGCATGCAAACAAGTGTGTTTGAGTATGTGATTGTGTTTGAATGCAAGTGTGAGTTTGTAAGTATATAAATGTGTGAATATGTGTATGAGTGTGTGTGTGAGTGTGTGGAATGTGAGACAGTGAGTATGAAGTGTGTGAGAATTTTTAGTGTGTATGAATGTGTAAAAGAAGATTGTACTGTTGTATATGGAGTGTGTGATTGTATCTGTGTGAACATTTGTGCAAATTTGAGTGCAAAAGTATGTGTAAATGTGTGCTTGAGCATGGGAGTGAGTGTATATAAATGCCAGTTGGTCTTTGTGTGTGAATCATACATGTGGAATGTACATGTTAGTTTGTACATGTGAGAATGTGATTTGAATGTGTATTCTTGAATGCGAGTGTGCAATGTTTGTGTATGCATGTAAATGTGATGTGTATTTGGGAGTGTGTTAGTTTGTCACCAAGTGTGAGTGTCTATCAGTGTGTGTGAGTGAATGTGTGTATGTGTTGTGAGACTTCATGTTGAGTGTGTATGTGTGAACTGTGTAAGAGTGAAAATTTGTGTGTGACAATGTGACTGTTAGTGTGTGTTTGTGTGAGTGAATAAATGTGTGTGACTATAAATCTTGAATTTGCATATGCATTACCGTGAGAGAGCATTTGAGTGTATAAGGTGTGCATGAGTACAGTTGAGAGTGTGCATGTGAATGTGAGTGCAAGAATGTGTGCATGCTTTGATGTTTTGAGTGTATGAGTGAATGTGCATGTGTGAGTTTGTGTAAGAATGTATTTTAGCATGTCTACGTGCATGTCTGAATATGAGTGTGTTATGCAAATGTGTGTGAGTTGGAATTATTTATGAGTGTGCAAGTGTGACCACTTTTGATAGTGTGTACACGTGGTGTGCATGAATGTGTGCCCACGTGTGAGTGTAAAGTGTATGAATATGTGTAAGCATGTTTATGAGTGTGTGCTTGTGTGAGTGTGCATGAGTGCATGCAAATGTGTGTGGAGTTTGGGTGTTAGTGTGTGTTAGTGTGTCTGTGTGTTCTGTGAAAGTGTGTGAGTGTGCAAATGTGTATGTGTGAGTGAATATGAGTGTGTGCATGAATGTGTTTAAGTGTTCTGTGAGTGTGGGTGTTTGATGTGCTCATGTGGGTGCCTGAGTGTGTGTTAGTGCATGTGACTGTGTGCATTTCCAAATGTACACTGGATGAGTATGAGAGTTTGATGAATGTGTGGGTGTGTTTGTCGTAAGACTGTGTTTGTGAGAGTGTGCTTGTGTGAGTGTGTGTGTAAGCATGACTGTGTGAATATGTGTGAGCATAAGCATGAATGTGTGCAAGTGTGTGTGAGAAAGTATGTGAATGTGTGAGGTATGAGTATGTGTGTAAGTGTATGAATGTGCGTCTGTGAATGGGTGTACAAACGTGCGGGTGTGCATGTGCATGCTGTGAATTCCATCCTAACCGCAATGACGTGCGGAGTAAAAGCAGACTAAAGATGCTGGTAGAAAGCCCCAGAACTTTCGTTCTTTTGGATTCTCTCCTTTGGAGTCCCCTAACTCCTTTCATTATACTCGTCCTGTTGGTTTTTATTCTTTATTCGTGGTTGATATGAATACAGGAGGCAGAATTTCATTTTGAGAACATTTGCGCTATAACATTTACATTATCACTATTTTCAAGAACTTTAAGAACTTGTACTTTTTTTTTGTTTTGCACATTTTGCTATTAATAGTTGTTTAAGGGAGCCCTTTCAAGTTTTCAGTGTAGAGGTTATTATTTTAAATGCTTTTTATTATGTTATGATTGCAAAGCATCATTAATTTCAGCAGATCTTCTGGCGAGGTACCTTGGGATGCCAGATATTTGGTCATGACAATTAGTGACCAGCAATTGTCCTCCCCTCCCCCCAGCTCGGTGTTCAACTAGAAGGATCTTGTGTTTTTGTCTTCTGTGTAACAAGGGATTAGGAAGCAATTACTTTGGGTCATTTAAGATTTTCCTACTACATTTAGGATGACATACATTTCATGACTTATAAGTTTACTATTTTGTGACAATCCAGATCACTAGATATTGGTTTTCAATGGCCTTTTAATAATAATGTGATTCCCACATTTGGCATTCTTAAATTTGTTATTTAGGCTTTGTATGTCCTTCCTTCATTGACCTTTGAAATCTAGTAATGCTACCAAGGTGACATTTTGATAGTTCTTTGTCTTTCTGTTTCTGTTGTTGTTGTTTTCTAAGACAGTGTGGCATGTCAGTAAGTACTTTTGATTTATGGAAAGTTTCTTTAAAAATTTAAAACTTTTCAAACAATGCAATTATTTATGTATTGGGTTTTCTTTATCTGTCTTCTATCATTTTCTCTGTTATCCTTTCAATTCTTAGCTTCTTTCTATATTTCGATTTCTCTTCTCTCTCTCTCTCTCAGCTGGGAATTGAACCCAGATGTGCTCTAACACTGAGCTACATCCCAAGCTCTTTTTATTTTTTACTTCCATGTGGGATTTTGTTAAGTTGCTGAGGCTGGCCTTGAACTTGTGATCATCCTGCCTCAGCCTCCTGAGTAGCTGGGATTACAGGCGTGGCCACATTCCAGGCTCTATTTTGTTTTTCTTCCATTTTAAATGATTTCATCTGTAGTTTTTATTGGGTCTGTATAAAATGTCTGTTTTCTATCTTGTTACCTTCATTTCTGAGACAGTAGTTTTTTTCTTTATTTCCTGATCTCTACTATCTCAGGTTTCAATTTTTCCTGCTTCCCTGACATGTCTTCCTATGCTTTTGTGTTATTATAATGTACCTTTTGTTTTGTAGAAGCAATTTCACCTTAAGATTATTTAAAACGTGTGTGGCTACACAGTTGGTCCTGCTTTCCTATCTGTTATGCGAAGCTTTCTGATGAGGATCTCCTTGCTCCGTCTTTCTCTCTTCCCACAAGCCTCTGCCTTGGCTATAAATGAAGGCGTGGACTGTGACAGTTACTTTAGGAAAAGAGTGTTCTCCGCACTGAGCCTGAGGTCTGCAGCCACAGGCATCCTCTGTGCCCGCCAGTGCCCATGTGACCTTCCCTATATTTGGCATTCTTTTCTCATATGCTATTGATTTTCCAGGTGTTCCCACTTTCTATACAAATGGAATGTGCACTTATTTTTAAAACTCTCCTAGTTGCTGTTGGATGCTTGTGCCAGAAGAGACATCTAGTGTCCTGGGTTTTATAAATTGAAAGTCAAAATGGGGCTAAAGTCAATTAATTAACAAGGTTAAATGTTACATATTAAGAAATGAGTAAGGATGAATCAGATAGCCTTTTTTCCTTTATAATATCACGATTTATTCATGAGACCAAGAAATGCAAATAGGATAGTAAACTCACTCACTAATGGCAGCATGTGACTGCTACCTAAGGAGACCAGGGGAGTTCAGGAAACTGGACAAAGGGAGTCCCTGGGGGTGTGGTGGTCAGGAAGGAGGGATGCTCTGTCTCCTGGTTCTCTCCTGGAGAAGCAGCCCCAAGTCTGCACACGCTGGGCTAGCTCCCTCTGTTCCTGCTCCTCCACCAAGTCAGCTGTTGCAGATGGTGAAAGAGAACTCCCCTGGGAAGGAGAAGGAGAAGGCAACATACTTTCATGAAGCATTTCCCCAACCTGAAGATCACCTTGGAGGGTGTCACAAGGAGTCTCCAGAGCAGACCTGCAATTTGTATTTTCATGAGGGCCCAGAATAAGCTGGAAACCCAGGGCGTCGAGCTCTGTGCTGGAAGGGAAGGGATGGCGTTTTGTTTCTGGCTTTGACACTAAGTAGGTGTGGGATTTGGATAAGTTTCAGTGTAACTGAGCCTCTATTTTCTTGTCTGTAGGAGGAGGGAGTTAGGCCCGATGATGTCCAAAATCACTTCCAACTTTAGTGTTTCATGATTCTCTAAAATACAGGTTTTCAAAAATAAAACTCTGCAATTACCTCATAAAAGAGAAAGGGGAAGCTGGAACCTCAGGGGCAAGGACAAAGGAAAGGAGATGTGGGGATGTTTCCCTCACAGACCAAAGCAATGGCGGGAAGCAACTTCTGCTCTGTCTGAGAAAAGAACTTCTAGAAGCAGGGCTTCCAGTGGACAGGGCTTCTCGAAGTCTTCAGTTTAAGCAAAAGAGATGGATCCATTTTCTGGTCCAGAGGCAAAAGATGCACCGGTATTGGACGTGATCCGTATTGATTAGCCAGCCATGAGCTATACACTCCTAGAATATCGATTTTCTCTAAAGAAATCATAAGACATCAGTAGCCTTTTCCCCAGCCTAAGCCCATGAAAACATCAGTTTCTACCTAAAATAAAGTTTTCCTTCAGTTGGTTTTTTTAGTAAGATGACCATATTCTTGCTTAAAGGGTTTGATTGACAGGTCCCTACTGTGGAGGGAAAATGAATTTCAGAGACAACCTGTTTTTTTCTGCTCTCTCTGGACTTTCGTTGCTCCAGGTGTTACAGAAAAAACAAATTTCTCAACTGGTCTAGTCCTTAATAACAGTATTATTAAGATCCCCGAGCATAGCCGATATTGCTCTTCCAAAGAGGCTAGGGAGTATCCCTCATTTACGGATGCAGCAGCCACAGAAGGATCACATTCTGCTTTGATGGCGGAACCTGAGTGCCCTTATTATTTTTGTTTGTAGAAGCACTGGGGTGCACATGAAAGAGGGGGAGGGCAGGGAGCCGTGAAGAGGGAAAGGACGCTGGAGAATGGCTGCCGGTTGCCTCCTTTGCTCACTTGACAAGCTCCTCGGTTGATTGATTTGTGATTTGGATCCCTCTTCTCCCTCTCCTCCACCGGGACCCTGGAGTCTGCTTGTCACGCACTGCTGACATTCAGCAGCACACTCGGAAGGTGAACAGCGATGATGCCGATGCTAATTGGTTCGTTCCACCACATCTTCCTTGGAAGTGGAGCAGACTTGCAATTTTCAGTGGCCATGGGGACCGGAACAGCAAGTGTCAGTGGAATCCACAGAAAAATAACACTACTTTTACAAAATCGTTTCAAAGTTCTGGATTAAAAAATGAACCAATCTAAAATGACCTGCCCAAGTCGGGGTGAGATGCGCAAGGGACATGGGCGAGGGTCGTGGTCGATGTGGTGCTGATTTACTCCTCAGGAGCCGAAGTGAAGCTCGGCGGGGGAAGGTCCAGTGGTCTACCCTAATTATAGATGTTCAGACACACCTGGGAAGACCGTACTTGGGAGAAAATCACACATCTGGAAACTTCCATCTTCTGCAAAAGCTGTGGCCTTCCATAAGTGAGCCCTGGGTACCATGAGCCATCAGTCACCTGACCCTTTGGCTCCTTGGCAAGGGAAAGCGCCATGCAACCTCGGTGGTGCTTCTTAAGGCAACGGATGGCAAGTTACAGGGGCAGCCACCCAGCAGGGAGAGGGATGGGACACCCTCAGAGATTGGTGTTGGTTACAGTAAGAGGCAGTCGTGAGTTATAACAAGACCCAGAGGAACACTGTACAGCACGGAGGGATAACTGGCTGGCCTAGGATGAGACAGGCAAAATTTAGTATCATCCAAATGGATTCTGTCCACTTCGTGATTCCTCTTTCAATCCACTGGTAAAAACAAAGCCCTTTAAAAGTGGCCTTGGCTTTGGGGAGCAGAGCCTTTGTGCTTCCTGATGCTCTGCCTCTTGTTCACCCAACACCCCAACACTTGCTGTTTTCCCTAAGCCGGTTGCCCTCCCTCCGCATCCATGAGGGGTTCACTCTCCTGCCCAATCCCTCTCCCGTTGATTCTTTGTGATTCTTTATGCACGCCATTTCCATGTTTCCTAACGTCCTTCTGGATGCCTTTTTTCCCTTCTGTCTTCCTTCATTCCAAGCCCCAGACCCCAAAGGCAGTCCTCTGCTTGCTGGGAAGAGTGGACAAGCGGACAGACTCGGTACAAGTGGACAGGAGAGTGCGGAAGGGTATTTAGGAATGACATCAGTTTGCACAAAGTTGCAAACTCAGAGCTCAGTCAATAGTGTGGAACCAGGGCAGGCTTCACTCTGTCTTCTACTGCCACTGTGTGTAGCCCTTGCTGGACCTCTGCCGGTTTATCAGAGGAGCTCGATAGAGAGGGAAAGACACGGGTCAGACAGGACCACTTGAATCCCAGGTGTGCTCCTCACTAGCTGTCCATCCTGGCAAGTCCTCTGACCTCTCAGCTAATGGGTGGCTGAGGTGCAGTGTGCTAATAAGCAGACCGCGTGGAGACTGGCCACGATGGTTGTGCATGCTGTTGAAAATGTCCTTTCTCATTAACTCCATCATCACCTGTTTCTGTGCACATCACATCTCAGGAACTCTTCTAGTCACTGAGGTTACAAGAATGAGTGATAGGATTCCTCTTCAGAGTCCTTCCTATTTTCCCAGGAATTGCCCCTTTCTGCCTTGCTTTAAAAACCCTTTTCCCTTGGGCTTATGCTGAAGGGAGACCCCCGTTCTCAAGTGCTTGGATGGCTCCTCTTCCTGTGCTGCAGGAGATGGCCAGAGAATCTCTGTCTCTTTCACATGCGCGTGCACACACACACACACACACACACACACACACACACACACACCAGTTACCTACAGACTGGGTTAAATTCATGTTCTCAGCCTTTGTAGATGTGATTGCAGATCTTGAGATGGAGAGGTTATTCTGAATTATTCAGGTAGGTCCAAAATGCAAACACAGATATTCTCATAAGAGAGAGGCAGAGGGGGACTTGATGACACATTCTGAGGGAGAGAATAAAACGTGACCCAGGACCTAGAAATTGCAATTGTGAGTCCAAGAAGCAAAGGATGGCAGAGGCTAAGGAAGAGGCGGCATGGGAACCTTCCCTCAGGCCTTGGGTGTAGTGGCCTCTGCCTTCTCCTGGATTTTGGTTGAATGGGATGCACTTAGAACTGAGTCCTCCAAACCATAAGAGAGTAATCTATTACTGTCAGCCACTAGCTCTGTGCCAACCTAGAGAACCAACATACCTTGTTACTCACTGACACTATCTCACTTTCAAGACATCTTGCTCCACGAAGTTCCTGCTCTCAGGCTATGCCCTCAGGTCCCTCTTCCTTTGTTTGTCAATGACCACACTCCTGAATTGACTCTGACTTTGACCTCCTGCAGCAACCCTCTGCCCCTTTCTTTCCTGTCCCCTCCTCCTGGCCAGGGATCCTTCACATGTGACCTGCCAGGGGAAGCCCTTCGTGAGTCCCCCGATCCTGTCCTCCCCTTGTCCTCCCTGGTTGGTGGAGTGGAAACTCCCAAACGTAGACCAGTTAAGTCCCGTATCTACTTCACCCACCCAAACTGGTGGTCTCCAGCCCCAGCTGTCCACGTGGCTTCCATCTTTCCGTGGATTGTTTCCTTTGGGACGCCACTTCCAGTCTTCTTGCCACTCTTTGGAAAAGTGCTGTCTAACTGAACTCTAGTTCTTTCTTAAGGATTCTGCTGCACACCCTCCATTCGTGGCAAACTAAATGGGAGCTTTCTCTGCCCTGTTCTGTATCCAAACATTTTTTTCATTAGAGGTAGTTGGTCATTGTCTGGTGTTATTTATTTATTTATGCATTTATTTCTTTATTTAATTTTGTAGCTCCAAAAGACTACAGAGTCCATTGGCTCAATTGATGGTCTCTATAATTTCCTTCTTTTGTACATGTTTAACCGCGAAGTCATAGTTCTCTCCTTTTCTTGTTTTTAAATTATTTAATTTGAGATCCTGCCATGGGGCTTCACCTTGAATTCAGAGTCCGCAGAAGGAGATACGCTGAGGTGGCCGTTTTTAGTCTACCTTTCCACTTGCAAGCCTCCATTCTCCTGCCGACCAAACCCTCCCTTCTTGTGCATAAACACTCGAGGTGGTTTAGTTGGGATGCAATGTCTTTTCAACTCTCTTCATTTTCCAGTAGACATTGGACTCCAGTTCTTAGTCAGGTTAAGGAAGAATCCCTTCACTCTGGCCTCATGGTTGAATAGACTGTGCCTCAGATAAGATCCATCAGTGCTTCCATGGGGGTTTTGATAGACATATCAAGATTATCATGCAGTGAAACTTCTGTATGGCTTTTGTTAAATTCTGTCATCAAGGATCTGGATTTGTCAGAAGATCCTAACTTCTTAAGATAAACAATGACCAGTGAGACACCAATATCCTCATCGGATGGGGAGAGAGCGGTTCTTCAGCTTTGCATTTCTCTTCTAGGAAGAGAGCCGTCAGCTATGACCTGTGCTCCAAGAGCCGTCCTTCTTTGGACTGAGACTTACTCCTCCTTATTGTTCACAGTGACACCATAATTGATCTTCTCAGAATTTTGGCTAAAAAGTATTTAAATAGTATTTATCACATTCCACTGATAGACTTTTCTAGAAAGACCATAAAGAAAATTATTCAACTAGTTAAAAATTCTTTTCTCAAAGCCTATGTGCAAGTTTTAATGATCTATTTTGAGATGTGATATTTAGTTCCCTTATCTGTAGCTCACCTTCTCTTTGCTTCCTCCAGTATCCAGAGCTCCTCAAAGGTTATAGCAATAATTCAAGCAATAATTCAGCCTTGTTTCTGTTGCCACTGACCTTGACCAGGTGTTTAGATGAGCTTCCTCTTATTGCAACCAACCCAATCAGAAAGACAGAGGCATGTACAGTACACATGTTCCCTTGGAGTGCTGGCTACAACCTCATTTCTCTTTTGAATATTCATTCTAGCTTCATGTTGTGAATGGAGTCCACTGGAGTCAAAGCAGTCTTTGGGATACTCATCTTCCTCAGTTCTGTTACTGATAAGTACCCAAAGTCTCCATCTGTTCACATCATCCATGTGGTTTTGCCACGCAGATAGTCTCCAATTTGCTTCCTACAATGTTCTTTCATTTATTCATGTTTTAGTTGATAATTCACGTTAGTGTTTCCCATGGGATACGACTCTCTACAAGTGACCATTAAGACAGCAAGGGGGTCAAATGTTTCCTGCTTAGGTTTCTTTCTTTTTTTCTTTTTTGGCAGGGGTGTGCATCCGTATTACACTTTTGACTTGAGTCAGATGAAATGCTTCTCAAAACCTAGCACACAGTGTGGATGTAGTTCTTATTTCACTTACCACTTTCCTTTACATTGTTTCAGTGATCTCCAAAATTAATGAACTACATAAATCATAGCATGTCTCATTTATGACGTGAGGCACCTTTTTACATATTTAAAATGCATATATAATCTGTTCCTGTTTCAAACCTTTTTTCAAAAACAAATTTTTCACATTACCTGTACAATTTTCTAGCAAGAGCACTAATTTGAAATGAGGCAGCAAACTCTAAGCACTAGTTACAAGATTAAAGTAATGTTATCTTTATTGCAATTGCACACTTTTAATACCATATGTGAGCTCAAAGACATTTAGTGATAAATCCCAAATGAAATTGCTGGGCAACTCTGCAGGTTCCAGTAGAGAATGCGTTTGGCAAATGTTAAAAGTCAGAAAGCATCAGGAACTAAAGTTTTCCTTTGATGCTGGTCCCCAGGGAGCTGACAGTAAGGTAAAAGGCAAAGCATGTGGTTGTCAAGTGGGGAACCTGGACTTCTCAGAGCCAATATTGGATACTTTGCTGGTTTGTATCCCCCACCCCCATTAGATTTGCTTCAATAGAACAATGAGAAATGTCTCCTAAATGAATTAAATGCCTTTATAAATCAAAACCCCATGTACAAATACTTCAAGAAACAACTTTATTTCTTTATGAATCATGAGAGGAGGTAATTTAATTCTCAGCAAAATAGAACATCCAATATATAATTGCAAACAAATAATAGATGGTTATTTATCTGTTTCTTGTCCAAACTTCTTGGAGGTCCCCTCTGGATGGTGAAGGGAAAATACTTTAAATCATCACTCAGAGTAAAGTGCCTTTGTTTTGAATTAGCTGCTTCTCCAGTTAACTTAGTCTTTTGCCCAAATGCTCCAGTTTATTCTTTTAATAGAATATTTTATTATTGGTACTAATATTTTAGTGTATCTACATAAACCTTTCGTAAGATGGCATTGGGTAAGGAGAAAAACCGTGGTCCCGACGGTCATGACAGGAGCTGGGCTCTGCTGTCCACACCCTGGGCTGCCCCTCTCCCTGCCTCTCTGGTCATTCCCAAGGCTGCTGGGCTCAGCTGATGGAGGCTGCTTCTGGAAGCCTCTTCCTGTTGCTGTTGGCCTTGACCAGGGTTTTCAGTCTCTACTGACGGGTTTCTCCCTGCTCTCGGTCTCGCGGTTGTGACATCTGTGGTCTTAGGCAAGTCCTCGCTGCCTCAGGGCTGGAGCATGCCACCCTTTGGCCTCTGGGGCAATCTCAGCCCTCAGAAGGAATCCTCATGGCCCTCAGCCCTTCTCCACTGCTTCCCACACCCCCTTTGGGAATGCTAACTTCTAGGTCCCTGTGGGGCTGTCCCCTCATCCTGTCCCGATGTGGGATATTGTGTAGGATGGTCTCCTTCCAGAGACCCACAGGAAAGCAGGAACAAACCCGGGCAGCCCACAGAATCACAGCACGGTGATTCTGCCTGCTCCCCAGGTTCACCGGGGGCCCCGCATGGGGTTCTTTCTTCCTCTCCTGCACCCCTCACTATTTCCTAAGAACCTCTTTCCTCTTCTTGTCATTAGAAACATCCCCCATCATGTCCTCCTCCTTCCCTGCCTTACATACTTTGTTTCAATTATATCTTCTCTTTTCTCTCTGGGACCACTAAGCTTCAGAGCTTAGTCTTAATGGTGGACAAGGTCCACAGAATTAATTTATGAGAAAAAGTAAAACATATCACTTTCATATTCTCAGAATGGACTAGAATGGCTATTATCAAGAACACAAACAATAATAGATGCTGGCATGGATGTGGGGGAAAAGGCACACTTTTATGCTGCTGGTGGAATTGCAAATTGGTGCAGTCATTATGGAAAGCAGTGTGGAGAATCCTCAGAAAACTTGGAATGGACCCACCTTTTGACACAGTTATCCCACTCCTGGGTTTAAACCCAAAGTACTTAAAATTAGTATACTGCAGTGATGCCACCACATCAATGTTTATAGCAGCTCAATTCACAATAGCTAGATTGTGGAACCAAACTAGATGCCCTTCAACAGATGAATGGATAAAGAAACGGTGGTATATATACACAATGGAGTATTATTCAGTCAGAGAGAAGAATAATATTATAGCATTTACAGATAAATGGATGGAAGTAGAGAATATCATGCTAAGTGAAATAAGCCAATTCAAAAAACAAAGACCAAAGAATGTTTTTCCTGATAAGTGGATGATGATATAATGGGGGTGAGGGGGTGGGGGTGAGAAAAGAATGGAGGAACTTTAGATTACGTAGAGGAAAATGAGAAGGAGGAGGGTATGGAAGATGGTGGAATGAGACATCATGACCCTATGTACGTGTATGATTACACAAATGGTGTGAATCCACATCATGCACAACCATAGAAATGAAAAGTTTACACCATTTGTGTACAATGAATCAATCAAAATGCAGTCTGTAAAAATTTTTAAAAAATTTAAAAAAAGAAAAATGTTAACCAAAAGAATGGACTAGGGGTTTCTGTGAAACCATGCTTTGGTCGTCTCTGCTCTGTGCTCATCACCAGGGGACAAGCAGTACCTGCGCCGACCCTGAAAGTTGTCCTGCTCTGATGCCCGTTCCCTGTGGTTCACAGGGTGATACTTTCTAGCACGCCCTTCCCTTGCCACCCACTTCCCTTACCTGTTATTCACTTAGCTAGGCAGGGCCTCTCCTATCTTGGACTTAGATCTGTCATTTGATTACGAAAGGTGAAATAAAAAGCCAGACTCAGAGAAAGATTTCCTGGTATCAAATTCTGGCTAATTGTGGGAACTAAAGCAAATTATTTAATGTCTCTGTGCTTCAGTTTTCTCATCTTTAGTCATGAATGTAATAATAGTTATTTTGACAATGAAATGAGGTCACACATATAAAATTCTTAGAACAGGACCCAACATGTGGTTAATGCTTTGTACATTTTAGCCGTTATTATGCTAAAATCAAAGAATCTCAGGGGTGGAAAGATGCTAGGTCCAGCCCTGCAGTGTTTGAAATCTCCTATAATAGTCCTGTTAAATATTTATAGAACTTCCTTTTGAATGCCTCAAGTTGAAGGAGCCTCGATACCTCCAAAGGTAATTCATCCTACCATCAGAGAGCTCTGGATAGTGCAGTGTTCTTTGTTGTAGTAAATATCCACCTCCCTGCAGTATCTGTTCCTTATTCCTAGAAAGGTGTATGGGGGCCATTTAGAGCCATTTCTCTTCCTTCAGAAAGTCCTTTCCACCCAGGAGGATGTCTTGGGTGCCTGCTGCTTTTTCACATTGTATTCCCATAGGAGTGAACCAGTCAAGTACCTTCAGTTGTCCTCCAGGGAGGTGGTATAGGCCCCTTACCACCTGACATGCCAGGTTTATAAACTGTTGTTGCTCCAGCAAGACCCCATTAGCCTGAGGACAAGCCAGCTGGAAACAACTGTGAAAGTCAGAGACTAGGAAAAACCTTCCTCAGCCCTTTGGAAATCATAGACCTGTAAGAGTGGTGGTTTTCTTTTTATCCAATGTCTTGTAGGAAAGATGTATTCTCCTATTGACAACAGTCCAAGTAATAGTCATCCTTTAGGTTCCAAACCTTTTCTGGGTCACCATTCATTTTGCAAGTGTGGTTTGAATACTTCCCCAATTCTAAAACATCGTGGTAATTGAGGCCAGTGTTTACAAAGTTAAAGAATGTGTAGTCCTTAGCATCCGAGAGTTTAAAGATCTGAAAGTAAGGGGCAATACACCCATAAACATCACTGCAGGGCTTGGCAGTACTGACGCATGTCAGAATAACTAAAAATGCACCCCAAGTTGATAGGCAAGGTGAGACCAGCGCAGGGGCAGTGAGGAACTTCATGGTCAAGTGAGAGTGAAGACTAGCTCTTCAAAATAGCCAGAGTTTCCATAGGTGTAAAGATCAGGTATAGGAAGAAACTGCCCCAGCGAGGTAGGGGGTGGTGTATACAAGGAGTGTGGGGCACACAGCAAAGTCAGGAGACCACAGAAGCAGCAGCCTGCTTCCGTTCCGTGATCGAAGCTCAAGTGCACTCGCTTGGATCCACGCCTACCTGGGATGCCATGTTGAACAAGGGCCATTTGGTTCCAGGACCAGTGGAGCTGATAGGTTTCTGGGACAGAGAAGTCAAAAAGGGAAAACTACATGGATAAATGAGTTCATTACCATTTTGGTAGTTCCCTGAAGGGAAGGTAAAAACTGAAGTGAGAATCAATGATGGTTAGGCCTATGGGAGCAGGGACAGCTTCCTGAGGTTGACATCAAGCTAGGCACAACCGGAGTCCACGGCAAGGTGGAAATTAAGAACCGCTGCAAAGACTGGGACCTTCGTGGATGAGGTGATTACCCTTCTGGGGAGGGGGTGTTAAAGGCGGCACTGAGTGTGTCTTGTCGGAAGAGACAGAGTGAAGAAGAGGAAAGCAGGAGATGTAGGTGGGGCGGGACCAGGTATTGAATGTCATCCTAACAGTGATACAGCTGGGCAGTTTGCAGCACAACTGAAAGGGTCAGATTGGCATCTTACAAATATTGCATTGGGAACGAGTAAGGGCAGCATGACAGATGGGCGATCAGGTAGATGGACTTGCCGAGGGAACGAGTGTCGCACAAGAAAACATCATCCAACACCCAGTCCCTGAAAACTCCAATGCTTAATGTCAGAGAGTGGAAGAGGAACCAGCCAAGGAGTCTCTGAAACACCAGGACCAAGGAAGTTCATGGATTGTCATCAGCAAGGTCAAAACATGATTTTGGCAACTTGTTCCAACCGAAACACCACTTGCAAACAAACATTTTCCTGATCCTTGAAGCTGAAGGTCACCTCTTCATCTCCTAAA
Source organism: Sciurus carolinensis (assembly GCF_902686445.1). NCBI lineage: Eukaryota > Metazoa > Chordata > Mammalia > Rodentia > Sciuridae > Sciurus > Sciurus carolinensis. The sequence continues at coordinate 5,450,423 of NC_062217.1, read as the reverse complement.
TTGCTCATGGTATTTACTTTTCCCTTTTCCTTCCTAAGGCCCTCATCACATTCTACCTTGAAATATAATTTTTACCACCATATCATTTCTGTAGACTATGAACTTCCAGTGTCAGAATCTATTTCTTACTCACCTTTGAATCACCCAAAGCACCAAAGAGATTTGCACATAACAAGTACTCAGTTTTTATTGAAGGAAAGAGTGATTCAATTTGTATAACAGGAAGATAAATGGTGTAGTTATATACAAGAAGAATTGCTGAGGAGAGAGACCACATACTGGTGCAGAAGTTCTGCAGTGGGTCTTTTGGGAAATAAAGATTAATGGCAGTAGAAATAAGAGGAAGAGATGCATTTGAGGAACCTTCAAAGAGAAATTGGCAGAGTCAGGTGGTGGTTATCCAGTTGCACTGTTCTGATACCTCTATGTGCCAGTGACCCTTATTTGCAGGTCTAGGCCTGCCTCTTCCTTGAGTTCCAAGCTCAAACGTTCACCGGTTAACTTGGCGTCCCCTCGTGACTCCCCACCCTCAGTTCTGCTCTTCCCTGGTCCTCCATGCCTTTAGTGGCATCACCAATCACGAATGGCCCAGGAGTCATATTTGATTTATGACTTTCTCTCATCTTCTTTTTCCTGGTCCCATATCAAGGCCATAATGAAATCTGGTTCTGAGTCTAACTGAATCTAAATCTGACTTTCCTCCTCGTCCCCCATTCCAGTTACCCTGGCCTTGTCACCTTCCATCTGCGCTAGTACAGAAGGCTCCTGACTGGGTGCCTGTCCTCTTGTCTCTTCACAGTCCATTCTCCAAACAGCAGCCCAAATGGAGTCGTTATTTATCCATCCACTGTTTAAATCCTTCCAGGGCTTGCCGCTGTACACAGAAAACCTGAAATCCCTCCTGGGCTCCAGGACACATCTCTTGGTTTCAATGGGAAGATCTCCCACCGATGTCACTCGCCGAGGGCTTCTGTGCCGCTTGGTCCTTGAGCTTCCTATTTACACATTGGCTGTCATTACCTGTTGTGCCTGATGCATGAATTTTTAGATCATCTTTGAACATGCAGTATGCCTTGTCCAGTTATCTGGTCTTCAGTGTTCTAGACCTGCCCCTTCTTTCTAGGGAATCCCAGGAATGCTTTGATGTCACTCGACTGTGACAGTTGTGCCTTGGATGTCCCTCGCATCATCTATGTTAGTGGTCATAGTTAGGATAGTGCCAGTCAGGATAGCCTATGTTATGTTGTGGTAACAAGCAATTCCCAAAAAGCAGTGGCTTAAAAAAGTGAATTTACTTCATTCTTAGTAAAACTCTGGCCACCTGGGACTTTGCTGCATGTCACTCCAGGACCCAGCAGTTGTCATCTTGAATGCAAAGCATCTTATTTTGGCTCACACTGGCCAAAGCAAATCACACAGCCACACCTAACTGTTAGAACAAGGCAAATGGAATTCCACTGCAGGCCCAAGAGAGAAAAGAAAATTTGACAAAGGAGACTTTTTTCTTAAATCTTTTTTAAAAAATTTGATTCATTGTACACAAATGGGATATGACTTTCATTTCTCTGGTTGTACACGAAGCAGAGTCATACCATTTGTGTATTCATACATGCACATAGGGTAATGATGTTTGTCTCATTCTATTATCTTTCCTTCCCCCTGCCCCTCATTTCCCTCTACACAATCCAGCGTTCCTCCATTCTTCCCTTACCACCCCCCTGTTATGTATCATCATTCACTTAGCAGAGAAATCATTTGGCCTTTGGCTTTTTGGGATTAGCTTATTTCACTTAGCATGATATTCTCCAACTCCACCCATTTACCTGCAAGTGCCATAATTTTATTCTTCTTTATGGCTGAATAATATTCTATTGTGTTTATGTACCAAAGTTTCCTTATCCATTTGTCTACTGAAGGGCATCTAGGTTGGTTCCACAATCTAGCTATTGTGAATTGAGCTGCTATAAACATTGATGTGGCGGTGTCACTGTAGTATGCCAATTTTAAATCCTTTGGGTGTAAACTGAGGCGTGGGATAGCTGGGTCAAATGGTGGTTTCATTCCAAGCTTTCTAAGGAATCTTCATACTGCTTTCTAGAGTGGCTACACCAATTTGCAACCCCACCAGCAATGTATGAGTCTACCTTTTTCCCCACATCCTCAACAACACTTATTATTGCTTGTGTTCTTGATAATAGCCATTCTAATTAGACTTTGATGAAATCTTAGGGTAGTTTTGATTTGCATTTCTGTTATTACTAGAGATGTTGAACATCATCTATTTGTTGATCAATTGTATATCTTCTGTGAAGTGTCTGCTCAGTTCTTTAGCCCATTTATTAATTTGGTTATTTGCATTCTTGTGTAAATTTTTTTGAGTTCTTTATAAATTCTGGTGATTAGTGCTCTATCTGAAGTACCTGTGGCAAAGCATTTCCCCCACCCTGTAGGCTCTCTCTTCACATTGTTGATTGTTTCCTTTGCTGAGAAAAAGCTTTTTAGTTTGAATCTATCCCATTCATTGATTCCTGCTTTTATTTCTTGTGCTTTGGGAATCATGTTAAGGAAATCTGGTCCTAAGCCAACATTAAGACCTACTTTTTCTTCTATAATGTGCAGGGTCTCTGGTCCGATTCCGAGGTCCTTGATCCATTTTGGGTTGAGTTTCCTACAGGGCAAGAGATAGGGGATAATTTCATTTTGCTGCAGGTGGATTTCCAGTTTTCCCGGCAGCATTTGTTGAAGAGGAAGAAGACTAGCTTCTAAAGATGCCTGCCACCATCTTGCTTGACACACATCTCCCTTGGTCTTAACCTTGAGTGCGTGTCAGAATCATTAGGAGGCCTGAAAACTCCAAGTGCTGAGCTTCAACCCAGAGTTTCCTAAGTTCATGCAATTGACATTGGTTACATCCTCTCTTAATTTTTAATAATCTTTAATTATATAACATTAACCATTAGTTTCCATCCATAAAATATGCACACAGAGGTTCCTTCCTCTTGTTGGGGATCTTTAAAGAGGTTCAGCTACGTAGCCACCACTACATCTTCCAGCCCTTTGTATGGTCATTCTACAATTCTAAAGTGAAGGTTTTATATAAATTAATAAGTATAAAAATCTCTGCTGCATTTGAATGGAAAACCACAATTTATCACTGGAAAAACACTTACCGCTAAGTATGTATAATTTAAGTTAGACCTATGAAGTATTCCATAAGGAACTTGGTTTAATAAATATAAAAGTGATGCTGTTTGAAAAGATTTTCATGAATTTTAAACATGAGCAGTGTCATTTATTTGCATTATGAAGAAATATTTTGCTAAGGTCAAAATTTGGCTCATTCCTGGTCCAAACTTTTATAAACACCCTATTATTGAAGAGTGCATCAGTAAAGTTCAACTATATTTACAAGTCACATTGGATACATTTGAGTTTGGGTGTATAGACAAAATTTCTGCTATTTTGTCAGAGCAATTTTCCATCCCAGCAACTTACCATACTCTAAAATGCCAGAGCTATTTCTGAGATGTTTTGCCAGGTTGGCTGATATTTTTATACACTGTAGATGTTATCACCTGTCCTCAAAGTCCACACAAACACTCTTGCCTGTGCCAAGGCAAGAGGAGTTGTTTAGGGGATACTAAGTTTTCGAATTAGACTCATTGCAGATGTTACCAAATAAAATATCTTGTTTCATGATAGTCTATCTTATTGAAAATGTTTATTTCTCACCATAAAAATGCAATTTTCTTTATTTTATAACAGCTTTTGTTTTGTATTATAAAAAGAAACGCACATTCATTGTAGAAAGTTTAGAGATCATAAGAAAGGAAAGGAAGAGAAACTGCCTCTACTCCTATGGTTGAGAGAGACATTGCTAATGTAGACATCAGTTTATGATACTCTATTCTTTTTTCTTGTTCTTATAAAAAGGTCTTTGAAACTGATAGTGTATTCACTGTTAGATAGCATAACTAAGTTTCTTAAAGTCCACATGTCACAGGTTTTTCCCCAACCCATTGAATATGCAATATTCATGGCTGCATTGAACGATATTTTAATAAACTCTTTTCTTTAACAAAAGAGGGCAAAATGCACCAGAGCTCTCTGGTTGTTGCTGGTGGGAGCAGCATTTTCTAGGGAATCCGTGATTCACAGCACAGACGCGCCGTCATGTCAGCATTTTTAGAGACGTTTTCCTGTTGCAGGTCTCTGAGATGGCTGCCATAGCCACTTATGGTAGCAACTTCCTACAACGTAGCTGAAAAAGTAGCTGCAATGATTGCACTTGGAATCAGGTTCCAGAGATTTCCAGAAAGTGTGCAGCAAGTCCAAGGGCACGTGCCTTCTCCTCGTTTGCATCTCCAGAGGTGCTGCAGTGCCCGGCTCAGTCACCCGTCCCTTCTGCTCACACGGATGCCAGCACCTTCACGTGAAGCACCACTGTACATAAATTACAGGTTTTGTCCCTGAGTCTCTCGGTACCTATGACGCTCCTGCAGCCACCTTTGCCGGGTGCCCCTGTGTTTAGCAGCTCCTGTCCATGGGCTCAATAGACCTCCACCTGGCTGAGGTCCCGCCTGATGCGTCATCCCTGCCCCCACCCCTTTTAGTGAAGAGCAAGGACAGCTGGCCACCAATTCTTTCTTTCAAGAACCCTTCCCACCTGCCGGTGAGTTTGAGGGCAGAGCAGACGGACCTCCAGGAGGGCTCCCTGTGCTCCAGCCGAGGTGACCCTCAGCCATGACCTCCAAGAGAGGCAGGACCTTAGGGATCCATATCATTTCCGTTTAATATTTATCCTCTCCTATGGGGTTTGGCACTCCAAACAAAGTGTTCATTGAGGTTCAGGGCAACCAAGTGTCACTTGCACACTCCTTGGGTCTGCATGTGGTGTGGATGTGACACTACTAAAAGTGACAAGGTGAAAAAACCCTTTAACAGACTTCTCCATCTGTGGACTCAGCCAGAGGCTGGTTGCTGTGTTGGGGTCCCCTGGCTGCTCCTTCCTGGGCCAGTTCTGTGATCACTCCAAGAGTTAATCAGAGTTTCCCGGATGTGGTGTTGCTCCCTCCATTGGTTCAGATGAAACAGATACCTGAACTTCCTCTTTCCTATGACTCAAGCTCCCTGAGAGCAGACGTCCCTGTCTGCTTTGCACTCCTGGTGGGGAATGCGCACCAAGGACGCGAGCTCTTCATCTCCATCTTTCCATTCCTGGGTGGGGGATGACGTGTAAGTGTGGGAAACATTATCTCTAAGGTTAATTTGCAAATTTAGGGTTTTTGTTTCCTCCTGTTATTTTGTTCTTCCCTCCCTGTCTAAGCTATTAGCAAATAAGTTAATTGATAATAACTTACATTCTTATATCGCAGAATCTATGTGCCAAGTTCAGTTCTAAGTGTTTATGTAAACTTAGATAATGTAGGTTAATTTCACGCCCCCAAACCAAAACAAACACCACATCTGCAAGGTAGAGACTGTTCTTAACCTAGCCTCACAGAAAGAGGACAGTCTTTAATTAGAATAAGTAGGTTGACCAAAGTTATTTAGCCGATTGGTCGTGCTGGCGCGTTGACTTGAAATAGGGGTCATGTGAAAAATGACATCAGCGAGGACAAGAGCGTGGTGGAGACGTGGAGGACTCGAGGCTTAGGCAAAAGGAGGAGGAGGAGGAGCGAGCAGGGTGGAGCTCTGCTCTCCTGCGGGTAGGTCTCCCTGGGCTGGGCCCACCACCTTCTCCTGAGGGGGAAGCCCCGCCAAAGCTCTGAGGCTAAGACCCAAGACAGAGGTGGCCTGGTGGCAGGAAGATGCTCAGGGCCACAGGAGCACAGGGCAGATGGACTGTAGCCACAGCAGGTTGGTCCCACACACCTCAGCAGAGGCCGTGGGGCCAGGTGAACTGAGAGCACTCGCCTCCTGGGATCCATTGTCTGCTTCTGCACGACCTGAGAATCTGACTGAGGTTCGGGTTCTGCTAACCCGATGGAGAACCAGCTTACGCTAGGAAGAGGTGAGCCGCAAAAGACGGCCGCACTCTGCACAGCTGGCACTACAAACAGATCTCAGGCAGTCACTGGAACATCTCTAGAGAATTAGTGTTTTACAAGGAGAATTTACTGTCTTCTCCTCCATAATAAGTGCTTTTATCATAGGTTAATATTAAAAAACTATATGCCATTTACTTAATGGATAACTGGTCAGGAATATTAATGATGAGACCTATTCAGAGAATCTGAGTAGAGTTTAGAAAGTCATCCTTAAAAAAGCAAGTCGCCTTGTGAACAGCTGATGGCCATGATTGAAATGAAACTCACAGGAGA